>NC_135236.1:115404477-116004477 GCF_051348905.1 Ranitomeya variabilis | reverse complement strand
GAAGGGCGGTGCTCACAGGTCTTTCTGGGGGCTGTCTTCAAACTGTGCAATTACCTGGAGAGAAATGCCACCTGATAAAAGACGACAAAAATTTGCATATTCGGTTCATTATACAAAAAGGGCCGTATATCTGGGACTATATGGCAGATTTTAAAATAGAAAAAAATGAATACTCAGAGGAATGGCAGGGATAAAATCACAACAAAATCTGGCTTCTTTTGAGCTGATGACAGTTCTCCTTTAAACCATTTCTTCCATTACACATTACACTTTGAGATTGTATATCGCTTGTTATATTCAGCTTCTCTCTATTTATTCATCTTAATTTCCCATTAGAATCTGACTTGGCCTGAAAATTACTTCACTTCAGCTATGTACATGTTGTCCAACTTCTGACTAGAAATCTCTATTGTTTGGCTGCTTCTACTTGGCAGAAGAAAGTCATGACTTCTTATTAGTTTGGCGACAACACTTCTAAGGAATGAGCTCTGGGCTCTCAGAAGCTTGTTCCTCCTGCTTGCACAAGGCACCAGGATTTCCAGAGATTTTGTACCCACAGACCTGTCAACACATAGAAATGTACAAAAAAAGCAAAAGATTATTCTAAGAAAGGCTTCAACAATAAAGACAGAGCTCCACTTTAATTTAGACGAGTTTTTCCAGTGGTGGCAACACAATTTAGTAGTTATTAGGACAATATATGGCGGTTACTTGGGCACCCTATGGTATGGCTCTACTAGGCCACTTTATTTGGCATTGCCTGGTACAGATATGTGTGTGCCATACAAGAGAATGTGCCCATGTGACTTGTTTCAGGAAATAGTCATAGAAATTAAATTTGGTCTTCAGTACGGATATTTTAACCCAGTGAAATCAAATATTACAAAATGGCACAAAATGACAATATGTTTACACATTCATTTATTTCCATTGTCTAATATCACACATGAAATTTTAACTAAATTCAATGATTTATATCTCTGGCTTTCACATTCTTGGAGAAATAGGAACAGCTTCAGCTACAGTGGAGGGACTGCAAATGTAACCACTTTTTTTAGTTTGTTCGTGTATGTGCATAAGTTGTAAAGCGCTGCGGAATATGTTGGCGCTATATAAATAAAAATTATTATTATATTATTATGTGCATGCAGCGCCCCAGAGTCCTGGTCGTTGCAGTACTGATGCTCCGCCGCTAAGGGGGGTGTTGGTACGTCTGATGGCACTGAAGGAGTTCACCTGACCAGGTATCACAGACACCAATACACTTCACAGTCTGGCCTCCAGGGGGAGCTAAGGGTGCTATGTATTAGGCCACTCCTCATAATCTGGTAAAACTGGGGGTTAGATAGGAAGTTAGTCAGAAGCTGACTGGGTTGGAACCAGGCAACATCCTGTGGCAGAGGGTGTTGCAGGGGAAGATTCAGGGGGGTCCCTGTCAGGGGTGGGATCCTGACAGAGGCCTAGTGAACAGAAAGAACGTTACGGGACCGCGCCTGCACTTCATTGCGGCGGTACCCCAAGAAAGGACAAGAAGCGAGGTTTATTGTGAAGAGTAAGAAACGAGATCAACGCAACAAGGAGAAAACACCAGTAGGAGTCGTGCTGTAAGATCGAGGCAACATCCTACTGAGGCGCGTAGCCGGTGGCTGGAACGCTGAGGAAGTATTGAGCTCCAGGCCTTACTTCAAACCTACGGCAGGACAGTCAGTTATAGGCGGGCTGTCTCACCCAAATCACCTAAGCCGACATAGGGGGCAACAGTTGGAGAGGGGCAACTCTAGGGTCCCGGAAGACCTCCAGGCCTACCCGTCATACGGGTGCGTCCTAGCCATATCATCTGGGGGGACGGAGAAGAACATCAGAAGCAGTTGTGAGGGAACTTCAGAAACAGACACAACAGTTGTGAGGACTATCCCGTGGTGCTAAGCTGGGAAGGAATAGAACACAAAAGCGCTAGAAGGTAAGCACAGATTTCCACCTGCAAAGGGAACTCTGGAGGTGCCATCGGACCGGCCGGTCTCAGCCAGCCCTGTTAACCGTACTTTGGATTGAGGATCCTGAAGCCTTCAGTAAAGAGGTAAAGAGACTGCAACCTGGTGTCCTCGTTATTCATCGCGACCTGCACCACACCATCCTCACTCTCCACTTTCATTGGACGCCCCTCAGCAGGGTCACGGACCGGGTCTAGCCACCATGACAATCCCAGAACCGAGACAGAGAGACCCCGGTACCGGGTACCCCTCGGCCCTATGGCAGTGGGGGCGCTCCATGCACTTCTCTTGATCCTACATGTTCACGATGAATAAAATAGAGGTTTCTGAATGTCCCAAGTAAAACAGTTCTTTTTCTTACAATGTTTAGTCAATAAGTGGCATAATGAAAGTCCGATGAGCCCTGCTGCAAAATTTTGACTTTGGCCCCCTATTATATGTGGTCACATTTATGGACCCTTTTAGTGTCCTAGATCAAATAAAGATACATGTGTTCACTCCCCATATAAAGATGCCCCCTATCCTGGTGCCTTTCTGTAATAATGCCCCCCATCCTGAAGCCTTCCTGTAATAATATCTCCAATGTTAGTCACCTTCCTAGTATACTGTCCCTCATTTTGCATCTTGTGCCCCTTCCTGGTATAATGTCCCTCATCCCAGGCCCCTTCCTGTATAATATCCCCCATCCTCATCCCCTTTGTGATATAATGTCCTCCATCCTGGCCCCTTCCTATAATTACATATTCCATCCTATACCCCTTCCAGTAATAGTGTCCCCCATCCTAGGCCCCATTCAGGAATAATAGGATTCTGCGCCACAGTACATTTCAGCTAAATGTGCATCCTAAAATGCACATCCAATTAAATTATGGGCACCCTCTTCAACCTGTATGGAGTGCAGTTTTATTTTAAAATCACACCTACAACTATCTGATTACTAGAGCAATAAAGAGATGGCACTCAATTCCTCCCACTACCCAGCAAGCTTCAGTCTAAATATGCTGTAATACAATTGCATGGCAGTTGCACCCAACCTCCACCAAGTAGCGCAGGTAAGGGAAAAAAGTAGCACTCCCCATGTAGCACCACAGTGCAAAGCAAGGAGCGCCACCAGAAGGTGGCAGAGTAGTTAGACAGGCCAGTCAGCAACAAACAGGAAGATGAAATACCAGAGGTCATAGCAATGCACGTGGTCAGAGACAAGCCAGAAATTGGAACCAGATGGGAGTGCGGGATCCAAAATGTGAGACAAAAGACGTATTCGGGATATGAGCCAAAGAGTCAAAGCCAGACGGAAAACGTAGTAGCAGAGACGGAAAGCAGGAGGCAGGGTTCAGAATTCAAGCCGAGTCACACACTGTAGGAAACCACCAAACACACAATACGGGTAATCAGAGGCAGAAGGATCAATAGGGTATACGGGTCAGCTGCGCAAGCCAGGGACTGGAACTATCACTGACAAATGTTACCAGGAGTGGCACCAATAAATAGCCACCCACGAACCAAAGAGAGGCAGGAAAGGCTAACCTCACCATAACCAGGCCGGGGAAGGAAAAGCAAGAAGCAAACCCCGACCTGGATCATGACATATGCATTTTCTTCATTATTGAGCACAGCAATGGAAGCAAGATGCATGGAGACTTTTAAAAGGAATCTGTCACCACGTTTGCCCAATATAAACTATTAATATGCGCATACAGGTTATAGACTGCTGAGAATAGTCCTACCTGTGTACCTCATATCAGATGCCTTGTTGTTGAGAAATCACCTTTTATCACTTTGTATAAACCTCTTCCAGGCTAAGGGTACTGTCACACAGTGCCATTTTCATCGCTACGACGGTACGATTCGTGACGTTCTAGCGATATCGTTACGATATCGCAGTGTCTGACACGCAGCAGCGATCAGGGACCCTGCTGAGAATCGTACGTCGTAGCAGATCGTTTGGAACTTTCTTTCGTCGCTTGATCACCCGCTGACATCGCTGGATCGTTGTGTGTGACAGCGATCCAGCGATGTGTTCGCTTGTAACCAGGGTAAACATCGGGTAACTAAGCGCAGGGCCGCGCTTAGTAACCCGATGTTTACCCTGGTTACCAGCGTAAACGTAAAAAAACCAAACAGTACATACTCACATTCCGGTGTCTGTCCTCCGGCGTCTCAGCTTCTCTGCACTGTGAGCGCCTGCCGGCCGGAAAGCGAGCACAGCGGTGACGTCACTGCTGTGCTTTCCGGCTATGGTGCTTACACAGTGGAGAGAAGCAGAACGCCGGGGGACAGACACCGGAATGTGAGTATGTACTGTTTGTTTTTTTTACGTTTACGCTGGTAACAAGGGTAAACATCGGGTTACTAAGCGCGGCCCTGCGCTTAGTAACCCGATGTTTACCCTGGTTACCCGGGGACTTCGGCATCGCTCCAGCGCCGTGATTGCAAAGTGTGACCGCAGTCTACGACGCTGGAGCGATAATCATACGACGCTGCGACGTCACGGATCGTACCGTCGTAGCGATGAAAATGGCACTGTGTGACAGTACCCTAAGGGACAGACGGTGCCTGCAGAGCTAATTTTACAGGAAGGGGGAGTTACCAGTGTGATGTGTAATGGCCGCTCTCTGCTCTCCTGGTCTCACTGCAGAGCTGTGTGTGATTATACCTGACACATCTGCTGGTTCCTCTCAGCTTCAGCTTCCATCTCACAGGCAGACAGCTCACTTGCGACTGCAGCCTCTGCCACCTGATGGCAACTCATTTGACTATCCCAGCATGCACTGGAATTCTCAAACGAAGGGTTATCAAAGAGGAGGAAGTAAATAATAAATAAAGCAGTTAGAGTTAATGATAGGGAATTAAGAAGAAGTATATTAGAAAAGAGATTAAGTTGTAGCATTAAATAGATAGGCATGTAGGATTAAAATTCCTTTTAGTTCTGGACCACCCCTTTAACCATCTGAAAATGCCATGCGCTACTAAAGAAGACCTGTCATCAGGTCAAAAGTGACCAGTTTTTCTTATTTTATCTCTTCTGCTCCTTTGAGTAATTTTTATTTTTTTTTTTAATTCATAATCTGGTTTCAGAGACAAGGATCTATATATTTAGTACTAAGTCGTAGGGTTTTTAACAAGGAGGATAAGATACAGTTAATATTTGGGACTAGCCCACATTGGGATGGGGCTAGGGCCAGTAAAAAGAAGATTACTTCTTGACAGTTGATGAGATAAAGAGTTTGTTGAGTAGTGTGGCTGTTCCTGATGATGTAGGACTGAAAATAGTGTAGGCTTGCGGCCTGCAAGTTAGTGTGATACACTCCACATATGACAGCACACTGGGACACGATTTTACTATAAAGTGCCAGAGCATCTTAAAGCAGCAGCTCAACCACAGCTACTGCCCTCTGGCACCTTACAGCCCCATGACCTGGGGGGAACTGCTACCCTGGCTCCAGCTATAGCTATGCTCCATGGGCAAAGGCCTAGTTCACTGCATGATCTCCACATCAAATTCATGATCCCTGAGTACCAATGAATAACTCTGTGTAAACACTATATTTTTGCCTTTTTTGTGTCTACCAGCAAAAAGGAGCAATTTATGAAGTACAAGTTTAACAGATGCCTTGCTAACGACTGTTAAGCGTGCAAGCCAAATAAATAAGAAAATCAGGCTCCCCACGGCATCATTGCAGAATACCGCACCTCACTTTCATTAACTACCTCCCTCTGGCCTACTTGACTTTTCAGCATGCCTTTTTAATAATGATATTTCAGCAGAATCTGTTCCCTTTCCACCTCCAATCCCGACACCCATCACCCTCTAAAAATGATGCCAGTAAAATAAAGTGTTATAAATCCAGTGACATTTCCAGTCAAATTAAGTCAGCATTAAGACTGTGTGTTTACAGGGTGTTCAAAAATCGAGTCTAATATTTACCATGGTGTACAGTCCTAGTGGTACAGAAAAGACTGATTTATATTACAAATCCAGCTTTCACACCTGCACCAAATGAGACTTAGTGACCTTGTAGCAGGAAGAAAATAAACCTCTTTTCACCATTAAAAAATGAGAAATCTATCTATCTATCTATCTATCTTTCCATCTATCATATATTTATCTACACTCACCGGCCACTTTATTAGGTACACCTGTCCAACTTCTTGTTAACACTTAATTTCTAATCAGCCAATCACATGGCGGCAACTCAGTGCATTTAGGCATGTAGACATGGTCAAGACAATCTCCTGCAGTTCAAACCGAGCATCAGTATGGGGAAGAAAGGTGATTTGAGTGCCTTTGAACGTGGCATGGTTGTTGGTGCCAGAAGGGCTGGTCTGAGTATTTCAGAAACTGCTGATCTACTGGGATTTTCACGCACAACCATCTCTAGGGTTTACTGAGAATGGTCCGAAAAAGAAAAAAAATCCAGTGAGCGGCAGTTCTGTGGGCGGAAATGCCTTGTTGATGCCAGAGGTCAGAGGAGAATGGGCAGACTGGTTCGAGCTGATAGAAAGGCAACAGTGACTCAAATCGCCACCCGTTACAACCAAGGTAGGCCTAAGAGCATCTCTGAACGCACAGTGCGTCGAACTTTGAGGCAGATGCGCTACAGCAGCAGAAGACCACACCGGGTACCACTCCTTTCAGCTAAGAACAGGAAACTGAGGCTACAATTTGTACAAGCTCATCGAAATTGGACAGTAGAAGATTGGAAAAACGTTGCTTGGTCTGATGAGTCTCGATTTCTGCAGCGACATTCGGATGGTAGGGTCAGAATTTGGCGTAAACAACATGAAAGCATGGATCCATCCTGCCTTGTATGGAGCATCTTTGGGATGTGCAGCCGACAAATCTGCGGCAACTGTGTGATGCCATCATGTCAATATGGACCAAAATCTCTGAGGAATGCTTCCAGCACCTTGTTGAATCTATGCCACGAAGAATTGAGGCAGTTCTGAAGGCAAAAGGGGTCCAACCCGTTACTAGCATGGTGTACCTAATAAAGTGGCCGGTGAGTGTATATATCTATGTATCTAGAAGGAAAAAAAGGTAGGCAGAACTCCAATAGTTACCAAACCAACTGGACTTTATTTAGCCCATGTGACGTGGCTAAGCCACAAGCGATAAGCCACGCCATATGGGCTAAATAAAGTCCACATGTTTTGGTAACTATTGGAGTGCTGCCTACTTTCTTCCTGTATATCAACAAAATCTGGATATTTTGTTTAGGAGGCGTTTTTTGCACCCACATTGCATTTGTCAAATGTTCTGTTCCATTTTTTTTATTTTTGATATCTATCCTATATGCAAAATAATACAGCAGCACTCTGTAAGCATTAAAATGTATGCAAATATTGAATATACAAGATTTGAACTACATTATTGTCACATAGAATACACTTACAAAAATGAATGTACTAAGAATATAAATTGGCCAATTGATGTGTGCCAATCAAAGAAGTCAAGGTGACATTTCTTTGCTGGGACCCTAACCCCAATATTTATCAAACATTTCTGTCCTGGGCTATAAGCCTGCAAATTTAATTTGCAGGTAAGATCCAGCATTAATTAAAATCACCCTTGGGCTACTGGGATTAGTGCAGTCAGAAAAGGAGGCAGTCACAACCTCCTGTGGTAATCTGCAAAAAACTGACCAGCGCCTCTGAACAGAATAAAGCTAATGTGAACAGGTGTAAGCTGCCATGACTGTATAAAGTGACCGAATGCGTAAGCCATGGTCGAGTTGCTGCTCCATAACACTTTGACCTCTTATAGGAAAATTATGTCCCAGTCCCAATGTGCTGTCAGGTGTGGGGTGTAGCACATTCACTGTTAGACTGTAGACCTCCGCTGTTCCATGACCTCTATCTTCTGAGGCCGCTGCTCATATCTTAACGGTCATGCAGTTCGTTTCCACACACAAAAGATTACTGGGCAGTTCAAGTTTATCTGATTGTAACATTCAGTCTCGGGCACAACACTTCTTATTTTTTGTTTCCTTATGACAGCACATTTTTATCTATCAAAGGGGGAGGCTGACACCCAAAAGAGGGGAGCTAGAGCCATATCTGGGGGACGTCCAAGAGTCCAGGAGGCATCTGAATTATTGTCAAAGGCCCCATCCAATAGTGTAATTTGTTGGTGTCATACTCCAGGTCAAATAGCTGCCCGTTGCCCCATGACCACTGAGCCAATGGACTGCAGCATATGACAGCGCTGCTCATATTTTGCATATCCTGCATGCAGTGCTGTCCTTCAACCAGGCGAGGGACCGTAGTACCCTGTAACAGTGAACGGGGTACAAATAACTGGTCTGTTGGACACACGGAGTTTGGTAACCCTAGTGAGGTCCACAATTCCCCATCGGCTGATTCCTGAAAAGAGTATAGATGTCCACTGTATCCATGGCAACACTAAGGACTACCCAGTGGCCCAAGTGGTCATAAACCCAAACAGTGGCACCGAGTCCCATGAAGTGGGGATACTCAAGGATGTATTGCACCTTATTATAATAGGGTGGGACATTTCATTGTTTTGGGACTTGTGGGGAAAAAGGAGGATGTCTGATTGTAAGGACAACAGCCAGGTTGCTCTTAAAGAAACCTTGTATAGGCCACAGCTGACAGGATTCCGTTTTGTGTGCTTGTTGGCGATGAGGATGAAGCAGCATTCCCAGAAGCCAACATCCCTGAGCTGGAGGTGTCCGGGGGAAACTTTGGAACCTCCCAACTCAGGGATTTAACTCTAAAAGGGGCATTTGATAATGTGACGATACTTAATGGTGTTGCTCAAGAGCCGAAGACTGACACCCAATATCCATACTTTGCCATGAATGGGGAGTTGATGTATCAGGTTACCAACCTGAGAGGGGAAGTAATTGAGCAGTTATTGGTGCCAGGGCCATACAGACGTCGGGTCTTAGACATGGCCCATACACATGTGTTAGGTGGTCACCTGGGCATAGAAAAAAACCCAGGAACGGATCCCCCAGAGGTTCTACTGGCCCAGTTGTCACCATGATATTGTGAATTTCTGCAGGTCATGTTCCACCTGCCAGCTTACTTCCCCAGTGGCCCAGTTTCATAGCCCTTTATTGTCATTGCCCATTATTGAGGTGCGATTCAATCACATAGCCATGGATTTAGTGGGACCCCTCGTCAAGTCTGCCAGAGGGCATCAGTATATCTTGGTGGTACTGGAATATGCAACGCGATACCCAGAGGCCATTCCACTATGTATCTCCTCCACCAATTGTATCTCCAGAGAGTTGGTCCATATCTTCTCTAGAACGGGGCTGCCTAACGAGATCCTGATGGAGTTGTGCAAAACTCTGCAAATCACACAACTCTGGACCACAGTCTACCATCCACAGATGGATGGCTTGGTAGAAAGTTTCAATAAAACCTTGAAGGCCATGTTAAGGGAATCTGTCACCCCATTTTTTGCCTATAAACTAAGGCCACCGCCATCAGGGGCTTATCTACAGCATTCTGTAATGCTGTACATAAGCCCCCAATGTAACCTGGAAGATAAGAAAAACAAGTTAGATTATACTCACCCAGGGGTGGACCCGGTGCGGTCAGGTCCGATGGATGTCGCAGTCTAGTGCCTCCCATCTTCATACGATGTTGTCCTCTTCTTTGCTTCCTGTCGCGGCGCCTGGGCAGGCATACTTTGTCTGTCCTATTGAGGGCAGAGCAAAGTACTGCAGTGTGCAGGCACCGAGAAGGGTTAGAGAGGACCGGCGCCTGCACACTGCAGTACTTTTCTCTGCCCTCAACAGGGTAGACAAAGTACACCTTCGCAGTAGCCATGACAGGAAGCAAAGAAGAGGACACCTCCTCAAAGCACAAGAGGCGCTGTCGAGAGTGTACAATAGATCGGCGAGGGTGAGACACTTCGACCCTGGCCATGGAGTACTGGTGCTGGTATCTACAGTGGAGAGCAAATTCCTGGCCAAATGGCAGGGCCCCTACAAAATTGTTGAAAAGGTTGGGGATGTCAATTATAAAGTCCACCAACCAGGGAGAAAGAAGCCCTGCCAGGTATAGCAAGTCAACCTGATTAAGCCATTGCGAGATAAGGAGCCTGTGGAAGCTCCATGTTTGGTGGCCAAGCTGATGTGGAATAAGTTAAGGTGGCAGAGACTCTGTCACATGCCCAAAAGCAACAGTGCTGCGAGTTGCTACAGCGGAATAGAGACCTGTTCTTGGAGCTGCGAGGTTGTACAAAGGTCATAGATCATGAGGTTCTGACGGAGACTCATGTCCGAGTCAACTTGAAGCCATATCGGATTCCCGAAGCCTGTCAAGAGGTGATTTTGAAAGAGGTAAAGCAGGTGCTGAGCCTGGGAGTCATCAAAGAGTCCAAAAGTGGCTGGTCTAGTCCAATTTTCTTAGTACAGAAACCACTTGGAGAATGGAGGTTTTGTAATGACTAGGAAACTTAATGAGGTCTTTAAGTTTGATGCATATCCAAAGCCTTGTGTCGATGAAATGAGAGTCTAGGACCGGCTTAGCATATTACTACCCTTGACCTCACAAAAGGGTGTTGGTACATTCCCATGTCTCAAGATGCCAAAGAGAAGACTGCCTTTTCAATGCCAGATGGATGCTTTCAGTACACTAGGATGCCGTTTGGATAACAAGGCTCTCCAGCCACATTCCAGAGAGCCATGGACCGGGTCCTAGCTCCCCACAAGAGGTATGCAGCAGCCTACCTGGACAACATTGTGATCTTCAGCCAGGATTGGGGAAGCCATCTGAGCAAGGTCCAGGCAATACTTGATGGTCAACGGAAGGCGGGGTTTTCCATAAACCCAAAGAAATGTAAGAAAAATACTTGGGCTATGTTTTAGGCAGGGGTGAAATAAAGCTCCAGATAAATAAAGTTGAGGCGATCCAGGATTGGCCACAACCCCTCTCAAAGAAGCAGGTCAGAACGTTCCTGGACATTGTGGGATATTAATGCAGGTTTATTCGACGACTAAGGGCTACGGCCAGAAACAGGTAAGAATGCTACATGATTTTACCATTTGTCCGGACTAATTTTTTTTAAAGAATGAAATAAAGAAGATTTTTTTTATTGAAATTCAGTTTGCTCTTCCAATTTTATTTTCTAACTAAATAAATATAGGAAAATAATATATATTAATCCCGTATGGTGAATCGAAACAAAAACAAAAATTGAAATGTCAGAATCGCTTTATTTTTGTCACTTCACCTCACAGAAATGAACAAAAAAAAGATCAAAAGGTAACTACCCCAAATTGGTACCATTACAAACTACAGGTCATTTTGCAAACAAAACTCTGCTGATTGTATCAGCAGAATTAAAAAGAAATATACAGAGCCACCTTCCCCTAAGATGACATTTGGTAGGTGGAGTTTCATCACTACTTTTAACCAATCTCATGGAATGATTAGGAAGCTCTCGTCAAAGTACTGGTTTATCCTTAGAGGAGACCCAGTACTCTCAAAACATATACCTTCTCACCCCAGAACGATATTTCAAAGGAACCGGACGTTACGTAATAAGATTGCACCCAGTAATACGACATTAGCTCCAATTTATCTAGGCCCCCAGTTATCCCTGAACTCTAGCTGTTTTGCATGTGGAAACACCAAGTGCCTTTGCTGTACTTCTACTGTGAATGGGGCACGGGAATTCAAATCTAATACAACAGGCACTATCTTTAAAATTTATTAATTTGTTAACTGCCAATCTACCTGTCAGGACTCTGAACATTTTTTATTGCCTTTTTGTGCATTGCTGCCCTTTTCAAAGATGGCGTCTTTGGTCTCATGTGCACTGTGTCTTCCTGCTATAAAACTCCACCCCAGCCTTCAGTCTGTGCTAGAGTATTCTGCCTTGCATCCAGCTCCTGACCTCTGGTGACTCCCTGGCTATATACCTGCTCCTGTGAACCTGTGGGGTTATCCTGCTACTCTGCTCTGAGTTCCTGCTGCATACACCAGTTCCAGTAATCCTCCTTCATCTGCTGCTCGTGTTTGCTTCCATCTGCATTTGCTGGACATGTAAGCTATTTCTGCTCTGCAAGAACCTGAGACTATTACCCAGACCTCCCTGGTTGAGCTAAGATATTATTTGAACTGCCTTATAAGCATATCTATCTGTGTTGTGGACTAAGCAAGGACTTATTCATGTCAAGTATCCTCAAGAATAATTGTGCTTCATAGACTTTCTGCGTGATTGCATTTTCCTCTGAAGTTTCCTATAGACTGCTGAGCTGCATTTGATATTTGCACCAAGTGTTGTGGACTTGAGTTTCTCTCTGCACCTGTTTGAATCACCGTGTGATAATATAGACTTTACCACTTATAAAACTGTGTCCTGTAGTTGTCTTGTTCCACGCAAAGAGTCTCCTGAGTTATCCCCTATAATTATTACAGGATACTCTAGCCTAAAAAAAGGTGACTGCTGGAACAATGACTGCAGAAAGCAGACTAGAGCAGGTGTTTTCCATAATTAGATCACTGCAGAAAGATGTGGAAGGTCTGCAAAAGAAGTTTGGAAGCTTTGAACTCAATCAACAAGTGTTTGGACAGACTTTGCAGGACTTAAGCACCCGCATGGCAGCCCAGGAAAACAAACTTGCTGGCATAGAGTCCCAGTATGGATGGGCTTTTCAGGACATAAGCACGCAAATAGCTGCACAAGTGACTTTTCCCTCTGGGCAACCGCCACCAGCTAGCCCACCTAAGTTGCCCCCATTCAGATTTAATGGTGATCGCGACAAATTTCGTGGCTTTGTGAATCAATGTATGCAATATTTTGATGTGCATGCTGACCGTTTTCCTAATGATAGATCCAAAGTATTGTGTGTAATAATGCTGCTGACCGCACGAGCTCTCGCCTGGGCGAATCCGATGATTGAGTCTCGTGACCCACGGTTAAATAACTTGGATGATTTCTTGGCCGCTATGGCATTAATGTTAGGATGATCCTAATCACCATGCAACCGCTGCTTTATTGTCTTTACGCCAGGCAAAACGTTCTGTTATTGAGTATGCTACTGAATTCAAGAGATTAGCGGTAGATACCAATTGGGACAGTTATGCACAATTGCCTATTTTTAAAAGGGGTCTGTCTAGTATTGTAAAAGATGAACTAGCTCGTTCTGAATCACCACAAGAGCTAGAGACATTTATACAGCATTGTGTGCGCATTGACATTCGCCTTACTGAGCGTAGGCAGGAGAAGTTTGCTGCATATAACCGTATTTCTAACTTTTCCCTTCCTTCCAAAGAGCCTGCAGGTAAAACATCTCGGGAGGTGGAGGAGGTGCCCATGCAAATTGATTCCGTTCAGAGGCGCGAGATCAATGAGCGCCGGGAGCATCGCCTTCGTGAAAGTCTATGTTTCTACTGTGGCCAGTCTGACCACTTCTTGATCAAGTGTCCTAAGTGTCCTAGACGGCCTAACAAGGTGCTAGCAGCAGTAGGGGAGTATGATAACTGTGATGATGAATCTGACATCTCTGAATGTAGCCTGCCTTTAAACGCTGTATTCCATTCACTTTCTATGACTTCACCCCCCCAAGAAGCTTAAGGAAAAGAACTCTCACTGTTTTCTCCCTATTAAGATCCTGTGTTCAGGACAGTGGATTTCCAGTGCAGCTATGATTGACTCTGGTGCGGGTGGCAATTTCATGGATATCACATTTGCCAAGGAACATGGTATTGAAATTCAGCAAAGAACCTCTCCAATTACCATGGAAACAGTGGATGGGTCACCTTTAATCTCTGGGCCTGTGGATCAGGAGACCGTACCCCTTGAAATTTTGTTGTAGCCTAATCATCAGGAGCAACTTTCTTTCTTGCTAATTTCTTCTCCTCATTTTCCTGTGATTTTAGGCATTCCTTGGTTGTGTTCTCAGAACCCAATTATCAACTGGGAGACCAAGGAGATTATCTTTCCAACAAGGAGCAACTCAGCGTTAACAGAAGCTGTCCCTGAGTCCACGCCTACGGAACCACATGTACAGGTGTTTTCTTTACCTCCAGCATATAAAGAGTTCTCTGACATCTGTGACAAGAAGAATGCAGATCAGCTTCCTCCACACAGGCATTATGACTGTCCCATTGAGTTGCTTCCTGGGGCAGCTATTCCTTTTGGTAACGTATACCCTTTGGCGGCACCTGAGCTTCAAGCCTTAAAGGAGTATATTGATGAAAATCTGGCCAAAGGCTTCATACATCCTTCTTCCTCACCAGCAGGGGCACCTATGTTTTTTGTAAAGAAGAAGGATGGGACCCTGAGATCCTGTGTTGACTATCGGGAACTCAATAAGGTAACCGTACGAAACCATTACCCTTTGACTCTGATTCCCGAATTACTGGAAAGAGTCCGCCATGCTAAGGTGTTCTCTAAACTGGATCTTCGTGGGGCTTATAATTTGGTGCGTATTTCGTCCAGGGGATGAGTGGAAGACAGCATTCAGATGCCGGTATGGACACTTTGAATCTCTTGTGATGCCCTTCGGGCTTTGTAACGGCCCTGCAACATTTCAACACCTTGCTAATGGCATTTTCAGAGATTTGTTGGACCAGTTTGTAGTGATTTATTTGGACGATATACTAATCTTTTCTGAGTCTCTACAGGAACATGAAGAACATGTCAAAACTGTTTTAAGATGTCTGAAAGAGAACCATCTGTATATTAAGCTGGAGAAATGCGAGTTCCATCATTCTGAGATACAGTTCTTAGGTTATATCATCTCTCCCCAGGGGCTGAACATGGAATCTGGTTAAATTCAGGCTATCCTTGACTGGCCGGTACCCAAGAACGTTAAGGAGGTCCAACGTTTTATTGGTTTTGCAATCTTCTACAGACGCTTCAATCGAAATTTTTCTGATATTGTCCATCCCATTACTTCCTTGACAAAAAAGGAAAAGCCCTTTAAGTGGTCATCACAGGCTCAAGAAGCTTTTGATCGGCTTAAGATCTGTTTCACATCAGCACCGATTTTGATACACCCAGATCCAACACTTTCTTTCATTGTGGAGGTGGACGCTTCTGATAATGCTTTGGGGGCTATTCTCTCCCAAAGAACTGGAGAGAAGGGTCTGCTACATCCTTGTGCTTTCTTTTCCCGTAGACTAACCTCAGCAGAGAAGAATTACGACGTGGGAGACAAGGAATTGCTGGCTATTATTGCGGCTTTCAAAGAATGGAGGCATCATCTGCAAGGAGCTGTACAACAGATCATAGTGCTAACTGACCATCGCAATTTAGAGTTCCTTAGATCCGCTAGATGTCTTTCTCCTCATCAGGCTCGTTGGAACTTATTTTTAAATCAATTTAACTTTGTTGTCTCATACCGTCCAGGTTCTCGTAATGGGAAGGCTGATGCTTTATCCCAAATCCATGCTTTGGATTCCGTACCTGAAGCCCAGTCCAAGACCATTCTATCTGATGCCAATTTCATCGGAGTTATCCACGATCAGGACTTGTGGAAGGAGTGCAGGGAGGCATATGACGGTGATGTATTTCTGGCCAACCCACCTGTGGATATTAATCTTGTCTTTAAGGGTGGCATGTGGTTCAGAGATTGATGTATCTACGTCCCTGAGGTCGTCCGTCGGCAGATCCTCAAGTTGGTACATGACTCCAAGTTGGCTGGTCACAGGGGGGTACAGAAGACACAAGAGTTCCTGAGCCGATTCTTCTGGTGGCCAACTTGCCTGAAGGATACCAAGGACTATGTTCTCTCTTGCGAGGTATGTGCTCATTACAAGACTCCTCATGTGGCACCTACGGGTCTTCTACAACCATTACCTGTTCCGTCCCTCCCTTGGGGGTCTATATCAATGGACTTTATTGTGGAGCTGCCTACATCGGGGGGCATGAATACAATCATGGTGGTAGTTGATCGCCTGACTAAAGCTGCTCATTTTGTTCCGTGCACCGGCCTCCCCTCAGCTAAAGATACAGTGAACTTGGTTATACAGAATGTCTTTCGGTTGCATGGGGTTCCGGATGAGATCATCTCTGACCATGGAGTGCAGTTCACTTCAAGATTCTGGAAGGGGTTTTGCTCTGCACTCAATATTAATGTCTGTCTCTCTTCCGCTTACCATCCCCAGACAAATGGTCAGACTGAGCGTACCAACCAGACGCTGGAACAATATCTAAGATGCTATGTCAGCCATCTCCAGGATGATTGGTTGGAGTTGCTGCCATTAGCCGAATTTTCATATAACAATTCTCAGAGCGCCTCCACTAAATTTACACCTTTCTTTGCCAATCTGGGTTATCATCCGTGTATCTTACCTAGGTCTCCAATTAATTCTCCGGTTCCGGCAGTGGAGGAAAGGTTGACTGCGATGAGGCAAAATATGGAGGTTCTGAAGGAATCCCTGACCACAGCTCAAGAACGTTAGAAGAGATCGGCTGATAGATTCCGTAAACCTGCACCCATGTTCAAGGTAGGAGATTCTGTGTGGTTAGCAACTAATAGTGTTGAGCATTCCGATACCGCAAGTACCGGGTATCGGCCGATATTTGCTGTATCGGAATTCCGATACCGAGATCCGATACTTTTGTGGTATCGGGTATCGGTATCGAAACAACATTAATGTGTAAAATAAAGAATTAAAATAAAAAATATTGCTATACTCACCTCTCCGACGCAGCCTGGACTTCAGCGAGGGAACCGGCAGCGTTGTTTGCTTAAAATTCGCGCTTTAAAATGCGCGCGTCTCCTGCCTCCCGTGACGTCACGGCTTGTGATTGGTCGCGTCGCCCATGTGACCGCGACGCAACCAATCACAACGCCGGAACGTAATTTTAAAATCCTGAAGGACCTAAAATTACGTCACGGCTTGCTGTGATTGGTCGCGTCGCGGTCACATGGGCGGCGCGCGACCAATCACAAGCCGGGACTTCAAGTAAGGAAGTTAAAGCGCGAATTTTAAGCAAACAACGCTGCCGGTTCCCTCGCTGAAGTCCAGGCTGCGTCGGAGAGGTGAGTATAGCAATATTTTTTATTTTAATTCTTTATTTTACACATTAATATGGTTCCCAGGGCCTGAAGGAGAGTTTCCTCTCCTTCAGACCCTGGGAACCATCAGGAATACCGTCCGATACATGAGTCCCATTGACTTGTATTGGTATCGGGTATCGGTATCGGATTAGATCCGATACTTTGCCGGTATCGGCCGATACTTTCCGATACTGATACTTTCAAGTATCGGACGGTATCGCTCAACACTAGCAACTAACAATCTGAAGTTAAACGTTCCTTCACAAAAACTTGGACAGAAATTCATTGGCCCTTTCAACATCAACGGTATTGTGAGCTCTGTGGCCTGCCGGCTGAAGCTGCGTAGGACTATGAAGGTACACCCAGTTTTTCATGTATCTTTACTAAAGCCTGTATCTCCTAATACCTTCCAGGGATGTGTTGTGCCACCTCCGCAGCCTGTGGTGATTGATGGGCAAGAACAATTTGTGTTGGAGGAAATTGTTGATTACAGGATTCGTAGGAATCGGCTCCAATATCTGGTAAGATGGCAGGGATATCCCCCTGAGGAAGACTCTTGGGAACCTGTGGAAAACATCAATGCCCAACAGAAGATTTCTCGTTTTCATCAGAGATTCCCTGAGAAACCAGGTCCAGGATCGTCCTGAGGCCACTTCTAAGGAGGGAGTAATGTCAGGACTCTGAACATTTTTTATTGCCTTTTTGTGCATTGCTGCCCTTTTCCAAGATGGCGTCTTTGGTCTCATGTGCACTGTGTCTTCCTGCTATAAAACTCCACCCCAGCCTTCAGTCAGTGCTAGAGTATTCTGCCTTGCATCCAGCTCCTGACCTCTGGTGACTCCCTGGCTATATACCTGCTCCTGTGAACCTGTGGGGTTATCCTGCTACTCTGCTCTGAGTTCCTGCTGCATACACCAGTTCCAGTAATCCTCCTTCATCTGCTGCTCGTGTTTGCTTCCATCTGCATTTGCTGGACATGTAAGCTATTTCTGCTCTGCAAGAACCTGAGACTATTACCCAGACCTCCCTGGTTGAGCTAAGATATTATTTGAACTGCCTTATAAGCATATCTATCTGTGTTGTGGACTAAGCAAGGACTTATTCATGTCAAGTATCCTCAAGAATAATTGTGCTTCATAGACTTTCTGCGTGATTGCATTTTCCTCTGAAGTTTCCTATAGACTGCTGAGCTGCATTTGATATTTGCACCAAGTGTTGTGGACTTGAGTTTCTCTCTGCACCTGTTTGAATCACCGTGTGATAATATAGACTTTACCACTTATAAAACTGTGTCCTGTAGTTGTCTTGTTCCACGCAAAGAGTCTCCTGAGTTATCCCCTATAATTATTACACTACCTATGTAGTCTATTTGATCGAATGTGGTTGCGGTCTGCAATATGTGAGCCGTACCATACAAACGATGCATGTCAGGCTGAATAAACATCGTCAGAACATTAAAAACGGCTTTCTTTTGCATAGTCTGTCCAAACATTTTTTATTAATGCATCAGAAAAATTTGAAGTCTCTGAAGTTAATAATTATTGATCACATACCCGACACTGTGGCAGACCGTTTTAGTAGCCTAATAGATAAAGAAAGCTTTTGGATATTTAAGCTCGGCACGCTGGCCCCTGAAGGATTGAACCTCATGATAGATAAAGTGACCAGATAAATATTGTTTTTTCCATTTATTTTTTATTTTTCTTTCTTATATTTATTTTTTTATTACTGAGTTCACTATTTTGATCATTTTTTATTTTGCGTTGGTTGTATTATTTTTTGTTTGTTTGTTTTAAGATGTGACAGGCTTCTACTGCCTCTACCTTATAGGTTTTTAAATGTTCCTAATAACTGTTCAGGGCTATATATTGTGTAAGCTGTGTTATATGGGATTTTTTAAAATAATTTGCATATGTAGTTTTAATAGTGTTGTGATTGGTTGCTTCTCATTTATATACTGCTTACTTATTGTCACCATTAAATGTCTACCTGATGAAGACGGTACTTCCGTTGAAACGTGTTGTGACTTAACCCCATCCTGGAGTCAGAGTTTTCTTTCGGCGCTCCTTGGACTGAGCTATATAACTTCTGTTTTTGTCCTCCATCAGAGGTGTTCGGCTGGAGCTGCGGGGGGACTCTGCACCTCTCCCCTCTTTGGGGCTACCTTTTCTGCGCGACTACAGAAGAGGCCTTTTAGACTTCTATAAGGCTATTTATATATGCCCAAATATATTCCTATGTAAGATGGTACAGATACATCCTAAGACTGAATTAGAAGGGTCCTTGCTCGGCTGGATCAGAATTGACGTCTTGGAGCTCTTAGGGAATGCCAATCTCGCTGATGCAGGGCTTCCCTAAGTCTTTAGAGATGAGGCCTCTCATGCCCTAGCCCAAAATGCTGTTGTCCTCACCGAGTCGTCTCATGTCAAGCCGAACAATGGGTCCCAGAGTAACCAACAACAGATCCAGAGTCATACTGCTCTATCCAGACTTTTCCCAAGAATTAGCACCTCCACATCCCACCAGTCTCTTCTTCGCCTCTGCCCAACCGCTCACCAACTGCCAAAACTCCCATGCTCTAACTCAGACCTTGTACCACTGCCCTCTACTGGCCAGATCATATATTGCCTCACAAGTCTCCAACAATACAGTAAACTGTGATTTAAGGGTACGTTCACACAGGACTTTTTTGCTGCTTTTTTTTGCTGCTTTTTTTATGCTAATTTAGGTGCGGTTTTTTGGTGCGTATTTGGTGCGTTTTTTGGGTACATTCACACAGGACTTTTTTGCTGCTTTTTTTTGCTGCTTTTTTTATGCTAATTTAGGTGCGGTTTTTTGGTGCGTATTTGGTGCGTTTTTTGGGTACGTTCACACAGGACTTTTTTGCTGCAGATTTTTGCTGCAGTTTTTTGCTGCAGTTTTTTTTTTTTAGGCCAATTTTCAGCTGCTAGGACACCTCACAATGGCTCTTCACACCTCACAATGGCTCTTCACACCTTACTACCAGGAACTCCCTCACAATAGATCACAATCAGGACACCTCACAATGGCTCTTCACACCTCACAATGGCTCACAATGGCTCTTCACACCTCACTAACCACACCCGTAAGCTCTTGGCTGTGAGATCCCTTCCTGCTGGCCATGATTTTCTGCACAAAAAACGCAGCAAATAATGCTATATGCGTTTTTTCAGCGTTTTTGCAGCGTTTTTTTCATCACCCATTCAAGTCAATGGGTGAAAAAACGCTGCAAAAACGCAGCAAAAACGCTGAAAGAAGTGACATGCCCTATGTCCAAAAAAAGCAGCAAAGCAGAAAAAACTGATCAAACAAAAATCCAACGTGTGTGCATGAGATTTCTGAAATCTCATAGGCTTTAATGGTACTGTAAAAAGCAGCTGAAAATTAGCATAAAAAAAGCAGCAAAAAAAAGCAGCAAAAAAGTCCTGTGTGAACGTACCCTAACCCTTACAATTGCGCTCTAGATGTTTCCCCCACAAAGATTTTCTTCCTATCCCGAGGACTGTAGGCTGACTCTTCATCTTTTACTCCAGTGGTAGTGGGTAAGTAATGTTGTATTTATTATTTTTTTCACAAAAATGAAAAAAAAAAACACCTTTAATTAGTCTGACATGTTGAGGACTGCTGGGGCCAGTGATTGTCGTAGTTACATAATCCCAAAATATTCAAGCGACCCTTAGGGCATCCATTCAGTGCTACAGGGTTGAAAAGAAAACAGGATTATTGGCAGCAATTTTTCATTAAGATTTAAGAAAGGAACTATCATTATAAGCATCATAACTGGCATTTAGATACCTGCAACCAGTCTTGAGTACTGGCCAGTAAAAGGAGTGGGGATTGGCACAAAAGCATCCCATAATTAGGCATTTTGTGGTTTTGTATTTTGTATTGTAAATGTTAGTAAGAATGAAGTTATGGTGTCATCTGTCATGTTTTACAATTTAGCAAATCATCTGGAAGCAAGAAAATAAGATCCGATATTCCAATACCATGGTATTAATGAGCTCATAATTGTCTGTAGGTACATCATGTGGCTGGTATGGGATCCATTAAGAGGACTCTACAAGCACTGCATTATTCGCAATCAGGGGGGCTGAGACTGGTCCAAGGGTCATGAAGAGCAAAGCCAAGACAAGGTGCCAGAAATCCCATCAGTGGTAGTGGCCTATTTTCATTTGTGTTATGAGGGTCCACGGGTCCCAATGATTATACAATTATCAACTAACCTGTGCATAGATAAGAAGTGTATTTAGCATGAGAACCCCTTAATGCAACATTAAAAATATTAGAGTACAAAAATGGACCTACATTTAATATGTGCCAAGCAGAAGTAATGTTGGCGAAATATCAACAGGTGGGTGTTAGAAAATAGGTTGTTTTCCTGCTTCATAAAATTACCATAAGAACTAAAGGAATTATTTTTGCATCTATTACTAGTTATTAAAGTTTCATCATGTTTGCAGTTCAATGAATTAAGGAAACAATTAAGAAGCTGTTGAATGTTTTATAACTTCTAATACATCTAATAAATCTCCACCATGAAATATGTCACGCACTGCTGGAATGGTGTATCATTTTCAGATGCCAACTGTGCTGGCTTGCTCTGATTTGTATATTTTGGAAGTACGTGGCACTAATAGGTGTAGTACAGAAATACCATTGATGTGTGTTGTCTATGGCCAGCATACACAGGTAAGTCATCATAACAAGAACTTTTGCCTAATAATGTGTGAATCCCCATCATATAACCAAAGTACCTATGACCAATTGACACAGACTCTATAAAGACCTCTGAATATTTTTTGCAACTTGATGCCTCCATTGACAAGACTTCTTTTTCCAGAACATCACACACATGTACAGTCAGATTGTGGACACCCCACAACACATGTTTTTTTGAAGATGCTCTGGCCTAGTCAATTATCCATTGCAGTCCTTGCATACGCTCATTTGCCTTGCTGCAAACACTTCAACTTCATGAACTTTTATGTGTGTGTGATAAGACCTTTTCAGAAGGACAAACTTAAAGGGGTATTTTGGATTCAACAAATAAAGCTCAATGTATAATGAAAAGTGATGCACAGTAGATTGACGAAGTATTGGGGCACCTATGCTTTAACACCTACTGGAACTTTTATGACATACCATGCTGTATCTAGACCATAGCATTAATATGGAATTGTTTCTCTTTTTTGCAATTAAAACAGGTTCTGTTGACTTTCTTGACACAGTCATATCGGAACAGAAAAGGGCCTTTCCGAACAGTTCCCACATAGTCGTAATATGCAATAGACTGAATTGTCTTGGTATGATGAAGGATTATGATTTCTGTTCACTGGAACTGAAGGACTTAGACCAACTCCTGAAAAACAACCCACAGCATGTTCCCTCTTCCAACAACCTTCATAGTTGGAACAATGTATTCCATCAGATGCCAACTACAAAGACTACGTTCCCCCTGCTCCAGAGTCCAGTGGTGATGGCATTATACCACGCCATGTGATGCTTGGCATTGTGCTTGGTGATAGAAGTCTTGCACCATCGTTGTTCTTATTGGCAACTTGATCCCGCTCTAGTAGACTGCTAAGAAGAACACTTGCTGAATTAAAGCTTTTAAATGTAGTATTACGGAAAAATTTGACAAAGGGCAGTGTATGCTCAAAATACATAAGAAGCAGATATGTACCAGAGTACCATGTTTTACTTGATCTCAAGAAAGAAAATTTTTTATCATATTGAGGAGCTGGAGCAGCTTTTTCTACCATAAGGTTTGCATGCAGGTTCTTTGCCATGAAGCTCCCAGTGTAGGATGCTAACAGGTGCTTAGGATGCAGTGACACACAGGAGACAGAGCAAGAGTTAACAGGTTCTTTATATATATATATATATAGGAGCAGTAATTATACAAGCAGAGGGGTAAAGGATGTGAATGGAGGCCGGGGGAAAAGTCAAATGCAATAGAATGTAACAGGTTAACTTATCAGTCTCTGTGCGCTGAAGGAAGGTGGCTGGAAGATCCCTCGGCGGCGCCTCAGGCAGCGTGAGATGTCTCCGATCCGATCCCGCAGATAAGCGATGCACTTTCTCCTTACGACGACGAATCCTCCAAGTTCTTCGGCATGCGATCTCCTGATCTGTGCGTACTGTGAGGCAGGGGTGATGGTCGGCGGCACAGAAGAAGAAGCAGAGAGTTCAGTGAGCAAGGCCGCAGTAGGAGCACACAGTCCAGCGGACACAGCCACAGGCACGGGCCGGTCCTCAGCAGGCACCGCAAGGATGGGACTAAGCGGTGCCTCCGTGGTGGTGAGCGGAGCGAAGGTCCGTACTCTATCCTGATCACTACCTGGTGAGGAAGCCTCTGGGCTGAGGGTAGGATGTGTCAGCAGTCTGTCTAGCTGGGGGTTTAGGCACAGCTAGCAGGCGTGGGTCCGTGAAGAGGGAGTTAACCGTCTTACTACTCACAAGCTCGGTCCCCACCAAGTGTCCTGTCTTCCCGCGCAAACTGCTATTTAAGTCAGACCCGCCCCCATCAGTCAGGTGCCCTGTACTGCTCCGGTCAGCAATCTCTTCCCCCTGCAGCACTGATGACAGCCCCGACGGTTCCAGCCCAGACACGCAGACAAGACCATTAACTTGGCTCTCCGTCCTACACCAGCACACAGTTTTAGTAAAAATGTTAGTGCTGCTGGAGGATCAGTAATTTTCCTAAATCGGCTGCACTGGAGGTACTGCTGACGTTTTATCCTTTTTACTGTATAGAGAACGGCAGGCTTACTAACAGAAGCCGCATGAAGAACAACCATGTCAGTTCATTTAGCCACTTCAGGGTTTCCAAATCCTGAAACACTTAAAATAAGTGACCTAAGACGGAACAAGTGCACAGCAATGTCGTCTTGATATTGCTGTGCATTGCACCCATTTTATGGGGTGCTTTTGTGGCACTTTTTCAGGTGGATTCCGTGCGTAAACCGCCTGAAAAAGACATCTTGTGCACATACCCTTATGTAGATTTTTAACCACTGGAAAAAACAAATAAACAATAAAAGTTCCTAATTACTGAGAGAAATCAGAGACCATGAGGAAAGTGTATTTCTATAACTCTTTACTACATGTGTTGCTGCTAGTTCGGTTGAGTCTCCAGAAAGGTGTACCAGCCGTTACTACACTTCACTTTAACCCTTAGTGCTGCCATAGCCTCCATTTTATTTGTCCCTGACTATGTGTTGATCACACATAATCATGGCCAGAATGTAAAGCTTGATGATGCTCATTGAATTTGAGTAATCATAAATATTGAAAATATAAAAACAAAAATTGCAACCTCAGGCACAGTGAAAAGTGCCAATAGCACAACTACAGAACAGAAGCCAATAACAAAAAGACCACCTAGGGACTAAAGTAATTATAAAAAAAAGTAACAATAGTTTTTATTCAGTACTAATTAAAAGACATATGTATAGCCCATAAGACAGACACAAGACTAAATTGGTGGGTGAGCCAACAAGGGAATCCTCACTACAAAATGGCATAAATCAAAGTGAGCAGGCAAAGTATAAGAAGATATGTACTGAGGGATATGTCATGATGGGCAATGAAACTGTACAACATCCAGTATCCATGTGTCACACTCCAACAAGCCGACACATGGCGCACGGTTAGACGGATGGGAAGAGGAGCATTGCCACTAAGGAAAGGTTAGAGAGACCATCCCTGAAGCTTGCCCTGCACAACACTGAACTCCCCAACGTCCTTAGATGGGTTCTGTAACCCCATGTGGTGCATGCATTGCTATCCATGCCTTGCCATAAGCACCGCCTTGGCTATAGCATGGGGCAGCAGGTACCCTAGTCCTGCTCTATAACACAGACACAAAGGGAAACAGACAAGGGTGAAAGAAAACAGCAATAAGTCTAAGTGCACCCAGACTACGGAATGGTAAATAAAGGGAACGGAGAGACAAATGAAGAAAGTCACAAAGAAAAAGAAGACACCAAACAACTTCTCTTTCCACAGCTCACACATCCAAACTGACTCCAAGGTATAGCAAGCTATCACTGGCAATGGCCCAGGCTGCTTATACCAGAGTGGAGAAACTCAGAACAGCTGAGATAATTCTGGACAAAAGGCTTTAGGAGACAAGCAGGAGAGTTTATATTCCCTGAACAAAGGACATCTGCATAGCTAACTGGAAAGCAAAGCAGAGCCAACCAGTGCAGGCGTGTGTCTTCCCAAGAGCTGTGATCTTATAACCCTTGAAATAGAGGAAACCACTTTCTGTGGATGTATCCCCATAACACCATGGTACATAAGGTCATTGACATTAAAGTGTCAACAAATAATAATTGCGTGATAAGTAAATTCCAAAAAGTACAAGTAGAGCAAGCAGTAGTAGCAGAGAGATACTAAGGCTACTTTCACACTAGCGTCGTTCGACACACGTCGCAATGCGTCATTTTGGAGAAAAAACACATCCTGCAAAGTTGCCCGCAGGATGCGTTTTTTCTCCATAGGCTTGCATTAGCGACGCATTGCGACGCATTGCCACACGTCGCATCCGTTGTGCGATGGATGTGTCGTGTTGTAGCGGACTGTCAGCACAAAAAAAGTTACATGTAACATTTTTTTGTGCGTCGTGTCCGCCATTTCCGACCGCGCATGCGCGGCCGGAACTCCGCCCCCTCCTCCCCGGACATTACAATGGGGCAGCGGATGCGTTGAAAAACTGCATCCGCTGCCCCCGTTGTGCTTTTATTTCACAGTATGCGTCGGTACGTCGGCCCGACGCACTGTGACGGGCCCGTACCGACGCTAGTGTGAAAGTACCCTAAGTCTCACTCACCGAACACCCAATGCATGTTTCACAATTGCTTCATCAGGGGTCCTACTAATTGATACTCCGGAAAAAAAAATATTTTTACTTTTTTATAATTATTTTAGTCCCTTCACACAAATGTTGAAAGCTATAAGAAATTCATATAGAAAGTTTATCGGAAAATCGTACATCTCTTATTCATAAAAGTAAAGTTTATTTGCTGAAACCATATACCCTTTAATAGTTTGTCTCTTTGCCTTTGATATTTCTTTCACTCACCACTTCATAGAGGATGATTGATGAATGCTAGAGCTAAGTATATCATCATTTCAACAGGAACAATATTATTAAAGTGTAATAATACTCTGCCGTAATATTTACTTATACACACCTTATAATTGGCAGTAATTAGACTTTCCTTTGTGTATGGGCAAGAAACCTAACACCAAGGTATGCGGAACCTCCCTACTCCTCTAATTCTTCTGGAACTATTGTTCATTTTCTTTATGATCACTCATATAATTATAATAGAACCCTTATCCACAAAGCATCAACCTTTTTGGCAAATTTCCACTAACCCAGCTCTGTATATTGTATAATAACCCAATTCTGTATTTTAACATAGACTTACCTTGTAATGTCTCCACATGTGTCCGGATCCCAGAATTCCAAGCGGCGGAAGTTCACCGACCTCCATATTGGGACACCCAAGTGATGGGTGTCTCACTATGGAAACTGCTGGTGGTACCAGTCTCTTGCGCAGTACCACCAGCGGAACACCGTCGCACCACACACACAGTGTACATGTTGTACCACACAAACACACACTGTATACACCGTACGCACCACGCACACTGTATACGCCATATGCAGCCTCTTACGCGGTACCACCAGCGGAACACTGTCTCGAACACCGGGATCAGCCGAATGATTTAGTGACCGCTGCCATCTTTGTACAGGAGGAGCGCATGCGCAGTTTTAATGTGACTGCCGCTATCTGCACAAAGATGGTCGCGGTCTCACAGGAAGGAGAGAGACAGCAGACATGGGGGATAGCACATGGGGTAGACAGGTCAAAGAAGAGAGCACAGACGGGAGAAGTCAGCACATGGGGAAAGAGAGAGTGGATTGGTGGGTGAGCACATGGGGGGAGAGATTCTCAACGCTGCAAAGCCTGCCCCCATTGTGACATTACCGCCCTCCCGATGCGATAGCATCAGGCCTCCATCTTGTATTGTATAATATCCAACTGTCATATAACCTAAGATAGATAGATAAGTGGTTCTGCTGAGGTGCTGCTTATCTCTATTTGTAGGGACAGTCTGTTCCTTCTCCTATGCCGATTATTGAATGATATTTAAAGCCTTTCTATTTCTTTAAAAAAGAGGTTCTTGGGCAGCTACAATTTTTATGATACAGTTCTAAATTATGTAGTATGCAAATCTATCAGCAGGATTTCACGCAAAAAAACTATATGTGCATGTAGCTCTTTCAAAGAGAAAGCCAGCAGTAACTTTACATGGTCAGTCTGTTCCAAAGTTCCAAAGAAATCAGTCTTCGAATTAATATGCACATGAGTCTGAAGATCTGAAGCCTCTGTCACTCCAGCTCTACTCCCCGCTAGAGCTGCCTTATCCTAGTTGACTGATGGTTGTTTTGCAGATTTCAGATTGGCCACTTTTTAGACTCATACTTTGTAATCTGTACAGAAAACTTTTCAGAAGTCTCATTATCATCACAGGTAAGATTCCAATAATAATTTAGTGAGTTAAATGCCGCTGTCAGAGATTGACAGTGGCGTTTAACTAGTTAACAGCCGCCGGTGGCTGTTGCAGGCACATCAGCTATATATATCAGCTGTCATGTGTCAGGAAAGGTTCGGGCTCAGCGCCAGAGCCCGCACCAAACAGGAGGAGTCCGACATTGGCGTAGGGGTTAAAGGGAATCTTCCAGCAGATTTTTACTACCAATTCTGAGAGCATCATAACGTACAGACAGAAACCTTGATTCCAGCGATATGTCACTTACCAGTCTACTTAGTGTACTTTTGATAAAATCATTGATTTATCAGCAGGAGATTATCATTAGAGGACTAGTAAACCTGCTGCCATGTAGTCCTCCATATTCATGAGCTCTGCATAACTCCATTGAATGGCAGCTTTCTGCCTATGCATAGTGTACACAGGAAAAGCGCCTGAAGACAAAACAGAGAAGAAATCATTTTTTTCCCTTTTTTTTAAGGGTTTGTACTATGTTTGGAAATGATCCCCTATAGATACATAACGTCCTGATTGCTGGGGGACCTACGTTTGGGTCTATCAGCGATTTCTGGCACTCCCATTAAGAATGAATGGAGTGGTGGTTTGGGTGATTGACCTCAGCTTCGTTCAGAAGACACTTCTCAGAGCATCATTCTCAGAATCACTGAGGGTCAGGTCTCCAGTGATCAGGAAGTTATTTCCTACCTCATGGCACAAACCCTTTAATCAATTACAGAACCAAACCTGGCAAGCTGTGCACGAAGGTCCGGTATCATCGAATGTCTTTTTGAGTCTTGTTTTTGGTCTGACTATGATGATACCAAGTATATTTTTATGTTTTTGTAATTTTCCACAATAATTAACTTATGTAAAAAAAAATATTTTTTTACGTCAACACATTCTGAGTGTTATAACTTTTTAATGGAACAAATTCATCAGTACCAGCCAGTAAAATCACTTGTCAATGCTGACCCAGCAATGTACCTTAAAGAAGCCCTCCTCCTCCCACCAAAGTTTTTATCTTCTTAATATATTGCAGTCATCATATTATACAGCACTGTGTACTTACAATCGCTCATTTTGCCTTTCTACCCAGTAAATTCTATTTTCTCTGCTCTATGTAGAAAGAGGACGAATCTTGCCACTGCATTAATCATTTCCCTCTACAACTCCTGACCCAGCCGCTCTGCTTCTCACTTTGCCAGGGACTTTGGCAGTAACTCATGACTCATACAGGGAAAATTGACCTCCTGTTTCTACAAAGAGCTTCAGGATTCAGCTAGTCAGTTTTTATTCACATGATGCCATAAATCTAAAGCAAAATAGAAGAATTGACTGGGTAGAAGGGCAAAATGAGCAACTGTAAGTACACGGTGTTATATAATATGATGATTAGTGTTGAGCGATACCGTCCGATACTTGAAAGTATCAGTATCGGATAGTATCGGCCGATACCCGAAAAGTATCGGATATCGCCGATACCGATACCCGATACCAATACAAGTCAATGGCACACCAAGTATCGGAAGGTATCCTGGATGGTTCCCAGGGTCTGAAGGAGAGGAAACTCTCCTTCAGGCCCTGGGATCCATATTAATGTGTAAAATAAAGAATAAAAATAAAAAATATTGATATACTCACCTCTCCGACGCAGCATGGACCTTACCGATGTAACCTGCAGCTTCCGTTCCTAAGAATGAGCGCTTGAAAGACCTTAGATGATGTCACAGCTTGTGATTGGTCGCATGATCGGTCACGTGACCGCCACGCGACCAATCACAAGCCGCCACGTCATCTAAGGTCTTTCAAGCGCTCATTCTTAGCACTTAGCGCTTACATCGGTAAGGTCCAGGCTGCGTCGGACAGGTGAGTATATCAATATTTTTTATTTTTATTCTTTATTTTACACATTAATATCGATCCCGTTACCGATTCCCGATATCACTTAAGTATCGGATCTCGGTATCGGAATTCCAATGCGCAAATATCGGCCGATACCCGATACTTGCGGTATCGGAATGCTCAACACTAATGATGATTACAATACATTAAGATGATACAAATTTTTTGGGGAGGAGGAGGAGGAGTGCTTCTTTAACGAGCGCTCATCTGCTGTATACAAGTCCATAGGCATTCATTTATATAGAATAATGAATGCTGATGGAAACTGAATGATTGTTAATGATTGTTCTGTCACCATACAGCGTCATGTTATTGGCAGCACAGCCTCCATTTTTCTAGGCTAATGTGTTGCCGATTATGATGATTTATAAGTTGGCATAAAAAATCTGATCACGTAATGATTAGGGTTGAGCGAAACGGATCGTTCATTTTCATAAGTCGCCGACTTTTGGTAAAGTCGGCGTCTCATGAAACCCGACCCGATCCCTGTGTGGGGTCGGCCATGCGGTACGCGATCTTGGCGCCAAAGTCGCGTTTCGTATGACGCGTTTAGCGCCATTTTTTCAGCCAATGAAGGAGCGTGGGCAGAGTGATAACATAGGGGTTAGGGCGTGCACGCCTATCATCATTTTATCGCTTGTGCGCAGTAGCGATTTGGAATGTGTAAAACGAAATTTCGTGTGCTGGGACAGAGGGGGGGAGAGAGAGAGAGAGAGAGAGAGAGAGAAAAAATAAATAAATAAATCCCAATTGACGTGCATAGGGTTTCGTGTTCCGGCTGATCCTCGACTTTGCGCTGTAATCGGCCGATTTCGCCCGACTCGACTTTTCCAACAATCGGGTTTCGCGAAACATGACTCAACACTAAAAAAGTCAAGGTCGCTCAACCCTAGCAATGATCATTGGCTGATTGCTGATTGTTGTTATCATGGGTCGAAAATTGGCAACAAGCATCAAATATTGGGAATAGAACTGCCCCATTCTGTTGATCAGTGCGATACCTAGTGTTTGGACAGCAACTTATGTATAAGTTATTACTAGTGATGAGCGAATATACTCGTTACTCGAGATTTCTCGAGCACGCTCGGGGGTCCTCACAGTATTTTTTAGTGCTCGGAGATTTAGTATTCCTCACCGCAGCTGAATGATTTACATCTGTTAGCCAGCATAAGTACATGTGGGGGTTGCCTGGTTGCTAGGGAATCCCCACATGTACTTATGCTGGCTATCAGATGTAAATCATTCAGCTGCGGTGAGGAATACTAAATCTCCGAGCACTAAAAAATACTCGGAGGACCCCCGAGCGTGCTCGAGAAATCTCGAGTAACGAGTATATTTGCTCATCACTAGTTATTACCTATCCTCTGAAGGGGTGATAACTTGTTTGCACCTGCCAGCCCCTTTAATTTTTAAGAATGCCATGCTATATTAGTACAGAATCCAAGAGGTAACATTTCTCTTGGTGGAGAGCAACATGTGAAGCCTGACATGCCGAGGTGAGGAGACTTTTAAGCCTCTGACCCAGGCAAACCAGATCTCACATTTTGCACTGATGAGGGGCAGTACCCTGAAAAACAGTATCTGCGAATTGAGATTTTGGTTTTGGCTTGTATCCTAAGTCACGTGACAAGGTTCGTTAAAGGGTCGATATTGACTTTCAGGATTGCCACTCCCTATAGGTGGCACTAAAGTTCTAAAGTTCCTCTCTGAAGAGACAATTTGCCTATTAGTACAGAGGGATTTTTTCCTATTCCAGTTATCGCTTACATAAACTGTGGAGTTTGCTTTTGTCTCTGGCCAAAACTATGAACAATAAATGGAACGCTGACTCCCTCTGCTGATGGAATAATATATCTCCGAGTAACCCTCCTTGTGATTAGAAGAACCAGATGCAATATTTGTGTTTCATAATTTAGAGCGCTTGTTTTCCATAAGTTTATGATGCATAGTGTATGGTATGAGAAGGGTGTCTTTCTGGGTGCCGCCTCAGGCAGCAGAATCACTATGCACACCCCTATTTGTAATGTTGTTACTGTATTACAAGTAGTTTTTATATGAATTTCTGTCTGGATGACTGATGAGTTGCATAAACAAATCCATAACATAGACTCCAAATTTCCGTATTTCTCATTCTGATGTGTTTTGGCCTCCTATGGTTAATTGTGTTCTTCACGGAGATACACAATAATAATAATAATAACACATCAACACATCAATAATCTGGCTTCTCCTAGCAACATTCTAATTATTATCGTAACTGCATACACCATTTGTCAAATTAAGGGCTTGTTACAACCCTGCAAGTTGTATAATGGGTTAAGATACGAGCCAGGACAGCACAGGCAGCTGCTATAGAGGCACGTACACAGAGGACGCCTATCAATGGCACCATCGCTGTGTGACTACCATAGGTGGCTAGAAGAACCCATCAATGGAGTAGAGCTGAAGGCCGCAAGAAATATCAAGAATTTTTGTCCAGTATGGAAACCCCTGGCACCAAAGAGGGAAGGAGGGTGGGCATTTAGATCATTGCTACGGTCAGGGCCGGACTGGGACTAAAATTCAGCCCTGGCATTTGAAGTCACACAGGCCCACTTGTCGCATGGTGACTGTATAATATCTTTGTACACTTGTAGGCTACAAGAAGTGAGGGGAGTGTAACACGACTATATAACATATAATTACAGCTGTATCCAGCATTACAGCTCAGTCCCCATAGAATGTAATACAGCACAGCCCCCATAGACTATAATACAGCACAGCCCCCATAGAATGTAATACAGCACAGCCCCCATAGAATGTAATGCAGCACAGCCCCCATAGAATGTAATACAGCACAGCCCCCATAGAATGTAATACAGCACAGCCCCCATAGACTGTAATACAGCACAGCCCCCATAGAATGTAATGCAGCCAGCCCCATAGAATGTAATACAGCACAGCCCCCATAGAATGTAATACAGCACAGCCCCCATAGAATGTAACGCAGCACAGCCCCCATAGAATGTAATACAGCACATCCCCCATAGAATGTAATGCAGCCAGCCCCATAGAATGTAATACAGCACAGCCCCCATAGAATGTAATAGAGCACAACCCCCATAGAATGTAACGCAGCACAGCCCCCATAGAATGTAATACAGCACAGCCCCCATAGACTGTAATACAGCACAGCCCCCATAGAATGTAATACAGCACAGCCCCCATAGAATGTAATGCAGCACAGCCCCATAGAATGTAATACAGCACAGCCCCCATAGAATGTAATACAGCACAGCCCCCATAGAATGTAATGCAGCACAGCCCCCATAGAATGTAATACAGCACAGCCCCCATAGAATGTAATACAGCACAGCCCCCATAGAATGTAATGCAGGCAGGCAGCCCCCCATAGAATGTAATGCAGGCAGGCAGCCCCCATAGAATGTAATGCAGGCAGGCAGCCCCCATAGAATGTAATGCAGGCAGGCAGCCCCCATAGAATGTAATGCAGGCAGGCAGCCCCCATAGAATGTAATGCAGGCAGGCAGCCCCCATAGAAAGTAATGCAGGCAGGCAGCCCCCATAGAAAGTAATGCAGGCAGGCAGCCCCCATAGAAAGTAATGCAGGCAGGCAGCCCCCATAGAAAGTAATGCAGGCAGGCAGCCCCCATAGAAAGTAATGCAGGCAGGCAGCCCCCATAGAAAGTAATGCAGGCAGGCAGCCCCCATAGAAAGTAATGCAGGCAGGCAGCCCCCATAGAAAGTAATGCAGGCAGGCAGCCCCCATAGAAAGTAATGCAGGCAGGCAGCCCCCCCAATAGCTCCACAATCCAGTCATCACTCATTGATAAAAAAAACAAAAAAACAAACACTCTACTCACCTTTCCTCCTGCCCCGCACTGCTCTGGCTCTGGTCTCAGCAGTCGCAGTCTGCCCGCCCGGTCACACTGCAGGTGCGCGATGATATGACGTCATCGCGCACCCGCAGTGTCAGCGGCAGGCAGAGCGGGGAATGATGGGAGAGGGGGCGTCAGCGGACGCTCTCTCCTCCATCATTGCATTCAACTGTACCGGTGTCTATAACGCCGGTATAGTTGAATGCGGGGCCGGGAGTGTGCCGCGACAGCGTGGGGAGTGTGCCGACAGCGGCACACTCGAGCGGCCCACTACTGCCACCGGCCCTTCTGGCATTTGCCAGAACTGCCCTATGGCCAGTCCGGCCCTGGCTACGGTATTCCCAATCTCCTGCACCACTGGGCACAAGAGCAACAAGATGAGAAGATTTATAAAAACAGTGATGATACAATATATGGATACAAAATGTTAAAGTCATAATGCAGGTATAATAAACATAATGATGTCACAGTACAGGCATAATAAGTACAACAATTTCATCGTACAGGAATAATAAACACAACGATGTCATAGTACAGTATTACAGTACAGAAATATTAAACAGTGATGTCACAATACAGGGATAATATGCACAGTGATGTCACAGGACAGGGATAATAAACACAGTGATGTCACAGGACAGGGATAATAAACAGAGTGATGTCACAGTACAGGGATAATAAACAGAGTGATGTCACAGTACAGGGATAATACACACAGTGATGTCACAGGACAGAGATAATAAACACAGTGATGTCACAGGACAGGGATAATAAACACAGTGATGTCACAGGAGAGGGATAATAAACACAGTGATGTCACAGGACAGGGATAATTAACACAGTGATGTCACAGGACAGGGATAATAAACACAGTGATGTCACAGGACAGGGATAATAAACACAGTGATGTCACAGTACAGGGATAATATACACAGTGATGTCACAGGACAGGGATAATAAACACAGTGATGTCACAGGACAGGGATAATAAACAGAGTGATGTCACAGTACAGGGATAATAAACAGAGTGATGTCACAGTACAGGGATAATACACACAGTGATGTCACAGGACAGAGATAATAAACACAGTGATGTCACAGGACAGGGATAATAAACACAGTGATGTCACAGGAGAGGGATAATAAACACAGTGATGTCACAGGACAGGGATAATTAACACAGTGATGTCACAGGACAGGGATAATAAACACAGTGATGTCACAGGACAGGGGTAATAAACACAGTGATGTCACAGGACAGGGATAATAAACACAGTGATGTCACATCAAAGGGATAATAAACACAGTGATGTCACATCAAAGGGATAATAAACACAGTGATGTCAAAGGACAGGGATAATAATCAGTGATGTCACAGTACAGGGATAATAATCAATGATGTCACAGTACAGGGATAATAATGTGATGTCACAGTACAGGGATAATAATCAGTGATGTCACAGTACAGGGATAGTAATCAATGATGTCACAGTACAGGGATAATAATCAGTGCTGTCACAGTACAGGGATAATAATCAGTGATGTCACAGGACAGGGATAACACATATATCACAATGTAACATTGGAACCTCCATAGCTCCCCTGCTTTATCAGTGTAGGCGGAGTATATTTGTGGATCTTCATAGCATGGATCCTGGCATTTGCCCTGACATGATGTAGGAACATATTCACCTACTAAATTTTAACAAATCCTGTAACACAGTCTTGCAGTTGGTTAGACTATTCTTTCACTATGAATAACATTTGTAAAGGGAAAATGTATTAACTAGTGTTGAGCATTCCGATACCGCAAGTATCGGGTATCGGCCGATACTAGCGGTATCGGAATTCCGATACCGGGATTCCGATACTTGGCGCGTATCGGATACCGGAATCGGAAGTTCCATGATTCAAAATTCAGAAATTCAGCCAATGAGAAAGATTCCAAGTGTGGGCACATCCTGTTTAGCATGGAGGGCATGAAAGTACTGGCAAGGCTGTGATTGGCTGCTGAAATGATGTCATGATGCAGTTTAAAAGTCGCTGGCGCCATTTTGCGATCACTCTGCTGTGAATTCAGTTAGTGACAGGACGCTGTTTGCTGACTGAGGGACAGTTTAGAGATAGCGATTTGCTTCTTTGTGCTTTCCAAAGGCTAATTTAGCAACCGCTGTGTTCACCTACTATTCACCTTGCTTTTGCCTTGTAGCGCTGTTTTCACAGCGATCTGCAAGGTCTCTCTGTGTGTGTGTGTGTGAGTGCAGCCCACTCTCTAGTCTGAGTGCAGCCACATAGGCCATCCATAGCTGGTTGTATTCAGTTCAGGGAGGGTGGTTCATTGCCTCATACTGTCCTTTTTTTTTTTTTTTTTTGAAGTAGTGCAGGCTGCTGCACATTTTTTCAAATAATTCCTATTAGTGTCTTTCCACCCGTCTCCATCTAATTTGTGGAAAAACACTACATAGGATAAAGTAGAGGAGGGTTTTTGGGCCTTGCAGCGCCGTTTACGGCTGTCTGCACGGTCTCCGTGTGACTGCAGCTCGCCCTGTAGTCTGTGAGCAGCCGTAGCTTGGTTGTCTCCAGCTCAGGGTTGTTCACTGCGTCATACCGCCAAATCAATTTTAATTTTTTTTCAAGTACTGTAGTCTGCTGTTAATTAATTTAAAAAAATCCTATTAGTGTCTTTCCACCCGTCTCCAGCTAATTTGTGGAAAAACACTACATAGGATAAAGTAGAGGAGGGTTTTTGGGCCTTGCAGCGCCGTTTACGGCTGTCTGCACGGTCTCCGTGTGACTGCAGCTCGCCCTGTAGTCTGTGAGCAGCTATAGCCTGGTTGTCTGCAGCTCAGGGTTGTTCACTGCGTCATACCGCCAAATCAATTTTAATTTTTTTTCAAGTACTGTAGTCTGCTGCTAATTAATTTAAAAAAATCCTATTAGTGTCTTTCCACCCGTCTCCAGCTAATTTGTGGAAAAACACTACATAGGATAAAGTAGAGGAGGGTTTTTGGGCCTTGCAGCGCCGTTTACGGCTGTCTGCACGGTCTCCGTGTGACTGCAGCTCGCCCTGTAGTCTGTGAGCAGCCGTAGCTTGGTTGTCTCCAGCTCAGGGTTGTTAACTGCGTCATACCGCCAAATCAATTTTAATTTTTTTTCAAGTACTGTAGTCTGCTGCTAATTAATTTAAAAAAATCCTATTAGTGTCTTTCCACCCGTCTCCAGCTAATTTGTGGAAAAACACTACATAGGATAAAGTAGAGGAGGGTTTTTGGGCCTTACAGCGCCGTTAACGTCTGTCTGCACGGTCTCCGTGTGACTGCAGCTCTATCCGTTGTCAGTTCAGCCCCCAAAAAAGAAATAAATAATAAAGTTCACCAAACACACCAGTTACACCACTTTACATTTGTGTAGGCCACATTAACTCATATTAAAGTCTAGTCCACACTTTAGCTAATTAGTGTTTCTTATACCTGTTAGGAGGAGTTTTTCAGGAATAAGCACACAAAGCCGTTAGTACTTTTCTGCTTTTCTTTATCAGTCAACCACGATGAAGAAGGCAGTGAGTAAGGCACGTGGGCGTGGGCGCGGAGCAGGGAGGGGACGTGGGGATTCTGTGCCCGCTGCGGGCACCGGTGACTCATCAGCACCCACTTTCACGAGGGAACAGTCGTTCATGCGCAGCTTTGTCGCCGAGCGCCGTACACCGCTGCTGCGTGAAGACCAAATTGAAGCCGTTGTGGGATGGATGGCAGCTAATGCATCAACTTCCATTAGTGCCACATCCTCTCAGACACAGAGCACTGGAGAGCAGCCATCTGTCTCTTCACCACCTGCCAAATTGCCCAGGCAGACAGAGAGCCCAGGACAGGAGCCGTCTCTACTTCTGTTCTCTGAATCTCTTGGCTTGGAAACAGGGGGCCAGCCAAGCAGCATTGGAGAAATGGAAGAAGAGGCAGGGTGCAGTGATGCCCAACAGCTTTTTCTCTCTGAGTCTGAAGAGGCGGGTGGGCCAGTGGCTCCGTTCACCACATCGCAGGCCGCATCAGCTGATGATGACACTCAGGTGCCACTTACTGGTGCGTGCTCTGCTGCTGAGACTACCCGGGAGGAGCAGTTGGGGGCAGAGGGTAGTGTGGATGACGAGGTCCTTGACCCATCTTGGCGTCAGGGACAGGAAGGTGGTGGGAGCAGCTCTGAGGAAGAGATTCCCCGTACGGTCCAAAGAGGGAGAGGGAGGGGGAAGACTGCGGATCCTGCAGCCTCCGCTTTGGCACCCGTAAGGAGCATGTCTCTTCCAAAAGTCAAAAGGGGGGCTCCCAAGACTTGCAGTGCCTGGTCCTTTTTTGACACAGTTGCAGATGACATTTGCTATGTCAGATGCAAGGTGTGTCATCAAAAAATCAAAAGAGGTCAAAAAGTCGCCAACCTCAATACCTCCAACATGTGGAAACATGTGCGCAACAGGCACCCGGCGGAGTTAGACAAACACACTGAAGAGCTAGGCCAACCAACAGCGGCAGCTACCACCTCTTCAGCTCGTGTTGCCTCTTCCTCTAGCTCACACGCAGCTGGTTCGGCTTCCTCCCAGGATCGCCGTGGAAGAACCTCTGGCCCTGTTGTCCAGAGACCCGCTGTAATTCCACCCGCAGCACCACTTTCCCAGTCAACCACACACTCCCAGCCCAGTCTACAGCCATCGGTAGTACAGGCATGGGAGAAAAGGCGGCCTTTCTCGTCAAACCACCCACGAGCACAGGCTCTGACTGCAGGCATTGCCAAACTTCTGTCACTGGAAATGCTGTCATTCAGGCTGGTGGAGACTGACAGCTTCCGTGACTTGATGTCATTGGCAGTCCCACAGTACAGTGTGCCCAGCCGCTTTTACTTCAGCAGGCAAGCCGTCCCTGCCCTGCACAAGCATGTGGAGGGACACATAAAACACGCGCTACTGAACGCCGTCAGTAGCAAGGTCCACCTCACCACCGATGCGTGGACCAGTCAACATGGACAGGGGCGATACCTTTCCCTCACTGCCCATTGGGTTAATGTAGTTGAGCCGGGTACAGACCGTGCGAGTGGCGCAGGACGTGTCCTGCCCACTCCAAGGATTGCAGGAATCCATTCTGTACGCATTGACTCCTCCTCTTACACCAGTTCCTCAGAATCATCGCTGCAGGAGCCGTCACAGTCCACCTCCACATGGACCCGTGATGAACGTGTACCTGTTACGACCGACATGAGCACAGCCGTGGCCAAACGTCAACAGGCCGTCTTGAAATTAATTTTTTTGGGGAATCGTAGCCACACAGCGCAGGAGCTCTGGAATGCCATCAAGCAGGAGAGCGATGTGTGGTTTGAGCCAGCGAATCTCCAGCCAGGCATGGTAGTGTGTGATAATGGCCGAAATCTGGTGGCAGCCCTGGGCCTCGGCAACCTCACTCACATCCCATGTCTGGCACATGTGCTCAATTTGGTCGTGCAGAGTTTTTTGAGGGACTATCCGGATCTTGATGCACTGCTGCACAAGGTCCGCCTAGAGTGTGCTCACTTGCGGCGTTCCAGCACGGCAAAAGCGCGCATTGCGGCTCTGCAGCGCCGACACCGCCTGCCGGAACATCGCATCATATGTGACCTACCTACCAGGTGGAATTCCACGTTACATATGTTGGAGCGGTTGTGTGAGCAGCAGCAAGCTGTAATGGAGTACCAGCTGTATCAGGCGCACAAAAGTCGCAGTCAGCGCCGTACAGACTTCACAACCACAGAGTGGGCCACTATGAAGGATGTCTGCCAGGTTTTGCGTCCCTTCGATTATTCCACGCGGATGGCGAGTGCAGATGATGCACTAGTCAGCATGACTGTCCCCCTTATCTGCCTGCTTGAAAAATCACTGCAAGCGCTAAGGGATGATGTTGTGGAAGAGGTGGAGGATGAGGATTCACCACTTCCATCATCTTCTGGACAGTCAGCGCCACGTGGTTCCTCACAAACGCGTAGGCAGGGGACAGTTTGTGAGGAGGATGAGGAGGAGTCAATGGAGGAGGAAGACATCCGTCCAGAGGAGGGAGTTACACAATTGTCCAGTACTCAGTGTGTACAGCGAGGGTGGGGTGATGACGAGCGGGCAGAGATCACGCCTCCAGCTGGGGACAGCGTTTCTTGGGCAGTTGGCAGTCTGCAGCACATGGTGGATTACATGCTGCAGTGCCTGAGAAACGACCGCCGCATCGACCACATTCTCAACATGTCTGATTACTGGGTGTTCACCCTCCTCGATCCTCGCTACCGGGACAACGTAGAAAGCCTCATCACACCGTTGAACCGGGAGCGAAAAATGCGGGAGTACCAAGACACACTGGTCAGTTCCATCATCTTCTCCATTCCAACTGAGAGAAGTGCTGCTAGTGCATTCCAAAGCAGCTCAGTGCGTCCAGGCAGTGGTGGAGGCTCTGCACAAAGAGGGAGCAGAAGCAGTGCCTCTGCCCAAGGCAAGACCAGTATGGCCCAACTGTGGCACAGTTTTGTGTGCCCCCCACAAAAGTCTACACCATCACAGACGGCTCCAGTCAGCAGGAGGCAACGGTTCCGTCAGATGGTGACAGACTACATGTCTTGCCCTCTTGCTGTACTCCCAGACGGCTCTTCCCCTTTCAAGTTTTGGGTCTCAAAGCTGGATACATGGCCAGAGCTAAGCCAGTATGCATTGGAGGTGCTGTCTTGCCCTGCGGCCAGTGTATTATCGGAACGTGTCTTTAGTGCTGCAGGTGGTGTACTAACTGACCGTCGCATGCGACTATCCTCCGATAACGTTGACCGGCTTACTTTCCTGAAAATGAACAAGGCCTGGATCTCGCAGGAATTTGCCACTCCTCCTCCTGATTAAATAATTAGGTCACTGTATACGTTATCCAGGTCTCCTGTTGTGTTCATCTTTCAACCACCTGAACTTACATTCCTGGGCTCCAACAACGCCAGTTGAGGCTCAGAAGTGCCATCTGCACAGTCAAAACATACGACCCAGTGTTATTGGGTTTCAGTAACGTCAGCTGATCCCCAGCTGTGTAGCCGGCAATGTGTCCTGCGACCGCCACGCTGACACAACTGAAATGTAAGGGAACCTGTCCCCCCCCCCCCCCAAGGCGTTTGTTACTGAAAGAGCCACCTTGTGCAGCAGTAATGCTGCACAAGGAAAAGGTAGCTATTTTCATTATGCTCCTTGCACACGCAGAACTTAACACTTATAAAATGTGTCCACTGATACCGTAAAACCGTCCCGGAGGTGGGACTTTCCTTCGTAATATGACGCAGCACAGCTGTCATTCCTACCCCCTCGGCGCCGTGCCCCGGCTCCTCATCGTTGTTTGATTCCGTCCCGGAGCCTGCGCTGTTATGTTATCCCTTGGCCAGGCACACTTAGCGCTGCCCATCTTCTGACATCATTTGGTGTCAGGCTGGCTGCGCCTGTGCGGCCGCGCTGTCCGAGAGCCCGCCTCGCAGTGTGGTCTAATGTAATCCCACCGCGGGCCTGGGATCAGTGGCCATGCGCAGTGCATATCCTCGCCTCTCGCTCCACTCCCTACGGCTTCTTCAGACTGTGCGGTGCCAGCTGATCCGTAATAGCATGCCACGGCCGTGGCAGCGCACAGTCTGAAAAAGCCGTAGGGAGGGGAGCGAGAGGCGAGGATATGCACTGCGCATGGCCACTGATCCCAGGCCCGCGGTGGGATTACATTAGACCACACTGCGAGGCGAGCTCTCGGACAGCGCGGCCGCACAAGCGCAGCCAGCCTGACACCAAATGATGTCAGAAGATGGGCAGCGCTAAGTGTGCCTGGCCAAGGGATAACCTAACAGCGCAGGCTCCGGGACGGAATCAAACAACGATGAGGAGCCGGGGCACGGCGCCGAGGGGGTAGGAATGACAGCTGTGCTGCGTCATATTACGAAGGAAAGTCCCACCTCCGGGACAGTTTCACGGTTTCAGGGGACACATTTTATAAGTGTTTAGTTCTGTGCTTGCAAGGAGCATAATTAAAAGAGCCACCTTTTCCTTTTGCATCTTTTGAGCTGCACAAGCTGGCTCTTTCAGCTACAAATGCCTTGGGGGGGGGGGTTAAAGGTTCCCTTTCTCCAATCAGGCTTCGGCCTACATTGTGTTCCTCTGCTTCTACTGCTGTCCCTGGGCTCCAACACCGCTAGTTGTTGCCTGGTAGTGCTGTACGCACAGTCAACAGTCGCTCCTCTGTTATTGGGGTTCAGTAACGTCAGCTGTTCCCCTGCTGTGTGTGTGGCAATCCCTCCAACCTCCTCCAACCTCATCCAAACTCCTCCTCCTCCACCTGTCCCTGGGCTCCAACACCGCTAGTTGCCGTCCAGAAGTGCTGTACGCACAGTCAACAGTCGCTCCTCTGTTATTGGGGTTCAGTAACGTCAGCTGTTCCCCTGCTGTGTGTGTGGCAATCCCTCCTACCTCCTCCAACCTCCTCCTACCTCCTCCTCCTCCACCTGTCCCTGGGCTCCAACACCGCCAGTTGCCGTCCAGAAGTGCTGTACGCACAGTCAACAGTCCCTCCTCTGTTATTGGGGTTCAGTAACGTCAGCTGTTCCCCTGCTGTGTGTGTGGCAATCCCTCCTACCTCCTCCAACCTCCTCCTACCTCCTCCTCCACCTGTCCCTGGGCTCCAACACCGCCAGTTGCCGTCCAGAAGTGCTGTACGCACAGTCAACAGTCCCTCCTCTGTTATTGGGGTTCAGTAACGTCAGCTGTTCCCCTGCTGTGTGTGTGGCAATCCCTCCAACCTCCTCCAACCTCATCCAAACTCCTCCTCCTCCACCTGTCCCTGGGCTCCAACACCGCTAGTTGCCGTCCAGAAGTGCTGTACGCACAGTCAACAGTCGCTCCTCTGTTATTGGGGTTCAGTAACGTCAGCTGTTCCCCTGCTGTGTGTGTGGCAATCCCTCCTACCTCCTCCAACCTCCTCCTACCTCCTCCTCCTCCACCTGTCCCTGGGCTCCAACACCGCCAGTTGCCGTCCAGAAGTGCTGTACGCACAGTCAACAGTCCCTCCTCTGTTATTGGGGTTCAGTAACGTCAGCTGTTCCCCTGCTGTGTGTGTGGCAATCCCTCCTACCTCCTCCAACCTCCTCCTACCTCCTCCTCCACCTGTCCCTGGGCTCCAACACCGCCAGTTGCCGTCCAGAAGTGCTGTACGCACAGTCAACAGTCCCTCCTCTGTTATTGGGGTTCAGTAACGTCAGCTGTTCCCCTGCTGTGTGTGTGGCAATCCCTCCTACCTCCTCCTTCCTCCTCCACCTGTCCCTGGGCTCCAACACCGCCAGTTGCCGTCCAGAAGTGCTGTACGCACAGTCAACAGTCCCTCCTCTGTTATTGGGGTTCAGTAACGTCAGCTGTTCCCCTGCTGTGTGTGTGGCAATCCCTCCTACCTCCTCCAACCTCCTCCAACCTCCTCCTCCTCCACCTGTCCCTGGGCTCCAACACCGCCAGTTGCCGTCCAGAAGTGCTGTACGCACAGAGCCAAACACCTCGCCAATGTGTTAGTGGGGTTCAGCACCGCCAGCTGTTCCCCTGCTGTGTATACGGCAACGTGTACTGCGACCGCCACGCAGACACAACAAGTTAAATGTAAGGGAACCTGACCCCCCCCCCCCCCAGGCGTTTGTTACTGAAGGAGCCACCTTGTGCAGCAGTAATAATGCAAAGGGAAAAAGTGCCTCTTTTCGTGATGCTCCTTGCACATGCTGAACCTAACACTTATGAAATGTGTCCCCACACAGCGTTAAACCGTCCGGTAGGTGGAACTTTCCTTTGTCGTGTGACGCAGCACAGCCATCATTTTTACCCCCTTGGCGCCGTGCGCCCACTCCTCAGCGTTGTTTGAATCTGTCCCGGAGCCTGCGCTGTTAGGTTAGCCCTTGGCCATGCACACATGTTGCGCTGCCCGTCTTCTGACCTCATTTGGTGTCAGGCTGGCTGCGCCTGTGCGGGTGCGCTGGTCGAGATCCCGCCTCGCAGTGTCGTCTAATGTAATCCCACCGCGGGCCTGTGATCCGTGCCCGTGCGCAGTGCATATCCTCTCCTCTCACTCCCCTCCCTACGGCTTCTTCAGACTGTGCGATGTCAGCTGGTCCCTAATAGCATGCCACGGCCGTGACAACGCACAGTCTGAAAAAGCCGTAGGGAGGGGAGTGAGAGGACAGGATATGCACTGCGCACGGGCACGGATCACAGGCCCGCGGTGGGATTACATTAGACGACACTGCGAGGCGGGATCTCGGCCAGCGCACCCGCACAGGCGCAGCCAGCCTGACACCAAATGAGGTCAGAAGACGGGCAGCGCAACATGTGTGCATGGCCAAGGGCTAACCTAACAGCGCAGGCTCCGGGACAGATTCAAACAACGCTGAGGAGTGGGCGCACGGCGCCAAGGGGGTAAAAATGATGGCTGTGCTGCGTCACACGACAAAGGAAAGTTCCACCTACCGGACGGTTTAACGCTGTGAGGAGACACATTTCATAAATGTTTGGTTCCGCATGTACAAGGACCATAATTAAAAGAGCTAAGTTTACCTTTTCCAGCATTAGTGCTGTACACAATGGCTCTTTCAGCTACAAACGCCTGGGGGGGGGGGTGTTAAAGGTTTCCTTTCAACTTGCTCGAGTGCAGGCTTCGGCCTACACTCCGCTCCCCCTGCTCCTCCTGCTGACCCTGGGCTCTAACACCGCCAGTTTTTGCCCAGATGTGCTAGCTGCACAGAGAAAAACACCAGCCAATGTGTCAGTGGGGTTCAGCACCGCCAGCTGTTCCCCTGCTGTGTAGCCGGCAACGTGTCCTGCGACCGCCACGCAGACACAAGAACTGAAATTGAAGGGAACCTGTCCCCCCTCCCCCAGGTGTTTCTATGTTTTACAGCTACCTTGAACAGCAGTAATGCTGCATGTGTTCAAGGTGGCTCAGAAACTTATTCTCCTTGCCCATGTTGAAGTGAACACGTCTAAAATGTGTCCTCTGTGACCATTAAAACGTCCCTCAGGTGTGATTTGACTTTGTATTGACACACGCAACAAGCTCCTTGGTAGCGCTGCCCGTCTTCTGGCATCATTGTTTGGCTGGCTGCGCCTCTGCGGCCGCCCTGACCCACACAACGCCCCTCGGTGTCTTATTTATTGGGACTGCGAGGGTGTGATTGATGGGCAGGATCAGTGCATCAGTTCGCCTGTCCCTCCTCTCCTTCCGCCTTCTTCGGACTGTGCGGCTTCATGGCCGTGGCATGCGATAAGGGATCAGATGACGCCGCACAGTCTGAAGCGGGTGTAAGGACCCGAGTGTGAGAGGCCAACATATGTGCTGCGCCAGGCCCTGAATCCCAGCCCCGCAGTGTTTTAACAATGTTAAGACACTGCGGGGCTGGGATTCATGGGCATCGCGAACCGCACCGGCCGACATTACATGATGCCAGAAGATGGGCAGCGCTAACGGCGCTAGGCCAGGGGATAACACGACAGCGCAGACTCCTGTACAGCAAATAACAACGCTCAGGAGGCTGCACCCAGCACCAAGGTGGGATTCTTGACATCTGTGCTGCGTCTCATTACAAAGGGAACTCTCGCCTCCATTACACAGTTTGACTGTATAAAGGGCTAAATGTTATACGTGTTCCATTCAGCGTGTGCAAGGAGAAAAATTACAAGAGCAACCTTTGACTTGCGCAGCACTACTGCTGCATAAGCTGTGGCTCTTCTACTTTGTAACCCCTGAGGGGGGGTTAAAGGTGACTTTTGAAATCGGTTCAATTAGGCTTCGGCCTACACTCTGCTCCACCTGCAGAGCCCGGGCTCCAACAACGCTAGTTGCTGTCCGGAAGTGCTGGCTGCACAGAGCCAAACACCTCGCCAATGTGTCAGTGGGGTCCAGCACCGCCAGCTGTTCCCCTGCTGTGTAGCCGGCAACGTGTCCTGCAAAAGCCACGCAGACACAACACACCCAAAGCTGCCGCCTGTGCAGGCTTCGGCCTACACTCCCCTCCCCCTGCTCCTCCTCCTCCTGCTCCTCCTCCTGCTGTCCCTGGGCTCTAACACACCGCCAGTTTTTGCCCAGATGTGCTAGCTGCACAGAGAAAAACACCAGCCAATGTGTCAGTGGGGTCCAGCACCGCCAGCTGTTCCCCTGCTGTGCAGCCGGCAACGTGTCCTGCAAAAGCCACGCAGACACAAGAACTGAAATTGAAGGGAACCTGTCCCCCCTCCCCCAGGCGTTTTTACGTTATCCAGCCACCTTGTACAGCGGTAATGCTGCATGTGTGCAAGGTGGCTCATAAACGTATTCTCCTCGCACATGTGGAACTGAAAACACGTCTGAAATGTGTCCTCTGTGTGACCATTTAACCGTCCCGGGGGTGTGACTTTCCTTTGTAATGACACGCTGCAACCCCCTTGGTAGCGCTGCCCGTCTTCTGGCATCATTGTTTGGCTGGCTGCGCCTCTGCGGCCGCCCTGACCCACACAACGCCCCTCGGTGTCTTATTTATTGGGACTGCGAGGGTGTGATTGATGGGCAGGATCAGTGCATCAGTTCGCCTGTCCCTCCTCTCCTTCCGCCTTCTTCGGACTGTGCGGCTTCATGGCCGTGGCATGCGATAAGGGATCAGATGACGCCGCACAGTCTGAAGCGGGTGTAAGGACCCGCGTGTGAGAGGCGAACATATGTGCTGCGCCAGGCCCTGAATCCCAGCCCCGCAGTGTTTTAACAATGTTAAGACACTGCGGGGCTGGGATTCATGGTCATCGCGAACCGCAACGGCCGACATTAAATGATGTCAGAAGATGGGCAGCGCTAACGGCGCTAGGCCAGGGGATAACACGACAGCGCAGACTCCTGTACAGCAAATAACAACGCTCAGGAGGCTGCACCCAGCACCAAGGTGGGATTCTTGACATCTGTGCTGCGTCTCATTACAAAGGGAACTCTCGCCTCCATTACACAGTTTGACTGTATAAAGGGCTAAATGTTATACGTGTTCCATTCAGCGTGTGCAAGGAGAAAAATTACAAGAGCAACCTTTGACTTGCGCAGCACTACTGCTGCATAAGCTGTGGCTCTTCTACTTTGTAACCCCTGAGGGGGGGTTAAAGGTGACTTTTGAAATCGGTTCAATTAGGCTTCGGCCTACACTCTGCTCCACCTGCAGAGCCCGGGCTCCAACAACGCTAGTTGCTGTCCGGAAGTGCTGGCTGCACAGAGCCAAACACCTCGCCAATGTGTCAGTGGGGTCCAGCACCGCCAGCTGTTCCCCTGCTGTGTAGCCGGCAACGTGTCCTGCAAAAGCCACGCAGACACAACACACCCAAAGCTGCCGCCTGTGCAGGCTTCGGCCTACACTCCCCTCCCCCTGCTCCTCCTCCTCCTGCTCCTCCTCCTGCTGTCCCTGGGCTCTAACACACCGCCAGTTTTTGCCCAGATGTGCTAGCTGCACAGAGAAAAACACCAGCCAATGTGTCAGTGGGGTCCAGCACCGCCAGCTGTTCCCCTGCTGTGCAGCCGGCAACGTGTCCTGCAAAAGCCACGCAGACACAAGAACTGAAATTGAAGGGAACCTGTCCCCCCTCCCCCAGGCGTTTTTACGTTATCCAGCCACCTTGTACAGCGGTAATGCTGCATGTGTGCAAGGTGGCTCATAAACGTATTCTCCTCGCACATGTGGAACTGAAAACACGTCTGAAATGTGTCCTCTGTGTGACCATTTAACCGTCCCGGGGGTGTGACTTTCCTTTGTAATGACACGCTGCAACCCCCTTGGTAGCGCTGCCCGTCTTCTGGCATCATTGTTTGGCTGGCTGCGCCTCTGCGGCCGCCCTGACCCACACAACGCCCCTCGGTGTCTTATTTATTGGGACTGCGAGGGTGTGATTGATGGGCAGGATCAGTGCATCAGTTCGCCTGTCCCTCCTCTCCTTCCGCCTTCTTCGGACTGTGCGGCTTCATGGCCGTGGCATGCGATAAGGGATCAGATGACGCCGCACAGTCTGAAGCGGGTGTAAGGACCCGCGTGTGAGAGGCGAACATATGTGCTGCGCCAGGCCCTGAATCCCAGCCCCGCAGTGTTTTAACAATGTTAAGACACTGCGGGGCTGGGATTCATGGTCATCGCGAACCGCAACGGCCGACATTAAATGATGTCAGAAGATGGGCAGCGCTAACGGCGCTAGGCCAGGGGATAACACGACAGCGCAGACTCCTGTACAGCAAATAACAACGCTCAGGAGGCTGCACCCAGCACCAAGGTGGGATTCTTGACATCTGTGCTGCGTCTCATTACAAAGGGAACTCTCGCCTCCATTACACAGTTTGACTGTATAAAGGGCTAAATGTTATACGTGTTCCATTCAGCGTGTGCAAGGAGAAAAATTACAAGAGCAACCTTTGACTTGCGCAGCACTACTGCTGCATAAGCTGTGGCTCTTCTACTTTGTAACCCCTGAGGGGGGGTTAAAGGTGACTTTTGAAATCGGTTCAATTAGGCTTCGGCCTACACTCTGCTCCACCTGCAGAGCCCGGGCTCCAACAACGCTAGTTGCTGTCCGGAAGTGCTGGCTGCACAGAGCCAAACACCTCGCCAATGTGTCAGTGGGGTCCAGCACCGCCAGCTGTTCCCCTGCTGTGTAGCCGGCAACGTGTCCTGCAAAAGCCACGCAGACACAACACACCCAAAGCTGCCGCCTGTGCAGGCTTCGGCCTACACTCCCCTCCCCCTGCTCCTCCTCCTCCTGCTCCTCCTCCTGCTGTCCCTGGGCTCTAACACACCGCCAGTTTTTGCCCAGATGTGCTAGCTGCACAGAGAAAAACACCAGCCAATGTGTCAGTGGGGTCCAGCACCGCCAGCTGTTCCCCTGCTGTGCAGCCGGCAACGTGTCCTGCAAAAGCCACGCAGACACAAGAACTGAAATTGAAGGGAACCTGTCCCCCCTCCCCCAGGCGTTTTTACGTTATCCAGCCACCTTGTACAGCGGTAATGCTGCATGTGTGCAAGGTGGCTCATAAACGTATTCTCCTCGCACATGTGGAACTGAAAACACGTCTGAAATGTGTCCTCTGTGTGACCATTTAACCGTCCCGGGGGTGTGACTTTCCTTTGTAATGACACGCTGCAACCCCCTTGGTAGCGCTGCCCGTCTTCTGGCATCATTGTTTGGCTGGCTGCGCCTCTGCGGCCGCCCTGACCCACACAACGCCCCTCGGTGTCTTATTTATTGGGACTGCGAGGGTGTGATTGATGGGCAGGATCAGTGCATCAGTTCGCCTGTCCCTCCTCTCCTTCCGCCTTCTTCGGACTGTGCGGCTTCATGGCCGTGGCATGCGATAAGGGATCAGATGACGCCGCACAGTCTGAAGCGGGTGTAAGGACCCGCGTGTGAGAGGCGAACATATGTGCTGCGCCAGGCCCTGAATCCCAGCCCCGCAGTGTTTTAACAATGTTAAGACACTGCGGGGCTGGGATTCATGGTCATCGCGAACCGCAACGGCCGACATTAAATGATGTCAGAAGATGGGCAGCGCTAACGGCGCTAGGCCAGGGGATAACACGACAGCGCAGACTCCTGTACAGCAAATAACAACGCTCAGGAGGCTGCACCCAGCACCAAGGTGGGATTCTTGACATCTGTGCTGCGTCTCATTACAAAGGGAACTCTCGCCTCCATTACACAGTTTGACTGTATAAAGGGCTAAATGTTATACGTGTTCCATTCAGCGTGTGCAAGGAGAAAAATTACAAGAGCAACCTTTGACTTGCGCAGCACTACTGCTGCATAAGCTGTGGCTCTTCTACTTTGTAACCCCTGAGGGGGGGTTAAAGGTGACTTTTGAAATCGGTTCAATTAGGCTTCGGCCTACACTCTGCTCCACCTGCAGAGCCCGGGCTCCAACAACGCTAGTTGCTGTCCGGAAGTGCTGGCTGCACAGAGCCAAACACCTCGCCAATGTGTCAGTGGGGTCCAGCACCGCCAGCTGTTCCCCTGCTGTGTAGCCGGCAACGTGTCCTGCAAAAGCCACGCAGACACAACACACCCAAAGCTGCCGCCTGTGCAGGCTTCGGCCTACACTCCCCTCCCCCTGCTCCTCCTCCTCCTGCTCCTCCTCCTGCTGTCCCTGGGCTCTAACACACCGCCAGTTTTTGCCCAGATGTGCTAGCTGCACAGAGAAAAACACCAGCCAATGTGTCAGTGGGGTCCAGCACCGCCAGCTGTTCCCCTGCTGTGCAGCCGGCAACGTGTCCTGCAAAAGCCACGCAGACACAAGAACTGAAATTGAAGGGAACCTGTCCCCCCTCCCCCAGGCGTTTTTACGTTATCCAGCCACCTTGTACAGCGGTAATGCTGCATGTGTGCAAGGTGGCTCATAAACGTATTCTCCTCGCACATGTGGAACTGAAAACACGTCTGAAATGTGTCCTCTGTGTGACCATTTAACCGTCCCGGGGGTGTGACTTTCCTTTGTAATGACACGCTGCAACCCCCTTGGTAGCGCTGCCCGTCTTCTGGCATCATTGTTTGGCTGGCTGCGCCTCTGCGGCCGCCCTGACCCACACAACGCCCCTCGGTGTCTTATTTATTGGGACTGCGAGGGTGTGATTGATGGGCAGGATCAGTGCATCAGTTCGCCTGTCCCTCCTCTCCTTCCGCCTTCTTCGGACTGTGCGGCTTCATGGCCGTGGCATGCGATAAGGGATCAGATGACGCCGCACAGTCTGAAGCGGGTGTAAGGACCCGCGTGTGAGAGGCGAACATATGTGCTGCGCCAGGCCCTGAATCCCAGCCCCGCAGTGTTTTAACAATGTTAAGACACTGCGGGGCTGGGATTCATGGTCATCGCGAACCGCAACGGCCGACATTAAATGATGTCAGAAGATGGGCAGCGCTAACGGCGCTAGGCCAGGGGATAACACGACAGCGCAGACTCCTGTACAGCAAATAACAACGCTCAGGAGGCTGCACCCAGCACCAAGGTGGGATTCTTGACATCTGTGCTGCGTCTCATTACAAAGGGAACTCTCGCCTCCATTACACAGTTTGACTGTATAAAGGGCTAAATGTTATACGTGTTCCATTCAGCGTGTGCAAGGAGAAAAATTACAAGAGCAACCTTTGACTTGCGCAGCACTACTGCTGCATAAGCTGTGGCTCTTCTACTTTGTAACCCCTGAGGGGGGGTTAAAGGTGACTTTTGAAATCGGTTCAATTAGGCTTCGGCCTACACTCTGCTCCACCTGCAGAGCCCGGGCTCCAACAACGCTAGTTGCTGTCCGGAAGTGCTGGCTGCACAGAGCCAAACACCTCGCCAATGTGTCAGTGGGGTCCAGCACCGCCAGCTGTTCCCCTGCTGTGTAGCCGGCAACGTGTCCTGCAAAAGCCACGCAGACACAACACACCCAAAGCTGCCGCCTGTGCAGGCTTCGGCCTACACTCCCCTCCCCCTGCTCCTCCTCCTCCTGCTCCTCCTCCTGCTGTCCCTGGGCTCTAACACACCGCCAGTTTTTGCCCAGATGTGCTAGCTGCACAGAGAAAAACACCAGCCAATGTGTCAGTGGGGTCCAGCACCGCCAGCTGTTCCCCTGCTGTGCAGCCGGCAACGTGTCCTGCAAAAGCCACGCAGACACAAGAACTGAAATTGAAGGGAACCTGTCCCCCCTCCCCCAGGCGTTTTTACGTTATCCAGCCACCTTGTACAGCGGTAATGCTGCATGTGTGCAAGGTGGCTCATAAACGTATTCTCCTCGCACATGTGGAACTGAAAACACGTCTGAAATGTGTCCTCTGTGTGACCATTTAACCGTCCCGGGGGTGTGACTTTCCTTTGTAATGACACGCTGCAACCCCCTTGGTAGCGCTGCCCGTCTTCTGGCATCATTGTTTGGCTGGCTGCGCCTCTGCGGCCGCCCTGACCCACACAACGCCCCTCGGTGTCTTATTTATTGGGACTGCGAGGGTGTGATTGATGGGCAGGATCAGTGCATCAGTTCGCCTGTCCCTCCTCTCCTTCCGCCTTCTTCGGACTGTGCGGCTTCATGGCCGTGGCATGCGATAAGGGATCAGATGACGCCGCACAGTCTGAAGCGGGTGTAAGGACCCGCGTGTGAGAGGCGAACATATGTGCTGCGCCAGGCCCTGAATCCCAGCCCCGCAGTGTTTTAACAATGTTAAGACACTGCGGGGCTGGGATTCATGGTCATCGCGAACCGCAACGGCCGACATTAAATGATGTCAGAAGATGGGCAGCGCTAACGGCGCTAGGCCAGGGGATAACACGACAGCGCAGACTCCTGTACAGCAAATAACAACGCTCAGGAGGCTGCACCCAGCACCAAGGTGGGATTCTTGACATCTGTGCTGCGTCTCATTACAAAGGGAACTCTCGCCTCCATTACACAGTTTGACTGTATAAAGGGCTAAATGTTATACGTGTTCCATTCAGCGTGTGCAAGGAGAAAAATTACAAGAGCAACCTTTGACTTGCGCAGCACTACTGCTGCATAAGCTGTGGCTCTTCTACTTTGTAACCCCTGAGGGGGGGTTAAAGGTGACTTTTGAAATCGGTTCAATTAGGCTTCGGCCTACACTCTGCTCCACCTGCAGAGCCCGGGCTCCAACAACGCTAGTTGCTGTCCGGAAGTGCTGGCTGCACAGAGCCAAACACCTCGCCAATGTGTCAGTGGGGTCCAGCACCGCCAGCTGTTCCCCTGCTGTGTAGCCGGCAACGTGTCCTGCAAAAGCCACGCAGACACAACACACCCAAAGCTGCCGCCTGTGCAGGCTTCGGCCTACACTCCCCTCCCCCTGCTCCTCCTCCTCCTGCTCCTCCTCCTGCTGTCCCTGGGCTCTAACACACCGCCAGTTTTTGCCCAGATGTGCTAGCTGCACAGAGAAAAACACCAGCCAATGTGTCAGTGGGGTCCAGCACCGCCAGCTGTTCCCCTGCTGTGCAGCCGGCAACGTGTCCTGCAAAAGCCACGCAGACACAAGAACTGAAATTGAAGGGAACCTGTCCCCCCTCCCCCAGGCGTTTTTACGTTATCCAGCCACCTTGTACAGCGGTAATGCTGCATGTGTGCAAGGTGGCTCATAAACGTATTCTCCTCGCACATGTGGAACTGAAAACACGTCTGAAATGTGTCCTCTGTGTGACCATTTAACCGTCCCGGGGGTGTGACTTTCCTTTGTAATGACACGCTGCAACCCCCTTGGTAGCGCTGCCCGTCTTCTGGCATCATTGTTTGGCTGGCTGCGCCTCTGCGGCCGCCCTGACCCACACAACGCCCCTCGGTGTCTTATTTATTGGGACTGCGAGGGTGTGATTGATGGGCAGGATCAGTGCATCAGTTCGCCTGTCCCTCCTCTCCTTCCGCCTTCTTCGGACTGTGCGGCTTCATGGCCGTGGCATGCGATAAGGGATCAGATGACGCCGCACAGTCTGAAGCGGGTGTAAGGACCCGCGTGTGAGAGGCGAACATATGTGCTGCGCCAGGCCCTGAATCCCAGCCCCGCAGTGTTTTAACAATGTTAAGACACTGCGGGGCTGGGATTCATGGTCATCGCGAACCGCAACGGCCGACATTAAATGATGTCAGAAGATGGGCAGCGCTAACGGCGCTAGGCCAGGGGATAACACGACAGCGCAGACTCCTGTACAGCAAATAACAACGCTCAGGAGGCTGCACCCAGCACCAAGGTGGGATTCTTGACATCTGTGCTGCGTCTCATTACAAAGGGAACTCTCGCCTCCATTACACAGTTTGACTGTATAAAGGGCTAAATGTTATACGTGTTCCATTCAGCGTGTGCAAGGAGAAAAATTACAAGAGCAACCTTTGACTTGCGCAGCACTACTGCTGCATAAGCTGTGGCTCTTCTACTTTCTAACCCCTGAGGGGGGGTTAAAGGTTACCTTTGAAATTGGTTCAAGTAGGCTTCGGCCTACACTCTGCTCCCCCTGCAGAGCCCGGGCTACAACACCGCTCGTTGCTGTCCGGAAGTGCTGGCTGCACAGAGCCAAACACCTCGCCAATGTGTCAGTGGGGTCCAGCACCGCCAGCTGTTCCCCTGCTGTGTAGCCGGCAACGTGTCCTGCGACCGCCACGCAGACACAACACACCCAAAGCTGCCGCCAGTGCAGGCTTCGGCCTACACTCCCCTCCCCCTGCTCCTGCTCCTCCTCCTTCTCCTGCTGTCCCTGGGCTCTAACACACCGCCAGTTGGGGCCCAGATGTGCTAGCTGCACAGAGAAAAACACCAGCCAATGTGTCAGTGGGGTTCAGCACCGCCAGCTGTTCCCCTGCTGTGCAGCCGGCATCGTGTCCTGCAAAAGCCACGCAGACACTTGCTCTTGTACCTTCTGCTCCCCATCCTGGTTCCAGTACCGTCAGCTGGTTCCGGGCAGAGCCTTTGGCTTAGGTGCCTCCCTTTGGTATCCGAGTTCCACCAACGTCAGGTGGTCCTTGGTAGTGCTTTCAGGCACGGGTACCTCCTGCTTAGTAACCGGGTTCCAGTAACGTCAGCTGGTCCTCGGTAGTTCCATTGGCTCTTGGACCTTCGGCTACCCATCCGGGTTCCAGCACCGTCAGCTGGTTCTCGGCAGTGTCTTTTGCTCTTGTACCTTCTGCTCCCCATCCTGGTTCCAGTACCGTCAGCTGGTTCCGGGCAGAGCCTTTGGCTTAGGTGCCTCCCTCTGGGTATCTGAGTTCCACCAACGTCAGGTGGTCCTTGGTAGTGCTTTCAGCACGGGTACCTCCTGCTTAGTAACCGGGTTCCAGTAACGTCAGCTGGTCCTCGGTCGTTCCATTGGCTCTTGGACCTTCGGGTAGCCATCTGAGCTCCAGTTCCATCAGCTGGTTCTCGGCATTCTCTCAGCCTTCTTGTACCTTCTGCTGCATTTCCAAGTTCAAGAGACTAAACACGATGACCCGGAAGACCACCCCTAAGATGACGACGACACCAGAGACGACAACCACCGTGATGACGACGACCCTGGAGACGATGACCCTGAAGACCACCCCGATGACGACGACCCCGGAGACGACCCCGATGACGACGACCCCGGAGACGACGACCCTGGAGACGACGACGACCTGGAAGACCGAGAAGCAGAAGAACAAGAGGCTGCAGAACAAAGAGCAGAAGGACATTAAGCATAACACAAAATATCAGAGCAAAAAATATTATGTAAATTATAAGCAGAAGAAGACTAAGCAGTGTATGGGGGTGAGTCCGTTCCTCCTCGTGGTGCCCCTGGATAAAGCCTGATGCTGCAGGCCAAACTGAACGCGGACAAATGTAACTGTTTTGTGACAGGCAGAACGGAAGGTGTAATCTTCAAACTTTTATAGATAACAACTACGGGAATGCCTGTCACAAATAAGAATATGATGAAGAAGTAGAATATGATGAAGATAATAGTAAAATAAAAAGAATATGAACAATGTAACCCAAAAAATAATAGGTAGAAGATGAAGAAGAAGATGAAGAAGGTGAAGAAGTTGATGTCAAAGAAGCTGATGATGAGGATAATGAAGAAGAAAGCGTGGGAGAAGTAAAAAAGAAGGTGAAGGGCGTGGAAGTAGTGAAACATCAATATCTGACATAAAAAAAAAAAATAACATAGTCAAATTCTTTCTAACGCCGAACGTCATAAAAAAAAAAAAAAAATCCTGCTATTCTATTAGATTGGGCTAAACCTCTGTGCCTTTAATGTCTCCGCCACGTCCCCCAATACATCCTACATTATTCTTAGTTGTTTTCCTTCATGTAGAATGAACCTACAAGTGTATAAAGGGTTTATTTTAATTCCGATATTTTCGTCCCATTGACTTGCATTGGGATCGGGTATCGGTATCGGATTGGATTCCGATACTGTGACGGTATCGGCCGATACTTTCCGATTCCGATACTTTCCGATATCGGAAAGTATCGCTCAACACTAGTATTAACCAATAGCACAACAATGCTGCAGCCGCACATGAGCTTTTCATATGGTTTCTGTGGCAGTGCTTATAGATGTAGAAGGCGGATACATAACGTGTGCACTGTGTAGCTCTTTACATTTGGGGTGTATGTGCGGAACCATTCGTTTTTACGGAGCATCTGTCTCCTGGAGAATCCAGCTGGGCTTCTTTGCTCTCTCGACTGAGGTAATTAACAAATCCTTAAATTTGACGTAATCAGCGCTCAGAACAGTTTCTCAGCGTCAGTAACACTGCTGTTCTGCAGGTAAGTCTCGAGTTAGACAGGTTGTGGCTGACAACTCAGACCTACGGTCCGGCTATTCGGAGGCGAGTCTTACTGTGCTTAGCGCTGTGAATTCTCTTTTTTGAAGGAACTGATATTTCCATACAAATAAATACTAATCAGCTTCACGTTAGGGACTGCAAAGGAGCTGGCGCTAATGAAAGTCTGGGATCACGGTGAGATAGAAACCTTAAACCTTAAAAGTCACACCTTGAGAAGAGAAATGTGAAATCCCTGACACGGTAATGAACAGTCCTCTGTTTGCAGACACATTTCCTGATGAGTAAGGGATCATTTATGTTGGCGTGGCAAACACTGCGGTATAAGGAAGCCCCGCAGGAGGAGACATATTAAAAATTAACCCTTATTGAGATGGCAGTCTTGTGTTTCTGAGTTCACCGTACTAAAGTAGAATGACGGGTACTAATCCGCCGTGACACTAGACGTATGGCCTGGCCACCACACCTTGCCCTACAGCTTTTCTCCTCTCTAATGTCAGCCATTCTGATGTCATTTAAGCGGTAAGATCAAGTGAAACCCATGACAAGCCCTGCTCTGTGAGCGTACAAATTATCACTGGAAATGTGATTAACGCTTGTGAAATCACCAGACGTGTCTCGAGGGTTACCACATAACTCCTTCTGACATTGACTTGTTCTTTGCCGCATTTTGTACCGAGGTTGGGCCATTTTTCCACATAGCCAAAGAAAACCAGAAATAGGTTTATTTCATTAGCACGCTTTAACGTTGAGAGATAAAGTAAAAGTATTAATGTTTTTGTAAGACGGCACTTTGGTCTGTAATGGGGGTTACGCTGAACATCGGGAGAATAGCAAAAATAAAATAAGGCAGAACTGAATTTTTAATAACATACGACATGAGTAAAGCAATGAAATATACCTTCATATGCTAAAACTAAAACACCACCTAAAATGAACCATACCCCAATAACAGTGGAACCGGTTTTTGGTAGAAAAAGTCCATACAACACAAGTCTATTAATAAAGATTATTACAAAATAGATAAATATGTTCCAGTAAGGGCTCGTGCACACAATCGTATAAAGCGGACGAGTGCTAGCCGTGGTTTTGTGTAATTCTATGGGGCAGTGCACATGTCCGATTTTCATCTCGGACATGGTGGTCCGAGGAAAAAGATCGCAATACGCACAATTTGCCTCCGAGAATCATATGGCACTCGCAAATTCCAATGATCTTAGAAAATAATCGGACCGCATACGAATGACATCCGAGTGGGCGTGGATGAAATGCGTTTAGACTCAGGAGCTTTATCACTCTTTAGATAAATCTAATATAAAGATTATACAGCCATTATGACATGGATTTTCAAAGGAAGTATACCAGCCTCATTGGGTCTAACATTTATTTAATAATGTATGTTGTTTGTTTTTCGGAAATCGGAAGACCGGAAATCTAAAAGGAAAAGGTGGTTCTACAGAGAAGTAGGTTCACAGGAAAATGAGGTTATATACAGAAGGAGGTAAATGGGAAATGAGGCTCTATAAACAAGGAGATTCACAGGAAAAGGAGGCTCTATAGAGAAGGAGGTTCAAAGGAAAAGGAGGCTCTATAGAGAAGGAGGTTCAGAAGAAAAGGAGGCTCTCTAGAGAAGGGGTTTCACAAGGAAAGGAGATCCTATAGAGAAGGAAGTTCACAGGAAAAGGAGGCTCTAGAGAGAAGGAGGTTTACAGGAAAAGGAGGCTCTAGAGAGAAGGAGGATTACAGGAAAAGGAGGTTCTAGAGAGAAGGAGGTTTACAGGAAAGGGAGGTTCTAGAGAGAAAGAGGTTTCAAGTTCAATACAGAAGGAGGTTTGTTATGATCTGGTGGCCTAAGAGCAGCATGAGACGTACTCTGGAGAAGGTGGTACCTGTACTGACCGCAGACCCTGAACCTAACACCGCAACTAGAAGTAGCCGTGGAATGTACCTAGCGCTCCCTAGACATCTCGACACAGCCGGAGGACTAATTACCCCTAGAGATAGAAAAGGGAAAACTATCTTGCCTCAGAGAAAATCCCCAAAGGATAGGCAGACCCCCACAAAAATTGACTGTGAGAGGAGAGGGAAAAAACATACACAGACTGAAATGAGAATTTAGCAAAGGAGGCCACTTCTAGCTAAATAGAAAGGATAGGACAGAGTACTATGCGGTCAGTATTAAAACACTAGAAAATATCCACCACAGAAAATACAAAAACTCCACAGCTAACTAAAGATATGGAGGGTATATCTGCATCTCCAGAGAAACCAGCTTGGCTAAAAAAATCCTTATACAGACCAAGCTGGACAAGACAAAACATAGAAAAGAACTGAACAATAAGGCCACAGAATGTGGACAGCAAAATCAAGGCCAGAACTTATCTTTGTTGAAAAGAACTGCAAAGCAGAAGAGACCAGGCAGGGATGTGAATCCTCCAGGAACAATGGACAACTGGCACTGACTAAAGGGTGAAGCAAGACTAAATAGCCCAGTCCAAATTGCAAAAAGTGAACACACCTGATAAATGCTGTGATTCAGAGACAGCAGCGCTACCACTTACAACCACCGGAGGGAGCCCAAGAGCAGAATTCACAACAGAGGTTCACGGGAAAAAAGAGGCTCTAAAAAAAGATGGTCCACAAGAAAAAGAGGTTCTATATGGAAGGTGGTTTACAGGAAAAGGAGGTTATATACAAGAGGTTCACGGGAAAAGGAGGCTCTATAGAGAATGTGTTCACGACATTTGGTTTCTTTCTCTGACTATATCTGAGTTGTGGAATAATTCCAGCATACGCCCTACAGAACTTTTCTCCAGTTTAGAAGGTGGAGGCTTCAAGGGTTAACGCAAGAAAAAAGGAAATTGTGAATCGTGAAATTCACAAAATTGGTTTACAGAGCTCACATGGGCTTACCTGTTTCAGACACACATAGGATATTTCACTACATAGTGCAACAGTATCCTGAAAGTGAAATTTTATATATATATATATATATATATATATATATATATATATATATATATATATATAGTCCCCAAGAGAGGAGGAGGAGGAGCGATATTCCTGGCAGATCAGCCTCCGACGTGATCTACAAAAGCAGTGGAATAAATGTAAAAGTTGTATATAGATGATATCACCTAATAGTCGAGTGATTTTCATTAAAGCTGCAAATGTTCATGTCAGACACATCTTACGCTATTCATTTGTAGATGTCAAAGTGAAGGCGAGAGGATTGATCCTGCGTGACTCACATCTCCCAATTACAGCTCACAGTGACAGCCATCAAATAAAGTGATGAATCATTCGGTTCCTGATGCCGCGCTCTGTATAAACAGCAGTGACCACGGTTAATACAGTGCTGGATACTTATGGCAGGAAATGGTTTTACGCTGCTGTCTTGTGATGTCACAATCTCTTGCAGGTCAATGGGCCTGGGGGAGTTTTCTGACTCATTTATCATCTGCAAGACCTTAGCTATTCTTGGACGGGTCGATCATCAACTTCTATAAGACGGTCTCTCATCAAGACTTTGCACTGCTTGGATAAAACTCACAACTCCATTGCTAAGACAACAGTAATAATACTGAGTCATGGTGTGCTACATGTAGAAGGAGCTAGTGAATGGGGAATTCCAATAAAAGCTATAATTCCCCATGGGAACTCTCACGTGTAATAATAATGCCGGATGCCAGTGCTGTCTCTTGTAGGGCCATTTTATAGCGACCGTCCAAGAATGCACCAGGTGACATGGAAGGGAGTAAATGTTATGTTCTCCCTTTAAGGTAACAAGACTATATTTCGTTGTCTCACAGCATGTAATGGCCATTTTGAGGCTCTAGGTCTTCTGGAGTCTGTCTGGCCTTGGTATTTGGTGACTGCACCATGCCCTGCCACAACAGCTGGCAGCCAGAACTCATGTTTCTCTGCTGTCAGAAAATAGGAGCAACTGTAGGCATAGACCCAAAAAGCCAACCCTCCCCCGCAAAAAAAAAGTATATGCCTTGTAATATGTTAATAAGTAAATAGTTATAATACATGTAAAATGATATAGGATACTTTGTTAACACTGTTTTGATAAAAAAAAACCAAAAAAAAAAAAACATAAAAGCTATCCCACCACAACAAGGTGTACCCAATGGGAGTACTACACGTAACATATTATCCTTTCTATAAATGCATCATTTTAAAAATAGACAATTCAGTGAGTCTAGATAGCATACACCTCCATGTTGTGCATGAATTTAATATTGTGATAGGCAGACCCTTATTTTTCATTTTAGTCTAATATTAGTTTAATATTAATCCCCTATTTAAACAAATAACATTTATAATAAAACTAATTATAGAAACAAGTGCTTCTTTCTTATTTCTTCCAGTCCCTTCCCCTGTCTCTTGAACTCATCGTTCACTCTGTTCAAAAAAATGGTGAAATCCATATTACTCAAGATTACAGCTGCTCTTTGAAGTTTATAGAGAAGAGATAGGGAAGAGGAAGGAGGAGCATAATGAGAGATAACAAGGCAGACAAAACTGCTGGTTTCTAGTCCTTGTTTTATCTCACCACAGTGCTGGATTTACAGCTACTCTGCTCAGTACTGCTGTTTATGAGGTAGGGCTACATAGACAGTAAAAAGAAGGAATCTGTCAAGTCAGCTTTATATAGGAGACATAATAACATCCAGTCTCCACACACTGACCCAGAGACAACAAAAAAATAGAGCTATCAATTATGTAAAATGCAGTAAATACTTGTGTATGCACTCAACAGCATATTCTAAAAAGTTACCTAAAATGACAGATGCACTTTAAGGATTCCAGAATGGCAAAGCATAGGCGGTGCCAACATTCATAAAGGGGTTAAAAAGTAATTGTATAAAGTAAAGGATGGTACATCCTCTTTTATGGGTACAAATGGAATGTTCTCTAAGAGAAATCCACTGCATGGGTTTATAAGAGATCAGAAATGGAAAACCAATTTGATCAGTTTCATTGAGGAGGTAAGATTCAAACTGGAAGATGGTAAGGATGTGAATTTTGTGTTTCTAGACTTTTCATAAATCTCTGCATTATGAAAAACTGGATTATTAGTCTCAGACTAAAGCCAATATGAGTTTAAAATTAACTGAGGACACCGACTGCAGGTTTTAAGTGAGTATTTGCTGCCCTCTAGTGACACAGCTGAAGACAAACACCTGAACGGAGCTAAGTTTATGCTACACAAGACAAGAGTGAAGTCCCATTTAAAACTTTGCTTAGTGGCTTATGGTTACTAGTTACACCCAGGATTCATGGAGGTCCAGCAGCTATTATGCCTGGAGGCACAGTGGGATTTTCTGCTTTTTGTGCTGCTGCTGGCAAGTTAGACTGGATCACCTGTTATACAGTACATGGCTTAGCTGTCTCAGACGTACTGTATCATAATTCCCCCATTAAATCTACTAGTCTATGTGCGATTAGCAATGTTGTGGCACATCAGGGGTAGAAATTTCTGTCCAATTCTGTCTGGAAAATGGTGTCCAGGAACATGTCCTAACAATGAAAGGATTATTTCCAGAAAATACACAAAATAATAATAATAATAATAATAATAATAATAATAATAAATAGTCTTTAATTTTATATAGCGCTAACAGATTCCGCAGCACTTTACAGTTTACACACATTATCATCGCTGTCCCTGATGGGGCTCATAATCTAAATTCCCTATCAGTATGTCTTTGGAATATAAATATATTGGTAATATACAGAATAAGCCCAACATGACGTTTCCTTCTTGTACCTCTATGTCTTTATCTCTGTCTGCCCCTCCGTGCATCCAGCTTCTCATGGTTGAATTCTTATCTGCTGAAACTACATTTCCCAGCAGCACTCGCATCTCCAGTGAAGCAGACCTCCCCTGTGTGCCCCTGACACAGGGCCGGACTGGCCATCGGGCAGTTCTGGCAAATGCCAGAAGGGCCGGTGGCAGTAGTGGGCCGCTCGAGTGTGCCGCTGTCGGCACACTCTCCCCGCTGTCGGCGCACTCCCGGACCCGCATTCAACTATACCGGCGTCATAGACGCCGGTATAGTTGAATGCAATGATGGAGGAGAGAGCGTCTGCTGACGCTTCCTCTCCCATCATTCCCCGCTCTGCCTGCCGCTGACACTGCCCAGTCAGCATATGATGACGTCATATCATCGCGCACCTGCTGTGTGACCGGGCGGGCAGACTGCGACTGCTGAGACCAGAGCCAGAGCAGCGCGGGGCAGGAGGAAAGGTGAGTAGAGGGTTTTTTGTTTTTTTTAATCAATGAGTGATGACTGGATTGTGGAGCTATTGGGGGGGGGGGGGGGCTGTGCTGCATTCCATTCTATGGGCCTCTGCTGCATTATATTCTATGGGCCTGTGCTGCATTATGTTCTATGGGCCTGTGCTGCATTATATTCTATGGGGCTGGCTGCATTCCATTCTATGGGCCTCTGCTGCATTATATTCTATGGGGCTGGCTGCATTCCATTCTATGGGCCTCTGCTGCATTATATTCTATGGGGCTGGCTGCATTCCATTCTATGGGCCTCTGCTGCATTATATTCTACTAGACTGTGGCCCGATTCTAACGCATCGGGTATTCTAGAATATGCATGTCCCCGTAGTATATAAACAATGATGATTCCAGAATTCGCGGCAGACTGTGCCCGTCGCTGATTGGTCGAGGCAACCTTTATGACATCATCGTCGCCATGGCAACCATTATGACATCTACGTTGATACTGTGCCCTTCGCTGATTGGTCGAGGCCTGGCGGCCTCGACCAATCAGAGACGTGGGATTTCCATTATGACATCATCGTCGCCATGCTGTGCCTGTCTCTGATTAGTCGAGGCCTGTCGGCCTCGACCAATCAGAGACGTGGGATTTCCAAGACAGACAGACAGACAGACAGACAGACAGACAGACAGACAGACAAACCCTTAGACAATTATATATAGATGGGGCTGGCTGCATTCCATTCTATGGGCCTCTGCTGCATTATATTCTATGGGCCTGTGCTGCATTGTATTCTATGGGCCTGTGCTGCATTCCATTCTATGGGCCTGTGCTGCATTCCATTCTATGGGCCTCTGCTGCATTATATTCTATGGGGCTGGCTGCATTCCATTCTATGGGCCTCTGCTGCATTATATTCTATGGGGCTGGCTGCATTCCATTCTATGGGCCTCTGCTGCATTATATTCTATGGGGCTGGCTGCATTCCATTCTATGGGCCTCTGCTGCATTATATTCTATGGGGCTGGCAGCATTCCATTCTATAGGCCTCTGCTGCATTATATTCTATGGGGCTGGCTGCATTCCATTCTATGGGCCTCTGCTGCATTATATTCTATGGGTCTGGCTGCATTCCATTCTATGGGCCTGTGCTGCATTGTATTCTATGGGCCTGTGCTGCATTCCATTCTATGGGCCTCTGCTGCCTTATATTCTATGGGGCTGGCTGCATTCCATTCTATGGGCCTCTGCTGCATTATATTCTATGGGCCTGTGCTGCATTGTATTCTATGGGCCTGTGCTGCATTCCATTCTATGGGCCTGTGCTGCATTCCATTCTATGGGCCTGTGCTGCATTATATTCTATGGGCCTGTGCTGCATTATATTCTATGGGCCTGTGCTGCATTATATTCTATGGGCCTGTGCTGCATTATATTCTATGGGGCTGTGCTGCATTCCATTCTATGGGCCTGTGCTGCATTCCATTCTATGGGCCTGTGCTGCATTATATTCTATGGGCCTGTGCTGCATTATATTCTATGGGGCTGTGCTGCATTATATTCTATGTGGCTGTACTGCATTATATTCTATGGGGCTGTGCTGCATTCCATTCTATGGGCCTGTGCTGCATTATATTCTATGGGCCTGTGCTGCATTATATTCTATGGGCCTGTGCTGCATTATATTCTATGGGGCTGTGCTGCATTATATTCTATGGGCCTGTGCTGCATTGTATTCTATGGGCCTGTGCTGCATTCCATTCTATGGGCCTGTGCTGCATTCCATTCTATGGGCCTGTGCTGCATTCCATTCTATGGGCCTGTGCTGCATTATATTCTATGGGCCTGTGCTGCATTATATTCTGTGGGGCTGTGCTGCATTCCATTCTATGAGCCTGTGCTGCATTATATTCTATGGGCCTGTGCTGCATTATATTCTATGGGGCTGTGCTGCATTATATTCTATGGGGCTGTGCTGCATTCCATTCTATGGGCCTGTGCTGCATTATATTCTATGGGCCTGTGCTGCATTATATTCTATGGGCCTGTGCTGCATTATATTCTATGGGCCTGTGCTGCATTATATTCTATGGGGCTGTGCTGCATTCCATTCTATGGGCCTGTGCTGCATTATATTCTATGGGCCTGTGCTGCATTATATTCTATGGGCCTGAGCTGCATTATATTCTATGGAGCTGTGCTGCATTCCATTCTATGGACCTGTGCTGCATTATATTGTATGGGGGCTGTGCTGCATTACATTTTATGGGGCTGTGCTGCATTACATTCTATGGGCCTGTGCTGCATTATAGTCTATGGGGGCTGGCTGTATTACATTCTATGGGGGCTGGCTGCATTACATTCTATGGGGGCTGTGCTGCATTACATTCTATGGGGGCTGTGCTGCATTACATTCTATGGGGGCTGGCTGTATTACATTCTATGGGGGCTGGCTGTATTACATTCTATGGGGCTGTGCTGCATTACATTCTATGGGGGCTGTGCTGCATTATATTGTATGGGGGCTGTGCTGCATTATATTGTATGGGGGCTGTTCTGCATTACATTCTATGGGGCTGTGCTGCATTATATTGTATTGGCTGGCTGCATTACATTCTATGGTGGCTGGCTGCATTACATTCTATGGGGGCTGTGCTGCATTGCATTCTATGGGGGCTGTGCTGCATTGCATTCTATGGGGGCTGTGCTGCATTACATTCTATGGGGGCTGGCTGTATTACATTCTATGGGGCTGTGCTGCATTACATTCTATGGGGGATGTGCTGCATTACATTCTATGGGGCTGTGCAGCATTACATTCTATGGGGCTGTGCTGTATTATAGTCTATGGGGGCTGGCTGTATTACATTCTATGGGGGCTGTGCTGTATTACATTCTATGGGGCCTGTGCAATATTACATTCTATGGGGCTGTGCTGCATTACATTCTATGGGGGCTGTGCTGCATTACATTCTATGGGGGCTGTGCTGCATTACATTCTATGGGGGCTGTGCTGCATTACATTCTATGGGGGCTGTGCTGCATTACATTCTATGGGGGCTGGCTGTATTACATTCTATGGGGGCTGGCTGTATTACATTCTATGGGGCTGTGCTGCATTACATTCTATGGGGGCTGTGCTGCATTACATTCTATGGGGGCTCTGCAGCATTACATTCTATGGGGCTGTGCTGTATTATAGTCTATGGGGGCTGGCTGTATTACATTCTATGGGGGCTGTGCTGTATTACATTCTATGGGGACTGTGCAGCATTACATTCTATGGGGCTGTGCTGTATTATAGTCTATGGGGGCTGGCTGTATTACATTCTATGGGGGATGGCTGCATTACATTCTATGGGGGCTGGCTGTATTACATTCTATGGGGGCTGGCTGTATTACATTCTATGGGGCTGTGCTGCATTACATTCTATGGGGGCTGTGCTGCATTACATTCTATGGGGGCTCTGCAGCATTACATTCTATGGGGCTGTGCTGTATTATAGTCTATGGGGGCTGGCTGTATTACATTCTATGGGGGCTGTGCTGTATTACATTCTATGGGGACTGTGCAGCATTACATTCTATGGGGCTGTGCTGTATTATAGTCTATGGGGGCTGGCTGTATTACATTCTATGGGGGCTGTGCTGTATTACATTCTATGGGGCTGTGCTGCATTACATTCTATGGGGGCTGTGCTGCATTACATTCTATGGGGGCTGTGCTGCATTACATTCTATGGGGGCTGTGCTGCATTACATTCTATGGGGGCTGTGCTGCATTACATTCTATGGGGGCTGGCTGTATTACATTCTATGGGGGCTGGCTGTATTACATTCTATGGGGCTGTGCTGCATTACATTCTATGGGGGCTGTGCTGCATTACATTCTATGGGGGCTCTGCAGCATTACATTCTATGGGGCTGTGCTGTATTATAGTCTATGGGGGCTGGCTGTATTACATTCTATGGGGGCTGTGCTGTATTACATTCTATGGGGACTGTGCAGCATTACATTCTATGGGGCTGTGCTGTATTATAGTCTATGGGGGCTGGCTGTATTACATTCTATGGGGGATGGCTGCATTACATTCTATGGGGGCTGAGCTGTAATGCTGGATACAGCTGTATTTATATGTTATATAGTCGTGTTACACTCCCCTCACTTCTTGTAGCCTACAAGTGTACAAAGATATTATACAGTCACTCACCATGTGACAAGTGGGCCTGTGTGACTTCAAATGCCAGGGCTGAATTTTAGTCCCAGTCCGGCCCTGCCCTGACAGACATTACCACCCTGAATTATCATCAAACTAATCTATGTGTAGAATTCACCTTATGCTTCTGTGCTCTCTCTGCCCCTGTACAGCACCCTGTCTGACCGGGGATGGTGGCAGTTGTAATGGGTGTGTTTGTGGGTTTGTGGCTGATAACAGAAAAAACTAATGGGAAAAAAATAAAGTGGGGGGATGGTGGCAATAGTAAAAAAAAACAAAAGATGAATGTGACTTACTGGTAACTGTTATGGGATGCAAATATTATAATAAATCAGGATTATAGCGGAAATAAATTGAAGCATAAAATATTATCCCAGTATGTAAAAATAACAAAATAAATACATAAAAACAGTCACAAAATCTGTGGAGATGTACAATAATAGGTATATCATGGCTAGGTAAGTGTAAGTAAAGTAGAGAGCACAAAGAAATGTAGAGTAGTCAGCTCACTGGGAGATCAGGTGCCACGACTCTGATGTCAGGGGTCTCGGGACCAGGGGCTCCTTCCCAGTCCCTAACACTAGGGTCGGCCTAGCTTGCCCTGTTCCCCAGATTACTTCTGGTGGTGAAGATGCCTGGGCCATGTACCTTGCCTTAGCTCCTGAATCCATCCTCAATCTATACCCTTCCCCTACCCAGGGAGGAGAATAGTAGTGTACCATAATACACCAACCAGACTAACAAGGTAAAATGAACAGGGATAAAGGAAAATACCAATCATAACAAATACACAAATAACAAAGGGATGCATCGGGGAGTGGAGGATGGGGTTAAACCAAAGTAGGAGAAGAAAGAGAATTATCACACACTCAAAACCTAGCAGTAGTCACAGATAAATCCACCAAACACCTTCTCCAACAACAACCAACAACAATCAACCTCCTGCCATGCAGCATAAGCTAACTCTGACAATGAGTGCTAGTCAGGGCCCAGATTACATAGGAGATGGGAGTGGCTAACAGTGATCAGCTGAGAGTCTAACACAGGAAAGCTTCCAGAAATTCTCAACTTAGCAGATTAACCCCTGCAGTGCTTAAAGAAATTTAAACCATTTAATATGAGGGTGAAGTGCTTCTAATCAGTGCAGGAGTAGAATAAATCAGACGCTGCGGTCTTCTGGGTCCTCTCTGTCAAGTTAAACCCATGACATTAGGTGCACGAGCCTAATGGTGGCATCTCTAACAGCAATGAGAAAAGTAAAGTCCGTAACTCTTGTGAAGATAAAAAGCATAGCGCCTTTATTTTTCATGGGACAAAATTCATAACAAGGAAAATCAACTCATTCTTCTCTCTATTCTTAGAAGAATTCACACAAGAGTGCCGAACTTCACTTTTCTCGATGAGAGCTGTCTCAAATACCTTGCTGAGGCTGTCAGGACAGAAGCAGGCAAGTTATAGCTCTAAAATGTTTCTCGTTAATGTTTTCACAATCTGTTGGGGACAAAGTCAGGAATTTGTCCTATGGGGGTGACTGTAGGCTTACTGAAGTCTGAGTTATGGAACACAGCAAAATATCTCGAAACGCTGTGCTGGAGAAAGCCATTGAGATGCTACTATGGTGCCTATTCTGTGTCTACTTCTCGGTGGTTGGACGGTGTGACCTGCATTTTGAAACAAGCAGAGGCAGTGGATCAGATTTATCACATAAGTCAGAACTGCAATTAAGGAAGGAATTGATGCTCAGCATTGCATCAGCGCTGGGTCGGCTGTCAGTCAGTGCCGCGGCGTCATTATAGTCACCGCTTGTAAGAGTGTGTCAGGGACAATTATGCTCTTTTTTCTCTCTAATAAAATGGGTGAGCTTTTGTGTATTAAAAATGTATTTTAAGTGCATAGAATATTATAGGCACTAATGTGAACAAAATTTTGTTGGTATTGCAAAATACAATAAGAACAATTTCATAGAAAGTTTTAAATACTAGTAATGTGAACTCATAATTAGTGTTGAGCGATACCGTCCGATACTTGAAAGTATCGGTATCGGAAAGTATCGGCCGATACCGGCAAAGTATCGGATCCAATCCGATACCGATACCCGATACCAATACAAGTCAATGGGACTCAAGTATCGGACGGTATTCCTGATGGTTCCCAGGGTCTGAAGGAGAGGAAACTCTCCTTCAGGCCCTGGGATCCATATAAATGTGTAAAAGAAAGAATTAAAATAAAAAATATTGCTATACTCACCTCTCCGACGCAGCCTGGACCTCAGCGAGGGAAGCGGCAGCGTTGTTTGTTTAAAATTCGCGCTTTTACTTGGTTACGTGAAGTCCCGGCTTGTGATTGGTCAGGGCGGCCATGTTGCCGGGACGCGGACCAATCACAGCAAGCCGTGACGAAATTACGTCACGGCTTGCTGTGATTGGTCCGCGTCCCGGCAACATGGCCGCCATTAACCAATCACAAGCCGTGACGTCACGGGAGGCTGGACACGCGCGCTTTTTAAAATGGGCGCGTGTCCAGCCTCCCGTGACGTCCCGGCTTGTGATTGGTTGATCGCGGCGCAACCAATCACAAGCCGGGAGGCTGGACACGCGCCCATTTTAAAATTTTAAAATGCGCGCGTGTCCAGCCTCCCGGCTTGTGATTGGTTGACCGCGGCGCAACCAATCACAAGCCGGGACGTCACGGGAGGCTGGACACGCGCCCATTTTAAAAAGCACGCGTGTCCAGCCTCCCGTGACGTCACGGCTTGTGATTGGTTAATGGCGGCCATGTTGCCGGGACGCGGACCAATCACAGCAAGCCGTGACGTAATTTCGTCACGGCTTGCTGTGATTGGTCCGCGTCCCGGCAACATGGCGCCGTGACCAATCATAAGCCGGGACGTCACTGGAGGCTGGACACGCGCGCTTTTTAAAATGGGCGCGTGTCCAGCCTCCCGTGACGTCCCGGCTTGTGATTGGTTAATGGCGGCCATGTTGCCGGGACGCGGACCAATCACAGCAAGCCGTGACGTAATTTCGTCACGGCTTGCTGTGATTGGTCTGCGTCCCGGCAACATGGCCGCCCTGACCAATCACAAGCCGGGACTTCACGTAACCAAGTAAAAGCGCGAATTTTAAACAAACAACGCTGCCGGTTCCCTCGCTGAGGTCCAGGCTGCGTCGGAGAGGTGAGTATAGCGATATTTTTTATTTTAATTCTTTCTTTTACACATTTATATGGATCCCAGGGCCTGAAGGAGAGTTTCCTCTCCTTCAGACCCTGGGAACCATCAGGAATACCGTCCGATACTTGAGTCCCATTGACTTGTATTGGTATCGGGTATCGGTATCGGATTGGATCCGATACTTTGCCGGTATCGGCCGATACTTTCCGATACCGATACTTTCAAGTATCGGACGGTATCGCTCAACACTACTCATAATGTGTTCATGTATTAAACATAGAGAAAGTATAAGGGTAAGATATTAGGACATAGTTATAGGAATGGGATAAGGCGGAAGATACTGTATAGATAAGGAATGGGAAAGTGTAGTGGAGGGCATAATAGAATCATGAAGTAAATAGTTACAGTATAGAAACAGTTAAAGTATTCAGGAACAGCCCTAAAATGGGAGTGGCAGGGTTAGTTAAAAAGGGGAACACTTCCTGCTTTACATTAGATGAGAAGATTAGATAGAAAGTGTGATAAGTATAGTCCAAGGCCAGAGGACTGAACAGTGAAAAGCGCAAAAGATTGGGAACTTTGGGCAGCATGTGAATAGCAGCCACTAACTTCAGCAAACCTTCTCAGGACATCTGGGTCCTATGGCCCGAATTAAGTGCAGAGGAGTGTGCCTTTATTACTCTCCAGAAGGGAAAGTCAGGCAGGGAACCGTTTCAGAAAGGCGGGCTGGAACCAATGAGAGCTGGGGAGCCCGACAGAACCTAGGAACCAGACCTTGGTGGCGAGGAGGTGATATTATCAGAGGGGGGAAGTATTGGTATCAGCTATTTTCAAATAGTGGCTAGTCTTGGTCATCATGATTATTATCATTACCTTCGGCTTCCTACACTGTTCATTTTTTCCTCCATTAGGCTGCCGTCACACTAGCAGTATTTGATCAGCATTTTACATCAGTATTTGTAAGCCAAAACCAGGAGTGGGTGATAAATGCAAACGTGGTGCATATGTTTCTATTATACTTTTCCTCTAATTTTTCCACTCCTGGTTTTGGCTTACAAATACTTAGGTAAAATACTGACCAAATCCTGCTTCTGTGACGGCAGCCTTACACTGTCAGTTATCCATAGGTGCGGCCAGGAAACATATCCAGTCATCTATCTGTATGGAAACTCAACTATCCCATGACCAAGTTCAACCCAGTCACTGCCAAAGGGATTGTACTGTTTTTTGCAAAGTGATCTTGTGTGCTGAGCTTTGATGAAGGATACTTAGCTACCATTATTCCTTGTACAAAGCCATCCTTGATTTGTACTCTCATGTAGCATAGACCATGGGCAGCTCCTTGGAATTGTCATTGTGCCTCAAGGTGCACTCCACCGTCGGCAGCAGGAATAACTGCTGGAATAACTGCCAAGGACTCTACATGACTTTCATCATCTACTGAATCAATGTTTTGAACGGGGACGTTGCACTACCACAAGTAGATCAGGTGGTGACTGGTGACATCATAAACCAGGTGGTGCTTCTGCACCTACTTCACCAACTCTCAAATTCTCCTTGGATATCTATCTGCCCCTGTCTCCCAAGACCAACAGGGTAAAGCATCGTATAAATGTCATTCTGGATGGCTCCTCATCAACTACAACTGGGCAACTTAGAAAGCACCAATGCCAGAGACATTGTGACTGCAATTCGTTAAGGCAAAGCAACACATGCTTTCAATTTCAACGTGCAAGTTAGTTTAAACAAGTATACCGGGTTGAACAAGGTGATGCTCAAGGTCAGGAGAGTGTATGGACACTTCAACTATTCTCACGTACCGAAGAACGGCTTTCAAGGTTTGCAGTGATAAGGCAGTAGGACTGAGCCTTGTCTGATTTGGAAAATTGCATTGTGATGAAATTCAACACTGCATATGTTGGGTTGGCTGTCCGATCAAAGTGTGATGACTGATTATATAATGCAGCAGAGAAACTGGAGTTTGTGTTACCATGAAATCTGTCATTGTCAGGTGATGAAGGACATGTGTCCCTTACAGAGACAACATTTATAAGTAGGGACAACTGTGACATCTGCAATGTTATTCCCTTCTTAATTATATTGGAAAAATACTGACATGGATGCAAGAAGGAATGGAGGAAGAATAGCATCTTTAAAGCTTATCCTGCCGCTCTGAATGTGTTTGTGTCCCATGGTGCTTTTTTTTTTCATAGGCCATAGTGTTACTTTGCCCTGCTGCTTCACATTATTGTTCAAATGTCCTTTATACCTTCTTAGGGCTTCTTTGGACTGCGGAGGGCAAGAAAATCTCCGCTGCCAAAATAATTTGTTTTGTCACAACTTTAAAAAATAAGCCAATCGGTCCATGATTATTTGCCATCTTTATCCTTTTTTTAATTTATTTTTTTACAAAATTGAGTATTTTAGGAGCATTCACTGGTGTGAATTCCTCCGGGGTCTCCTGAGCTCGACATGACACAACTGGCAATTTTCACCTGCATGAGCACAATTGAAGCTCTGACCAGAAGCAATTCATGGGTCAAGGTGATGCATGGGTCAAGCACTGGGATGAAGTCACCTGATCACGCTGCTGATGTCAGTCCTGCACAGCAGAGGAGTAGAAGATGGCGGGAAGGAAGGCACTCCAATGGAGCCAAAGATACGTAGGAGTTTTACTGGGGGGTGGGGCATAATTTATAAGCAAGGACAGTGTTGAGGTCATTGTCCATAAAAGGGAAAGTGTGGGGGTTATATTTTGTGCAGGGAAAACAGGTGCAATGATTTATTCAGGGGCAGAACATAGTGAAAATATTTTTATTCAGGAACATTATTTAAAAACTGTTATTAAATGCATAAATAAGAGACTTGTTTTGATTGTCCTGCATAAGAGGAAAAAAACAAAAGCTTACATACATGCTCTGTGGTGTAATCCTTGTTAGTTGAAAGGAAAATTTGAACCATAATTAGGGGGGCATAACTTTGGACTGGAGAGGCACAGAAAAAAATAAGAAAAATTGTTCCATAATCAGTGGAGCTACATCATTTATAAAGGTACTCAATTTAGTTTTAGAAATCCAGTAAAAGGTCCTCAATAAAAAAAAACACTGCTGGAGACAGATATCTCTGAGGAATGTTAGAACAAGTTCCTGTCAGGCTGAGAAGCAGTATGGTGAGCCAACATAACTGATCTTTTCCCTCAACGTGAAAGGTATACAATTTGACAGATAGGAAAAGGAACCCTTAGCACTAGTGTTGAGCATTCCGATACCGCAAGCATCGGGTATCGGCCGATACTTGCGGTATCGGAATTCCGATACCGAGTTCCGATACTTTTGTGATATCGGAAATCGGAATCGGATCCATATTCATGTAAAAAAATAAAGAATTAAAATAAAAAATATGGATATACTCACCTCTCCGGCGGCCCCTGGACCTTACCGCTGTAACCGGCAGCCTCCGTTCCTAAGAATGAGCGCGTGAAGGGCCTGCGATGACGTCGTGGCCTGTGATTGGTCGCGTGAGCGGTCACATGAGCGGCACGCGACCAATCACAAGCCGCGACGTCATCGAAGGTCTTAAACTGCTCATTCTTAGGAACGGAGGCTGCCGGTTACAATCGGTAAGGTCCAGGGGCCCCCGGACGGGTGAGTATATCCATATTTTTTATTTTAATTCTTTATTTTTTACATGAATATGGATCCCAGGGCCTGAAGGAGAGTTTCCTCTCCTTCAGACCCTGGGAACCATCCAGGATACCTTCCGATACTTGAGTCCCATTGACTTGTATTGGTATCGGGTATCGGTATCGGCGATATCCGATATTTTTCGGGTATCGGCCGATACTATCCGATACCGATACTTTCAAGTATCGGAAGGTATCGCTCAACACTACTTAGCACTCTTAGGCTGGGTTCACATTGCATTTACAGCAGCCCGTTCAACACATACGGTAATGTCAATGACAAAACATGGGATCACACTCGGACCAATGTTATTCTATGGGGCTGTGCATCCCATCATTCATGATTTACATTCGTAAATTGGATCACACTATGATCACACTATGATCAAGCTCTGATCAGTGTCTGATCAGAGTCTGATCAGCGAGTCATTAACATATTTGGATCGATTTTCTCGGATGAGAGAAAATATGATCGTTTGACCTACCTTTAAAGCTGCAATCCTTACTAACGTGTGGTTAGACAGGGAGCAGATTGAAATATGTAATAACAGCCAAATTGAATATTTTGCAGGAGAACTTCGGAGGTTCAAAATAATCTGATTGATGTAATATATCAGTGCATTTTAAAAATATCAGACTACATACTGTAGCTTATAGAGGATTTTTTAGACTGTAAACAAATATATCAGATTCTTAGCTGCTAAATTATCAGGTGTGCACACATTTTATTTCAAACTCTGAATGAAGACATAAATATTTCAATTTCCTGAAAGTAAAAAGGATCTAAAAAATGGAGAAGAATTGAAACATTTATTAAATAATGGCATAACTAGTGATATTACTTTTCTTTTTCAAAGTATTAATGTGTATAAAGCAGATAGTTTTAAGCTTTCAATAAATATACAAACATTCAATAGCACATTTAATTTGTGGAAATGAAATATTGTCAACCGTAGAAAGGACTGAATAAAATTTCCGCCAATGCTTCCTGTAGTAATTGTTTTTGACATGCTAACAATGACTTCTTATCATCATGTCACAACTGTCTATTGCTGCTAAAATTGTTTTCCCAATGTATGAACTCATAATTTTGTCTAAGTAATGATCTTGATGAACTAAAAGTGAGAATAGATCAGGACTGGACAACATTTTTGGGGCTCAGGGCCACATTGCCATACTAAACCAATCCAAAGGCCCGCAAAAAATCAGTACATTAATACAGCTTCAGGACCAATTTTTGAGTATTTAGATGAGTATTTACAGAGTTTTTGCTTCAAAGAAATCAGTGTGAACACACAACAACTTAAACTGAGTTTTTGGAGCAAAAACTGTCCAAATCATGAATCTCTAAGTTTTGAGGATTTTTAAGTTTTAATGGAGCGCCCCAGTGGGCAGTGGGGTACTCGGTACCGGGTCCTTCGGTTCTCAAGGGGGATGTCACGGTGGCTGACCCGGTCCATGGCCCTCGGCACGTCCGTGTATAAATGGAAAGGTCTTTAAAGGGATAGAGTTTATGTTCGTGACGCCACCTGTGGTATTCGGTCAGGATGACCGACGCTGCTTTAAGGGGTCCGCTTGGGTGATGTTATGGCAGCTAGATGGTATACCTTCCCACAGGTGAAGTATGTCCCCAGGGCTTCCCAGTGTGTAGATGGTGGATGGTGTGAGGCGCAGTGAAGAACGAGGACACAAGGTTGCAGTCTCTTTACCTTTTCACTGAAGGTTTCAGCTTCCACAGTCCAGAGCACAGACCACAGGGCAGGCAGAGTTTGGCCGATTTGGAGGCAAATCCGGAGTCCCCTTATCCAGGTAGAAATCAGTAGCCTTCCTCTAGCGCCATGTGTTGTAGTACCTTACTGCTAAGCTTCTCATAAGGTCCTCACAACTGTTGAAGATGTTCAGATGTTATGTCTCTCTCTGTCCCCCAGATGGATAGGACAAACCTGTATGACCGGTGGCTTGAGGCTTTTTATAGGGACTCTATCATGCCCCAGCCTCTCGTGGGTGCTACCTTGCCTCCTGGGTATAGGGCGGGCAGGTAACATGAAATTAGCTGTCCTGCCGGCCTCTGGAGCAAGGCATAAAGGACTGTTGCTCCCTCGGTGTTCCGGCTACCAGGATTTTGCGCCTCAAAAGGAGGCAGCCTGTGCAGGGCAGAACTCCTCTGATATCCACTCCTTTGCTACGACTTCTTCACCCTCTCTACAATACAGTTTTCTTTCAGTGTCTCTTCCTGGAAGCTGCTGCACTCAGGGCAGGCGCAGCTCTGTGTCCTTCTGTCTCGGCCTCTGACAGGATCCCACCCCTGTCAGGGACCAACTACCTGAGCAAAGCTCAGCCAGCAACTAACTGACTTCCTCCCCAGGCAACCAGTTTTACCTAAGGGTACTGTCACACAGTGCAATTTTGATCGCTACGACGGTACGATTCGTGACGTTCTAGCGATATCGTTACGATATCGCAGTGTCTGACACGCAGCAGCGATCAGGGACCCTGCTGAGAATCGTACGTCGTAGCAGATCGTTTGGAACTTTCTTTCGTCGCTTGATCACCCGCTGACATCGCTGGATCGTTGTGTGTGACAGCGATCCAGCGATGTGTTCGCTTGTAACTAGGGTAAACATCGGGTAACTAAGCGCAGGGCCGCGCTTAGTAACCCGATGTTTACCCTGGTTACCAGCGTAAACGTTAAAAAAACAAACAGTACATACTTACATTCCGGTGTCTGTCCTCCGGCGTCTCAGCTTCTCTGCACTGTGTGAGCGCCTGCCGGCCGGAAAGCGAGCACAGCGGTGACGCGGTGACGTCACCGCTCTGCTTTCCGGCTATGGTGCTTACACAGTGCAGAGAAGCTGAGACGCCGGGGACAGACACCGGAATGTAAGTATGTACTGTTTGTTTTTTTAACGTTTACGCTGGTAACCAGGGTAAACATCGGGTTACTAAGCGCGGCCCTGCGCTTAGTTACCCGATGTTTACCCTGGTTACCCGGGGACTTCGGCATCGCTCCAGCGCCGTGATTGCAAAGTGTGACCGCAGTCTACGACGCTGGAGTGCGAAATGTGTTGTATGTTTGTGATACCTGGATTCAGTTGTCTTTCATTGCCTCCAAACGTAACGTCACTCCCCCTAGAGGAGAATGATATTACTGCAACGACCAGGACCCTGGGGTGCTGCACTCCCTCCCCGTTAAATCGCAGGACAGAAAAAACGTTCCTCTGTATGTGTTTTCCATCCGGCGGAAACAGCTTTTTTGACGGATCCGGCAAAAAACGGATGAAACGTGTGGCCATCAGGCGCAATCCGGCGCTAATACAACTCTATGAGAAAAAAACGGATCCGGCGGAAAAAAATGGATCCGTTTTTTTCAAAACTCGCCAGATTGTGCCTCACGGCAAAAACCTGATGTGTGAAAGCAGCCAAATATATGGATAGATACATCTATGTATCTATAGATATATCTATCTATAAATATATCTATAGATAGATATATCCATAGATATATAATAGAAAGGCCGATGTTTCTAAGGCCTCTTTCACACTAGCGTCGTACACTGCACGTCGCAATGCGTCATTGTGGAGAAAAAACGCGTCCTGCAAAGTTGTCTGCAGGATGCGTTTTTTCTCCATAGACTTTTATTAGCGACGCAGCGCGACGGCCCCTTACCGATGCTAGTGTGAAAGCAGCCTAAGGCTACTTTCACACTTTCGTTTTTAGCAATCCGTCTTTTTGGGAAAAAAACGGATCCTGCAAATGTGCTCGCAGGATGCGTTTTTAACCCATAGACTTGTATTAGTGACGTATCGCGACGGATGGCCACACATCGCGTCCGTTGTCCAACGGATGCGTCGTGTTTTGGCGGACCGTTGGCAAGAAAAAACGTTAAAGTGAACGTTTTTTTGTCCGTCTCGTCCGCCATTTTCTACCGCGCATGTGCGGCCAAAACTCCGCCCCCTCCTCCCCGGACTTCAGAATGGGCAGCGGATGCGTTGAAAAACTGCATCCGCTGCCCACGACGTGCACAAATTTCACAACGTGTATCAGTACGTAGGCCCGACGCATAGCGACGGACCAGTACCGATGCAAGTGTGAAAGAGGCCTTAATGAGCGTTTAAGTTAATAAAAAAATGGAAAAAAACGGCGTGGACTCCAGCGCAATTTTCTGCGCCAGAGGGGGGGAAAGCCAACGGCCGGGGGCCAATATTTGTAGCCTGCTATGAATATCAGCCCGCAGCTGTGTGCGTAGCCTTTACTGGCTATTAAAATAGGGGGACCCCCCCAAAAAAATGACGTGGGGTCCCCCTATATTTTATAGCCAGAAAGGCTACGCAGACAGCATCGGGTGATGTCACTGCTCTATAGGACACTCAGTGACACACTGACAGGAGACAATGGCTCCTGCAGTGCATCACTGAGGTTACTAAAGTTCAAAGTCTTACTTTATGGCAAAAAGCTGCATGGGAAATTTCTCATACAGCAATGTCATAAAGTGAGACTAGGGACTATTTTCTCACAGGGGCATAGGAATACATTGTGAGGAATACATTGTGGAAGGATACCTTCCATCATTGTGTTCCTGGGGCCCCAGGAGAGCAGTCGCATCAGCAGATGCTCCTGCTCTCCACGGGAGATCATCGAGGGACACTCGTTTTAATTGGATTTCTGCGGATCAGGGAGTATATTGTTTGTTTATTATTTTAATATTTTTTACAGATGACAATGGCTTCGGGGATCAAGGTGACAAGTGATGGTGAGTATGTACTCTATGTTACATGTACTGTATGTCTGTATGTATGTTGTATGTATGTATGTACTGTATGTGGCATGTTGCATGTCGCATGTCACATGTTGCATGTCGTCGCATGTTGCCGCATGGTGCATGTTGCCACATGGTGCATGTCGCATGTCATATGTTGCACATCGTCACATGGTGCATGTCGTCGCGTGGTGCATGTCACATGTCATATGGTGCATGTCGTCGCATGTTGCCGCATGGCGCATGTTGTCGCATGTCGTCGCATGGTGCATGTTATATGTTGCATGTCGTCGCATGGTGCATGTCGTTGCATGGTGCATGTCGCATGTCATATGGTGCATGTCATCGCATGGTGCATGTCGTCGCATGGTGCATGTCTGCCGCATGTCGCCGCATGGTGCATGTGGCGCATGGTGCATGTCACCGCATGGTGCATGTTGTCGCATGGCACATGTCGCCGCATGGTGCATGGCGCATGTCATATGTTGCATGTCACCACATGGTGCATGTCGTCGCATGGTGCATGTCTCATGTTATATGATGCATGTCGTCGCATGTTGCCGCATGGTGCATGTCGTTGTATGGTGCATGTCGTCGCATGGTGCATGTCGCATGTCATATTATTATTATTATTATTATTTATTGTTATAGCGCCATATATTCCATGGCGCTTTACAAGTGAGGAGGGGTATACATAATAAAAACAAGTACAATAATCTTGAACAATACAAGTCATAACTGGTACAGTAGGAGAGAGGACCCTGCCCGCGAAGGCTCACAATCTACAAGGGATGGGTGAGAATACAGTAGGTGAGGGTAGAGCTGGTCATGCAGTGGTTTGGTCGATCGGTGGTTACTGCAGGTTGTAGGCTTGTCGGAAGAGGTGGGTCTTCAGATTCTTTTTGAAGGTTTCGATGGTGGGCGAGAGTCTGATGTGTTGTGGTAGAGGGTTCCAGAGTAGGGGTGATACGAGAGAGAAATCTTGTATACGATTGTGGGAAGAGGAGATAAGAGGGGAGTAGAGAAGGAGATCTTGTGAGGATCGGAGGTTGCGTGTAGGAAAGTACCGGGAGATGGGGTCACAGATGTAAGGAGGAGACAGGTTGTGGATGGCTTTGTACGTCATGGTTAGGGTTTTGTACTGGAGTCTCTGGGCAATGGGGAGCCAGTGAAGGGATTGACAGAGGGGAGAGGCCGGAGAATAGCGGGGGGACAGGTGGATTAGTCGGGCAGCAGAGTTTAGAATAGATTGGAGGGGTGCGAGAGTGTTTGAGGGGAGGCCACAGAGTAGGAGGTTGCAGTAGTCAAGGCGAGAGATGATGAGGGCATGGACTAGGGTTTTTGCAGATTCTTGGTTGAGGAATGAACAGATTCGTGCAATATTTTTGAGTTGAAGTCGGCAGGAAGTGGAAAGGGCTTGGATATGTGGTTTGAAGGAGAGATCAGCGTCAAGGATAACCCCGAGGCAGCGAGCTTGTGGGACTGAGGAGAGTGGGCAGCCATTTACTGTAATGGATAGGTTCGTTGGGGGGGTCGCGTGAGATGGGGGAAAGATGATGAATTCTGTTTTGTCCATGTTAAGTTTGAGAAATCTAGCAGAGAAGAAGGATGAAATAGTGGACAGACATTGAGGGATTCTGGTTAGTAGGGAGGTGATATCTGGTCCAGAGATGTAGATCTGTGTGTCATCAGCATAGAGGTGATACTGAAAGCCATGAGATTCTATGAGCTGTCCCAGGCCAAAGGTGTAAATGGAGAAGAGCAGGGGCCCAAGGACTGAACCTTGTGGGACTCCGACAGATAGGGGGCGAGGTGAGGAGGTGGTGTGTGAGTGGGAGACGCTGAATGTCCGGTCTGTTAGGTATGATGAGATCAAGGATAGGGCCAAGTCTGTGATGCCAAGGGATGTCATATGTTGCATGTCATCGCAAGGTGCATGTCGCATGGTGCATGTCACATGTCATATGGTGCATGTCGTCGCATGGTGCATGTCTGCCGCATGTCGCCGCATGGTGCATGTCGCCGCATGGTGCATGTTGTCGCATGGCGCTTGGTGCATGTCGCATGTCATATGTTGTGTTGTGAATTCCGTTCTCGAACTCCCTCCTGTGGTCATGAATGGTACTTTGGCGAGTTCTGTCCGTGGACTCCCTCTGGTGGCTGTGAGTGGAACTGCTGGTTCTGAGGTTGCTTCCTCAGCTGCCCTCGTTTGTGGCTAGGCTGGTTTCTCTATTTAACTCCACTCAGATCGTTACTCCATGCCAGCTGTCAATGTATCTGTACTGGTTCAGATCTCTCTCGGATTTTTCTGATGACCTGTCTACTCCAGCAGAAGCTAAGTCCCTGCTAGTTCATTTGTTGTTCATTGTGTACTGAATATATTTCTTAGTACTTGCTAAGTTCTAGTCCAGCTTGCTAACATGATATTGCCTTGCTAGCTGGAAGCTCTGGGTTGCAGAGTGGCACCTCCGCACCGTGAGTCGGTGCGGGGGTCTTTTTGCACACTCTGCGTGGCTTTTTGTAGATTTTTGTGCTGACCGCATAGATCCCTTTCCTATCCTCAGTCTATTTAGTAAGTCTGGCCTCTTTTGCTGAAACCTGTTTCATCCCTGTGTTTGTGACTTTCCTCTTAACTCACAGTTAATATATGTGGGGGGCTGCCTTTACCTTTGGGGAATTTCTCTGAGGCAAGGAAAGGCTTATTTTCCTATCTTTAGGGGTAGTTAGCTCTTAGGCTGTGAAGAGGCATCTAGGGAGAGTTAGGTACGCTCCACAGCTATTTCTAGTGTGTGTTTTATAGGATTAGGATTGCGGTCAGCAGAGTTCCCACTTCCCAGAGCTTGTCCTGTCTTTTAGTTTAACCATCAGGTCATTCCAGGTGCACCTAACCACCAGGTCCATAACAATGTTGCATATCGTCGCATGGTGCATGTCGTCGCATGGTGCATGTGGCATGTCATATGGTGCATGTCGTCGCATGGTGCATGTCGTCGCATGGTGCATGTCGTCGCATGGCGCATGGTGCATGTCGCATGTCATATGTTGCATGTCGTCGCATGGTGCATGTCGTCGCATGGTGCATGTCGTCGCATGGTGCATGTCTGCCGCATGTCGCCGCATGGTGCATGTCGCCGCATGGTGCATGTTGTCGCATGGCGCATGGTGCATGTCGCATGTCATATGTTGTGTTGTGAATTCCGTTCTCGAACTCCCTCCTGTGGTCACGAATGGTACTTCGGCGAGTTCTGTCCGTGGACTCCCTCTGGTGGCTGTGAGTGGAACTGCTGGTTCTGAGGTTGCTTCCTCAGCTGCCCTCGTTTGCGGCTAGGCTGGTTTCTCTATTTAACTCCACTCAGATCATTACTCCATGCCAGCTGTCAATGTATCTGTACTGGTTCAGATCTCTCTCGGATTTTTCTGATGACCTGTCTACTCCAGCAGAAGCTAAGTCCCTGCTAGTTCATTTTTTGTTCATTGTGTACTGAATATATTTCTTAGTACTTGCTAAGTTCTAGTCCAGCTTGTTAACATGATATTGCCTTGCTAGCTGGAAGCTCTGGTGTTATGGTTCTCAATGGCAAGAGAACATAGCCCAGCATACATAGGAACTAGCTCTTGGAAGGATGGAAACTTAAACTGACCATGAACTAAACCTGCCGCACAACTAACAGTAGCCGGGTAGCGTAGCCTGCGTTTTATCCCTAGACGCCCAGCGCCGGCCGGAGGACTAACTAATCCTGGCAGAGGAAAATATAGTCCTGGCTCACCTCTAGAGAAATTTCCCCGAAAGGCAGACAGAGGCCCCCACATATATTGGCGGTGATTTAAGATGAAAATGACAAACGTAGTATGAAAATAGGTTTAGCAAAATCGAGGTCCGCTTACTAGATAGCAGGAAGACAGAAAGGGTACTTTCATGGTCAGCTGAAAACCCTATCAATACACCATCCTGAAATTACTTTAAGACTCTAGTATTAACTCATAACATCAGAGTGGCAATTTCAGATCACAAGAGCTTTCCAGACACAGAAACGAAACTGCAGCTGTGAACTGGAACAAAATGCAAAAAACAAACAAGGACAAAAGTCCGACTTAGCTGGAAGTTGTCTGGTAGCAGGAACATGCACAGAAAGGCTTCTGATTACAATGTTGACCGGCATGGAAGTGACAGAGGAGCAAGGTTAAATAGCGACTCCCACATCCTGATGGGAACAGGTGAACAGAGGGGATGATGCACACAAGTTCAATTCCACCAGTGGCCACCGGGGGAGCCCAAAATCCAATTTCACAACAGTACCCCCCCCTCAAGGAGGGGGCACCGAACCCTCACCAGAACCACCAGGGCGATCAGGATGAGCCCTATGAAAGGCACGGACCAGATCGGAGGCATGAACATCAGAGGCAGTCACCCAAGAATTATCCTCCTGACCGTATCCCTTCCATTTGACCAGGTACTGGAGTTTCCGTCTGGAAACACGGGAGTCCAAGATTTTTTCCACAACGTACTCCAACTCGCCCTCAACCAACACCGGAGCAGGAGGCTCAACGGTAGGCACAACCGGTACCTCATACCTGCGCAACAATGACCGATGAAAAACATTATGAATAGAAAAAGATGCAGGGAGGTCCAAACGGAAGGACACAGGGTTAAGAATCTCCAATATCTTGTACGGGCCGATGAACCGAGGCTTAAACTTAGGAGAAGAAACCCTCATAGGGACAAAACGAGAAGACAACCACACCAAGTCCCCGACACAAAGCCGAGGACCAACCCGACGCCGGCGGTTGGCAAAAAGCTGAGTCTTCTCCTGGGACAACTTCAAATTGTCCACCACCTGCCCCCAAATCTGATGCAACCTCTCCACCACAGCATCCACTCCAGGACAATCCGAAGATTCCACCTGACCGGAGGAAAATCGAGGATGAAACCCCGAATTACAGAAAAAAGGAGACACCAAGGTGGCAGAGCTGGCCCGATTATTGAGGGCAAACTCTGCTAAAGGCAAAAAAGCAACCCAATCATCCTGATCTGCAGACACAAAACACCTCAAATATGTCTCCAAAGTCTGATTCGTCCGCTCGGTCTGGCCATTAGTCTGAGGATGGAAAGCAGACGAGAAAGACAAATCTATGCCCATCCTAGCACAGAATGCCCGCCAAAATCTAGACACGAATTGGGTTCCTCTGTCAGAAACGATATTCTCCGGAATACCATGCAAACGAACCACATTTTGAAAAAACAGAGGAACCAACTCGGAAGAAGAAGGCAACTTAGGCAGGGGAACCAAATGGACCATCTTAGAGAAACGGTCACACACCACCCAGATGACAGACATCTTCTGAGAAACAGGAAGATCCGAAATAAAATCCATCGAGATGTGCGTCCAAGGCCTCTTCGGGATAGGCAAGGGCAACAACAATCCACTAGCCCAAGAACAACAAGGCTTGGCCCGAGCACAAACGTCACAAGACTGCACAAAGCCTCGTACATCTCGTGACAGGGAAGGCCACCAAAAGGACCTTGCCACCAAATCCCTGGTACCAAAGATTCCAGGATGACCTGCCAACGCAGAAGAATGAACCTCAGAAATGACTTTACTGGTCCAATCATCAGGAACAAACAGTCTACCAGGTGGGCAACGATCAGGTCTATCCGCCTGAAAATCCTGCAAGGCCCGCCGCAGGTCTGGAGAAACGGCAGACAATATCACTCCATCCTTAAGGATACCTGTAGGTTCAGAATTACCAGGGGAGTCAGGCTCAAAACTCCTAGAAAGGGCATCCGCCTTAACATTCTTAGAACCCGGTAGGTATGACACCACAAAATTAAACCGAGAGAAAAACAACGACCAGCGCGCCTGTCTAGGATTCAGGCGTCTGGCGGACTCAAGATAAATTAAATTTTTGTGGTCGGTCAATACCACCACCTGATGTCTAGCCCCCTCAAGCCAATGACGCCACTCCTCAAAAGCCCACTTCATGGCCAAAAGCTCCCGATTCCCAATATCATAATTCCGCTCGGCGGGCGAAAATTTACGAGAAAAAAAAGCACAAGGTTTCATCACGGAGCAGTCGGAACTTCTTTGCGACAAAACCGCCCCAGCTCCGATTTCAGAAGCGTCGACCTCAACCTGAAAAGGAAGAGCAACATCAGGCTGACGCAACACAGGGGCGGAAGAAAAGCGGCGCTTAAGCTCCCGAAAGGCCTCCACAGCAGCAGGGGACCAATCAGCAACATCAGCACCCTTCTTAGTCAAATCAGTCAATGGTTTAACAACATCAGAAAAACCAGCAATAAATCGACGATAAAAGTTAGCAAAGCCCAAAAATTTCTGAAGACTCTTAAGAGAAGAGGGTTGCGTCCAATCACAAATAGCCCGAACCTTGACAGGATCCATCTCGATGGAAGAGGGGGAAAAAATGTATCCCAAGAAGGAAATCTTTTGAACCCCAAAAACGCACTTAGAACCCTTCACACACAAGGAATTAGACCGCAAAACCTGAAAAACCCTCCTGACCTGCTGGACATGAGAGTCCCAGTCATCCGAAAAAATCAGAATATCATCCAGATACACGATCATAAATTTATCCAAATAATCACGGAAAATGTCATGCATAAAGGACTGAAAGACTGAAGGGGCATTTGAAAGGCCAAAAGGCATCACCAAATACTCAAAGTGGCCCTCGGGCGTATTAAATGCGGTTTTCCACTCATCCCCCTGCTTAATTCGCACCAAATTATACGCCCCACGGAGATCTATCTTAGAGAACCACTTGGCCCCCTTTATGCGAGCAAACAAATCAGTCAGCAGTGGCAACGGATATTGATATTTAACCGTGATTTTATTCAAAAGCCGATAATCAATACACGGCCTCAAAGAGCCATCTTTCTTAGACACAAAGAAAAAACCGGCTCCTAAGGGAGATGACGAAGGACGAATATGTCCCTTTTCCAAGGACTCCTTTATATATTCTCGCATAGCCGCATGTTCAGGCACAGACAGATTAAATAAACGACCCTTAGGGTATTTACTACCCGGAATCAAATCTATGGCACAATCGCACTCCCGGTGCGGAGGTAATGAACCAAGCTTAGGTTCTTCAAAAATGTCACGATAGTCAGACAAGAATTCAGGAATCTCAGAGGGAATAGATGACGAAATGGAAACCAAAGGTACGTCCCCATGCATCCCCTTACATCCCCAGCTTAACACAGACATAGCGTTCCAGTCGAGGACTGGGTTATGAGATTGCAGCCATGGCAATCCAAGCACCAACACATCATGTAGATTATACAGCACAAGAAAGCGAATAATCTCCTGATGATCCGGATTAATTCGCATAGTTACTTGTGTCCAGTATTGTGGTTTATTACTAGCCAATGGGGTGGAGTCAATCCCCTTCAGAGGTATAGGAGTTTCAAGAGGCTCTAAATCATACCCACAGCGTTTGGCAAAGGACCAATCCATAAGACTCAAAGCGGCGCCAGAGTCGACATAGGCATCCGCGGTAATAGATGATAAAGAACAAATCAGGGTCACAGATAGAATAAACTTAGACTGAAAAGTGCCAATTGAAACTGACTTATGAAGCTTCTTAGTACGCTTAGAGCATGCTGATATAACATGAGTTGAATCACCACAATAAAAGCACAACCCATTTTTTCGTCTAAAATTCTGCCGTTCGCTTCTGGACAGAATTCTATCACATTGCATATTCTCTGGCGTCTTCTCAGTAGACACCGCCAAATGGTGCACAGGTTTGCGCTCCCGCAGACGTCTATCGATCTGGATAGCCATTGTCATGGACTCATTCAGACCCGCAGGCACAGGGAACCCCACCATAACATCCTTAACGGCATCAGAGAGACCCTCTCTGAAATTCGCCGCCAGGGCGCACTCATTCCACTGAGTAAGCACAGACCATTTACGGAATTTTTGGCAGTATATTTCAACTTCATCTTGCCCCTGAGATAGGGACATCAAGGCTTTTTCCGCCTGAAGCTCTAAATGAGGTTCCTCATAAAGCAACCCCAAGGCCAGAAAAAACGCATCCACATTGAGCAACGCAGGATCCCCTGGAGCCAATGCAAAAGCCCAATCTTGAGGGTCGCCCCGGAGCAAGGAAATCACAATCCTGACCTGCTGAGCAGGATCTCCAGCAGAGCGAGATTTCAGGGACAAAAACAACTTGCAATTATTTTTGAAATTTTGAAAGCAAGATCTATTCCCCGAGAAAAATTCAGGCAAAGGAATTCTAGGTTCAGATATAGGAACATGAACAACAAAATCTTGTAAATTTTGAACTTTCGTGGTGAGATTATTCAAACCTGCAGCTAAACTCTGAATATCCATTTTAAACAGGTGAACACAGAGCCATTCCAGGATTAGAAGGAGAGAGAGAGAGGAAGGCTGCAATATAGGCAGACTTGCAAGTGATTCAATTGAAAGCACACTCAGAACTGAAGGAAAAAAAAAAAAAAGAAATTTTTCAGCAGACTTCTTTTTTCTCTCCTTTCTCTGCCAATTAATTTAACCCTTTGTGGGCCGGTCAAACTGTTATGGTTCTCAATGGCAAGAGAACATAGCCCAGCATACATAGGAACTAGCTCTTGGAAGGATGGAAACTTAAACTGACCATGAACTAAACCTGCCGCACAACTAACAGTAGCCGGGTAGCGTAGCCTGCGTTTTATCCCTAGACGCCCAGCGCCGGCCGGAGGACTAACTAATCCTGGCAGAGGAAAATATAGTCCTGGCTCACCTCTAGAGAAATTTCCCCGAAAGGCAGACAGAGGCCCCCACATATATTGGCGGTGATTTAAGATGAAAATGACAAACGTAGTATGAAAATAGGTTTAGCAAAATCGAGGTCCGCTTACTAGATAGCAGGAAGACAGAAAGGGTACTTTCATGGTCAGCTGAAAACCCTATCAATACACCATCCTGAAATTACTTTAAGACTCTAGTATTAACTCATAACATCAGAGTGGCAATTTCAGATCACAAGAGCTTTCCAGACACAGAAACGAAACTGCAGCTGTGAACTGGAACAAAATGCAAAAAACAAACAAGGACAAAAGTCCGACTTAGCTGGAAGTTGTCTGGTAGCAGGAACATGCACAGAAAGGCTTCTGATTACAATGTTGACCGGCATGGAAGTGACAGAGGAGCAAGGTTAAATAGCGACTCCCACATCCTGATGGGAACAGGTGAACAGAGGGGATGATGCACACAAGTTCAATTCCACCAGTGGCCACCGGGGGAGCCCAAAATCCAATTTCACAACACTCTGGGTTGCAGAGTGGCACCTCCGCACCGTGAGTCGGTGCGGGAGTCTTTTTGCACACTCTGCGTGGCTTTTTGTAGATTTTTGTGCTGACCGCATAGATCCCTTTCCTATCCTCAGTCTATTTAGTAAGTCTGGCCTCTTTTGCTGAAACCTGTTTCATCCCTGTGTTTGTGACTTTCCTCTTAACTCACAGTTAATATATGTGGGGGGCTGCCTTTACCTTTGGGGAATTTCTCTGAGGCAAGGAAAGGCTTATTTTCCTATCTTTAGGGGTAGTTAGCTCTTAGGCTGTGAAGAGGCGTCTAGGGAGAGTTAGGTACGCTCCACAGCTATTTCTAGTGTGTGTTTTATAGGATTAGGATTGCGGTCAGCAGAGTTCCCACTTCCCAGAGCTTGTCCTGTCTATTAGTTTAACCATCAGGTCATTCCAGGTGCACCTAACCACCAGGTCCATAACAATGTTGCATATCGTCGCATGGTGCATGTCGTCGCATGGTGCATGTGGCATGTCATATGGTGCATGTCGTCGCATGGTGCATGTCGTCGCATGGTGCATGTCGTCGCATGGTGCATGTCTGCCGCATGTCGCCGCATGGTGCATGTCGTCGCATGGTGCATGTCGTCGCATGGCGCATGTCATATGTTGCATGTCGTCGCATGGTGCATGTCGTCGCATGGTGCATGTCGTCGCATGGTGCATGTCACATGTCATATGGTGCATGTCGTCGCATGGTGCATGTCGTCGCATGGTGCATGTCTGCCGCATGTCGCAGCATGGTGCATGTCGCATGGTGCATGTCATCGCATGGTGCATGTCGCATGTTGTCGCATGGTGCATGTCGTATGTTGCATGTTTTCGCATATCGCATGGTGCATGTTGTCACATGGTGTGTGTTATATGTATTTATGTATGTGCTGTATATGTGTATTTTTTTTTTTTGCATTCAACACATTAGCCGGATGATGGGACAACTACTGTCCCATCATTGGTTAATGTGTCACTCATGGTCACTGTAGCAGGCAGAGCCCGATGGGACTTGTAGTCCCATCGAACGATGCCTGCACACAGATACACACACACACCAAAGACCACCCCCCCAGCAGACCCCAGCACATACCGGCACTGGACCGCACAGCACCGGCCCGCACAGCACCTGCACGCACAGCACCGGCGACGGACCACAGAGCACCGGCGCCGCACAGCACCGGCGGCCGGACTGCACCGGCGGCCGGACCGCAGAGCACCAGCGCCGGACCGCACAGTACCGGCGGCTGGACCGCACAGCACCGGCGCCCGCACAATCATCCCTGCCTAGCCCAGCCCTCACATCCCTGCCTAGCCCCGCCCACCCCCAGCACAGGCCTGCAGCCCCCAGCGCCGCCCACAGCCCAGTCACTCTTGATGAGTGACTGCTGACTGTGAGGCTGGCTCACGCCTGCTACTGACGTCACGTCAATTTCCAGAGTCTGGAAATTGACGTGACGTTGGCGGAAATAAGCGGCGGCTGCAGCCTGGGGGTCACGTGACCCAGACTCAGCCGCCGGAATAGCGCCGCTCACAGGCGAAAACGGCAACGGAAGGTAATTACACAATTCATCAGGGGCCCCGGGGGGATACCTTGGGGGGTTAATTGAAAGTAGTGGACAACCCCTTTAAAGAACTATATACAATCATTGTTCCGGTTTGGTGGTTCTACTGCATTTCTATAGGTAGCACTGGTGGAGGTATGTTGTGAATTCTGCTCTTGGGCTCCCTCCGGTGGTTGTTGGTGGTAGTGCAGTTGTCTTGGGGTTGTAATCCAGGGCAGGTGTTTCTGCTTATTGCAGCTCTATTAGGTATTTAGGTGTGCAGGATCCATGTGTCCGTGCCAGTTGTCCATTGTACTTGGAGGGATTGCATCTCTCTCTGGTTCCTCATGCCCTGCTGCCAAATTCAGCTAAGATAAGTGTCTGGTTTTTGTCTCTGTGCACACATGCAGTGTGCTTAGCAATTCAGTGCAATTCATTGTGTTTTTGTCCAGCTTAGACTTTGTTTGGATTTTTCAGTCATGCTGGATTCTCAGGAGATGCAGATATACTTTCTATGTCTTTAGTTAGATGTAGAATATTTGTATTATCTGCTGTGGATATTTTTAGGATTTTTATACTGACCGCTTAGAATTCTGTCCTATCCTTTTCTATTTAGCTAGAAGTGCCTCTTTTGCTAAATCCTGTTTTTTCTGTCTGCGTGTGTCTTTCCTCTTATACTCACAGTCAATATTTGTGGGGGGCTGCCTATCCTTTGGGGTTCTGCTCTGAGGCAAGATAGAATTCCCATTTCCATCTATAGGGGTATTTAGTCCTACGGCTGTGTCGAGGTGTCTAGGACGTGTTAGGTACATCCCACGGCTACTTCTAGTTGCCGTGTTAGTTTAGGGTTTGCGGTCAGTACAGGTACCACCTACTCCTGAGAAAGTCTCTCATGCGGCTCCAAGGTCACCGGATCATAACAGAGGTAGCCTTTTTGGGTACTGGCGGCTACCAGGTGCTACATATGGGGCTCCCTCACTCCAGATGGGGGTCTGAGTGCCCACTGAGTTCTGTGCTAGCAGTTCCTTGACACAGGTTACGGTTGGTTCCGTAGTTACCGCAGTCTCTGTGGTGGTGACAGTACACACTGTGGTCCTTGTAAAGGTGCAGGTAGGGGTGACAGTAGTGGTGGTAGTAGTGGCAGCTGTTTTGGCACGAGGTGGCGCTGTTACCACTGGAGAAGACATAGCTGGTGTTTTAGAGCTGTGTGTCAAAGGGTCTCTGCGCTTGTGGACATTCAGGGCAAACCAACCCTTTTCACCAAGGTGCCTGGTGTAAGTGACACTATCTCCTGGATACAGGTCCCTATCCGGGTGTCCTTCCCAGAGATGGGATTCCACTTCCCTGTGGTTGATGAATATTTCAGCGTGCAACCCCTGCTCCTTAATGAAACCCCAACCTCCTTGCAGTTTGAAGGTGACAACTGTGCCCTGCTTACGCGGGGCCTGGTTAGCGGTGCGGTCCTTGCGGGCCTGGACTTTGACCTGTAGATCCTGCTGGTCAAAGGCTCTGTGCTGAGCCTGGTGCCTTTCCTCCTTTTCCTCCCACTTGCGGGCGAGCTGGGACTGGTAGTCCTCCCAACTTAGAACTTCTACAGTTTCTCCTTTCCGCTCCGTGGTCCCGGGGAACCCCATGAGGTCAGGGCCTGGGTTGACCCATCGGTACACAGTTTGCTCTGCATATAGCTCACCGGGCAGGGTGGTAGGCGCAATTGGGGCCTTCATAAACTGCTCCATTCCTGTGGCCTGGTCCTAAGGCTCAAGATGTTGAGCTGGCTGGTACCGCAGGGAGGTGGCGCTGCTACGGGGCCTATCAGCAGTCCCTCGGTCACCGGGGCAGGGTTGGCGTCCTTACCTGCCACATCGGTGTCTTCGGTGCCGGTCGGTTCTATTGGTGGCGGAGTCTGCGGCGGTGCTGGCAGCGGGTCTGGAAGCAGTACTCGAGACGATGCAGGTAGCGGTGCCGGTGGATCCTCCGCAGGTGCTGTCCGACATGTAGCCTTAGCGCTCAGCCGCAGCTGCAGGAGCTGGTCTATGAGTTCCTCTACGCCGGTCTGCAGGAAGTCGGGACCAACGGGTGATGCCTGGCCACGGTGTCTCTCCAGGTGGCTGGGGGAGTCCTCTTCTTCCACCCCACGCTCTGGTTCCGGGCGGCTGGCCATGGCATCATCCTCGTTTTTCTTTGTCTCCGCCCACCATTGAGGATCAGGAGGTGGATCTCGGCTGCTGATGGACACGTCCTCAAGGTACAGAAAACTTTAGACTGGGCGGCCATTATTTTTCACGCTTCTCAGTTCGTTCACGCCCATGATGGCACGCCCTTCTTCTTCTCCTGTGCTCCTCATGGCCTGTAATGGCAGCGGTTTGGAATTTTGGCGGTCTTTTGCAATACACAGTTCTTTAGTAAATCACAGTTCAAGCACGATTCTGGCACAGTCTCTAGGCACACATGATCTGATTTTCAGGCTTAAGTAGATCCTGTTCGTGACACAAAAAGGTTGGAGCGCCCCAGTGGGAAGAGGGGTACTCAGTACCGGGTCCTTCGGTTCTCAAGGGGGATGTCACGGTGGCTGACCCGGTCTGTGGCCCTTGGGACATCCGTGTTTAAAGGGAAAGGTCTTTAAAGGGATAGAGTTTATGTTCATGACGCCACCTGTGGTATTCGGTCAGGATGACCGACGCTGCTTTAAGGGGTCCGCTGGGGTGATGTTATGGCAGCTAGATGGTATACCTTCCCACAGGTGAAGTATGTCCCCAGGGCTTCCCAGTGTGTAGATGGTGGATGGTGTGAGGCGCAGTGAAGAACGAGGACACAAGGTTGCAGTCTCTTTACCTTTTCACTGAAGGTTTCAGCATCCACAGTCCAGATCACAGACCACAGGGCAGGCAGAGTTTGGCTGATTTGGAGGCAAATCCGGAGTCCCCTTATCCAGGTAGAAATCAGTAGCCTTCCTCTAGCGCCATGTGTTGTAGTACCTTACTGCTAAGCTTCTCATAAGGTCCTCACAACTGTTGAAGATGTTCAGATGTTATGTCTCTCTCTGTCCCCCAGATGGATAGGACAAACCTGTATGACCGGTGGCTTGAGGCTTTTTATAGGGACTCTATCATGCCCCAGCCTCTCGTGGGTGCTACCTTGCCTCCTGGGTATAGGGCGGGTAGGTAACGTGAAATTAGCTGTCCTGCCGGTCTCTGGAGCAAGGCATAAAGGACTGTTGCTCCCTCGGTGTTCTGGCTACTGGGATCTTGCGCCTCAGAAGGAGGCAGCCTGTGCAGGGCAGAACTCCTCTGATATCCACTCCTTTGCTATGACTTCTTCACCCTCTCTACAATACAGCTGTCTTTCAGTGTCTCTTCCTGGAAGCTGCCGCACTCAGGGCAGGCGCAGTTCTGTGTCCTTCTGTCTCGGCCTCTGACAGGATCCCACCCCTGTCAGGGACCAACTACCTGAGCAAAGCTCAGCCAGCAACTAACTGACTTCCTCCCCAGGCAACCAGTTTTACCTAAATGTGAAGAGTGCCCTAATAAATAGGAGCATAGCTCCCCCTGGTGGCCTGGAGTGCAAAATATGTTGTATGTTTGTGATACCTGGATTCAGTTGTCTTTCATTGCCTCCAAATGTAACATCACTCCCCCTAGAGGAAAATGATATTACTGCAACGAGGGGGATCATATTCGAGGGTTAATATGTGTCCTTCAGGATGCAAACAGAGTTTTAAAAACCCTGCAGCAAAGGTTGGGTGTGCCAGTCTTGGTTTGCAAACTACAGTGCAGGTGGCTCTGCAAGATTGGGCTTGTGTGAAGCAGCAAAGAGCCAAGCAAAGCCAAAATGCCTGGCACCCCTCAGCGGGATGTGGTAGTGCAGTCGCCCACAGCAACCGGTCTTGGATACCGACTGTCTGATAGGTAATTTAGATTGTGAGCTCCAACGGGGACAGCAATGATAATGTGTGCAAACTGTAAAGTGCTGCGGAATATGTTAGCGCTATATAAAAATAAAGATTATTATAAAGACTGTATTGATGCCCCGGCTGCGATCCGGAGTATACCAGTTGTTTTCTATTTATGAGTTATGTTGGATATTAACGACACTTTGTTTTGAACTTTTCTGTGGTCACTGCCTATCTGTTGCACTGCACCAAACCCGCTGCACTACACATGGTTGTAGAGTGCGGGGAGTGTGAACTGAGACATACCCAAAGCCCAGTGCATGTCGGTTATTAGGCCTGCAGCCCTGCTGCCACAGCCTGCTGACAAGATGAAGGAGCTTTTGAGGCAGTTAGTCCTCACTCAGTAATAGCAGCAATAACGGCAGCAGGAGTATAATCAGCAACAACAGCAGACAATCTGTTGATGCAGCAGATTGCGGCTTTGTGAGAGGTGGCCCCACCATCGACCCCAATCCATTTGGAGGCCCGGTACAATGTTCGATCAGCGCTGAGGAAGATGTGTCCTGAAGATGATATGAAGGTCTTCCTCACCATGTTTGAGCGCACTGCAGAGTGGGAGGGCTTACCGTTTTCCCAGTGGGCTGAAGTGGTGGCCCCCTTCCTGACAGGAGATGCCCAGAAAGTCTACTTGGACCTCAGTCGGGACGATGCCCTGGACTATGGGAAACTGAAAGGTGAGATCCTTGCCCGACTAAGGGTTAACACATATGTACGTGCACAAAGAGTTTTCCAATGGTCCTTTGTGGAGACTCGGTACCAGGTCTCAGGCATATGACTTGGTGCAGCTGGTAAAAAAATGGCTTCAGCCTGAGACCTTAACCCCTTTCCAGATGGTAGAGAGGGTGGTGGTCGACCGGCTGGAAAGGGCTCTGCAAGCAGCCATAAAGAATTTGGTGGGGCAAGGGGACCCGGGCACTCTTGTCTGATTGAGCGTTATATGGTATATGTCATTGAAATCCCTGGTATTTGAATGTATGAGTCCAGTGGGCCCATTCAGTGCTTGACAGTCTTCCCGACTACACATGCATAGTGTTACGAAACTGCAGCACAGAACTAGGAGAGATAGGGGAAAGCTGACCCTGCAGTAAGACTAGGATGAAACCCTACGATGGAGTGGACAACCCATTCCTTGCGAATAGACCCACCGACAATCCTAGTCTAAACTCAGCAAAGACCTATAGATTAGGGGAAGGAGGTCCCTAAAAGATCTAAGGACTGGGTACAAAAAACAGGTCACCTCCTAATAGGAAACACAGAGAAGGCTGCAGAAACAAACTGAAAACAGAAACAAAAGATAGCAGAACCAGAGATCCCAGAACTAGTGTTGAGCATTCCGATACCGCAAGTATCGGGTATCGGCCGATACTTGCGGTATCAGAATTCCGATACCGAGTTCCGATACTTTTGTGGTATCGGGAATCGGTATCGGAACAATATTCATGTGTAAAATAAAGAATTAAAATAAAAAATATGGATATACTCACCTCTCCGGTGGCCCCTGGATCTTACCGCTGTAACCGGGAGCCTCCGTTCCTAAGAATGAGCGCGTGAAGGGCCTTCGATGACGTCGCAGCTTCTGATTGGTCGCGTGACCGCTCATGTGAACGCTCACGCGACCAATCAGAAGCCGCTATGTCAGCCGCGACGTCATCGAAGGTCCTTCACGGGCTCATTCTTAGGAACGGAGGCTCCCGGTTACAGCGGTAAGATCCAGGGGCCACCGGAGAGGTGAGTATATCCATATTTTTTATTTTAATTCTTTATTTTACACATGAATATGGATCCCAGGGCCTGAAGGAGAGTTTCCTCTCCTTCAGACCCTGGGAACCATTCCGATACTTTGCGTCCCATTGAAATGCATTGGTATCGGGTATCGATATCGGCGATATCCGATATTTTTCGGGTATCGGCTGATACTATCCGATACCGATACTTTCAAGTATCGGACGGTATCGCTCAACGCTACCCAGAACTGCAAAATATCAAACACAGAAAGCTGTCTAAGCACCTAGCCAGAACTCTAGTGGATTAACACTGTTGTCCAGCAAGGAATGGGAGGCAGGTGCTGGGTAATAAAGGGTGTTACAATCACCTGACCAAGACAACCCAGCACCAGGGGAAAAAGACCAGCAGCCAGAAAACCACAACAAGATGGTGGATGGTCAAAACAAAACAGATACTAACAGAACCTCTCCTTTTACAAGGATCCTCCGGATCCTCAAGGCCTTGATCAGCCTTGAGGCTGAGACGTCCTCAGCTTTCACCCAGGAATTATCCTCGGGACCGAAACCCTTAAAGGACACGAGATACTGCAAACTTCCTCTGTGCCACCTGGAATCTAAAATGCGTGAAATCTCAAACTCGCCATCCTCATCAACTGGAGGAACAGTTGGCATAGGCTCCTTATCTGTTGTGTCAACTTTCTTCAGTAAAGAATAAGATACATGAAAAACTGAATTAATTCTCCAGGACGAGGGGATGTCTAATCTCACCACTGCCGAGTTGACCACCTGAACCACTTTGAAGGGTCCTACAAACTTAAGCCCCAGTTTTTTAGAAGGGATCTTCAAATGCAGATTCCTGGAGGACAACCAGACCATGTCCCCAACTGCAAACAACGCCTCCCTTCTTTTCTTGTCAAAATATTTCTTAGACCTCCTATTAGCCTCTTTCAGATTATGGCATACATTGGTCCAAACCCTGTCCAAATTTCCAGAAAAACTCTCCTCCTCAGGCCCCGCCTCCCCAATCTTAGAAAATGGACTTAAAGATGGATGCCTCCCTGTACAGAAACAAAAAGGAGAACACCCAGCTGAGGAAGACGTATGATTATTAAGAGCAAACTCAGCTAGTGGTAGATATTCCGACCACATCTCCTGATTGTCTGCTACAAAACATCTCAAAAACTGCTCGACGTCCTGGTTCTTCCTTTCGGTCTGTCCATTGGACTCCAGATGATAACCTGACGAAAATGATAAATGAACCTTTAATCTGTCACAAAAAGTCCGCCAAAAGTGAGCTACAAACTGTGGTCCTCTATTGGAAACAATGTCCATGGGAAGCCCATGGAGCCTGACAATCTCTTTCACAAATGCCTTAGCTAATGTCTTGGCGCAGGGTAATTTATTGAATGGGACCAGATGACACATCTTACTAAACCGGTCCACAACAACCCAGATGACAGAAAAACCCTCAGAGACCAGCAGATCGGTGATAAAATCCATAGCAAGATGTGACCATGGCGAACTAGGAACCTCCAAAGGGCACAGCAACCCTGCAGTCAGGGCATGTGAGGCCTTCGACCTAGCACACAAAGTACACTGACGCACCCACTTGATGATTTCTCTTTGCCACCCTGGCCACCAGAAACTTCGACCGATCGACTTTCTAGTTTCCAAAATTCCTAGATGACCCGCCAACCGAGACTCATGACATTCAGCAAACAAAGCTCTCCGCAAAGCTCTAGGCACAAATAATTTACCATAGAGTGTTAGTTGGTGCAGCATTCTGGGCCTCTAGGATGCTGCTTTCCAACCCAATGCGGCCACCACCACCCCTCTCTGCAAAATACATTCCTCCTTCTCAGTATTAACTGCTGGAGAGAAACTATGAGGCAAAGCATCCGCTTTAACATTCTTTGTCCCAGGGATATATGTGATGGAGAAATGAAACCAGGCAAAAAACAGTGCCCACCTAGCTTGACAGGCATTCAAACGTTTAGCAGCATCCACATATATCAGATTCTTAAGATCTGTAAAAACCTGTATCGGATGTCTGGCCCCCTCCAAAAAATGTCGCCAATGCTCAAACGCGAATTTAATAGCCAGCAACTCTCTGTTCCCAAAATCATAGTTGAGTGCAGTCCCTGAAAAATATTTAGAAAAGAAAGCACAGGGATGCACCCCATCCTCTCCCTCCTAGGACAGAACTGCCCCCACCCCTACTGAAGAGGCATCAACTTCTACCAGAAATGGCTCGGTCTCATCCGTCTGGATCAAAACAGGAGCAGAGCTAAACCTCTCCTTGAGATGCTCAAAAGCCTTAACAGCCTTAGAGGACCATTGGACAGTATTAGAACCCTTCTTGGTGAGATCAGTAATAGGTTTAGCGATCACCGAAAAATTCTTTATGAATTTTCTGTAATAATTGGCAAACCCCAAAAATCTCTGAACCGACTTCAAACATTCAGGCCTAGGCCACTCCAGCACTGCCTGAACCTTCACCGGGTCCATCTCAAACCCATCACTGGAGATAAGGTACCCCAAAAAACTCATTTTCTGTACCGCAAACTGGCACTTCTCCAATTTATCAAAGAGTGAGTTTTCACTCAAAATCTGTAGAACTTCGCGGACTCTCTGCCAATGCGACTCCAGATCAGGTGAATATATAGCAAAATGTTGGGGGATATATCAAAATATTGTCCAAATAACCAATAACACTCCTACCGATCAACGACCTTAGAATGTCATTAATGAAGTTTTGAAAAAACGCAGGCGTATTAGTAAGGCCACTACACCTTGGGGGGTCTATTTTCCAAAATGGGGTCACTTGTGGGGGGTTTCTACTGTTTAGGTACATCAGGGGCTCTGCAAACGCAACGTGACGCCTGCAGACCATTCCATCAAAGTCTGCATTTCAAAACATAACTACTTCCCTTCTGAGCCTCGACGTGTGCCCAAACAGTGGTTTACCCCCACATATGGGGTATCAGTGTACTTGGAACAAACTGGAAAACAACTTTTGCGGTTGAATTTCTCCTGTTACCCTTGTGAAAATAAAAAAATTCAAGCTAAAAAATCATTTTGAGGAAAGAAAAATGATTTTTTATTTTCACGGCTCTGCGTTATAAACTTCTGTGAAGCACTTGGGAGTTCAAAGTGCTCACCACACATCTAGATATGTTCCTTTGGGGGTCTAATTTTCAAAATGGGGTCACTTGTGGGGGAGCTCTAATGTTTAGGCACACAGGGGCTCTCCAAACGCGACATGGTGTCCGCTAACGATTTGAGCTAATTTTCCATTCAAAAAGTCAAATGACGCTCCTTCCCTTCCGAGCCCTGCTGTGCACCCAAACAGTGGTCCCCCCACATATGGAGGTATCAGCGTACTCAGGACAAATTGGACAACAACTTTCGAGGTCCAGTTTCTCCTTTTACCCTTGGTAAAATAAAAAAATTGTTGCTGAAAAATCATTTTTGTGACTAAAAAGTTAAATGTTCATTTTTTCCTTCCAAGTTGCTTCTGCTGCTGTGAAACACCTGAATGGTTAATAAACTTCTTGAATGTGATTTTGGGCACCTTGAGGGGTGCAGTTTTTAGAATGATGTAACTTTTGGGAATTTTTAGCCATATAGACCCCTCAAACTGACTTCAAATGTAAGGTGGTCCCTAAAAAAAATAGTTTTGCAAATTTTGCTGTAAAAATGAGAAATTGCTGGTCAAATTTTAACCCTTATAACTTACTAGCAAAAAAAAAAAAATTGTTTCCAAAATTATGCTGATGTAAAGTAGACATGTGGGAAATGTTATTTATTAACTATTTTGTGTCACATAACTCTCTGGTTTAACAGAATATAAATTCAAAATTTGAAAATTGCAAAATTTTCAAAATTTTCGCCAAGTTTCCGTTTTTTTCACAAACGCAAAAATTATCAACCTAAATTTACCAGTAACATGAAGCCCAATATGTCATGAAAAAACAATCTCAGAATTGCTACGATCCATTGAAGCATTCCTGAGTTATTACCTCATAAAAGGACACTGGTCAGAATTGCAAAAAAATGGCCAGGTCATTAAGGTCAAAATAGGCTGGGTCATGAAGCGGTTAATGGTGACCTCCTTGTACCCCACTTGTGGCAAAGGCTGACCATTACTGGCTACTATTGTTAAATCACTATCTGGGCCACGGGTAATGTCTGTGTCAGCCCAATAACATTTATAGAGAATATAAGGCATAGTTGTAACCTAAGAGCTGGTGTCCAATAACGTGTTCATCGGGATGCTGTCGATCACAATGGGGAGGACAGGTCATTCTCCGACGTACTTGGCTCACCAGTTTTGTGGGCTTGGTCGTCATACTCCTGGGGGTTGGCCCTCTGTCCCAGGGGTCGCTCGTTTAAATGACAGTACCTTGCAATATATGCGGCGGCAGATGGGTCATCCATCCGGATGATAGTGGTCGTCATCTCTTCCTCTGGTCGGCGGGATCCTCTTCGGTCTTCACCAGGGGACGTCCTCTGGGCTGGCAGCCAGCTGGATCTTCTCCTTTGGGGGTTCCTGTAGGGACTGCACGGCCCTTGCTAGTGCAGCTACGCTTTTTGTCAGTTCTTGCACCTGGAGGCGTAGTCCTGTGGAAGGATCATCATCCAGGATCTGCGCAGGTCAGGGTTTTGCAAGGCCAGGATGCGTAGCTGGGTCCTGTGGGTGCTGGACAGGAGTCCCTCAATGAACTGCTGTTCTTTTAAGAGCTTGTCTCCATCCTGCACGCTGTTAGGATCAACTTGTTTTATGGCCTGTAGTGCCTCTTGCAGATTAAGGGCATAGTCCCGTATGCTATCCTGTGTTCTTTGCTTACACCTGAAGAGCTTCATTTTTATTTCTGCAGTGGTGCGGGTGTCAAATGTGATTTTGAGTTTGGCAAAGATCTGCTGCACAGTCCTTTTTTCCATATCTGGCCAGGATTTTACCTCTTAGGGCCGTGCCAATCAGTTGGCCAGTTAAGATGCTGACCTTCTGGTGGTCTGTCAGGGGATACACATCAAATAGGCTGCAGAGTCTTTCCTTAAAGTCACTTAATGCATGGGACTCTCCAGAATATTGTGGCAGCCAGGGCGCTCCAGGAATATATGGCATGGACAGCGGCATTATGGGCGTTTGTAGCTGCGGCGGTGTCCGGCCGGTTTGTTGGAGCTGTGGGCCCTGCGGGGCCTGGTGGCGGAATGAGGCCTGTGGCTGAGTCCACCGCGGGGGCTGGTGGTATCACTGGGCCTGCGGATGCATCCGCTGTGGGACCTGGGGGTACTATGGGGCCTGCGGCTGCGACCGGTAACAATCCTCCTCCTGGGTCAGACATTACTTTTCCCCCTTGCTAACCTGGTAGAAGCCGGTGTCTCTCCTCCGGAGTCTGCAGCGGTTCCTCCGGTGCGCAGTCTGCAATGGTTCCCGGTCCTCCGTGCAGCACTTTGCGGCGTCTTCACTTCTGACTCTGCTGCACGGCGTCTTCACTTCCGGCGTTCTTGGCAGCACGGCACCAGTTTTCTTCTTCGCGCGCTTTTCGGCCAGCTCCGCCCATGATGGCACATCTCCTCCCCCTCGCGCTCCACGCTGCACAGCAATGGCGGTTTTCAAACAAACTGTCACAGTCTCTGGCACACAGTACCTGACGATGCCAGGGCACAAAATCCTGTTCGTGACGCCAAAAGATGAGTCGCCCACCAGGGCAGCGGGGTAGTCCGCACAGGGTCCGGTCGCTATTAAAGGGGATGTCATGGTGGGTGTGACCCGGTCCGTGGCCCTGGGACTCATTGTAAAAGCGGAACGGTCTTTAAAGGGAACTGTGATAAAGTTTGTCGTTATGCCACCTGTGGAGTTTGGTCAATAGGGGGACCGACTGTGCTTTAAACGGGTCCTCTGGGGGATGTTGTTGCAGCAATAATGGTGATGCTTCCCACAGGTGAAGCGGCGTCCCCAGGGCTCCCAAGGTCTATGACGATGATGGTGTATGCCGGTCAATGAGTAAAGGACACAGCGTTGCAGTCTTTACCTGGTTTACTGAAGATGTAACAGGCCACAGTCCAGGGTACCGGTGTGAAGAAACTAGATTGTATCTTAATTTCCCAGACAACCATGTTTTGCAAAAACAAAAGAACTGGCTTTTTATCTGTATATTGGCTTGTGCATTTAAGTGTTTATGTCTGGTGGTTCAAGAAGACAGACTTGCAAACTGATACCATTTAACATACAATGTAAGTCTGTAATAGTGACTTGTACATAGTGTATGTTTCTCTTTGTTTATTGATGCTGATATTCTAATTGTGCATTGAATTCCAGAACTAGCTTGGTGACTTCTAAAGCAGAGAAGGAAAGACTGTGCAAATAGATTGAATGGTCAAGTAGTACTAGGTAATCTCATCACCATTGTTTGTCATATCTTGATGTTGAACTGAAGGACACTGGGTAATTCTAAAAATAGCTTACATGCCTTGGGTATAAAATGACTCAGAGTTCACATCTTGGGAGTATGAAGTTATACAGAGCTACCAGTCAGACATTCTGCAAACCACCCAACAGACAAGAGAAAGGACTGCAGCCAATTCATCATGGCACCATCACGAGGGACACTGATCTAGGATTCTATGGGATACAACCTAGGGGTTTTCGGCTCCGGTTGGAAGGACACATATCTGATCCAGTGACCATCTCTGCACCATGGATATGTTTGGAGAAAGCCAGGGTTGGGACCCGCTGGTCGCCTGGTTCCATGGAGATGGTCATATAAGCCAGGTGTTGACTCTCGTGTCAACTGGATTTGGACCTTGTATGGACTCTATGGACAGTTCATGGTCATCTCCCTATGCTTGTCGTTACCCCTTCTCTGTGCATTCATCCACAGATGGAGTAGCGACCCTGGGAGCTCTGACATCATGTCAACTGGCTTTGGACCTTGTATGGACTCTATGGACAGTTCATGGTCATCTCCCTATGCTTGTCGTTACCCCTTCTCTGTGCATTCATCCACAGATGGAGTAGCGACCCTGGGAGCTCTGACATTGTGTCATACTGGAAATACATGGAGACGCAGTGATCTTTTATATGCACCCATGTAACCAAACAATTCCAGCCATGGTGAGATTGTTCTGTTTGCTATTGTGTGTTGTGGTTCAATAAAGTATTGCCACACTGTTTTACCTTAACCCTGTGTTGTCTGTGTAGTGTATTGCCCACAGAGAGATAGAGCGGGCGTTCAGTGGTATGAGCCGTGATCCATGCAGTCTTGCTAAAGACAGCCAGGCCAGCGGACGAGAGCACCCACTGACCCTGTTTCTCCGTTACAACCGGCAACAGGTACATTAGGTGCCTAGGCAGCCCGGAAACAAGTGAAATCCCCTTGGCAAGTCAGGTTGGGAGCCTTCCACTTTGCGCTCGCTATAAGTCCCTTGCTGCCTGAAGTGTCCTAACAAGGTCCTGGTTCTTTCCCTGTCCTGGGACGGGTACCAGTATGGTAGGCAGCTTGAGCCGTTCCTTCTGGGGTCTCTGCATGGTGACTCCAGGTTCCAGAATGCTGCTGCACAAAAGGCTTAATTTGGGCACTATACGTGTAGTTCTGTGCCCTCCGGTTCTGCTATGGGGCTTGCAGCTCCCAACAGCCTCGGGCTCCTGGTACTCGGTCTCTGCACTCTGGCTCCTCGGAGGCCCACTCGCAGCCTCCTTGAGCTCCTTTCCTGTGTGTACTCGACGTCTGCTCTCTCTGGTCTCTCTGGACAGACTATCTCCTCTGGACTGACTGTCTGACTCCTCCTCCAGACCAGGATCTTTATTCTGGTAAGCTGCCCTGAAATGGGGTTTAGAGCTTCCCCTCCTGGCCTGGATTCAGAAGGTGGTGTGTGTGTGAGGTTACCTGCCAAAGAGATACCTCTTGTTTATAGGCATAGCACTACCCTCCCCGAGAGGAAGGTAGCACTACTGTGGTACCCAAACTCCTGGGGTGCCACAATTCTATCGGATGCCAACTTGATCGGAGTAATCCATGATTCAGTTTTATGGACAGCGATCAAGGAGGTCTATGATACGATACGATACGATTCACTTTATTGATCCCGGGGAAATTACGGTATTACAGCAGCAATACAAACAGCAGTACATAAAATATTAGGACGCAAATCTTGCACAAGTATGCCAACATTACATAACAAATAAATGTGGGTAGTTCAGGTATATAAGTCACTGTTAATTGACATTAGTACACCAGTAATAAGTCATTGTTGTCTACCACCCTTAGAAAATTATTATACATCCCCATAGCAGTAGGTGCAAACGATTTCCTGAATTTTTCCTTCTTACACCCTAGTAAGATTAGTCAGCTGCTGAATGTGCTCTTCTGCTTCAAGAACAGCTCGTATAGTGGGTGTGTATCATTGTTCATTATAGCCCTACACTTCTTCTGAATTCTATCCTCCAATACCTCCTCAAAAGAGTCCAGATGGAGGCCAACAGCCGCGCTTGCGTTCTTGATAAGTTTGTTGAGCTTATTAGCATCAAATACTCGCACACTACTGCCCCAGCATATGATAGCAAAAAAAATGGCACTTGCCACAACGGACTGGTAGAGTATTTCCAGCATTTTACTGCACACATTGAACAACCTGAGCTTCCGAAGAAAGTGCAGTCTGCTCATTCCCTTCTTGTAAACTGTTCTGTCTTCATACACGTTGATACGATGTGTGATCCGACATACGGCATAAACCACTTCTGTCTCCCAAATAAGCAGACTGTTCTCTGTAGTCTAACTTGTTTATTGGTAAACATGAGCGCAGTAAAACTATAAGAATACAAATGTTTTGGTTAAGTATTGGGCAAATAACAGCACAACTGATACTTATAACTAGCAGGGAAAGCATACAGGATGATGCAACTTCTACATGGAACTACATACAGTAACTCACAGATAATAGATTTCCCAGGTACTAGTTGCTACACAGTAATCACATTCTGTAGAACACTATATTGCAAGAACAGGAATAAATCTTACCGGATAAACTTAACCAGATGGCAAGTGAGGTAGTTCTAACACAACAGATTAACACGAGTGTCCAGGGAAAATACACAGAGAAAATGGGGAATTCCCTATCCCATGATACCTTGGTGCAACCCAGAATGCAACACTCTGATTATTACTGAAAAACACAGGTAATAAATTTAACCACCACTGGGTGGTGCTATAACACAGCAACCCAAAACTGTAATAGTGAAACTTTAAAGCTTGAAACGAACCCCTGTCCTGTTAGAAGGACAGAACACTCCCCGCTTGGCATCAACCGATGCCACACACAGCTCTTTTGGCGAAAACAGTAAGACAAGTTCCGCAACTGGTCTGAGGAATTAAACGAACGAGGGCACGAACAAGAAAATTCCAAGTTGAGAACCTGGTGAAACGGTGGGATTTGAGGTGATTGTCTTTAGTCACCGTACGTAGAACGGATACCTGAGGGCGGATTTCCTCATCTGCCTCTGGATCTACCAGTTCAAAGATGTTTGACTCGTCCACGTATGGCGTCGAACGGTATAAGAATGTAGGGCCAGTAAACCAGGTTGTGTCCTTAAGATGTCTTGCTTCAACGGATCTGGATGCGTGGTCCGCAGGATTGTGGTTTGTGGACACATAGTGTCCCTGTTTAGGTTCGGTGGATCTCCTGATCCTTAGCACCCGATTGCTGACATAGACATAGAAGCGACGAGTTTCATTGCATATGTATCCCAGCACTACCTTGCTGTCAGTGTAGAACTCGACTTCTTTGATTTCCAGGTCCATTTCTGTCGAGACAAGCTCAGCTAACTCTACTGCTAGCACAGCTGCACAGAGTTCCAGTCTGGGTACCGTGTGTTCACGGAGTGGGGCCAATTTTGTCCGGCTCATAACAATCCTTACGTGGCATTGTTCGTTGATGTCGGTAGTTTTCAAATACGCCACTGCTGCAACTGCTTTGGTTGAAGCATTGCAGAAGATACAAAGCCTTTGCATCTTGATTTCTGTTGATGGCACAGAAGCATATGGTCGTGCCACGTAGAGACTTGACAGGGCTTCTAGAGAGTTCTTCCATCTCACCCACAAGTCTCTTTTCTCGCTGGGAAGCGGATCATCCCAATCGGACATCTCTTGGGTGAAGTTTCTCAACATCATTTTACCTTGGATAGTTACAGGGGTTACAAATCCCAAAGGATCGTACAAGCTGTTTACCACGGACAGGATGCCTCTACGTGTGAAGGGTTTCTCTTCTTCGCTGATCTGGAAGGTGAATGCATCCTTTTTCAAATCCCAGAGCAAACCCAGGCTCCGCTGCATGGGAAGGGAGTCCGTGCTTAAATCCAAGTCTATTAAATCAGTTGAGTAATCTTGAGAGGGAAAGGCTGCCATTAGTTTTTGGCTGTTGGAAGCAATTTTGTGCAACCTCAAATTGGATGAAGCGAGCATTTCTTGTGCCCTTTTCAGGAGACTGACTGCCGACTCATCTGTGGGTATGGATTTCAGGCAGTCATCTACGTAGAAATCCTTTTCCACAAATGATCTTACATCCGATCCATACTTTGCTTCACCCTCTCTGGCTGAATGTCTAAGGCCATAGATAGCAACAGCAGGGGAAGGGCTGTTCTCGAAGATGTGTACCTTCATACGATATTCCACGATGTCCTTGTAGGGGTCATTATCGCGGTACCAGAAGAACCTCAAGTAGTTTCTGTGTTCTTCTTTAACAAGGAAGCAGTGAAACATCTGTTGTATGTCGGCCATAAATGCTACTGCATCTTTGCGAAAACGAAGAAGTACTCCCAGAAGTCTGTTGTTGAGGTCTGGACAAGACAGGAAGACGTCATTTAAAGAAACACCTTCGTATCTGGCACTTGAGTCAAATACCACTCTTATCTGACCTGGTTTCTTCGGATGATACACGCCGAAAATAGGTAAGTACCAACATTCCTCGGAATCTTGAAGTACAGGTGCAATTTCCGCGTGGCCACTCTGGAATATTCTCTCCATGAAGGTAAAGAAGTGTTCTTTTGTTTCTAGTGCCTTCTGCAGTTTGCGTGTAAGGGAGACAAATCGACTGTAGAAAGTTCTCTGTTGTTGGGTAAGCGTTGCCTCCATGGTTTGAATGGTAAATGTGCGACCCAACTCTTTGATTCATCTCTTACTATCTCTCGCTCCATGATGTCCAAGAACAGTCTGTCCTCTATGGACGTTGCTACCTGGTTGTCTTCTCTTGTCCTGTGGAAAACTGTGCACCCTATATGATCTTGCTCACCATCGCATGCATGGTCTTCACAGGAAGGATCAGCTAACGGACAAGGTGGAGGTGTGTGGTGTGGCAATTCTTTAATCAGGAAACTGCTCTCGCATGGCTGGAAGAGAGATGGGCGTCCATTCTCGAGGGTATTGGTGAGCATGCTATTGACTGATGTCGGCCTGTGTGCTCCACCCAAACAGACGTCTCCCACAATGACCCATCCTAGGTCAAGTCTCTGAGCATATGGGGCGTTTTGTGGGCCGTTAATCTGTCCTCTAGCCTTGTGGACCCGTAGTATGTCTCTTCCGAGGAGTAAGACGATAGGAGCTCCTTGGTCAAGCTCTGGTATCAGGTGAGCTATACATCTCAAGTGGGTGTGATGAGCTGCTACCTCTGGTGTAGGTATCTCAGACCTGTTGTCAAGAATCTGGTTGCACTCCAGTATTGATGGCAAGGATAAGCAGGTTTGACCGTCTATAGACTCTACTTTGAATCCGGTCACTTTTCTCCCCGCCATCTCGACAGTACCTGCACAAGTCTTCAAGGAGTACAGAGAGCCGGGACCAGCAACGTTGAAGGTGTTGAAGAGAAAGGACTTAGCTAGAGACCTGTTGCTCTGATCATACAAGATTGCATATACCTTGATTGCTTTATCCCGTTGGCTCGCTGGGAATACTCTGACAAGACAGATATTCGAGCAGGATCTTCCTGCTATGAGTTCCTTGCAGATCTCTGTACACTGAGAAGTTACCACTGGGGTGTCCATGTCAGTGTCCATATGTTTTTCGGCAAACTCTTCTACTCGCGACGATACCCCTGAGGGTGGTCCAGGATGTAAGGCCGTGTTGTGCTCCACACTACTACATTCTGTGCATTTCACACTGGTTTCACAGTTCTTGGCGAAGTGTGAGGTCGTCGCGCAGCATCTGAAGCATATCTTGTTTTCCTTTAGGAAACTCTTATGGTCTTCTAGAGACTTCTCCCTGAAGGCTCTACATTTTAGTAGAGGATGAGGTTTCTTGTGTAGGGGGCAGTGTTTGCTGAGATCCTGCGGTTTGTCCTCTTCTGGAGAGGACTTACTTGCCCTGTAAGGAAAACCTGTGGAGGTAACATTAGTTTTGTGGACTGCCACTGGTGTTTTACTGGGTTTTACACCAGAGGCAGTGGTACATGACATAGTGAAATCGAAACTGGGGTCATTTCTAACTTTAGCTTGCTGAGCAACAAAGTCTACAAACACCCTGAAAGGAGGTAATGGTACCTTATGAGCCTGTTTGTAACGGGACCCGTGACTGACCCACTTTTCTTGTAAGTTGTAAGGGAGCTTTTGGACAATCGGGTTGACACCTCTGGCAGTGTCCAGGAATGCCAACCCTGGTAGGTCACCTTCTGCCTGAGCAGCATGTACCTCCGTTAACACGTCGCTTAGTTCCCTGAGCTTTTGATAACCCTTATTTGCTATCTTGGGGAAATCATCAATTCTTTTATACAAAGCATTTTCTATAGCTTCTATTGACCCATAACATTCTTCGAGTCTCTCCTACACCATGCAAAGTCCTGTGTGTGGGTACTTTATGTTAATGTTCCTGATTCTTTTGGCGTGTTCAGCTGACTCGCTCCCAAGCCACTTAACCAGTAGATCTAACTCTTCACTACTGGAAAGATGCAAGTGGAGCGCCCCCACACCGCCGCAGGGCCGAGGGGTACCCGGAGCCGGGCCTCGGGGATCTCAGTCCTGGGGTTGTCACGGTGGCTAGACCCGGTCCGTGGCCCTGTCTGTCAGTGGGGGACGTCCGTTGCAAATAGGTACTGTTAACGGTGGTATAGCGGTGCAGTTGTGGGGTGCAGGTCGCGGTAAATAACGAGGACACCAGGTTGCAGTCTCTTTACCTCTTTACTGGAGATCTCTCGGTCCTCAGTCCAGAATCCGGTCCACCAGGCTGCGCAAGTCCGGCCGGTCCAATGGCACTTCCAGAGTTCTCCTCACAAGTGGAAATCAGTGCCTTCCTTCTTAGCGCTTTGTGTTGTAGTCCTTCCCTGCTGTGCTTACGGAAAGTACCCCACAACTGTTGTGTCTGTTTCTTAAGTTCCCTCACAACTCGATTAACTGATCTTCTGCTAATCTTCCGTCCCTTCCTGATGTTACAGTAAGAACGGCACCCGTTTGTCAGGTAGGCCTGGAGTTCTTCCGGGACCCTAGAGACGCCCCTCTCCCGCAATTGCCCCCCAAGACTTCGTAGGTGATATGTGGTAGACAGCCCGCCTGAGACTGACTGTCCTGCCGCTGTTTGGAGTATGGCTTAAAGCTGTATCTTATTCCACTCCCTCGGCGTTCCGGCCACCGGTAATGCGCCTCAGCAAGGTGCTGCCTCTTTCAACAAAACCCCTGCTGGTATTCTCCTTCTGCTTGATTTCGTTTCTCACTCAGCACAATCTATCTCGCTTCTAATCCTTTCTTAGGGCACCGCCGCTATTCTGAGCAGGCACGGTCCCGTTACGTTCTTTCAATGCCAAGTCTCTGCCAGGATCCCACCCCTGGCAGAGACCCTACTGTCTCTTCCTCCACAACACCCTCTCTCACTAGGTGTTGCTTCGTTCGATCCAGTCAGCTTTCTCTACTAACTTCCTGCCTGACCCCCAGTTTACCCACTATGGTGGGGAGTGGCCTAATGAATAGCACCCTTAGCTCCCCCCGGAGGCCCAGCTGTGAAACATATTGGTGTCTGTGATACCTGATTGGAGGAACTCCTTCAGTGCCATCGAACGCACCATGGCTCCCCTTAGTGGCGGAGCCACAGTACTGCAACGACCAGGACTCTGGGGCGCTGCACTCCCCCCTGGTTAAACACAGTACTCCGGGACTGGGAAGAAAACAACAATACAGGTTAGCAAAAAGACATACAAATTTGTTGAGTGCAAAACAATAAGCATACTTGAACAGGCTTCCCTTTATGGGAGGTGAGGACACTTTAACGTTACAAAACATAATCAAATATCATAGCAACAGGCTACAATTAACTCTCATTACCCAACCGGGTATTCTACTAAGTGTAAATGCTGGAACAATAAATTAACATTGCCTTTAAGAAACATACACTCTTAGTTTATCAAAGGCCTTCCTATAATCACATTACAGGGCAAGGTAACTTCACATTCTCCTACTTTGAACCTGCAGGACCGCCTGTCCCTATGGCACCAGACCTACTGCCTCTCCTTTCTTTTACAGGACCGCCCCGTTCAGCCAGGGCCTACTGCCTTTCTCTACTATACATAGTATAGACATAACATTCCTTTCAATTTGAGAGCATGGAGCCCACTCTGCTTGGCTCCTATAAGGACTCACTCACTAACCCCTACGGGTCTACTTTCTGTCCTTAGTAACGAACTAACTTTCTATCGGGACGCAGGGTTTACCTTCTATCCTCACCTTCGTTATTACTTCTTTACTATTAGTTAAACGGAACTCTACATCTACCCCTACGGGCTTTCTACATCTTTCTCTTCAAAGAACATTATCTAGGTTTCACATTTTAAACAAATTAAACACACATAACTTTTCCATGAAAAACAGTTACATTTCCTTCAAAGCATTATCTTGACATTACTGTTCTAAAACAGTATCACTTTCAAGTTCAATTCTAACCTCCTCTTTAAGAGGAGATCAAGTCTTTCTGAGGTAGCTCTTCTTCTCAGCCTACCAGTCCATGCAAAGGCTCCGGAATGGTATCTTCGCAAAATGTCTTTAAACAAAACCAGTAGGAAGCGCCTTTAAGAAGGTGCAAACTATTTACACAAAAGTTTGGATCATGCACTGTTCATGATTCAGCAGTTTTTTTTTTTAACATTGTGGAACAAAAAAGCAAAAATGAAAGTGAAAGCAAAAATAAAAAGCAATAGGGATCCCGGGTAAACAAAGGGATCCCTTTAAGAGTTAACCCAGGACGGGTTTTAGCAGCAAAACAGCAAGGAAATAAACAGTTAACTATTTACAGTTTCAGGTTTCCGAGGTTTAGTTGGGCGGCTTCCAGGGCTGCACCTGGCACTTAACCCTTCTTGGCCTGGGCAAAGTGAGGTCCAGGGTTACACCCAGTGCTGGACAAACGCCGTTAATCCGTCCTTCATGTATGGTTAAATCATGCGCAGCGATGGAGGTCTGCGCAGCTTGAGTATGGGCATTTGCTGCAGCAGAGGTAGTGGCTGCTGCAGGATCAGTCACTGGAACGGAGTCAGCAGCTGTGGCACTAGCAGTCACTGGAGGGGTGTCGGTCGTCAGGGCAGGGTCATCTTTCATACCTGCTTCAGATGCGGTCCCTCCGGTGCCGGTCTGCTCTGCCTCCGCTGGGGTCTGGAACGCTGTTTGCAGGGCCTTGTGCTGCGACATTGTCATCTCTGCTTGCAGCATACCCCTTTCCGGCAGGGCCTTGCTTTCCAGCTTCGGAGCGCTGGGACTTCTTCCCTGCTCCGGACCAGATGAGGCTGCCGACAGATGTCCGGTGAGGCTCCTGATGATGGCCTTCTTCCACCCGGCCTCAGTGCTCAGCTGCGTCCGCCGGGGTCGGTCGCTGAGCTCGTCCACTCCGGCCTGCAGGAATTCAGCATCAGCGGTGGAGGCCTGGTTGCGGTGCCCCTCCGGGTGGCTTGGGGAGTCCTCTGCTCCGACCCCACGCTCCGGCTCCGGGCGGCTCGCCATGGCGTCCTCCATGTCGCTCGCTCCTTCTTCCTGGTCCTTTTCCCGCTCTCTTCTTCGTGGGCGGTTTCGTTTTCGTTGTCTCTGCCCACCATTAAGGATCAGGAGGCGGATCTCGGCTGCTGACGGACACGTCCTCAAGGGGCCGAGATATTTAGACTGGGCGGCCATTGTCTTTCGCGCTCTTCAGCTTGTTCACGCCCACTTCCACGCCCTTCTTCTTCTCCTGCGCTCTCCTTAGCGCTGTAATGGCGGCGGTTTTGGCGGGAACTTCTGGCGACAAGCGGCAATACACGGCCCTTCTAATAAAGTACAGTCCAAGCACTATAAATCACAGTTCCAAGGCACACATGACCTGATTCTTCAGGCTTAAGTAGATCCTGTTCGTGACGCCAAGATTTGGAGCGCCCCCACACCGCCGCAGGGCCGAGGGGTACCCGGAGCCGGGCCTCGGGGATCTCAGTCCTGGGGTTGTCACGGTGGCTAGACCCGGTCCGTGGCCCTGTCTGTCAGTGGGGGACGTCCGTTGCAAATAGGTACTGTTAACGGTGGTATAGCGGTGCAGTTGTAGGGTGCAGGTCGCGGTAAATAACGAGGACACCAGGTTGCAGTCTCTTTACCTCTTTACTGGAGATCTCTCGGTCCTCAGTCCAGAATCCGGTCCACCAGGCTGCGCAAGTCCGGCCGGTCCAATGGCACTTCCAGAGTTCTCCTCACAAGTGGAAATCAGTGCCTTCCTTCTTAGCGCTTTGTGTTGTAGTCCTTCCCTGCTGTGCTTACGGAAAGTACCCCACAACTGTTGTGTCTGTTTCTTAAGTTCCCTCACAACTCGATTAACTGATCTTCTGCTAATCTTCCGTCCCTTCCTGATGTTACAGTAAGAACGGCACCCGTTTGTCAGGTAGGCCTGGAGTTCTTCCGGGACCCTAGAGACGCCCCTCTCCCGCAATTGCCCCCCAAGACTTCGTAGGTGATATGTGGTAGACAGCCCGCCTGAGACTGACTGTCCTGCCGCTGTTTGGAGTATGGCTTAAAGCTGTATCTTATTCCACTCCCTCGGCGTTCCGGCCACCGGTAATGCGCCTCAGCAAGGTGCTGCCTCTTTCAACAAAACCCCTGCTGGTATTCTCCTTCTGCTTGATTTCGTTTCTCACTCAGCACAATCTATCTCGCTTCTAATCCTTTCTTAGGGCACCGCCGCTATTCTGAGCAGGCACGGTCCCGTTACGTTCTTTCAATGCCAAGCCTCTGCCAGGATCCCACCCCTGGTAGAGACCCTACTGTCTCTTCCTCCACAACACCCTCTCTCACTAGGTGTTGCTTCGTTCGATCCAGTCAGCTTTCTCTACTAACTTCCTGCCTGACCCCCAGTTTACCCACTATGGTGGGGAGTGGCCTAATGAATAGCACCCTTAGCTCCCCCCGGAGGCCCAGCTGTGAAACATATTGGTGTCTGTGATACCTGATTGGAGGAACTCCTTCAGTGCCATCGAACGCACCATGGCTCCCCTTAGTGGCGGAGCCACAGTACTGCAACGACCAGGACTCTGGGGCGCTGCACAAGTCTCTGATGGCATTCTGGAAAGAGGCTCGCCATGCTCTGTAGCTTTCAGCTCGATCAGTGAACTTTACAAGTCCCTTGGTCACCAGCTCCCGGCGGGTAAAGAACCTTGCAAAGTTCATAGTGGCTGAGTCAGTGCCAATGTGAGCTGGTGTACTGTTGTCATGCGGTGTGTGTGGTGCATCCTCATACCTGGTAGGAGCTTCTGGCTTAGGAAAGTCTGTATAAAACCGTTCCGAAGCGAAGGGTGTCCCTGTCAGTCTGGGAGGAGGCCGTACCTTCTGTTCTGTAGGACGGTATTGGTGGTCAATGTCGTTTCGCAGTATACCTTCCTGCTTCCAGTACGGTGTTTGGAGGAAAGATCTCTGGTAATCTTTATAGGCTGGTTGGTGTAACGGATCAGAGTTGTCTTCTATTTTGGGATGTTGGTAGACGTATTCTGAGACGCGTTGAGCAGGGTCCTGGCGATCAAGGTCTGGTCCACGTACGTTGCTGTCATGCTCAGATTCAGGAAACTCCACGGCTTCTATGAACTCAGCTTTGGCTATTGCGGCTGCTGCTTCTTTTTCAGCGGAAAGCCTTTCTAAGGTCGCTCGCAGGCGTGCTGTATCTGCGTCTCTATCGGCTTGCAGGCGGGCTCTTTCTGCTTCTTGCTCTGCTTGCAGGCGGGCTCTTTCTGCTTCTTGCTCTGCCTGCAGGCGGGCTCTTTCTGCTTCTTGGCGGGCTCTTTCTGCTTCTCTATCGGCTTGCAGTCGGGCTCTTTCAGCTTCTCTATCTGCTTGCAGGAGAGCTCTTTCTGCTTCTTGCTCTGCTTGTCTTAACTTTAACTGCATCTCTTGTGCAGCGAAGGAGGATCTTACTTTCGCCGCTTCAGCTTCTGCTTGGGCGAGGGTGACAGACCTTTTCGAGGAACACTTGCTAGAGCGGCTTGTTTGGGACCTCGTCCTGAGTGAAGATGCTCGACTTGCAGACATTTTGTGTCTGTTTGCAGGCTGTAGGACGTCTCAGAGCGGGCAGGAATGACTTCAGCGTGGACTGAGACGTGTCGTGCTTGGTGGGCTGCACTCTCGGTACTTGTGACTGTATGGCGGCCGCTGCGGTATCTGCAGGCAGTGCGGTATGGTACAAGCGGCTGCTTAAGTGGTATTTGCTATCGCTGGCATCTAGCCTCCTTTACTGTCATCACCGGCGTCTAGCATCCGTTTTACTGGCCTCCACTGGTATTTAGCCTCCGTTTTACTGTTCTGTCTTCATACACGTTGATACGGTGTGTGATCCGACATACGGCATAAACCACTTCTGTCTCCCAAATAAGCAGACTGTTCTCTGTAGTCTAACTTGTTTATTGGTAAACATGAGCGCGGTAAAACTATAAGAATAAAAATGATTTGGGTAAGTATTGGGCAAATAACAGCACAACTGATACTTATAACTAGCAGGGAAAGCATACAGGATGATGCAACTTCTACATGGAACTACATACAGTAACTCACAGATAATAGATTTCCCAGGTACTAGTTGCTACACAGTAATCACATTCTGTAGAACACTATATTGCAAGAACAGGAATAAATCTTACCGGATAAACTTAACCAGATGGCAAGTAAGTGAGGTAGTTCCAACACAACAGATTAACACGAGTGTCCAGGGAAAATACACAGAGAGAAAATGGGGAATTCCCTATCCCATGATACCTTGGTGCAATCCAGAATGCAACACTCTGATTATTACTGAAAAACACAGGTAATAAATTTAACCACCACTGGGTGGTGCTATAACACAGCAACCCAAAACTATAATAGTGAAACTTTAAAGCTTGAAACGAACCCCTGTCCTGTTAGAAGGATAGAACATAAACCTTTTCTGTATGACACCTCCAATCGAGTTTACTGTCAAGGTGAACCCCCAAATATTTGTAGCTCTCAACAATCTCAACCTCCTGGCCAGCAATATTGATCTGTAAGTAGTGTTGAGCATTCCGATACTGCAATATCGGGTATCGGCCAATATTCACGGTATCGGAGTTCCGATACTGAGTTCCGATACTTTTACAATATCGAATACCGGAATTGGAAGTTCCCATAATGCAATGAGCCAGTTTGATTTTATTCAGCCAATGAGGAATCCTAAGAAGTGTGGGCCCATCCTGCTATGCATGTTAGGCATGTTAACTAATGGCATGGCTGTGATTGGCTGCTGAAATTATGTCATGATGCACTAAAAAAGCCGCCGCCGCCATTTTGGGTTCACTCTGCTGTGAATTTACTTAGGGACAGGACGCTGCTGTTCTGACTCTGAGGGACAGTTTGAGCTAGTGATTTGAGAATTGAGAAGCTTTCTTTTGCCTTGCAGTGCTGTTCATGGCTGTCTGCGAGGTCTGTGTGTGTGTGAGTGTAGCTCACACTGTAGTTGTGTTCTGAAGCCACCTCTGGTTGTAGTCCACTCAGCGTGCGTCACTGTCTCATACATTGTCCTTTTTTGCATTAGTGCAGCTCATTTTTCCTGATTTCTCCTATTAGTGTGGTTCCATCCATATCCAGGTAGATTGCTTGAAAACACTATATAGGAGTAGATAGAGGAGCCTTTCTGCTGGCTTGTGCCCTGCAGCCCCAGCCAGATTAGTATTAGCCTATTTTTTGGAGCCTCATCTATTGCATTTTGGGTTACCTTCCTGCATTGTAATAGCTACAAAAAGTTTGTGATACTATCGGTTTTACATCTTTGGGCACATCCAGTGTTTTTTTGTGAAAAAAAATAAAAGTTAATAAAGTTCACCAAACACTCCACTTTACAGTTGTGTAGGCCACATTAGCTCATATTAAAGTCTAGTCCACACTTTATAAAATTAGTGTTTCTTATACCTGTTAGCAGCTGTTCAGGAATAAGCACACTAAGCCCTTAGTACTTTTCTGCCTATCTTTATCAGTCTACCAAGATGAAGAAGGCAGGGAGTAAGGCACATGGGCGTGGGCGTGGAGTTTCTGCAGGGAGAGGACATGGGGATTCTGTGCCTGCTGCGGGCACCAGTGACTCAGCATCCCCCAGTTTTACCAGGAAACAGTCCTTTATGCGTAGCTTTCTAGGAGCTCGCCGTACCCCACTGCTGTGGGACGAACAAATTGAAGCTGTTGTCGGAAGGATGGCAGCTAACGCATCGACTTCAATTAGTTCCAGATCCTGTCAGGTCCAGAGCACTGAAGAGCACCCATCTGTCTCTTCACCACCTGCCAAATTGCCCAGGCAGTCAGAGAGCCCTGGGCAGAAGCCATCTCTACTTCTGTTCTCTGAATCTGTTGGCTTGGAAAGAGGGGGCCAGCCAAGCAGCATTCGAGAATCTGAAGAAGAGGTAGTATGCAGTGATGCGCAACAGCTTTGTCTCTCTGAATCTGAAGAGGCGGGTGGGCCAGTGCCTATGGTCAGCACACCTCAGTACGCATCTGATGATGAGACTCAGGTGCCATTTTCTGGTGTGTACTGTGCTGTCGAGACTACCCAGGAGACGCAGTCGTTTGAAGAGTGTAGTGTAGATGTTGAGGTCCTTGACCCATCATGGCGTGAGGTACAGGAAGGTGGTGGGAGCAGCTCTGAGGAAGAGATTCCCCGAGCGGCCAAAAAAGGAGGGAGAGGGAGGGGGCTGACTCTGTTGCCTGTAGCCTCCACTTCGGCACCCATTAGGAGCATGCCTCTTCCAAAACCCAAAACGGGCGCTCCCAGTGCCTGGTCCTTTTTTGACACAGTTGCAGATGACATTTGCTTTGTCAAATGCAAGCTGTGTAATCAGAAAGTGAAAAGAGGGGAAAGTGTCAGCAACATCAACACCACAAATATGTGGAAACATGTGTGGACCAAGCACGTGGTGGAGTTACAAAGACACACTGAAGACCTAGGTCAACCTACAGCGCCACCTACCACCTCTTCAGCTCATGTTGTAGCCTCTTCCTCCAGCTCACATTCAGCTGGTTCGGCTTCCTCACAGGATCGCCATGGAAGAACCTCTGGCACTGTTGTACAGACACACAGTGTCATTCCACCCACAGCACCACGTTCCCTGGCATCCTCACACTCCCAGGCCAGCCTACAGCCATCGGTAGCACAGGTATGGGAGAAAAGGCGCCCATACTCGGCAAACCACCCCCGAGCACAGGCTCTTAATGCTTGCATTGCAAAACTACTGTCCCTTGAAATGCTCTCATTCAGGCTGGTGGAGACTGACACTTTCGTAACTTCATGGCATTGGCCGTCCCACAATACAACGTGCCCAGCTGCTTTTATTTCAGCAGGCAAGTCATCCCTGCCCTGCAAAAGCATGTGGAGGGAAAAATTAAACATTAGCTACTAAACGCCATCAGTAGCAAGGTCCACCTAACCACCGATGCATGGACCAGTAACCATGGACAGGGACGATATCTTTCCCTCACTGCCCATTGGGTAAATGTTGTGGAGCCAAGTACAGATCTTGAGAGTGGCACTGTACGTATTCTGCCAACTCCAAGGATTGCAGGAATCCAGTCTGTAAACATTGACTCCTCCTCATACTCCAATTCCTCTGAATCAGCGCTGCAGGAGCCATCACAGTCTACCTCCACATGGACCCGTGAACGCTTACCTATTATGACCGATATGAGCACAGCCGTGGTTAAACGTCAACAGGCCATATTGAAATTAATTTCTTTGGGGAATAGAAGCCAAACAGCGCAGGAGCTCTGGAATGCCATCAAGCAGGAGAGCGACTTGTGGTTTGTGCCAGCAAATCTCCAGCCAGGCATGGTAGTGTGTGACAATGGCCGAAATCTGGTGGCAACTCTGGGCCTAGGCAACCTCACTCACATCCCATGTCTGGCACATGTGCCCAACTTGGTCGTGCAGAGTTTTCTGAGGGACTATCCGGATCTTGATGCACTGCTGCACAAGGTCCGCATAGAGTGCGCTCAATTGTGGCGTTCCAGCATGGTAAGATCGCGCATTGCAGCTCTGCAGCACCGATTCCGCCTTCTGGAACATCGCATCATATGTGACCTACCAACCAGGTGGAATTCAATGTTACATATGTTGGAGAGGTTGTGTGAGCAGCAGGCAGCAGTAATGGAGTACCAGCTGCATCAGGCACAAACAAGTCGCACGGCGCACCGTTCACACTTCACCACCACTGAGTGGGCCTCTATGAAGGACATCTGCCACGTTTCGCATGCCTTCAATGATTCCACGTGGATGGCGAGTGCAGATGATGCACTAGTCAGCATGACTATCTCCCTTATCTGCCTGCTTGAAAAAACACTGCAAGCACTAAGAGAGGAGGTTGTGGAAGAGGTGGAGGATGAGGAGTCACAAATGCCATCTGCTTCTGGACAGTCTGCGCAACGTGGTTCCTCACAAAGGCCTAGGCAGGGGACACTTTGTGAGGGGGTGTCAATGGAGGAGGAAGACATCTATCCAGAGGAGGGAGGTGCACAATGCTCTAGTAGTCAGTATGTAGAGCAAGAGTGGGGTGATGCAGAGCAGGCAGAGAGGACACCTCAAGCAGGGGACAGCGCTTCTTGGCCAGTTTACAGTCTGCAGCACATGGTTGATTTCATGCTGCAGTGCCTGAGAAAAGACCGCCGCATCGCCCGCATTTTCAACACGGCTGATTATTGGGTGTACACCCTCCTAGATCTTCCCTACTGGGACAACTTACAAAGCCTCATAACACCGGTGAATCGGGAGCATAAAATGCGGGAGTACCAAGACACATTGGTGCATTCCATCATGTTCTCCATTCCAGCCGAGAGCAGTGCTGCTAGTGCTTTACAAAGCACCTCAGTGCGTCGAGGCAGTGGAAGAAGCTCTGCACAAAGAGGGAGCAGAAGCAGTGCCTCAGCACAAGGCAAAACCAGCATGGCCCAACTGTGGCAAAGTTTTGTGTCCCCGCCACAAATGTCTACACCATCACAGACTGCTCCAATCAGCAGGAGGCAACATTTCCATCAGATGTTGACAGACTTCATGTCTTGCCCTCTTAGTGTTCTCCCACACGGCTCGAAAACGATGACCCTGGAGATGACGACCCTGAAGACCACCCCGAAGAAGACCAAGAAGATGACCCTGAAGAAGATGACCAAAAGGACAAAGAACAAGAAGACAACCACCAAGATACAGAAAAACAAGAGACAGAAGACCAAGAAGCAGAAGAACAAGAAGCTGCTGAACAAAAAGCAGAAGAAAATTAAGCATAAGACTAAAAATCAGATATATATTATCTAAATTATAAGCAGAAGAAGATTAAGCAGTGTATGGGGGTGAGTCCGTTCCTCCTCGTGGTGCCCCTGGAAAATACCTGCTGCAGGCAAAACTGAATGCGGACAAATCCTGTGGTAAATCTTTTGTGACAGGCAGAACGGAAGGTGTAATCTTCAAACTTTTATAGATAACAACTACAGGAATGCCCGTCACAAATAAGAATATGATGAAGAAGAAGAATATGAAGAAGATGAAGAAGTAGAATATGAAGAAGAATAATAGTTGAATAAGAAGAATATGAAGAATGTAAAAAAAGGAATAATAGGAAGAAGGTAAAGAGGAAGAAGATGAATAAGGTGAAGAAGAAGATGATGAAAAAGATGCTGCTGCTGAGGATGATGAAGGAGAAAGTGTGGGAGAAGTAAAAAAGAAGGTGAAGAGCATGGAAGTAGTGAAACATAAATATCTGACAAAATATAAAAAAGCTTAACAGTCAATATCTTTGTAACTCCGAACGTCTTAAAGAAAAAAAAAATCCTGCTATTCCATTTGATTGGACTAAACCTCTATGCCTTTAATGTCTCCTCCACCTCCCCCAATACATTCTACATTATTCTTAGTTGTTTTCCTTCATGTATAATTAACCTACAAGGAAAGAAAGGCTTTATTTTCATTCCAATATTTGTGTCCCATTAACTTGCATTGGTTTCCGGTATCGGAATCGGCGATATCCGATATTTTTGGGGTATCGGTCCGATCCAATCCTATCCGATATTTCCCAATATTGGAACGTATCGCTCAACACCATAGGTAAGTAATCCTCCTTTTTCTTTCTATAACTCACCACCAACTCCTTGGTTTTCTTTACATTTAGTTCTAGGCAGTTAGTCCGGCACCAATCCACGAAGTCAGAAACCACCCTTCTATATTCCTCCTCCCCGCTGGCCCCCCACAATGCCCCCTACAATCACTGAGTCATCTGAGAATTTTTGGAGGTGACAAAAATCTGATTTATCCTGAAAGTCAGCTGTATACAATGTGAAGAGGAAGGGCGACAGCACTCTACCCTGAGGGGCTCCAACACTGCTCCGTACACTGCCAGATATCACCTCCCCATCCTTACAAACTGCGGCCTGTCCGTCAGGTAGTCGTTTATCCAGTTCACCATCCCCTCATCTACCGCCATATCAGTCAACTTATTACGTAGTAAGGGCGGCTGTAAGGTATTGAAAGCACTTTAGAAGTCAAAGAACATGGCACGCAATGCAGTTCCATCATTGTCTAAGAATGAATGTACTGTATGTAGCAGAGACACTACTGCATCATCCACCCCCAATCTCTGCTGGTACGCAAACTGTAGGAGGTCAGTAAAAGCCCTCACCATTGGACACAAGTAGGCGAGTATTATTCTCTCCAAGGACTTCATAGCATGTGATGTTAAGGCCACTGGACGATAGTCTTGTAGGGAAGTTGGAAAAGTGGTCTTAGGAACTTGCACCAGGCAGGTGGTCTTCCACAGTTCTGGTACACCCTGTGATTGAATGCTCCAGTTAAACAGGTCCTGGAAGACAGTACACAGTTGGTTTGCACAAGCTCTGAGGACACGTGGACTGAGGCCAACGGGCCCAGCTGCTTTGCTAATAACAAGTCTACTAAACTGTTTTCTCACGTCGCTTTGGGAGACGGTGAAAGCAGGCAGTTTATCCCCCAATGTCAATGCTGCCAAACCTTTCCCAGCTCCATCCCCCATTCCTGATGACGCTGTGCTTGTTTTGGTGAATCTATTGAGAAAATCGTTCATTTCATTAGCCAAGGGCAGATCCACTTCCCCACACTCCGGCTTTGCCTCAAACCCAGTTAGCTGTTTCATGCCAGACCACACCTCCATGGAATTGTTATGTGACAATTTATTTTCTAATTTAATTCTGAACACCTCATGGGCATTCTTAATTTTCCCCTAAATCCCTTTGTATCAATTTCAGTTTCTTTGTATCCTTCATTTTAAATGCCATCTTTTTTCTTGTTTAGTAAGTGTTTAAATTCTTTTGTAATCCAAGGCTTGTTATTTGCATAACATCGAATCTTTTTAGCTGGTACAACAGTGTCAGTACAAAAATTTATATAATCCGTTACTCGCCCGACAATATCATTTACATCATCATGTTCTTTGCAAGAACCTTTGAGATCATGCCTCTGTTAAAGTCCCCAGTGATTACAGTTAACGAGTTTGGGTGCTTTGTCTGAATGCAATCTAACACCCCAAACAAAACCTCCCTAGCTGCTTCTTGGTTTGCGGATGGAGGTATATACATGACTACTGTAATGCAAATGGAGAATTCCCTAGGTAGATAGTAAGGCCTGAGGCCAACTGCTAAGAGTTCAATATTTTGACTGCAGGGACTTTCCTTAACAGTAATATGCCACTGATTGCACCATCTGTTATTAATGCATAATACCACCCCACCACCCTTCTTCTTAACACACTTAGCTTTGTCTCTATCAGCCTGGACCATGTGAAACCCTGGAATCGAGACACTTGAATCAGGGACCTCGCCATGTAACCAGGTTTCTTTAAAGCACGTGAGACTGCATTCCTTGAACTCCATCTGGGTTTTACACAGGACTAGCAGTTCATCCGTCTTATTTCCCAGTGAGCGTACATTACCCATGATAATCAAGATGGGTGACTTTAATATCCCTACTAACACCGACCAGCCAGCAGCCTCCAAACTCCTGTCCCTTACCTTATCCTTTGGACTTACTCAGTGGTCCTCCACGGCAACCCACACAGACGGATATACACTAGACCTCATCTTTACCTACCTGTGTTCCCTTTCTAATCTCACAACCTCTCCCTTCCCCCTATCTGACCACAATCTACTCACCTTCTCATCCTTGTCCTCCTAACCCACCCCCCATGTCCAGCCACTAGCACATCCTCGCAGAAACCTCGCACACCTAGACATTCACAGACTCTCTGACTCTCTTCTACCTTTGTCCTCCATATCTTCACTCCAAGACACGGACAACGCCACCGCTTTCTATAACGCCACCCTCACATCAGCCATAGACTCAGTCGCCCCTCTCATGCATGGCAAAGTGCGACGAATCAATAGGCAACCTTGGCACAACAATCAAACAAAAAAACACGCCTGCCAGACGACTTCACTGCTTTCAAACAAGCTACACTTGCCTTCAAATTGGCCCTCACCTCTGCTAAACAGACCTATTTCACAAGCCTTGTATCTTCATTATCCTACAACACAAAACAACTGTTCAGCACATTCAACTCTCTCCTCCGCCACCACTGCCACCTCCAAATCCCCTCATCTATTCCGAGGACTTTGCCACCTACTTCAAAAATAAGATCGACCAAACAAGGCAAACCTTTACTGTTCCACCACCCCAACCACTCCATATACCAGACCTCTGCCCTTCCCTAATAACCTCCCTCTCCCTCCAGGAGAGCTTACTTGCCTCCTTTCCAAATCACACCTTACCACCTGTACACTTGACCCCATCCCTTCCCACCTGCTCCCCAACCTCACTTACACACTCATTCCAGCCCTAACCCATCTCTTCAACCTATTGCTATCTTCTGGTATCTTCCCCTCTGCCTTCAAACATGCCACCATCACACCCATCCTCAAAAAAACAAACTTTGACCCAACTGCTATTCCCAGCTATCGCCCCATATCACTGCTCCTGTTTGCTTCAAAACGTCTTGAGCAGCATGTTCATACTCTAATTTTGTGCTACCTCTCATCTAACTCTCTCCTTGACAACCTCAAATCTAGTTTCCGCCCCACCACTCCACCAAAACTGCCCTGACCAAAATTACTAATGACTTACAGCCAAAGCCAACAGATAGTTCTCAATCTTCCTCCTTCTCTACCTGTCCTCTGCCTTCAACACAGTCCACCACTGCCTACTGCTACAGATTCTGCCCTTGGCATCAAAGATCTTGCCCTGTCCTGGATTGACTCATACCCTTCCGACCGCACACTTAGCGTTTCCCACTCCCACACTACCTCCTCATCCTGCGCTCTCTCTGTTGGTGTCCCTCAAGGCTGTCCTGGGGCCCCTACTTTTATCCATCTATACCCTTGGCCTAAGACAACTCCTAATTTCCCATGGCTTCCAGTACTACCTGTATGCGGATGACGCTCAGATCTACCTCTCTGGCTCAGATGTCACCTCCCTGCTGTCCAGAATCCCGGAGTGTCTATCAGCCATATCCTCCTTCTTCACCTCTCTCTTCCTAAAACTCAATGTAGACAAAACCAAACTCATCATCTTTCCTGTTATGACCCCAATGGCAGAGGGTCTCAGGAATAACTGCTAAGTCTGCAAACACAGAAAACCAGCTCATAGGGCAGTGGTAACTGGGCTGACCATATATCTAATCCTAGCACCACAAATACCAGCAGCCGGGGAACGTTCCTACGTTGATCCTAGACGTCTCGCGCCAGCCGGAGAACTACCTAACCCTAGAAGGGAAAAGAAAGACCTTTCTTGCCTCCAGAGAAAATACCCCAAAAGTTGGATAGAAGCCCCCAACAAATAATAACGGTGAGGTAAGAGGAAAAGACAAACATAAGAATGAGCTAGGTATTTAGCAAAGAGAGGCCCACTAGCTAATAGCAGAATATAGAAAGATAACTTATATGGTCAGCAAAAAATCCTATCAAAAATATCCACACTGGAAATTCAAGAACCCCCGAACCGTCTAACGGCCCGGGGGGAGAACACCAGTCCCCTAGAGCTTCCAGCAAGGTCAGGAATCACATTTAGTACAAGCTGGACAAAAATGAGAGCAAGCAAATAACCCAAAAAACAAAGAAGCAGGACTTAGCTAAATTTTGCACGAACCAGGACCAGCAGATAGGAGCAAACAGAATGTGTCTGATAACACCGATGCCAGGCACTGGACTAAGGTTCCAGGAGGTTTATATAGCAACGCCCCTGAAGTAACGACCCAGCTGGGTGCAAACTGAGGGAAAGAAATCCCAGAGTCATATCACTAGTAACCACAAGAGGGAGCCAAAAAGTCTAATTCACAACAGTACCCCCCCTTAAGGAGGGGTCACCGAACCCTCACCAAGACCACCAGGGCGATCAGGATGAGCAGCGTGAAAGGCACAAACTAAATCGGCCGCATGCACATCAGAGGCAACCACCCAGGAATTATCCTCCTGACCATAGCCCTTCCACTTGACCAAATACTGAAGCCTCCGCCTGGAGAGACGAGAATCCAAGATCTTCTCCACCACGTACTCCAACTCGCCCTCAACCAACACCGGAGCAGGAGGCTCAGCAGAAGGAACCACAGGCACAACGTAGCGTCGTAACAAAGACCTATGGAACACGTTGTGAATGGCAAACGAAACCGGAAGATCCAAGCGAAAGGACACTGGATTAAGGATTTCCAATATCTTGTAAGGACCGATGAAGCGAGGCTTAAATTTAGGAGAGGAGACCTTCATAGGAACAAATCGAGAAGACAGCCACACCAAATCCCCAACACGAAGTCGGGGACCCACACCGCGGCGGCGGTTGGCAAAACGCTGAGCCTTCTCCTGTGACAATTTCAAGTTATCCACCACATGATTCCAGATAAGCTGCAACCTATCCACCACAGAATCCACCCCAGGGCAGTCAGAAGGCTCCACATGTCCTGAGGAAAAACGAGGATGGAAACCAGAGTTGCAGAAAAATGGCGAAACCAAAGTAGCGGAACTAGCCCGATTATTGAGGGCAAACTCAGCCAACGGCAAGAAGGTCACCCAATCATCCTGATCTGCCGAAACAAAACACCTCAAGTAAGCCTCCAGAGTCTGATTAGTTCGCTCAGTTTGTCCATTAGTCTGAGGATGAAAGGCAGACGAGAACGACAAATCAATGCCCATCCTAGCACAAAAGGATCGCCAGAACCTGGAAACAAACTGGGATCCTCTGTCAGACACAATATTCTCAGGAATGCCGTGTAAACGAACCACATTCTGAACACAGGAACCAGATCGGAAGAGGAAGGCAGCTTAGGCAAAGGCACCAAATGGACCATTTTTGAAAAGCGATCACATACCACCCAGATGACAGACATACCCCGAGATACCGGGAGATCAGAAATGAAATCCATGGAAATATGTGTCCAAGGCCTCTTCGGGACAGGCAAGGGCAAGAGCAACCCGCTGGCACGAGAACAGCAAGGTTTAGCTCGAGCACAAGTCCCACAGGACTGCACAAATGACCGTACATCCCGTGACAAGGAAGGCCACCAAAATGACCTAGCCACCAGATCTCTGGTGCCAAAAATTCCCGGATGACCTGTCAACACCGAGGAATGAACCTCAGAAATGACTCTGCTGGTCCACTTATCAGGAACAAACAGTCTGTCAGGTGGACAAGAGTCAGGTCTACCAGCCTGAAATCTCTGCAACACACATCGCAAATCAGGAGAAATGGCTGACAAGATAACTCCCTCCTTAAGAATACCAACAGGTTCTGTGACTCCAGGAGAGTCAGGCACAAAGCTCCTTGAAAGAGCATCAGCCTTCACATTCTTTGAACCTGGTAAATACGAGACCACAAAGTCAAAACAGGAGAAAAACAATGACCAGCGGGCCTGTCTAGGATTCAGGCGCTTAGCAGACTCGAGATACATCAAATTTTTGTGATCAGTCAAGACCACCACACGATGCTTAGCACCCTCGAGCCAATGACGCCACTCCTCAAATGCCCACTTCATGGCCAGTAACTCCCGATTGCCAACATCATAATTCCGCTCAGCAGGCGAAAACTTCCTAGAGAAGAAAGCACATGGTCTCATTACCGAGCAACCAGGGCCTCTCTGTGACAAAACGGCCCCTGCCCCAATCTCAGAAGCATCCACCTCGACCTGAAAGGGAAGTGAGACATCAGGCTGGCACAAAACAGGCGCCGAAGTAAACCGGCGCTTCAACTCCTGGAACGCCTCCAAGGCTGCAGGAGCCCAGTTAGCAAGATCAGAACCTTTCTTGGTCATATCCGTCAAAGGTTTAACAACGCTAGAAAAATTAGCGATAAAACGACGGTAGAAGTTAGCAAAACCCAAGAACTTCTGAAGACTCTTAACTGACGTGGGTTGAGTCCACTCATGAATAGCTTGGACCTTGACTGGGTCCATCTCCACAGCAGAAGGGGAAAAAATAAACCCCAAAAAGGGAACCTTCTGTACTCCAAAGAGACACTTTTAGCCTTTAACAAACAAGGCATTCTCACGCAAAACCTGAAACACCATCCTGACCTGCTCCACATGTGAGTCCCAATCTTCAGAGAAAACCAGAATATCATCCAGATAAACAATCCTAAATTTATCCAGATACTTCCGGAAAATATCATGCATAAAGGACTGAAACACTGAGGGAGCATTAGAAAGCCCAAAAGGCATCACCAAGTACTCAAAATGACCTTCGGGCGTATTAAATGCAGTCTTCCATTCATCACCTTGCTTAATGCGCACAAGGTTGTACGCACAACGAAGATCTATCTTGGTGAACCACTTGGCACCTTTAATCCGGGCAAACAAGTCCGACAACAGAGGCAAAGGATACTGAAATTTTACAGTGATTTTATTCAGAAGCTGATAGTCAATACAAGGTCTCAAAGATCCGTCCTTCTTGGCCACAAAAAAGAATCCCGCACCAAGAGGGGAAGAGGAAGGACGGATATGCCCCTTCTCCAGAGACTCCTTGATATACGAACGCATTGCGGCATGCTCAGGTACAGACAGATTAAATAATCTTCCCTTAGGAAATTTACTACCTGGAATCAAATCTATGGCGCAGTCACAGTCCCTATGAGGAGGCAGAGCACTGGATCTGGACTCGCTGAATACATCCTGAAAATCAGACAAATACTCAGGAACTTCCGAAGGAGTAGAGGAAGCAATAGACACCGGCAGGGAATCAACATGAATTCCCTGACAGCCCCAACTTGACACAGACATTGCCTTCCAATCCAAAACTGGATTGTGGGTCTGTAACCATGCAAGACCCAAAACGACCAAATCATGCATTTTATGCAGAACAAGAAAACGAATCACCTCCCGATGTTCAGGAGTCATGCACATGGTCACCTGCGTCCAAAACTGCGGTTTATTTTCCGCCAATGGCGTAGCATCAATACCTCTAAGAGGAATAGGATTTACTAACGGTTCAAGAACAAAACCACAGCGCTTGGCAAATGACAGATCCATAAGACTCAGGGCAGCACCTGAATCCACAAACGCCATAACAGGGTAAGAAGACAAAGAGCAAATTAAAGTCACAGACAAAATAAATTTAGGTTGCAAATTACCAATGGCGACAGGACTAACAACCCTTGTTAGGCGTTTAGAGCATGCTGATATAACATGTGTAGAATCACCACAGTAAAAACACAACCCATTCTGACGTCTATGATTTTTCCATTAATTTCTACTCTGAATTCTATCACATTGCATTAAATCAGGTGTTTGTTCAGACAACACCACCAGAGGATTAGCGGTTTTGCGCTCCCGCAAACGCCGGTCAATTTGAATAGCAAGCGCCATAGAATCATTCAGACTTGTAGGAATGGGGAAACCCACCATCACATTCTTAATGGCTTCAGAAAGGCCATTTCTGAAATTTGAGGCCAGAGCACACTCATTCCACTGAGTAAGCACGGACCATTTCCGAAATTTTTGGCAATACACTTCAGCTTCATCTTGACCCTGAGAAATAGCCAGCAAGGCTTTTTCTGCCTGAATTTCAAGATTGGGTTCCTCGTAAAGCAATCCGAGCGCCAGAAAAAACGCATCAATATTTGCCAATGCCGGATCTCCTGGCGCTAGCGAGAAAGCCCAATCCTGAGGGTCGCCCCGCAAAAAAGAAATAACAATTTTAACTTGCTGAGCTGAATCTCCAGATGAACGGGGTCTCAGAGAAAGAAACAATTTACAATTATTCTTGAAATTCCTAAACCTAAATCGATCTCCAGAAAACAATTCCGGAATAGGTATTTTAGGTTCAGACATAGGTCTACTGGTAACAAAATCTTGGATGCCCTGCACACGAGCTGCCAGCTGGTTTACACTTGTAATCAAGGTCTGGACATTCATGTCTGCAGCAAGCACAAGCCACTCAAAGGTAAAGGGGAGGAAGAGAGGTAAGAAAAAAAAAAAAAAACAACTCAGAATTTCCTTTCTTATTATCCCACTTCAGCAATGCATTAAACATTCAATGTTGGCCTGGCATACTGTTATGACCCCAATGGCAGAGGGTCTCAGGAATAACTGCTAAGTCTGCAAACACAGAAAACCAGCTCATAGGGCAGTGGTAACTGGGCTGACCATAAATCTAATCCTAGCACTACAAATACCAGCAGCCGGGGAACGTTCCTACGTTGATCCTAGACGTCTCGCGCCAGCCGGAGAACTACCTAACCCTAGAAGGGAAAAGAAAGACCTTTCTTGCCTCCAGAGAAAATACCCCAAAAGTTGGATAGAAGCCCCCAACAAATAATAACGGTGAGGTAAGAGGAAAAGACAAACATAAGAATGAGCTAGGTATTTAGCAAAGAGAGGCCCACTAGCTAATAGCAGAATATAGAAAGATAACTTATATGGTCAGCAAAAAATCCTATCAAAAATATCCACACTGGAAATTCAAGAACCCCCGAACCGTCTAACGGCCCGGGGGGAGAACACCAGTCCCCTAGAGCTTCCAGCAAGGTCAGGAATCACATTTAGTACAAGCTGGACAAAAATGAGAGCAAGCAAATAACCCAAAAAACAAAGAAGCAGGACTTAGCTAAATTTTGCACGAACCAGGACCAGCAGATAGGAGCAAACAGAATGTGTCTGATAACACCGATGCCTGGCACTGGACTAAGGTTCCAGGAGGTTTATATAGCAACGCCCCTGAAGTAACGACCCAGCTGGGTGCAAACTGAGGGAAAGAAATCCCAGAGTCACATCACTAGTAACCACAAGAGGGAGCCAAAAAGTCTAATTCACAACACTTTCCCCCATCTCACGTATCCCCCCTACCCGATCTTTCTATTATGGTAAACGGCATCAAGCTCTCCCGCACCTGTAATCCACTGCCTCAGAGTAACTCTGGACTCTGCCCTGTCCTTCAAACCACATGTCCAAACTCTTGCCACCTCCTGTCGCCTCCAACTCAAAAATATTGTCAGAATCCGTCCCTTCCTCGGCCCTCAATCTACTAAAACTCATGTGCATCCCCTCATCATCTATCGCCTCGACTACTGCAACACCCTCCTCTGTGGCCTCCTTGCTAACTCTCTTGCGCCACTCCAGTCTGTCATCGACACTGCTGCCCACCTAATCCACCTCTCCCCTGCTTCTCCCCTCTGCAAATCCTTCCACTGGCTCCCAATTCCCCAATGAATCCAGTTCAAACTACTAACACTGATCTACAAAGCCATCCACAACCTGTCCCATCCCTATATCTCTGAACTAATCTCCCAATATCTACCCTCATGCAATCTTTAATCCTCCCAAGACCTCATACGCTCCACCACACTTTTTCATTCCTCACACAACCGCCTCCAAGATTTCTCCCGAATATCCCCCATCCTCTGGAATTCCATGCCTCAACACATCCAATGGTCCTCCACCCACAGATCCTTGAGACGGAACCTGAAAACTCATCTCTTCAGGAAAGCCTACAGCCTGCAATAACCATTCTGCTGCCTCACCACTACTTGAGGTGCCGCCTCACCACCACCAGAGTTGCTGCACCCCCGACCTTCTGTCTCTTCCCCATTATCCCGTAGAATGTAAGTCCACACGGACAGGGTCCTCTCCCTTCTGTACCAGTCTGTCATTGTAAATTTGTTTACTGTAAATGAAATCTATAACTCTGTATGTAACCCCTTTGTCATGTACAGCACCATAGAATTAATGGTGCTATATAAATAAGTAATAATAATAATATAATAATAATAATATTTCATGTCTCTCTATTGAAGCCTGTTTCTCCTAATAGCTTTCAGGGACGCATTGTGCCCCCTCTACGACCTGTACTAGTTGATGGGCAAGAGCAATTCTTGGTGGAAGACATGATTCATTCAAGGATCCACCGAAATTGTCTTCAGTATCTTATAAGATGGCAGGGATATCCACCTGAGGAGGACTCTTGGGAACGTGTTGCTAACATCTGTGCTCCGCAGAACATTATTCAGTTCCATCAAAGACACCCGGAGAAACCAGGCCCAGGTTCGTCCTGAAGCCGCTGTTAAGGAGGGAGTAATGTCAGGACTCTGGATTCCTTGTTTATCTGTGGTGCTTTATTTCCATTTTCCAAGATGGCACCTGCTGCCTTGCCTCTGGTCATGTGATCTGTCTTTATAACCCTCGCTTGCCTTCTACTCCTTGCTTGTGTATTCTGCTAGAATTCCTGGCTTGTGCTGCAAGACTTCCCCCCTTCAGATGCTCCGCCTTCTCAGCAAATCTTCTCAGCTCACAGAGGTTCTCGTGCTACAAGCTGTTTTTGCCTGTATTTCTCTGCATTCTTCTCCTGCCTGCTGGGACACATAAGCTCAGCCTGCTACAGCTATCTTGTTTGGTATTCGTTGCCAGTTTATTTGACTATTTTTGGGCTCGTAGCTCTGCTCTGCTTCCGGACACTTTTCTAGTACTGCCAGGCCTGGTATGAACTGTGTGTTATGATTTGCATTTCCCCAGAGAATACTATGCCCATAAGACTTTGCCTGCAGCAGAGCTGCAAATGAACTACTCCTAAGAAGGACCCTGTTTACCGTTCACTTGAACTGTTGCACTTGATGCACCCACGTTTGTGCATTTTAATACTGACTTTGCTGACTTCTCCTGATTTCACCTTATTTGCTGTGTTTTTGAACTTGCTCATGCATTGCACCTGTTTGTTTTGAATAATACTTCACTTCGGTTCTGCTGCCTTATTTGTCTCAAGCCAAGAAATTCCTAGTGTACTACTATAACCAAGATAATTGTTACAATAAGCTTACAAGCAGGGAACTCACTCCTCTTGATATCTGTTGATTTAGGTGATTATTGCTATTCTTCAATGTCTTTTATTTTCTGTTCAAGTCCCCTCCAAATTGTAAAGTGCTACGGAATACTGTATGCTAGCGCTATAAAAATAAAATTATTATTTATCAATGGATTCAGCTTCTCTTTGCCTTCATCAGGTTGCTCTCAGATGAGGTATTAAAAACCTGCAGACAGATTCCCTTTAAGTGATGGTTTTGGTGAGCACTGAGCAGCAGAACTCTTGTACAGTATTAGTAGATCTACAGTACAAACCAAAAGTTTGGACACACCTTTTTTTAAAAAATTTTTCTGTATTTTCATGACTATGAAAATTGTACATTCACACTGAAGGCATCAATACTATGAATTAGCACATGTGGAATTATATACTTAACAAAAAAGTGTGAAACAACCAAAAATATGTCTTATATTCTAGGTTCTTCAAAGTAGCCACCTTTTGCTTTGATAACTGCTTTGCACAATCTTGGCATTCTCTTGATGAGCTTCAAGAGGTAGTCACGGGGAATGGTCTTCCAACAATCTTGAAGGAGTTCCCAGAGATGCTTATCACTTGTTGGCCCTTTTGCCTTCACTCTGCGGTCCAGCTCACCCCAAACCATCTCGATTGGGTTCAGGTCTGGTGACCATCACTCTCCTTCTTGGTCAAATAGCCCTTACACAGGTGGAGGTGTATTTGGGGTCATTGTCCTGTTGAAAAATAAATGATGGTCAAACTAAACACAAACCGGATGGAATAGCATGCTGCTGCAGGATGCTGTGGTAGCCATGCTGATTCAGTATACTTTCAATTTTGAATAAATCCCCAACAGTGTCAGCAGCAAAGCACCCCCACACCATCACATCTCCTCCTCCATGCTTCACGGTGGGAAACAGGCATGTAGAGTCCATCCGTTCACGTTTTCTGCGTCGCACAAAGACACGGTGGGTAGAACCAAAGATCTCAAATTTGGACTCATCAGACCAAAGCACATTTTTCCACTGGTCTAATGTCCATTCCTTGTGTTCTTTAGCCCAAACAAGTCTCTTCTGCTTGTTGCCTGTCCTTAGCAGTAGTTTCCTAGCAGCTATTTTACCATGAAGGCCTGCTGCACAAAGTCTCCTCTTAACAGTTGTTGTAGAGATGTGTCTGCTGCTAGAACTCTGTGTGGCATTGACCTGGTCTCTAATCTGAGCTGCTGGTAACCTGCGATTTCTGAGGCTGGTGACTCGGATAAACTTATCCTCAGAAGCAGAGGTGACTCTTGGTCTTCCTTTCCTGGGGCGGTCCTCATGTGAGACTGTTTCTTTGTATCGCTTGATGGTTTTTACCACTGCACTTGGGGACACTTTCAAAGTTTTCCCAATTTTTCGGACTGACTGACATTCATTACTTAAAGTAATGATGGCCACTCGTTTTTCTTTACTTAACTGCTTTTTTCTTGCCATAATACAAATTCTAACAGTCTATTCAGGAGGACTATCAGCTGTGTATCCACCAGACTTCTGCACAACACAACTGATGGTCCCGTCCCCATTTATAAGGCAAGAAATCCCTTTTATTAAACCTGACAGGGCACACCTGTGAAGTGAAAACCATTCCCGGTGATTACCTCTTGAAGCTCATCAAGAGAATGCCAAGAGTGTGCAAAGCAGCCATCAAAGCAAAAGGAGGCTACTTTGAAGAACCTAGAATATAAGACATATTTTCACTTGTTTCACACTTTTTTGTTAAGTATATAATTCCACATGTGTTAATTCATAGTTTTGATGCATTCAGTGTGAATGTACAATTTTCATAGTCATGAAAATACAGAAAAATCTTTAAATGAGAAGGTGTGTCCAAACTTTTGGTCTGTACTGTATAAAGCTCAGTACAAGTTCTGCTGTAACACATTTAGCTATCAGTTTACTTTGGAATCTACATTGTTATCACTATATTTACACATAGAGATGAAAGTGCATTTTAACAAGCACACAGCTTTTGATAGAAATCTGAAATTTGGAGAACTGCTCTGAAATCATCTGATGCTGGGGGTTGATGATATTGAAATGTTTAGAACAGCAGCTTGTGGGGAGCTGAGAGGTAGTGAAGTGAGTAGATAACTGCTTTATAGAGATCAATGGGCTAAAGAGAGGAGGCTGGGATGTAAGGAGTTCACCCCTTTCCTGGAATGTAGCTACTGAACACTGTCAGCAGGCACTGGTGGTCAAGCTCCATGAAAACCAGCTGGACACTATGAAAGATAAAAGCTCTCACAACAGAAGAAAGACAGCAGGTAGAATAAGAACGTCAATTGCAAACTTGCTTATTTTCATGCTGATTATGTAACTAAGTCATACTAATAGTGAGATTAGCCCTTTAAAAAAAATTATTTGTAGGATTTATAGAGCAGGAGCAGCTGATCAGATCAATATACATTGTGCAATAACCATGAAACAACTCATCTTGTAGCTGAAGCCCTAACAACTTAGAGCATATTGTAAGCCATATTGTTTTCAGAAAAGTTTTAAAATTAATAATTGTCTGGATTCTTCTAATTTCTTGCACTTTTCCGGAGATTAATAAATTAGCGGTGTTAAGCTAGTTTCTTCTCGCACCTGTCAGCACACAATCAGGCATTTTCAGTGTAACAAAGTGTTAATGAGGCTGGTTTACACAAAAATCCCACTCCAACTTGTCAACGTTGAAGTAAGAAACTTTAATTAGGTAGCTTGTTAGCTGAGTGTGCACACCATTACAGGTGGAGGAATTACAGAATACTATTTTCTGATGATATGTATTATCCACAATAAGATGCTGAGAGGGCAATACAGGATATAACACTTAGTAATAGAATAATAGCTTGTGGAAACAGACTAATTGACTAATACAATGACATTATCAAAACAATAATTCACAGATGCATTTTAATGATGGCACAAAATATGGCTATCTGCTTATGTTGCTTCCTCCAACATAGTAACACAAGCCATTTTAACAGTGGAAAAATGTAAGATTGCATAAGCTAGCAATATTAGTTCAATTCCTATTAGCCAATCCTGCATTTTTGATCAGCTGTCCATCAAACACAGGCTTATCCCGGAAGTCCATTGCAATGTTCAGAGTTCCAGGGGAAAGTCCAGAGAGAGAGAGAATTTTACATCTCAAAAGTTCGTGTCCCCATTATTTTCAATGGGATTCGGGTTCAAGTTCTGGTACCCGAAATGAACTTTGGAATAAAGTGTGGGTCGAGTATCAGAACCTAAGCTTCTGTGGGTCCATTTATCCCTATTCAGGAGGGATATGGATTGGGAAACTGGATTTCACCTGGTCCTTTTATTCAGGTGTCTGGCAGCTGCATATTCCTATTAATAACACATTTGTGCTTAGCTAAGGTGAGCATTACGAGTAAAGGTGGGGTTGGGAGAGATAGCCGCCGGGAGAAAGAGCAGATATCTAACAGATACCTATTGCATGGCCACATTTATTAAGGCCGGCAACAGACTTGCTATGATTGCCGGCTGACAGCTGATATATGTCTGTGCAGATTCCTGTATTGATTTAAAGATTTTCATAAGCTTCTTTCTCGATCACAGCTGCTACAATTCAGCGCTCATATATTTGTTTTTGTGTGTGTGTATATTGTGACAGGGTCACTGGCACAGTTTGAGGGGAGACATGTGTCACTGCGCATATTGGCATCAGTGATGTGAAAAAAAATATTTTTCCTCCAGCACACTAAGTATTGAGTGTTAAATTAAAGTTATATACATGGGCTGGTTTTATGTGGGCACCCTTAGGATGGGAGGGTGCTCACCATTAGGGTTGAGCGACTTTTACTTTTTTGAGATCGAGTCAGGTTTCGTGAAACCCGACTTTCTCAAAGGTCGAGTCGAGTGAAATCGGCCGATTATCGCGAAAAGTCCGGGATCGACCGAAACACGAAACCCAATGCAAGTCAATGGGGAAGCATAGTCGGCAGTGAGTGGAGGCCAGGAAAACACCTACAGTGCCCATTTTAATGGCAAAAACATCCATTCTTGTTACTGAAGCTTGTCAATCTTAATTAACTTTATAATAATAGTTAGGCATTGGAAATTGGGGGTCATTTGGCTAAAGTTGTGGGGGGTAGGGCTGGTTCAAGTTTTTAGTGGGCCCAGGAAACGTTGACTACGTCACGGCGGTGGAGCAGGGAGAGGTAAGTATTTCAACTTTGCAAGTGGTGTGATCCTGAGCAAGCGGGGGGGCCCACTCATTCGCATTGGCACTGGCACAGGGCCCCTCAAAGTACGGCAATGTGTTTGTACGGTGGGGGCGCCTCCCACCGGCAGTGACACTTTTGCATACTATGAGGGGCCCTGTGCTAGTGACGTCGCCAACGAGTATGCCCCCCCACCTGATGAAGGAACCTGCACTTTCATCTGCACCTTCCTCTTTGTCCCCGTGTAAGGTGGTATAGTATGCGGGAAGGGGAACCTGACTTTCAGCAGGGTCAGATTCTGGCTGTGTAGCGTGCAAGGGGAATGTAGTGGTCTGGGTCAATGTACCAGCAGACTCATCTAGCACTGGCTGGGCAATGGGCAGGATGAGGAGGAAACACAGATATAGGCCCAAATAATAAAGTGGGCTAAATGCAGTTCAAAATTGGTAACAGGACTAACCAGGCGGCATTGCTTTGTTCAGTGGAGGACAACTGTAATGAGAGGCTGACACAGTGAGTAGGCCGAAATAAGTAAGTAGGCTAAATGCAGTTCAAAATTGGTAACAGTAGTAAACAGGCAGCACTGCTTTGTTCAGTGGAGGAGAACAGCAACGAGCGGCAGACACCATTAGTAGGCCCCAACCAAACTAGTAGGCCAACTGCAGTGTAACATTAACAACTACTTAATGAGAGCCTGAAGATTGAAGCTCAGGAAAGTAAACCTGGAGAACACCTTGGAGCGGCAGACACCGTTAGTAGGCCCCAACCAAACTAGTAGGCCAAATGCAGTTTAATATCTGATATAGGCCGAAAGCCTGAAGATTGAAGCTCAGCTTTGTTCAGTGGAGGACAACACCAAGGAGCGGCAGACACCGTTAGTAGGCCCCAACCAAACTAGTAGGCCAAATGCAGTTTAATATCTGATAATATAGGCCGAAAGCCTGAAGATTGAAGCTCAGCTTTGTTCAGTGGAGGACAACACCAGGGAGCGGCAGACACCATTAGTAGGGCCCAACCAAACTAGTAGGGCAAATGCAGTTTCATATTAAATATATAGGCCGAAAGCCCGAAGATTGAAGCTCAGCTTTGTTCAGTAGAGGATAACACCAAGGAGAGGCAGATACCGTCAGTAGGCCCAACCTAACTAGTATCCCAAATGCAGATTCATATTTAAAATTTAGGCCGAAAGCCTGAAGATTGAAGCTCAGCTTTGTTCAGTGGAGGACAACACCAAGGAGCGGCAGACACCGTTAGTAGGCCCCAACCAAACCAGTAGGCCAACTGCAGTGTTACATTAACAACTACTTAATGAGAGCCTGAAGATTAAAGCTCAGGAAAGTTAACCTGGAGAACACCTTGGAGCGGCAGACACCGTTAGTAGGCCCCAACAAAACTAGTAGGCCTAATGCAGTGTTATATTAACAACTACTTAATGAGAGCCTGAAGATTGAAGCTCGGGAAAGTAAACCTGGAGAACACCTTGGAGCGGCAGACACCGTTAGTAGGCCCCAACCAAACCAGTAGGCCAACTGCAGTGTTACATTAACAACTACTTAATGAGAGCCTGAAGATTAAAGCTCAGGAAAGTTAACCTGGAGAACACCTTGGAGCGGCAGACACCATTAGTAGGCCCCAACAAAACTAGTAGGCCTAATGCAGAGTTATATTAACACCTACTTAATGAGAGCCTGAAGATTGAAGCTCGGGAAAGTAAACCTGGAGAACACCTTGGAGCGGCAGACACCGTTATTAGGCCCCAACCAAACTAGTAGGTCAAATGCAGTTTAATATCTGATATAGGCCGAAAGCCTGAAGATTGAAGCTCAGCTTTGTTCAGTGGAGGACAACACCAAGGAGCGGCAGACACCGTTAGTAGGCCCCAACCAATCTAGTAGGCCTAATGCAGTTTTATATTAACAAATAATTAATGAGAGCCTGAAGATTGAAGCTCGGGAAAGTTAACCTGGAGAACACCTTGGAGCGGCAGACACCATTTGTAGAACCCAACCAAACTTGTAGCCCCAATGCAGTTTTCAAATTCCGATAGGCTGAAAACCTGACAATTGCAGCTCAGCTTTTTTAAGAGGAGGACAGCTGTATTGAGTGGCACAGACAGACACTGGTAGTAGGCCTTACACCACTAAGTTGGCTCGATGCAGGTTTAAACAAGGTTACAGGGGTACACGGGCAGCATTGGTGTGGTCAGCGGAGGACAATTGGCAGGAGGGACCGCAGACAGACTTACTAGGCCTTAAATTAAAAAAGTTGGCTCGATGCAGGTTTTATTAGGTTACAGGGGTACACAGGCAGCATTGGGGTGGTCAGCGGAGGACAATTGGATGGAGTGACCGCAGACAGACTTAGTAGGCCTAAAATAACAAAAATCAGGCTCAATGCAGGTTTAATTAGGTTGCAGGGGTGCACAGGCAGCATTGGTGTGGTCAGCGGAGGACAATTGGAAGGAGGGACCGCAGACAGACTTAGTAGGCCTAAAATAACAAAAATTAGGCTCAATGCAGGTTTAATTAGGTTGCAGGGGTGCACAGGCAGCATTGGTGTGGTCAGCGGAGGACAATTGGAAGGAGGGACCGCAGACAGACTTAGTAGGCCTAAAATTAAAAAATTTGGCTCGATGCAACTTTTATTAGGTTACAGGGGTACACAGGCAGCATTGCTGTGGACAGTGGAGGACAATTGGAAGGAGTGACCGCAGACAGACTTCGTAGGCATAAAATAACAAAAATCAGGCTCAATGCAGGTTTAATTAGGTTGCAGGGGTGTACAGGCAGCATTGCTGTGGTCAGCGGAGGACAATTGGAAGGAGTGACCGCAGACAGACTTAGTAGGCCTATAATTAAAAAAGTTGGCTCGATGCAGCTTTTATTGGGTTACAGGGGTGCACAGGCAGCATTGGTGTGGTCAGCGGAGGACAATTGGAAGGAGGGACCGCAGACAGACTTAGTAGGCCTAAAATAACAAAAATTAGGCTCAATGCAGGCTTAATTAGGTTGCAGGGGTGCACAGGCAGCATTGGTGTGGCCAGCGGAGGATAATTGGAAGGAGGGACAGCAGACAGACTTAGTAGGCCTTAAATTAAAAAAGTTGGCTCAATGCAGCTTTTATTAGGTTACAGAGGTACACAGGCAGCATTGGTGTGGTCAGCGGAGGACAATTGGAAGGAGTGTCTGACACAGTTAGTACTCCAAAATAATAAATACATGTTAATGTCTCACCCAAAAACAAAAAAAATAAATAAACAGGTGGCATACCTAGGTACAGGGGTGGGCTCCTCTGCAGACTTGCAGGCATTGGTATTTGGTGCAAAGTATTAACTGGCGTAAATGTAGGACAGGGCCCCTGAATATTTTTACTAGCATCATACATGTCAACAAATTGTTATTGGAAGTGCCATTGAAGGATTTAACCGCATAGACTAAACAGTGGTGGAGCAGTGAGAGATAATTTTGCAAGTGGTAGAGCACTGTTTGAGCTGGGGGGAACACTCTCTCATGGGAGGCGGTACTGGCCCAGGGCCCCTCATGTTACAACGGTGTGTCTGACGTTGGATGTGCACCACCACCGCCAGAGACACTTCATTGTACTATGAGGGACCCTGTGCCAGTGCCGTCACCCAAAAGTGGGCACACCCACCTCTTCAGACAAAAGGCACTCTCACGGGTGCTTGCGCCAAGTGGTGACTGACCACGGCCCCGTGGGTGGAGTCGGCCCATTTAGGGTGGTTTAAAAATGTCGTATGCTGGACATACAGCAGCTGCAAATTGAGAAATTGGAACATCACTGACTACCTTGCCTGCCTCAAGATGTACACTGCCCAGCCATGACTGAGTTTCTTGCTGCAAGAACTCGGCCAGAACTTCCGCGGTGTGTCTGTTGTCGCCCAAGCACTTCATTTCCAACACAGCCTGCTGACGCTTACCACTAGCTGCTCCATAATGGGACACCTCGTGTGCAACACTGGCAGCTGCAGATGGAGTGGTCATGCGACTGCGGTCTGTGGACGAGCTCTCACTTCTGCTGGAGGAGGAGGAGGAGGGGTGGCGAATGCCTACAGCCAACTGTTTCCTAGACCGTGGGCTAGGCAGAACTGTCCCACTATGGCTGTCCCTTGTGGACCCTGCATCCAGCACATTAACCCAGTGTGCCGTGATGGACACATAATGTCCCTGGCCATGCCTACTGGTCCATGCATCTGTTGTGAGGTGCACCTTTCTACTGACAGATTGCCTGAGTGCATGGACAATGCGGTCTTTGACATGCTGGTGGAGGGCTGGGATGTCTTTTCTCGCAAAGAAGTGTCGACTGGGTAGGTCATAGCGTGGCACTGCATAGGCCATCAGGGCTGTGAAAGCTTCGCTTTCAACCAACCCGTAGGGCATCATCTCTAACGAGATTAGTCTAGCAATGTGGGCATTCAAACCCTGTGTACGCGGATGAGAGGCTGAGTACTTCCTTTTCCTAACGAGAGTCTCTTGTAGGGTGAGCTGGACTGGAGAGCTGCATATGGTGGAACTAGCGGGGGTGGTGGTGGACATGGCAGACTGAGAGAGGGTTGGTGATGGTATTCTTGCTGTTGGCCTACATACAGTGTTTCCTACCAACAACCTGGTAATTCCCTGACTGCTTTGGCCTTGCGACGATACCTCCACATTTGCTGCAGGTGGTGTCGTAAACGGTGGGCTTACAGTGAGGGAAGGAATGTAGCGTTGCTGACTAGCTTCATTGTGAGCGGGTGCAACAACGTTACGGGACGTTTGGTAGTTAGTCCAGGCTTGCAAGTGCATGGCGGTTAAATGTCTACACATGCAAGTTGTATTTAAATTTTGGACATTCTGACCTCTGCTAAAGGTCCTTGAGCATTTCTTACAGATCACTTTGCACTGATCATTCGGATCTTGGTTAAAAAATTGCCAGACTGCACTCTTCCTACTATCGAATACCTTTTCAGGCATTGCACACTGTGCTACTTTAACCGTATGGCCACGCTGTCCTACAACTGTTTTTTGTTTTGACACACAGGCCTGCCAGATGAAAGCTGTTGCGATGTTGATGCCTGCTGCGGCTCCTCCTCCTCCTCCGCTTCAGAGCTACTGCCAGCGGCACCCTGTTCCCCCAATGGCTGCCAATAGGGGTCAACAACTGGGTCATCTGTCACCTCCTCTTCTATGTCCTGTGCACCTTCCTCTGTGTCACCGTGTAAGCCGGTGCTATAGCGTTCAGGACGGGGCACCATAGTTTCATCAGGGTCAGATTCTGGCTCAGTACACTGCGAGGGCAATGTTGTGATCTGAGTCAATGAAACAGCATAACGATCTAGCTGTGGCTGTGCATCTGTGCAATCCATGTCCGATTCATCTTGTAATGGGCATGGCCTGTTAACAATTTTCCTTTCTAACCCAGGCACGGTATGTGTAAAGAGCTCCATGGAGTAACCTGTTGTGTCGCCTGACGCATCCTTCACTGTTGTTCTGGGTGAAGGACACAAGGAAGCGACTTGTTCCTGACCGGGAGCATCTACTGACGACGCGCTGCTTTTAAATTTTGCACTTTCCGAAGAGGAGGCGAAAGAGCTAGAGGCAGAGGCAGCAAGGAAAGCCAAAACTTTTTCCTGCTGCTCCGGCTTTAAAAGAGGTTTTCCTACTCCCAGAAAAGGGAGCGTTCGAGGCCTTGTGTAGCCAGACGATGAGGCTGGCTCAACAACTCGAGACTTAGGGGCTATATTGCTTTTCCCACGACCACCTGATGCTCTACGACCACCACCACTACCATCATTACCAGCTGGCAATGACCGCCCATGGCCACGACCTCTTCCACCAGACTTCCTCATTCTTGGAAAAATGTAACCAAACTAACAACCGTTATATGGTCCTGTAAAACCAGGTAGAAGGTGTACGTATACTTGTTGTGAATTTAAATCTCCCCTTTTTTATGTGTGGGAGACAGCAGAAAAATCAGGCCCACTGTATTACAGTATAGTTTCTGTGGCAGAAAATGACTGACAGATATCACAGACAGGACTGGCGCAGATGCACAGATTTGCCAATATTAATCTCCCTTTTTTTTTTTTAAATGGGAGACTAGTGATTAAATCAGGCCCACTGTATGACAGTATAGTTTCTGTGGCAGAAAATGACTGACAGATACCACAGACAGGACTGGCACAGATGCACAGATTTGCCAATATTAATCTCCCTTTTTTATATGGGAGACTGGTGAATAAATCAGGCCCACTGTATTACAGTATAGTTTCTGTGGCAGAAAATGACTGACAGATACCACAGACAGGGCTGGCGCAGATGCACAGATTTGCCAATATTAATCTCCCTTTTTTATATGGGAGACTAGTGAATAAATCAGGCCCACTGTATGACAGTATAGTTTCTGTGGCAGAAAATGACTGACAGATACCACAGACAGGACTGGCGCAGATGCACAGATTTGCCAATATTAATCTCCCTTTTTTTTTATATGGGAGACTAGTGAATAAATCAGGCCCACTGTATTACAGTATAGTCTCTGTGGCAGAAAATGACTGACAGATACCACAGACAGGACTGGCGCAGATGCACAGATTTGGCAAAATTAATCTCCCTTTTTAGGTGTGGACCAGTGCAGAAAAATACAGGCCCACTGTTTTACACTACACAGTTTCAGGGGCAGAAAGTGGCTTGAAGATATATATATATATATATATATATATATATATATATATATATATATATATATATATATATATATATATATATATATATAAAAAAAAAGGGACTGTACTACAATTACTATCTCCCTACAATAATCTGAGAAAAGTATGGCAGGCAGCAATAAAAAGGACTGCTGCACACAAAAGTGTGGACAAACAAGATAGCTGTGCAGAAAGGAAGAAGCAACAGGATTTGTGCTTTTAAAAAAGCAGTTGGTTTGCACAGCGGCGTACAAACAGCTATGCAGCTATCAGGGAGCCTTCTGGGGCAGCCCAATAAGCTACAGAGCTGATGAAGAAAAATCTACCCTCCACTGTCCCTGCAAAGAAAAGGTGGTGTTGGACAGTGGAAATCGCTACAGCACAAGCAGTTTGGGGGTTAATGTACCCTGCCTAACGCTATCCCTGCTTCTGACGAAGCGGCAGCAAACTCTCCCTATGCTCAGATCGGCAGCAGTAAGATGGCGGTCGGCGTGCACGCCCCTTTATAGCCCCTGTGATGCCGCAGAAAGCAAGCCAATCACTGCCATGCCCTTCTCTAAGATGGTGGGGACCAGGACCTATGTCATCACGCTGCCCACACTCTGCATCCACCTTCATTGGCTGAGAAATGGCGCTGAAAGCGTCATATGAAACGCGACTTTGGCGTGAAGATCGCCCACTGCATGGCCGATCCCACACTGGGATGGGGTCGGGTTTCATGAAACCCGACTTTGCCGAAAGTCGGCGATTTATGAAAATGACCGATCCGTTTCGCTCAACCCTACTCACCATATCTCCACTTGCAGAGCCCACACCGGCATGTGGACTAACAGGACCTGGGATGATGTCACCGTCAAGTGATCATCACTTGGTCTGGCTTAAATAGCTTGTCTAGGGAGTCAGTGTGTGTTGTGTCTTGGGAGAGGAGGAACTCTCACATGGCTACAGGATTAGCTGAAGACATTGTGTGCTACTTACAGGTGAATCCTGCAGGGCAAGGACTCTTTTGGACTGTATTTTTAGTTTGTGTTACTCTTGCGCAAGAAAGGCTCTGTTTATTTTGCTGAACCCTGCTAAGGTTTCATATTGCTGTCCATAAAAAAAAAAAAAAACAGCAGGTGATCTACTACCAAAACCATTCCTGTGTCTACCTTGTGAAGCAGCTGAGTGTGGCAACCCCTCACAAAATATATCTAATATATCTACAGTTGCTTCTCACAGAATTGGAATATCATCAAAAAGTTAATTTATTTCATTTCCTCAATACAAAAAAGTGAAACTCATATAGAGTCATTACAAACAGAGTGATCTATTCCTAGTGTTTATTACTGTTTATGTGGATGATTATGGCTTACAGCCAATGAAAACCAAAAAGTCATTATCTCAGTAAATTAGAATACTTTATAACACCAGCTTGAAACATGATTTTAAAATCCAAAATGATGGCCTACTGAACTGTATGTTCAGTAAATGCACTCAATACTTGGTCAGGACTCCTTTTGCATCAATGTGGCGTGGCATGGAGGCGATCAGCCTGTAGCACTGCTGAGGTGTTATGGAAGCCCAGGTTGCTTTGATAGCAGCTTTCAGCTCATCTGCATTGTTGTGTCTGGTGTCTCTTATCTTCCTCTTGACAATACCCTATAAATTCTCTATGGGGTGAAAGTCAGGAGAGTTTGTTGGCAAATCAATCACAGTAAAACAGTATTCTTTTGTATCGAAAAACTGAAATAAATTAACTTTTTGATAATATTCTAATTTTGTGCGGAGCATCTGTTTATATACAGATACACACGTGATTTTGCTGAAATTTCCCCCCAAATTTGGTTGACAGTGAAAAAATTTGTGCGAACCTCAACCTTGTAGTAGTTTTTTAAAATACACATGGAGGAGAGGACAGAGAGAGAACCTTGCTGACCATGAGAGCTTACACTCAACAGAAGAGAGACACTTACCCAATGACTCTCGAGATGGGAAACGACTCTGCCATACAAACTTGGATCCACTGATCTGTGATGGCCCAGCTCCTGACCACCACTGTTCAAGGTATAATAATCTGTAAGATGTCATAGCTGCAAGGCATTATGGGGAATGCCAACTCATCAACTCCAAATTAAGTTAGCTCTTTCTCTGATGCTTTAGCAGTATGGAAAATAATGGTGGAAAAGGCTTTTTTTGCTAATTTCAAAATGTTTAAATTTCAGGAACTTTGACTTGAACCAAGTCCTCCACTGATCGATCCACTCTGTTGTTTGCAGACTAGTCTAGAAGAGGAGGAAAACACTTGAGCAAAATGTTGCTTGAGGACTTGGCCAACAGATGCTATATTATCCAAGACAACCTACAAGATTATATTATTATTATTATTATTATTATTATTATTATTATTATTTATTGTTATAGCGCCATCAATTATTTTCTGAAAATTTCAGCTCTGCATTTCAAATGTATGCTTCAAAGGCTGTTGCATCATTAAATGATGCCAAAAATATCTTCTAGGCTGTAGAACTCTGTACTATGGTAATATAGGACTCCAAGGCTTTTCTGTAAAGGAGGCACACTTGCAATGTTTGATCACACTAAAATTGTATCTTTCATTAGCTACATAGCAGTAAAGTGGGCACTTATTGTTATAGGGGACCTCAGTTTACTGTGACTATCAAAGGGGCACACAGGGCATTATTAGTTTCTAGGGGGTAAAATGTAGTCACTGATTTATAAGGCACTTGCACATGGCATTACTATATTCTAGAGGTTTGTTTTACCATCTAAAGGGTAAACAGTTCCACAAAGTAGGTGCAATAATAGGGACATATATGGCAGCAGCGGCTCAGCATTGGTGTATTAGCAGGACAAGGAGTTTGTGCAGATTGTGAGTAGATGGTGATGGGGCTGGAATATGAGACGTGAAATGTGTCTTTGTAGTAATCTCTGAAGATGAGTTATGACTGGAGAAGTTGTGATGTCGGTCTGGGCCACATGGAAAAGACGGGAAAAGTAAACTATTCCATCAGAAAGAATGTCAGCGATAAGTCACAATCTATAACTGTACTACTATCACTTACATGTTCCATAGGACTGGTATCTACCAATGACCATATGGCGGAAATATCAATGTTGGTCATTGTATAGAGATTATTTTCAGCAAGAGCGCGGTCATCTGCTGAGGTTCTCCTCCACTGTAAGGGTGTGTCACCCAGTTGTAATAAAGGTTACCTGGTTAGGGGCCCACTCAGAAGTTTTGCTCCCCCGTGAACTAAAACTATAGCCTCTGCAGCATAGGATATGAGTATTGCCAGTCTAGTCTGAATATAGTGATCAGTGTCAACACTGACTTATTTTTTTTGTCCAGTTCTTATCATGATACTTTTATTTTGTATTTCTATTTAATTTAATTAAGATTTATTTATCTGTTTTTTTGAATTATGTCAGAATAGACCTTTGCCCTGTTTGTGCAGTATTGTGTGTTTTTAAGAGAGTTATCAAGTTACTCAAGTAATTAAGCTGAGCTGTGGTTCCAGGAAATTGCCACTACACAGTGAACTGAGTTGTACTTTTCCATGTGCAGCCACTGCTAAAAACAACTGATCAGGTTGTTGGACCCCCACCGATCTGATACTAATGACCTATATTGGAAAACTGGTCAAGCTCTTAAAAATATTACTCTCCCATCCTTAGGATAGGTCATCAATTTCAGATCCGCTGGTTGTGGCATTGTTGAGTTCCACATGTTGCACATTCAACGTTCCTAGGATAAGGATAGATCAACAGTATCTCAAAGATGGGAAAAAACTCCTATAAGAACATCCAATACATTAGTTTTATTTTTAGAGCCACAAAATCAAATAATAAACAGTTTAGCATTTTACTTTTTATAAATGTATGAACTCTTGTCCAACGTAATTAGTAAAGAGGAAACACAAAGAATGCAATAGAAGTTTTTGTTTTTTCCAGATTTTTTTCAATAAAATGAAAACGTGAAGGCGTGTTCGTTGCACAAATATGCATAAGTTAACAAGCACAAACAAATAATTCAGGGATCATTCTTAAGCTCGCAACCCACATTAAGTGTCTACGTCGTATTGCAAGTCATGAACTGAAAAAGAAACAAACTAAGGGTATGTGCACACGCTAAGTATTTGTTGCAGCAACTTCTGCACCATTTCTGCATCTGTTGGCAGATCTGCTCTACCTCCACACGTGGCTGATGCTGGCAAATATTATATAAAAATGTAGCAGATGGTTATATCCAACTAGTCTCAATTGTAGATAGCGTGTTACTCCAACACGCTATCTACAAATAATATTTAGCCAAAGTCTGTCGCTAACAGATGAGGCTGGAGCCAAGTACCGGCTGCGGGGCTTAATACATTAAACCCTGCTGTCGATCTCTGACAGCAGCATATAAAGGGATGTACGCTGACGGTGGCACACATTGGCCCACATTGGCTCCCGTGGCATGATTGCAGAGTGCCTATAGGATTGCTGAAGACCTCTGTTGCTGTCATATCGGTTCTCCTGTGATGCTCAGCCAAGATTTTTAACCCATTCATGCCGCAGCCCATTTTTCGTTTTTACGTTTCTGTTTTTCACTCCCCTTCTTACCAGAGCCATAACTTTTTAATTTTTCTAATAGAATCGGTCAAAAGTAGTGCACTCAATCCAAGAAGGGGGTGCCCGAAGGAAAAACGTCAATAATACAAAACGATGACCCCCGGCACTCAAAAAATAACAGAGATTCAGGTTTCAAGTGGTTTCCAATTTAATACATAGCCAACATAACAGGATGTACAGACATCAATCCATCCAATGTTTCAGCATAAATGCCTTTGGAGCGCCCCCACACCGCCGCAGGGCCGAGGGGTACCCGGAGCCGGGCCTCTGAGTCTCAGTCCTGGGGTTGTCACGGTGGCTAGGCCCGGTCCGTGGCCCTGTCTGTCAGTGGGGGACGTCCGATGCAATAAGTGGGGTTAATGGTGGTGTAGCGGTGCAGGTCGCGGCGAATAACGAGGACACCAGGTTGCAGTCTCTTTACCTCTTTACTGGAGATCTCTGAGTCCTCAGTCCAGAATACGGTTCACCAGGCTGCGCAAGTCCGACCGGTCCAATGGCACCTCCAGAGTTCTCCTCACAGGTGGAAATCAGTGCCCTCCTTCTAGCGCTGTGTGTTGTAGTCCTTCCCTGCTGTGCTCACGGAAAGTACCCCACAACGGTTGTGTCTGTTTCTTAAGTTCCCTCACAACTCGATTACTTGATGTTCTTCTCGTATTCCATCCCGCCCTGTTATTCAGGTTGGAACGGCACCCGTTTGTCAGGTAGGCCTGGAGTTCTTCCGGGACCCTAGAGACGCCCCTCTCCCGCAATTGCCCCCCAAGACTTCATAGGTGATATGTGTTAGACAGCCCGCCTTAAACTGACTGCCCTGCCGCTGTTTGGAGTATGGCTTGAAGCTGTATGCTATTCCACTCCCTCGGCGTTCCGGCCACCGGTAGTGCGCCTCAGTAGGATGTTGCTCCGGTCTTACAGCATGACCCCTACTGGTATTCTCCTTTCGCTTGATCTCGTTTCTCACTCAGCACAATCTATCTCGCTTCTAGTCCTTTCTTAGGGCACCGCCGCTATGCTGAGCAGGCACGGTCCCGTTACGTTCTTTCCAATGCCAAGCCTCTGTCAGGATCCCACCCCTGACAGAGGCCCTACTGTCTCTTCCTCCACAACACCCTCTGCCACAAGGTGTTGCTTCGTTCAATCCAGTCAGCTTTCTCCTCTCACTTCCTGCCTGACCCCCAGTTTACCCACTATGGTGGGGAGTGGCCTAATGAATAGAACCCTTAGCTCCCCCCGGAGGCCCAGCTGTGAAACATATTGGTGTCTGTGATACCTGCTCAGAGGAACTCCTTCAGTGCCATCGAACGCACCATGGCTCCCCATAGTGGCGGATCCACAGTACTGCAACGACCAGGACTCTGGGGCGCTGCACTCCCCCCTGGTTAAACACAGTACTCCGGGACTGGGAAGAAAACAACAATACAGGTTAGCAAAAAGACATACAATTTTGTTGAGTGCAAAACAATAAGTATACTTGAACAGGCTTCCCTTTATGGGAGGTGAGGACACTTTTAACGTTACAAACATAATTAAATATCATAGCAACAGGCTCCAATTAACTCTCATTACCCAACCGGGTATTCTACTAAGTGCAAATTTTGTGAACAATAATTTACCATTGCCTTTAAGGATTCACACTCTAAATCCACTAAAGACCTTCCTATAATCACATTATAAGGTATTCTAACTTTTCATTCGCCTTCTTTGGAATCTGCAGGACCGCCTGTCCTATCGGCGCCAGACCTACTGCCTCTCCTTTCTGTTACAGGACCGCCCCGTTCAGCCAGGGCCTACTGCCTTTTCAACTACTATACATAGTATAGAACATAACTTTACTTTCAATTTGAGAACACTGAGCCGGCTCTACTTGGCTCCTATAAGGACTCGCTCCCTAACCCCTACGGGTTCACTCTCTGTCCTTAGTAACGAACTAACTTTCTATGGGGACTCAGGGTTTACCTTCTATCCTCACCTTCGTTATTACTTCCTTTCTTTCAACTATGCAGGACTCTAATTCTTCCCCTACGGGCTCTCTGCATCTTTCCTTTTAAAGAACATTATCTAGGTTTCACATTTCAAACAGATTAAACACACATAACTTTTCTTTATGCATAACAGTTACATTTCTTCCAGAGCATCATCATATTACAGTTCTAAAACAGTATCACTTTCAAGTTTAGGTCACACATCCCCCTTAAGAGGGGATCAAGTCTTTCTGAGGTAGCTCGTCTTCTCAGCCTACCAGTCTTTGCTCAGCAAAGGTTCCAGAACGGTATCTTCGCAAAGAGTCTTTAAGTAAAACCAGTAGGGAGCGCCTTTAATAAGGTGCTAACTATATACAGGAAGTTTGTATCATGCATTGTTCATGATTACGGCAGTTCTTATAACATTGTGGAACAAAAAGCAAAAACGAAAGTGAAAGCAAAAATTAAAAAAAGCAATAGGGATCCCGGGTAAACAAAGGGATCCCTTTAAGAGTTAACCCAGGACGGGTTTTAGCAGCAAAATAGCAAGGAAATAAACAGTTAACTATTTACAGTTTCAGGTTTCCGAGGCTTAGTTGAACGGCTTCCAGGGCTGCACCTGGCACTTAACCCCTCTTGGCCCGGGAAGGGTGAAGTCCAGGGTTGCACCTAGTGCTGGACACACGCCGTTAATCCGTCTTTCATGTACGGTTAAATCATGCGCAGCGATGGAGGTCTGCGCAGCTTGAGTATGGGCATCTGCTGCAGCAGAGGTAGCGGCTGCTGCAAGATCAGTCACTGGGACGGAGTCAGCAGCTGTGGCTCTAGCAGTCGCTGGAGTGGTGTCGGTCGTCAGGGCAGGGTGGCTCTTCCTACCTGCTTCAGATGCGGTTCCTCCGGTGCCAGTCTGCTCCATCTCCGCTGGGGTCTGGAACGCTGGCTGCGGGGCCTTGTGCTGCGACGCTGTCATCTCTGCTTGCAGCACCTCGCTTTCCGGCAGGGCCTTGCTTTCTGGCTTCAGAGCGCTGGAACTTCTTTCTTGCTCCGGACCAGACGAGGCTGCCGACAGACGTCTGGCGAGGCTCCCGATGATGGTCTTCTTCCACCCGGCCTCAGTGCTCAGCTGCATCCGCCGGGGTTGATGGATCAGCCCGTCCGCTCCGGTCTGCAGGAGGTCAGCGTCAACTGTGGAGGTCTGGCTGCGGTGCCTCTCCGGGTAGCTGGGGGAGTCCTCGGCTCCGACCCCACACTCCGGCTCCGGGCGGCTGGCCATGGCGTCCTCCATGTCGCTGAATTCTTCTTCCTCGTCCTTTTCCCGCTCTCTCCTTCGTGGGCGGTTTCGTTTTCTCTGTCTCTGCCCACCATTGAGGATCAGGAGGCGGATCTCGGCTGCTGACGGACACGTCCTCAAGGGGCCGAGATATTTAGACTGGGCGGCCATTGTCTTTCGCGCTCTTCAGCTTGTTCACGCCCACTTCCACGCCCTTCTTCTTCTCCTGCGCTCTCCTTAGCGCTGTAATGGCGGCGGTTTTGGCGCAAACTTTTGGCGGCAAGTGACAATCCACAGTCTTTGCAATAAAGTACAGTCCAAACACAGTAAATCACAGTTCCAAGGCACACATGACCTGATTCTTCAGGCTTAAGTAGATCCTGTTCGTGACGCCAAGTTCTGGAGCGCCCCCACACCGCCGCAGGGCCGAGGGGTACCCGGAGCCGGGCCTCTGAGTCTCAGTCCTGGGGTTGTCACGGTGGCTAGGCCCGGTCCGTGGCCCTGTCTGTCAGTGGGGGACGTCCGATGCAATAAGTGGGGTTAATGGTGGTGTAGCGGTGCAGGTCGCGGCGAATAACGAGGACACCAGGTTGCAGTCTCTTTACCTCTTTACTGGAGATCTCTGAGTCCTCAGTCCAGAATACGGTTCACCAGGCTGCGCAAGTCCGACCGGTCCAATGGCACCTCCAGAGTTCTCCTCACAGGTGGAAATCAGTGCCCTCCTTCTAGCGCTGTGTGTTGTAGTCCTTCCCTGCTGTGCTCACGGAAAGTACCCCACAACGGTTGTGTCTGTTTCTTAAGTTCCCTCACAACTCGATTACTTGATGTTCTTCTCGTATTCCATCCCGCCCTGTTATTCAGGTTGGAACGGCACCCGTTTGTCAGGTAGGCCTGGAGTTCTTCCGGGACCCTAGAGACGCCCCTCTCCCGCAATTGCCCCCCAAGACTTCATAGGTGATATGTGTTAGACAGCCCGCCTTAAACTGACTGCCCTGCCGCTGTTTGGAGTATGGCTTGAAGCTGTATGCTATTCCACTCCCTCGGCGTTCCGGCCACCGGTAGTGCGCCTCAGTAGGATGTTGCTCCGGTCTTACAGCATGACCCCTACTGGTATTCTCCTTTCGCTTGATCTCGTTTCTCACTCAGCACAATCTATCTCGCTTCTAGTCCTTTCTTAGGGCACCGCCGCTATGCTGAGCAGGCACGGTCCCGTTACGTTCTTTCCAATGCCAAGCCTCTGTCAGGATCCCACCCCTGACAGAGGCCCTACTGTCTCTTCCTCCACAACACCCTCTGCCACAAGGTGTTGCTTCGTTCAATCCAGTCAGCTTTCTCCTCTCACTTCCTGCCTGACCCCCAGTTTACCCACTATGGTGGGGAGTGGCCTAATGAATAGAACCCTTAGCTCCCCCCGGAGGCCCAGCTGTGAAACATATTGGTGTCTGTGATACCTGCTCAGAGGAACTCCTTCAGTGCCATCGAACGCACCATGGCTCCCCATAGTGGCGGATCCACAGTACTGCAACGACCAGGACTCTGGGGCGCTGCACCTTTATCAAGGATATCTATAGATATATTAACAGAAACAGAAATTGAACGATTAACATAATCAAATAAAGGGTATATACATAACCAAAGAAATATTCATGTATGCATGCAAAAGCATATGTAATTCTTTGCCGGCTGTGCATTGCCATCTCAATGAACAAACCACCATAGGGAAGGAGTAAAGGTGGAAGAATAACCAAAACGTGTAAATTACTCTGATAAAAATAAGGAACAAGCAAGGAATAAGGAGATGGGAATGGAAAGAAAGGAATAAAAGAAAGAAGAAAAAGAAAAAAATGGGTACAAAGAGAACACAGTTCCTGGTTAATGGCAATTCGAAAAAATACCAGATGACATAGTAAAGAGACCCAAAACCAAAGTAGGGGACTAAAGTACAGGAAGAAAGATATAGATCATAAATCAAAGAACCCAGTATCAGGATCAGAATCAACCCAGATACACGTCAGCGATACAGATGAAAGCGGTACAAGAGGAGATCTACCTAAGGCTGCAGTCACACTAGCAGTATTTGGTCAGTATCTAACATCAGTATTTGTAAGCCAAAACCAGGAGTGGGTGATAAATACAGAAGTGGTGCATATGTTTCTATTATACTTTTCCTCTAATTGTTCCACTCCTGGTTTTGGCTTACACATACTGATGTAAAATACTGACCAAATACTGCTAGTGTGACGGCAGCCTAACAAAAGGAACAGTATTAGGAAGGTAGAAAAAAAATAATAAAGGTATATAGCTACCTGTACGGGGTTTGTAATAAGATATATTCCAGCATTTCAAAATGTAATAAACGTGCAGGAGCAATCCGTGTGCTAAATGCAGGGTCCAAACAAAAAGTGTACAACGCAGAAACAAGAAAGATAAACGACAAATAGTGCTGTTAATAAGAAGGAAAGAGAGCACAAAACTAAACTAAATCCCCAAAGTGGTGAACGAGAGCTGCTTAGTTACCTTGTGAGTAAAAGTCGGCCTGCTTCTGGTGTCTGGGTGCTGTGAGGTAGAGGAAGTGTCTGGACGAGTGAATAAATACCGTTCCAATGTGATGTAACATCCGGAGAACTCGTGCCCGAGGTGTTCATACAGAACTATCCGAAGAGCAGGAGAATGTTGGCGCGTGCGCACTGACGTTCCGGGTGCCGAGTGAGGAAAGAGAAGAGACAACATGAAGGGCGCTTGTGCAGCAATGAAAAATATACTGGAACATAAAAGGAGTGTAGATACAGGGAACAAAAAGGTGGAAAGGTGGACACACTGTAAAATGCAAGAATGAAAGTAGAAATGTAGGTAAATATATGATCAGAGAGGAGACAGTGAAATACCAAAGAGTAAGCATGGGATAAAGGAGAGGATAATAGGAAAAAAAGATAAAATGAAAGGACATACTAGAAAAGCATAAATAAAAATAACAATTAAAAATAAAAATAAAAATCTGGGACTCAAAGTAAATAGGGGAAGAAAGAAAGGATAGTAGGGAGAAGAGTGAAGAAAGTCAATATGGCCATGTTAGGGCTTGCTTTTTGCGGGACAAGTTGTACTTTTGAATGACCCCATTGGTTGTGCTATATCGTGTATTCAAAAACAGGAAAAAAAAATCCAGTTCTTTTTTACTTAAGAGGTAAAAAAAAAATCCAAAGTTTGTTGAAAAAAAAATTGTGCCATTTTTCAATACCCATAGTGTCTCCATTTTTCGTAATCTCTGGTTGGGTGAGTAGCTTTTGCGTGCCGAGCTGACATTTCTAATGATACCATTTTGGTGCAGGTACAATCTTTTGATCGCCTGTTATTGGATTTTAATGCAATGTTCAGGCGACCCAAAAAAAGTAATTCTTGCATTTTGACTTTTTTCTCAATATGCCGTTTAACAATCGGTTAGAAGTGCACACGTGGAGAAAATCCAGGGGGACATAGGTACTCATAAAAAATAAAATGTATTTATCCATAATTAAAAAAGGTTTGTTTCAGCAAGATGTCTTATTTATGGCCGTTTAACAATCGGGTTAGTTTTTTTTATTATATTGATATATCAGGCAATTCTGAACTCGACAATACCAAACATGTGTATGTTTGAGGTTCCTTGCTTTATTTTGAATCGGGTGAAAGGGGGGTGTCTTGAACTTTTATATTTTTCTATGTTTGTAAAAACTTTTTTTTTTACTTTTGGCATGCTTCAATAGTTTCCATGGGAGACTAGAAGCTGCCATAACTCAATTACCTATGCTACATACAGGCGATGTTCAAATCGCCTGTATGTAGCAGAATTGCTTACTTCCCAGAAGCGCATGTTAAATGTCGCTGTCAGAGTTTGACAGCAGCATTTAACGGGTTAATAGCCGAGGTTGGCACAGTGCCAGAGCCCACATCAAAGGAAGAGTGAAGGGGTTAATATATATTGTAACTTTGTGGTTTTAATACTGTGGCATTAAAAAAATTGCAGGATGATGTCTCCTCCTTGAAAGTAAAAAACAATGCTTGGTATTGCTTCATTCATAAAGTCAGATCTGTTAAAGTATATAATTAAACCTTAAGTTTTTTTACACCCATTTTGGTCTATAAATACATCCATGTACTAGTGTGTGTAACCTGTTGTTTTTTTTCTTACAATTGATAAGGATTAGGCCGGGGTCACACTTAGCATAGGGAAATACGGTCCGTTTTTTACAGGCGTAATATGCAGAAATGATCCCAAAACAGTGATCCGTATGTCATCCGTAGGCAGGGTGTGGCTGCGTATTTTGCGCATGTAAACCTCCGTATGTAATCCGCATGGCATCCGTACAGCGAGATTTTCTCGTAGGCTTGCAGAATGGACATAGAATGGATCCATGGGCTCAAATATTCCTGAAAACATATATACAGTCTATATATATATATATATATATATATATATATATATATATATATATATATATATATATATATCAGTGAGACACACATATATATATATATATATATATATATATATATATATATTTATATTTCATACAGCGCTAGATAGCTTAAAAGCCGGTAATTCAATTAGCCGGCTTTTGCTATCTGCTTATCAAACCCGACAGGATATGAGACCTGGTTATACACAGTAAACCATTTCATATCTCTTATTTTTTACATATTCCTCACTAATGATGTTATTAGAGTGTGTGTGCAAAATTTGGGGGCTCTAGCTGTTAAAATAAAGGGTTAAATCACGGAAAAAAATCCTGGCTCCCGTGCAATTTTCTCCACTAAAGTGGGAAAGCCAGTGACTGAGGGCAGATATTAATAGCCTAGAGAGGGTCCATGGTTATTGGCCCCCCTGGCTAAAAACTTCTGCCCCCAGCCACCCCAGAAAAGGCACAGCTTTCCAACTAACTAAGTAATTCACTAACCCCCATGGGTTCACTTTATTGAAATGCAGAACAGTTTATCACCCCCCTTACGGGCTCACTGTATCCTCTTTCAATTTTATTCAGAGTACATCATATCAAACTATTTCCTATTCTACATACTATCGGCTATAGATACCTTATTTGACAGAAATACATGGTAACAGTATTTTACCCCAAACACATAGTAGGGCCATGTATGACAACCTGGGATTTTAGTGACCCATCATCATTACAGATGCAAACACTAAAGAACAAGATGATATAGAGGTCTCAATTTTATAGAAAAATGCAAATTTTTATTAGTAAAATACAACAAGAAGACAAGGGAAATGAGGGCTGGATCACAAGGGAATGCAACACATATGGTGCAAAAAATAGGCCGCGCAGAGACCGGGACTGCAATATAATATTAATAGTATAAATATTTGATAAATAATTCACACACAAGAGATTATATTAACCTCCATGGAAATACCCCAAATATTACATCCAACAATGTGGTTAAAACAACCTACAGGCAATAGACATGGGGTATAATCATACAAAGTGTCACATGGATTTGCCCACGCTGGCCACAAGGTGGCTCCTAATAACCCAAATGGAGTGTCATATATACATGCATAGTCAGCGACATGCGATGCAAAGTAAATGACTTTACCTATAGTAGCAGGGCAAGAAAATGCAGCTGGGTCAATGCGCGTCCGCCCCGACGCGCGTTTCGGACCTTCCTTCCTCGGGGCTATGTAAACATTATTACTATCTACTTTTCTCTTTATTGCATTAACTCACTATTATATTAACTTTATAATATATTAACTTCTCTAGCAAAGTGCAATACTTCAACATTCCCTTTAGGAGGAAACTCAAGTCTTTTTTTCTGAGGTAGTGCAAAGTAATCACATCATCAGTATTCAACTCAATTTAAAGGTGACATGATGCGAGGGACCCATGACGAACCCCCAACGTTGGTCTTGGATGGGCTACAAGACGTGTAATCCTGACCCAGAATTCTGCCACACCAGCGGGTTTTTCTTCAGGTCTGTAGAGCAAAGTAATTTTTACAGCAAGATTAACAGTAGTTTCTGTTAGAGGCAGTCTCTGTAAAAGCCTCCTTTGTAAAACCAGTAGGAAGCACCTTTAAGAAGGTGCCAACTATTTACAAGAACAGTTTGTGATCATGCACAGTTCATGATTCTGCAGTTCGTTGATGAAAGTAGGAAAACTTGTGCAAACATAGGATCTCTTTAACCCCTTTCTGACATCTGACGTACTATCCCGTCGAGGTGGGGTGGGCCCGTATGACCACCGACGGGATAGTCATACGCGATCGGCCGCACTCACGGGGGGAGCGCGGCCGATCGCGGCCGGGTGTCAGCTGCATATCGCAGCTGACATCCGGCACTATGTGCCAGGAGTGGTCACGGACCGCCCCCGGCACATTAACCCCTGGCACACCGTGATCAAACATGATCGCGGTGTACCGGCGGTATAAGGAAGCATCGCGCAGGGAGGGGGCTCCCTGCGGGCTTCCCTGAGACCCCCGCAGCAACGCGATGTGATCGCGTTGCTCCGAGGGTCTCCTACCTCCCTCCTCGCCGCAGGTCCCGGATCCAAGATGGCCGCGGCATCCGGGTCCTGCAGGGAGGGAGGTGGCTTACCGAGTGCCTGCTCAGAGCAGGCGCTGGTAAGCTTGCAGCCCTGCACAGCAGATCGCAGATCTGACAGAGTGCTGTGCACACTGTCAGATCACCGATCTGTAATGTCTACCCCTGGGACAAAGTAAAAAAGTAAAAAAAAAATTCTCCACGTGTGTAAAAAAATAAATAAAAAAATCCTAAATAAATAAAAAAATATATATATTTATTATTCCCATAAATACATTTCTTTAGCTAAATAAAAAAACCAAAACAATAAAAGTACACATATTTAGTATCGCCGCGTCCGTAACGACCCAACCTATAAAACTGCCCCACTAGTTAACCCCTTCAGTAAACACCGTAAGAAAAAAAAAAAAAAACGAGGCAAAAAACAACGCTTTATTATCATACCGCCGAACAAAAAGTGGAATAACACGTGATCAAAAAGACTGATATAAATAACCATGGTACCTCTGAAAACGTCATCTTGTCCCGCAAAAAAGGAGCTGCCATACAGCATCATCAGCAAAAAAATAAAAAAGTTATAGTCCTGAGAATAAAGCGATACCAAAATAATTATTTTTTCTATAAAATAGTTTTTATCGTATAAAAGCGCCAAAACATAAAAAAAATGATATAAATGAAGTATCGCTGTAATCGTACTGACCCGACGAATAAAACTGCTTTATCAATTTTACCAAACGCGGAACGGTATAAACGCCTCCCCCCAAAGAAATTCATGAATAGCTGGTTTTTGATCACTCTGCCTCACAAAAATCGGAATAAAAAGCGATCAAAAAATGTCACGTGTCCGAAAATGTTACCAATGAAAACATCAACTCGTCCCGCAAAAACAAGATCTCACATGACTCTGTGGACTCAAATATGGAAAAATTATAGCTCTCAAAATGTGGTAACGCAAAAAATATTTTTTGCAATGAAAAGCGTCTTTCAGTGTGTGACGGCTGCCAATCATAAAAATCCGCTAAAAAACCCGCTATAAAAGTAAATCAACCCCCCCTTCATCACCCCCTTAGTTAGGGAAAAATAAAAAAATTAAAAAATGTATTTATTTCCATTTTCCCATTAGGGTTAGGGTTAGGGTTAGGGCTAGAGTTAGGACTAGAGTTAGGGCTAGGGTTAGGGTTAGGGTTAGGGTGAGGGCGAGGGTTAGGGCTAGGGTTAGGGCTAGGGTTGGGGCTAGGGTTAGGGCTAGGGTTAGGGTTAGGGTTGGGGCTAGGGTTAGGGTTAGGGCTAGGGTTAGGGCTAGGGTTGGGGCTAGGGTTAGGGCTAGGGTTAGGGCTAGGGCTAGGGTTGGGGCTAGGGTTAGGGCTAGGGTTAGGGTTAGGGTTAGGGCTAGTGTTACGGCTAGTGTTAGGGCTAGTGATAGGGCTAGGTTTATTGCTAGGGTTAGGGCTAGGGTTAGGGCTAGGGTTGGGGCTAGGGTTGGGGCTACAGTTAGGGTTGGGGCTAAAGATAGGGTTAGGGTTTGGATTACATTTACGGTTGGGAATAGGGTTGGGTGTGTCTGGGTTAGTGGTGTGGTTAGGGTTACTGTTGGGATTAGGGTAAGGGGTGTGTTTGGATTAGGGTTTCAGTTATAATTGGGGGGTTTCCACTGGTTAGGCACATCAGGGGCTCTCCAAACGGGATATGGCATCCGATCTGAATTCCAGCCAATTCTGCGTTGAAAAAGGAAAACAGTGCTCCTTCCCTTCAGAGCTCTCCCGTGTGCCCAAACAGGGGTTTACCCCAACATATGGGGTATCAGCATACTCAGGACAAATTGGACATCATCTTTTGGGGTCCAATTTCTCCTGCTACCTTTGGGAAAATACAAAACTGGGGGCCAAAAAATAAGTTTTGTGGGAAAAAAAGGATTTTTAAAGGATTTTTTATTTTCACGGCTTTGCGTTATAAACTGTAGTGAAACACTTGGGGGTTCAAAGTTCTCACAACACATCTAGATAAGTTCCTTGGGGGGTCTAACTAGTTTCCAATATGGGGTCACTTGTGGGGGGTTTGTACTGTTTGGGTACATCAGGGGCTCTGCAAATGCAACGTGACGCCTGCAGACCAATACATTTAAGTCTGCATTCCAAATGGCGCTCCTTCCCTTCCAAGCTCTGTCATGTGCCCAAACAGTGGTTCCCCCCCACATATGGGGTATAAGCGTACTCAGGACAAATTGGACAACAACTTTTGGGGTCCAATTTATCCTGATACCCTTGTGAAAATACAAAACTGGGGGCTAAAAAATCATTTTTGTGAAAAAAAAAAGAATTTTTATTTTCACGGCTCTGCGTTATAAACTGTAGTGAAACACTTGGGGGTTCAAAGCTCTCAAAACACATCTAGATAAGTTCCTTAGGGGGTCTACTTTCCAAAATGGTGTCACTTGTGGGGGGTTTTAATGTTTAGGCACATCAAGGGCTCTCCAAACGCAACATGGCATCCCATCTTAATTCCAGTCAATTTTGCATTGAAAAGTAAAATAGCGCTCCTTCCCTTCCGAGCTCTGCTATGCGCCCAAACAGTGGTTTACCCCCACATATGGGGTATCGTCGTACTCAGGACAAATTGCAAAACAACATTTGTGGTCTAATTTCTTCTATTACCCTTGGGGAAATAAAAAAATGGGGGCGAAAAGATCATTTTTGTGAAAAAATATGATTTTTTATTTTTACGGCTCTGCATTATAAACTTCTGTGAAGCACTTGTTGGGTCAAAGTGCTCAACACACATCTTGATAAGTTCCTTAAGGGGTCTACTTTCCAAAATGGTGTCACTTGTGGGGGCTTTCAATGTTTAGGCACATCAGGGGCTCTCCAAACGCAACATGGCGTCCCATCTCAATTCCAGTCAATTTTGCATTGAAAAGTCAAATGGCGCTCCTTCCCTTCCAAGCTCTGCCCTGCGCCCAAACAATGGTTTACACCCACATATGGGGTATCAGCATACTCAGGACAAATTGCACAACAATTTTTGGGGTCCAATTTCTTCTCTTACCCTTGGGAAAATAAAAAATTGGGGGCGAAAAGATCATTTTTGTGAAAAAATAAGATTTTTTATTTTTACGGCTCTGCATTATAAACTTCTGTGAAGCACTTGTTGGGTCAAAGTGCTCACCACACATCTAGATAAGTTCCTTACGGGGTCTGCTTTCCAAAATGGTGTCACTTGGGGGGGTTTCAATGTTTAGGCACATCAGGGGCTCTCCAAATGCAACATGGCGTCCCATCTCAATTCCAGTCAATTTTGCATTGAAAAGTCAAATGGCGCTCCTTTCCTTCCGAGCTCTGCCATGCGCCCAAACAGTGGTTTACCCCCACATATGGGGTATCAGCGTACTCAGGACAAATTGTACAACAAATTTTGGGGTCTATTTTCTCCTGTTACCCTTGGTAAAATAAAACAAATTGGAGCTGAAATAAATTTTGTGTGAAAAAAAGTTAAATGTTCATTTTTATTTAAACATTCCAAAAATTCCTGTGAAACACCTGAAGGGTTAATAAACTTCTTGAAAGTGGTTTTGAGTACCTTGAGGGGTGCAGTTTTTAGAATGGTGTCACACTTGGGTGATTTCTATCATATTGACCCCTCAAAATGACTTCAAATGAGATGTGGTCCCTAAAAAAAAATGGTGTTGTAAAAATGAGAAATTGCTGGTCAAATTTTAACCCTTATAACTCCGTCACAAAAAAAAATGTTGGTTCCAAAATTGTGCTGATGTAAAGTAGACATGTGGGAAATGTTACTTATTAAGTATTTTGCGTGACATATGTCTGTGATTTAAGGGCATAAAAATTCAAAGTTGGAAAATTGCGAAATTTTCAAAATTTTTGCCAAATATTCATTTTTTTCACAAATAAACGCAAGTTATATCGAAGAAATTTTACCACTATCATGAAGTACAATATGTCACAAGAAAACAATGTCAGAATCGCTAAGATCCGTTGAAGCGTTCCAGAGTTATAACCTCATAAATGGACAGTGGTCAGAATTGTAAAAATTGGCCCGGTCATTAACGTGCAAACCACCCTTGGGGGTGAAGGGGTTAAGCAGGGGATCCCTTTAAGAGTTAACCCTAGATGGGTTTAAAGGCAGGAAAAGGTTTTTAAGAACTATTTACAATCAGTGTTTCGAGGTTTATTGCAGTTCTGGAGGTAGCACTGGTGGAGGTAGCCCGATTGGGTACTGGCGGCTACCAGCTACCAGGTGCTACATAGGGGGCTCCCTCACTCCAGATGGGAGTCTGAGTACCCACAGTTCCATTCAGGGGTAACCTGAGCACAGGTCACCATTGAAGTTGGTTCCGTGGCCACGACAGTTTCAGTAGTTGTGACAGTACATACCGTGGTGCGAGTAAAGGTACAAGTAGGCGTAATAGTCATAGTGGTAGTAGTAGTGGTGGTCTAGACGCATGGTGGCGCCACTGTCACAGGAGACGACATAGCTGGAATTTTGGCATGATGTGTCACAGTGTCTCTTTTCTTGTGCACATTCAGGGCAAACCGGCCTTTTTCACCGAAATGTCTCCCGGGTATAAGTCTCTGTCAGGGTGTCCTTCCCAGAGGTGAGATTCTACATCCCTGCGGTTGACAAATATCTTGGCGCATAGTCCTGGCTCTTTGATAAAGCCCCATCCTCCTTGGAGTTTGAAGGCTACGACTGTGCCCTGCTTATGCGGGGCCTGGTTAGTGGTACGGTCCTTGCGGGCCTGGACTTTGACTTGCAGGTCGCGTTTGTCGAAGGCTCTACGTTGGGCCTGGTGTCTCTCCTCAGTTTCCTCCCACTTGCAAGCAAGCTGGGCCTGGTAGTCCTCTCAACTCAAAACCTCCACAGTCTCTCCTTTCTGTTGTTCTGCCCCGGGGAACCCCATAAAATCTGGTCCGGGATTCACCCAGCGGTACACAGTCCGCTCTGCCTATACCTCACCCAGCAGGGTGGTGGGTGCAATTGGGGCCTTCAGGAACCGCTCCATCCCCGTGGCTTGGTCTCAAGGCTCGAGGCGCTGGAGGTGGTGAGTACCGAGGGGAGGTGGCGCTGCTATGGGGCCTACCAGTAGGTCTTCTGTCACAGGGGCAGAGTTAGCTTTCTTACCTGCCGCAGCGGCAGCATCTGCAGCGGTGCTGGCAGCGGCTCTTGTAGCGGTGAAGGGAGCGGTGTCGGTGGCGGTGCCGTTGGATCCTCCGCAGGCGTCTTCCGGTACGGGGCTTTGACATTCACCCGCAGCTGCAGAAGCTGATCGATCAGCTGAATGATTTATGGCTGCTAGCCAGGCTGAGTACATGTGGGGGTTCCTGGTTGCTAGGGAATCCCCACATGTACTCAGCCTGGCTAGTAGCTGTAAATCATTCAGCTGCCGTGATGAAAACTAAATCTCCGAGCAGTCATAAATACTCAGAGACCACCCGAGCAACGAGTACACTCGCTCATCACTAATCAACATCAAAACTTCAAGGGTCAAAACTTGAATAAACCTAATAAAAAAGAAAAATCTAGCCATTGATGTAGAGGATACATTTTTTCACAACTAATCATTGAATATTTTCATAAACAATAAAAAATCTGTTAAGAAATTCATTATTGGTGAAGTATATAAAAAAGGTGATAAAATAAAATAAAAATAAAATTAAAAGTGAGACAGACAAACTGAATTCTACATTGTACGTCCCATGTGGGGTCAGATTGTGAAAAAATTGCACAAAAAACTTGCATAAATGTATTGCACATTTTCAAAAGCATTTATTAAAAAAGTAACAAATGAAAAAAAATAAATGAATGCCATTTTATGAAGAAAAAATAGAAATATTTGATGTTCTTATCTCAGTGTGACCTTTCCAGGACTGCTGTAAGACTATTGAATAAACCCATAGCCTCCTCTTCCTCATCTTTTTTTATTCAAGCACCAGACATTGCTTTCCAAAATGGTGGCCAATAAACCACACACAAAGAACATGGTTCATAGGCAGGGAAGCCGAACAATTTAGAAAAATTCAGATACATCAAAATGTAGATGAAAAACCATTAGAATTGGAGTTAGTGGCTAGTGCAGTACTAATTAGGTTCTGTGCTTTTCTACTTGAAGTACTGTGATTTTCACTCGTGGGGTGAATACAGAGGTGGATTAAGAGAAGCCAGGGCTCTTGGCAGTTCAGACTGAATCGCCCCCCCCATCACCTGATCTGACATATGAAGGATCACCTGATCAGATGTTATATGAAAGTTCACATGATGGGCACACAGTTGCTCAAGTGCCTGTTTGGGAGACCGTGAATGGCCTCATTTTGCTTTGCCCTCCACGCAGTATTTGACCCCTTAAAATGAAAATTAATACAGACTACACTTCAGACTAATAAAAACCACAAGAAGTGACATCACTTACTGTAGTTTATGCTATGGAATAGCACTATATAATAATGGATGGTAAACGAAGAACTGTATGTAATAAGAGCGGGAGCACTATACATAAGAGAGAACACTATATAAGAATGGATGGTGCTATATATTATAAGAAAGTCCACTGAATGACACTATACATAACATGACACTATGTAATAAGAGAAGACACTATATATTAAACAAGAGGACCCTGTAATAAAGAAAGGTGCTGTACCTAATAAGGAACAAAACTAGGTAATAGAAAATGTTCTATGCATGTTATGTGTGTCACCATTATTACCAATATGTATTAATAATGCTTCACATAAGGGATTGCACTTTATAAGCCAGGATTCAGTCACAAGGCCATGTGCCTCAATGGACTGTCAGGTTCCTAAGCTTGTTATTATCTCCTCTCTGTGGGTGCCTGTTAAAAGCGGGATGCCACTGGTGAGGTAGTCGGCCATGGAAGCTCTGAAGTTGCAGCTGCTCTAATCCCGGCAAGTCAGCAGAGGGTTAGACTAATTTTGCACCATCTTGGGTATGTTGCTGGGACTGTTCTATATGTTACTGTTTGTTTGGTGGTTCAATAAAGTATTGCCACACTATTTTACCCTCACACTGTGCTATGCCTACAATAACAAGAGAGGGAACGTTCAGTGGGATGAGCCCTGCTCCATGCAGTCTATGGCTAGTAGGCGACAGCACCCACTGACCCCCCGTGTCTCCACATATATCATATACTGTAGAAACAAGAGGGCATGTCTAAGGAAGAATTTAAAATCAGTAGTGAAGTGGGGCTTGAAAGGGAGACCAAAAGCAATAAAAAAGGATTTTGGAGGTATGTTAAAAGCAAAAGAAAAGTCAAATTTGTTATAGGATTTTTGACAGGATGAAATGACTGAAGTGGTCAAAAAAGATGTTGAGAATGTTGAACTTTTTAAATTCCAATTTTACATCTGTGTTCTCTAAGAAAGCAAATGTAGCGTCAACTGATCACTGATCTTCACTGTGATATCAAAGGAATAAAAGAAAACACACTATCTATAAACAGAGAGATGGTGAGAGAACACTTTAAATTAATTTAAATCTTCTGTGTCAGATGAATTACAACTCAGGGTACTGAAAGAGAGAGCAGACAAAATTGCAGAATCACTAGTCAGAATCTTTGAACATTTTTGGAGAACAGGAAAAGTCCCAGAAGATTGGAGAAGGGCAAATATTGTCCCTATCTTCAAAATAGGATAGGAGATAGAACCAGAAAGTTACAGGCCAGTGAGCATTACTTCTATACTAGGTAATATGTATGTAAGTACTTGAATGAGAATACAGAAATTAACCAGAGCCAGCGTGGGTTTGTAAAAAAAAAAAGTAATGCCAGACTAATCTAATTTCCTTCTGTGATGTAATTACTCACTGGGTTGATCAGCGAAACCTCGATTGATATAGTATATCTCAACTTCATAAAAGTATTTGATAAAGTATCTCCTACTATCCTAATTGAAAAAATGACCAAGTATGGGATTGACAAGGCTACGGTTAGGTGGATTCATAACTTGCTCAGTGATCGTACTCAAAGAGTGGTAATGAAGAGAAGAATGTTTCAAGTGGGGTACCAAAAGGTTCTGTCTTGACCCTAGTGTTGTTCAACACTTTTATAAATGTTCTAGATAATGCAAAGACCATGCAAAGCTAGGAGGATTCAGGAGTATCTAGATACGCGTTAACAACAGGCAGTGGCTAATAGAGTGGTATTTAACAGGAAGAAATGCAAAATTCTACATCTGGGCAAGAAGAACAAAAATTACAGCTACAGAATGAGATCAATAGAACTAAGCAACAGCAGGTGTGAAAAAAACTTGGGTATACTAATAGATCACAGACTGCACACAAGTCAACAGTGTGATGCAGCAGCAAAAAAGGAAAACACAGTTCTGGGAAGTATTAAGAGAAGCATAGAGTCTAGATCACATTATATAATTATCCCCCTCTACTCTCTCATGATCAGACCTCTCTGTGTCCAGTTCTGAGCACCACATTTTAAAAAATACATTGAAAAACTGGAGCAAGTTCAGAGAAGAGCTACCTTGATGTTGAGCAGTCTGCAAACTATGTCCAAAGAGGAACTGATAAAGGATCTAGGAATGTTTAGTTTGCAAAAAAGAAGGTTAAGAGGAGACTAAATAGCTATATACAAATATCTGAAGGGCTGTCACAGTATAGAGGGAATATACCTTATTCTCATTTACAAATGGAAACACAAGAAACAATTGAATGAAACTGAATGGGAGAAGATACAGATTTGATATTAGAAAAAACTTTTTGACAGTGAGTTTGATCAATGAGTGGAACTCTAAAATTCTAGGATTCTATGACGCTATTGAATTACATGGATCAGTGAGCTGTCCATGAACTAGCCACATAGCACACTTCTTATTTATACGCTCATCTGCATGACCCCTTAGGTTATTATAGTTCTCCTAATAAAAACAAGAGAAAATGAACGGACGAGGGGTGTGACTAAGTACGGTGGAAACAAGGAGTTTCTTTTATTTATTATGCACCTGTGAATTTTGCTCTTTGCTATCATGTAAGAAACACCTACATTTATGTTTTGGATGCCTATATTCATGGAGCCTATAATTATATTAAGAACAATCTGAACATGGTCTCCCTTGAAGTCCCTGTACCCAGGTTGTTGCCCAGATTGTCCTTATTATTATTAGCTCCTGAATGCATCATACTTGCTTTTCAAAGTATGATTTATGGATGACTTTTGCACTTGGTCAAATTAAAATGGTATATATACAGGTCCTTCTCAAAAAATTAGCATATAGTGTTAAATTTCATTATTTACCATAATGTAATGATTACAATTAAACTTTCATATACTATAGATTCATTATCCACCAACTGAAATTTGTCAGGTCTTTTATTGTTTTAATACTGATGATTTTGGCATACAACTCCTGATAACCCAAAAAACCTGTCTCAATAAATTAGCATATCAAGAAAAGGTTCTCTAAACGACCTATTACCCTAATCTTCTGAATCAACTAATTAACTATAAACACATGCAAAAGATACCTGAGGCTTTTAAAAACTCCCTGCCTGGTTCATTACTCAAAACCCCCATCATGGGTAAGACTAGCGACCTGACAGATGTCAAGAAGGCCATCATTGACACCCTCAAGCAAGAGGGTAAGACCCAGAAAGAAATTTCTCAACAAATAGGCTGTTCCCAGAGTGCTGTATCAAGGCACCTCAATGGTAAGTCTGTTGGAAGGAAACAATGTGGCAGAAAACGCTGTACAACGAGAAGAGGTGACCGGACCCTGAGGAAGATTGTGGAGAAGGACCGATTCCAGACCTTGGGGAACCTGAGGAAGCAGTGGACTGAGTCTGGTGTGGAAACATCCAGAGCCTCCGTGCACAGGCGTGTGCAGGAAATGGGCTACAGGTGCCGCATTCCCCAGGTAAAGCCACTTTTGAACCATAAACAGCGGCAGAAGCGCCTGACCTGGGCTACAGAGAAGCAGCACTGGACTGTTTCTAAGTCTTTCGGAAATCAAGGTGCCAGAGTCTGGAGGAAGACTGGGGAGAAGGAAATGCCAAAATGCCTGAAGTCCAGTGTCAAGTACCCACAGTCAGTGATGGTGTGGGGTGCCATGTCAGCTGCTGGTGTTGATCCACTGTGTTTCATCAAGGGCAGGGTCAATGCAGCTAGCTATCAGGAGATTTTGGAGCACTTCATGCTTCCATCGGCTGAAATGCTTTATGGAGATGAAGATTTCATTTTTCAGCACGACCTGGCTCCTGCTCACAGTGCCAAAACCACTGGTAAATGGTTTACTGACCATGGTATTACTGTGCTCAATTGGCCTGCCAACTCTCCTGACCTGAACCCCATAGAGAATCTGTGGGATATTGTGAAGAGAAAGTTGAGAGACGCAAGACCCAACACTCTGGATGAGCTTAAGGCCGCTATTGAAGCATCCTGGGCCTCCATAACATCTCAGCAGTGTCACAGGCTGATTGCCTCCATGCCACGCCGCATTGAAGCAGTCATTTCTGCCAAAGGATTCCCGACCAAGTATTGAGTGCATAACTGAACATTATTATTTGATGGTTTTTTGGTTTGTTATTGAAAAACACTTTTATTTGATTGGACGGGTGAAATATGCTAATTTATTGAGACAGGTTTTTTGGGTTATCAGGAGTTGTAGGCCAAAATCATCAGTATTAAAACAATAAAAGACCTGACAAATTTCAGTTGGTGGATAATGAATCTATAATATATGAAAGTTTAATTGTAATCATTACATTATGGTAAATAATGAAATTTAACACTATATGCTAATTTTTTGAGAAGGACCTGTACTGTAGGTGTGAATGGGTGCTATACACAAAAGCTTTGAGATTTTACTTAAATACAAATTATGTAGTTGTTTCACTGTTTTGGATTCTTTGGAGCAAAACTTGGTTATGAAGAGGCATAGATAGTATTAAATTATAAACTTCCTCCCCTAATCATATATTCAGCATTTTTTTGTTCTGAGGCTGAGCAGTCCTTGTTGGGTAAGTTTATGCCAGTGTCCACAAACTCCATCAGTCACTCTGGGACCAAAAAACGTATCCTAGAACTTTTTTGCTACTTTTGCGCCACAAGAATAATATGGCTGCATAGATGTTTTATCAGTCGGTAGAAGAGAGCTATATAGATTTTGCAGAGCTGAATATATCAGGAGTGTTCATAAGGCTGAGCGATGTCGTGTTCGGATGCTGTAGCTTGGGGTTATTTTATCCTTTATTCATAAACCTCCAGAATATTGTGTGATGTGATACAATAAATAAAAACAAACCAAACAAAAACTAAGAATGATGCAGAGCCGCCAGATGGATGCCAAGTTTCATTTTGTAGTCTGGTAGAATTTGAAGCATTAAAAAAAATATTGTAAAGAAGGACATAACCCCTTAGTGTAGAAAAAGTTCCTGTCCTTATTGGTTCAATGAATATCATAATTCATATATTTTCCATTTAAATCTGTTGACTGCTTGCAGCATATTAATAACATATCCATAGAGTAGGTCATCAATATGGGATCAGTGGGGCTTTGATTACCGGCACCACCAGTGATCAGCTGTTGTTTGGTTTGGACGCCACAAGATGTAAACACTTTGAATGGAGTTGCAAAGCGCAGCTCCATTCACTGTGTAGCGGCCGCTGTGGAGTCCTGAAGAACATCTGCTATAAAAAGAACAGGAAATAAAAGCTGTTTGTTGGGGTGGTCTGGGTGTTGAAACCCATTGACCTCCTAATAATGAGCTATTCTTTAGACAGGTTATCTACATGCTGCCACCCCTTAAACTCTTTTTCCAGGACACTGATACAGAAGACCTGAATTGTATGTCCTAAATTTCTTTGGTGTTTCTGCATCAGTCACTGACTGAAAATCTGTCTGGAGTTTCTGAACATTAAATATTGGTACTTGTTTCTCCAGAACAAATAACTGTTGTCCATATTTTCATTCAATGCATGCAACAAAAAAAGTAAATGTCTGAACGTCATGCAGGGATTGCCAGTTTGTTAGGGAATCCCCATCTGTCTGACAGCCACAAATCATGCAGCCACAGAGAATCGAACATAATAAACGACCATGCCCAAGATACTCGGATAACACCTGAGCATGCTCAGATAAGATGATACCCAAGCATGTTCGCTCATCACTAATGTCGACGTGAAAAAAATTGAACCGCACTCAGATTACATAATGGAGAAGGTGGAAAAACGTTCCTCTTAATTTCCGAGAAAATTTCCCTCTGGTCTAACTCTGATCAAACTCTAATTGGAGTCTTATTAGCATATTTGGACTGATTTTTTCTGGATGCACCTGCCCTTAGGGTAATTAGTATGTGATGTTACCAGGCAGCATTACAAATCTAATTGGTGATCTAGTCACACTGTGAACATCCTAAAGTCCATTTCCCACTTTTCTATAACCTTGGCTCTTGGCATAAAATCTTGTTGCATTATATTAGTGAGAATTGCCAACATTTTATTCACTAACGTTTATGAATCATTTCAGCTGATTAGTCTAAGCTATTTGAAGAAAAAAAGTTTTGTAGACACAAGTGGGGAAAGTAAGACATTGTATAGGTGACTAGTTAGTTTATAACACCTACCTGTATATTGCTAAATTGATGCTGTTATGCTGTGTAGGAAGCAGACCGGAAGGCTGTGATGAGAAACCGACACTTACCATGCATATACTGAGGCCATGTGCACACGTTCAGGATTTTTGGTGTTTTTTTCACGTTTTTTCGCTAAAAAAAGTGATAAAAACGCGAAAAAAATGCTTACATATGCCTCCTATTATTTACAGGGTATTCCGCATTTTTTGTGCAAATGCTATACAGAGAAAAATTGAGTCTTGCTAGATAATAGAAGTATATATAAACACATTTTATTAGTTAAATAAATCACACAAAATATTGTTATAAAATGAGGCTTGAAAAGAGCACAAAAAATAGCCCAAAGTGTAACAGAGCAATAAATAAGTAACAAACAATGTAACAAAATACCGGGTAAGTGACAAATAGTCCAAGTTAAATAGGAGCTGGGTACAACCTTAAGACGTATAGGGTAAATGCATATATAGCTAATGATGTCGCTATTGCAGAGTCTCTGTCTGCAGATACAGAGAATGTCTCACCAATTATATCAAAGGGATCGAAATAGTTCAAAATACATTAAAACAAGAACTCTCAGAAATTGAGTTACGGACACTAAATCAAGATATCGATATTGAATTCCAGAAATGGGAGAAAGATATCTGTACAATTAAGACCACAAAATTTCAGAGAGATATTGGTGACAAACAATCCAATACAATGTATAAATGGAATCGAAAATCAAGGAGATATGTGAGGAGATCTAGGGGAAGATCTGCGTCCGTATCTATATCTATGACATCACAGGCCTCAAGTGAGGAATCTTCTAAATCTCTGAACAAAAATACGGACCCCCACAAAATGATTCCAAATAAGGATACTCAGGTGGTTAAACGTAAAATTACACAATTCTACAGACAGGATAAAAGAAATAAAAACAGCCATCTTGAGGTAATTAATTTATCTGCACATGTACTCACCGAGGCCCAGATAGAGGTTCTCTCTATGGGTCTGAATTTTTCACCCACTAATAACTTCGATTCTTTCACAGCTATAAAGGATCTCTTTCTGTTTTCAAGGAAATTAATCCTTAAAAAACTACACACAAAAGGAACATGTGTGAATGACCAGAGTGATCAAATTGAGGCAGAGGCACTCCGGGCTCTTGAAGATCTCTTGAGTGAACAGGATTCACTACCAGCAGGTACGTTCCCACAGTCCATCTATCCACGGTCTAAACGTTTTCCCCCCTTGTCAGTATGTCCAGCAGTGGAGATATTCACTAAGTTAGTGATGGATGACTTTAAACATATACCTATGACATATAAAAATGACTCAATTTTTCTCTGTATAGCATATATTCTAGAGTCGCTTTATTTCGCAATATGCAATTTAGCATATAAAGGCATACGTATGCAATGCAATTTGTATCAAATAATATGTTTTGGGGAATATGTATACAATTTTTTGTGCAAATGTTGCAATTTTTTATGCGAAAAAAATCGCATTGTGGAAAAAAAAGCAACATGTTCATTAAAAATGCGGAATTGCGGGGATTCCACACACATAGGAGTGCATTGATCTGCTTACTTCCCGCACGGGGCTGTGCACACCATGCGGGAAGTAAGCAGATTATGTGCGGTTGGTACCCAGGGTGGAGGAGAGGAGACTCTCCTCCACGGACTGGGCACCATATAATTGGTCAAAAAAAAGAATTAAAATAAAAAATAGTTCTATACTCACCGTCTGATGGCCCCCGAAGTGTTCCCGCCTCTCCGGTGCATGATCTCTCTTCGGTTCCTATAGATGGTGTGGTTCAGGACCTGTGATGACGTCACTGTCTTGTGATTGGTCGCGTGACCGCTCATGTGACTCACGCGACCAATCACAAGCCGTGACGTCATCACAGGTCCTGCACACCGGCATCTATAGGAATGGACGCCGCTGATGAGATGTCTGGGTGAGTATAACCATTTTTTATTTTTTTTATTATTTTTAAACATTCTATCTTTTACTATAGATGCTGCATAAGCTGCATCTATAGTAACAAGTTGGTCACACTTGTCAAACAGTATGTTTGACAAGTGTGACCAACTTGTCAGTCAGTTTTCCAAGCGATGCTACAGATCGCTTGGAAAACTTTAGCATTCTGCAAGCTAATTACGCTTGCAGAATGCTAAAAAAAGCGAAAAAAACGCAAAAAAAAATGCGGATTTCTTGCAGAAAATTTCCGGTTTTCTTCAGGAAATTTCTGCAAGAAATCCGGACGTGTGCACATACCCTAAAAGTTTTCACTGTGTGGGATGCTATAGCACTTCAGCTTATGAATGATAAAACAGTATTTTTCTCAGAGAATAAGCCTCCTTACCTTGACAAGCCAGAGCTGGTATGTCATTCTCCACAAGGAGAAGCCTTACCCTTTAGACCCCAGTCCAGAGCCTCTCACCGAGCCAAATCAGATCTCATACTTTGCACTGATGAGGGCCAATAGCCCGAAACACTGTGTCTGCAAATTGAGATTCTGATGTGGCTTTTATCCTAAGTCATATTGCAACACTCTTTAAAGGGTTGATTGTAACTTGTAGGATCCCTAGTTCCAACAGATGGCGCTATATAGAGTTCAAGTCCTCCTTCTCTCTGAAGAGCCAATTTGCATATATATTTTTCTCAGTACAACTCTCACGAGAAACCAGTATATTGTGCATGTCCCAGTGAAGTTTACCTGCTACTGTTGTACTGTTGCCCAACATTAAAAAATGTCAGATTAATTTTTTAAAACTAGCATTACTCTAGTCCATGTATTGCATAAGGTATTACAGCTTAGCCATATTTACTTAAATTGGATTGCAATATAATATCACAATAGATTGGCAGAACTGGCACTGCTCCTGGAGATAATTAGTATTTTTTTTTTAGATATTATGAAAATACTGGATGCTAACCTCTAGTGGGGAGGCATGTGAGTTGATGGTTAACTGTATACAAAGGTGTTCCAAGGAGAAGTCCCATCATGCTCACAGGGTTCATAGAATCATAGAATGTTAGAGTTGGGTCCTCCAGGGTCATCATGTCAAACCCCCTGCTCAATGCTGGATTTACTAAACCATCTCAAACAGATGTCTGTCCAGTCCTGGTCAGTTCTGACAAGATGTGTGTCAGTTAACTTGCTTAAAATTTTTTTGGTTGTTGGAAAAGCACTCTAAATTTGTCAGTAAAAGTTTATCTGACAAGTTTGGTGTTAGTCATGGCGATGGTTCTCCAAACACTGGAGAATAAACTGTTTCTGGGCCTCTTGAGTGATTTGTGAAAATTGAATGTACTTGTGAGTGTAATGAAGCATTCTGCGGCATCATTCACAATTTTCCAGCAACTTTTGTGGAATCACAGAATCAAAGAATCATAGAATGTTAGAGTTGGAAGGGACCTTACGGGTCATCATATACAATCAACTGCTCAATGCAGGATTCTCTAAACCATCTCAGACAGATGTCTGTCCAGCCTCTGTTTGAAGACTTCCATTGAAGAAGAAGTCACCACCTCTCGAGGTAGCCTGTTCCACTTATTGATCATCCTCACTTCTCTCTTTAAGTTTCATTCCATTGTTTCTCATGTTTCAATGTGCAAATGAGAATAAGGATGATCCCTCTATACTCTGACATCCCTTTAGGTATTAGTAGATAGGTATTAAGTCTCCTCTTAGCCTTCATTTTTGCAAGCTAAGCATTCCCAGATCCTTTAACCGTTCCTCGTAGGACAAACTTTGCAGTCCGCTCACCATTCTGGTAGCTCTTCTCTGAACTTGCTCTGGTTTTTCAATGTCTTTTTTAAAATGTAGTGCCCAGAACTGGACACAGTATTCCAGATGAGGTCTGACCAAGGGGAGTAGATGGGGATAATTACATCCCATGATCTAGACTCTGTGCTTCTCTTAAAACATCCTAGAACTGTGTTTGCCTTTTTTGCTGCTGCAGCACATTGTTGACTCATGTGCAGTCTGTGAACTATTAGTATACCCAAATCTTTTTCACACCTGCTGTTGCTTAGTTTTATTCCTCCCATTCTATAGAGGTAATTTTTGTTTTCCTTGCCCATATGTAGAATCTTGCATTTCTCTGTTAAATACCATTCTATTAGTTGCTGTCCATTTCTCAAGCTTATCTAGATACTTCTGAATCCTTTTTCTGTCTTCCCTAGAGATAGTAGTCCTTCCTAGCATTGCATCACCTGCAAATTTGATCAGTTTACCTTCAGTTTCCTTAACTAGATCATTTATAAAAATGTTGAACAACACTGGGGCCACAATAGAGTCTTTTGGTACCTCATTTAAAACACTCTTCCAATTGAATGTGCAACTCTTTCCTACTACTCTTTGAGTACGATTGCTGAGCCAGTTAAGAATCCACCTAACCATAGCCTTGTCAATCCCATACTTTGTCATTTTTTCAATAAGGATAGTATGAGATACTTTATAAACAGCTTTGCTGAAATCGCAACATACTATATCTACCTCATTTACCTGATCCACCCAGTCATTGATTCCATCATAGAAGGAAATTAGATTAGTCTGGCATAACTTGTTTGCTATAAACAAATGCTGGCTCTTGTTACTGTATTCTTATCCAAGTAGTTACATACATGCTGTTTAAAAATGTGTTCAATAATCTTTCCTGGCATAGAAGTAAGGCTCATTGTTAGTGTTGAGCATTCCGATACTGCAAGTATCGGGTATCGGCCGATACTTGCTGTATCGGAATTCCGATACCGAGATCCGATATTTTTGTGGTATCGGGTATCGGTATCGAAACAACATTAATGTAAAAATGTGTAAAAGAAAGAATTAAAATAAAAAATATTGCTATACTCACCTCTCCGACGCAGCCTGCACCTTACCGAGGGAAGCGGCAGCGTTCTTTGTTTAAAATTTGCGCTTTTCTTTCCTTTACTGAAGTCCCGGCTTGTGATTGGTCGCGTGCCGACCATGTGGCCGGGACGCAACCAATCACAGCAAGCCGTGACGTAATTTCAGGTCCTTCAGGATTTTAAAATTACGTTCCGGCGTTGTGATTGGTTGTGTCGCAGTCACATGGGCAACGCAACCAATCACAGCAAGCCGTGACGTAATTTCAGGTCCTTAAGGATTTTAAAATTACGTCCCGGCTTTGTGATTGGTTGCGTCGCAGTCACATGTGAGACGCAACCAATCACAAGCCGTGACGTCACGGGAGGCTGGACACGCGCGCATTTTAAAATGGGCGCGTGTCCAGCCTCCCGTGACGTCCCGGCTTGTGATTGGTTGCGACGCGGTCAACCAATCACAAGCCGGGAGGCTGGACATGCGCGTATTTTAAAAAGCGCGCGTGTCCAGCCTCCAGTGACGTCCCGGCTTATGATTGGTCACGGCGCCATGTTGCCGGGACGCGGACCAATCACAGCAAGCCGTGATGAAATTACGTCACGGCTTGCTGTGATTGGTCCGCGTCCCGGCAACATGGCCGCCATTAACCAATCACAAGCCGTGACGTCACGGGAGGCTGGACATGCGCGTATTTTAAAAAGCGCACGTGTCCAGCCTCCCGTGACGTCACGGCTTGTGATTGGTTAATGGCGGCCATGTTGCCGGGACGCGGACCAATCACAGCAAGCCGTGACGTAATTTCGTCACGGCTTGCTGTGATTGGTCCGCGTCCCGGCAACATGGCCGCCCTGACCAATCACAAGCCGGGACTTCACGTAACCAAGTAAAAGCGCGAATTTTAAACAAACAACGCTGCCGGTTCCCTCGCTGAGCTCCAGGCTGCGTCGGACAGGTGAGTATAGCAATATTTTTTATTTTAATTCTTTATTTTACACATTTATATGGATCCCAGGGTCTGAAGGAGAGTTTCCTCTCCTTCAGACCCTGGGAACCATCAGGAATACCATCCGATACTTGAGTCCCATTGACTTGTATTGGTATCGGGTATCGGTATTGGATTGGATCCGATACTTTGCCGGTATCGGCCGATACTTTCCGATACCGATACTTTCAAGTATCGGACGGTATCGCTCAACACTACTCATTGGCCTGTAATTTCCTGGCTCCATCTGTTTGGTGTCGAGTTCCCGCTGCTGCACAGGGGGAATCTCGAACCATGTCCTCTGCAGTCTCCCATTCTCCTTCAGCCGCAGTGGAACCTGCTCAGCAGAGATGTTGGTCCCAGCATCTGGCTCAAGCTGATACTGTGCGAATAGTTACTGTTGACATTCCAGGCTCTGCCTTTGTAGCCAGCACTGATCAGCAGCAAGCAGGCCTTTCTGGGACTAAGTCCTGCTTTTCCCATACTGAGCATGCCCACGGGACGACCTCCCATTGGAGGTCAGGGGTCACATGCTCAGGTTCTGTTGCGGCTCCTATTGGACAATCAGGAAGGTCCAGGAGTTCTACTGCTATAAAAGGTTCACATGGCCGCTCGGCCATGCGCTAGTGTAAACTGATTTACTTGTGTGTGTGTAGATGAATGCCTGTCGATAGATGAAAGCTCCGAATCATTCCCATCTCTAGTGTTGTTGCCTGCTCGCGAATAGTGGAAGCTACTAGCACCAGACAGTGCTACTCTGCACATCCAGCACACAATTCAGCGTCTCTCAGCAGCGACCGCCAGTGTGGCGCCGTGCGCTTAGTGCGCTTTCCGGGCCCTTGTTAGGGTGGTTTGTGGCATCCGCCAGAGCGGCGTTGTATGCACTCTTTTGAGATAAATTATTACTATTAGTTCAGTTCTACCCCTGACACCACAGTAACAGTGTAAAGCGTAAGAGGTCTAGAGGAACTCTTTTCCCGTGTCTTGGGACAGAGTTCTGTGACCCATTACTTGCGCTCTCTGTGTGGTATCGCGGCCATGTGACGCAACAGGACACATGCACCAGCTTTTATACCATTGTCAAATTACATAAACGTAACTTTATCCAAGAGCTGTCAGTCCTGCAGAACCTGGAGTACAGCCTTAGCTTGTGCTGCTCTTGTGCTGTGAGGTATCTCTTGGACAGACAACACCTTCTCAGTTCTTCCTCCTGACACTAGTACTGCCAGACACTCAGTAGTTTCATTGTCGGTCTGGCTTGCAAACTTTTGCCCATCCCAATGTATAGTCAGTGGTCCACTGATATCGAAGGAAGCTTTGATAGCATTTGCTGCAGTCTCTTGATGCCGGCCTGTCTGATAGATTCCCTATTCAACGTGAGAGCATGTGGATCATGACCAAGAGACTGAGAAGCAGCAGTAAGCAGGTAGGTCACTTTTCTATCACAGGCATTAGTTCAGTCTGGAGCTGCAGCAACTTCCAGAGTCAAAATCTTGACAGATCTTACCTATTTATGTTTCTCGGGACTAAAATACCCTTTGCTTCATCACTATCGTCGGAATCGCTGTTGTTGCTGCAACTGCTACTACTACTGCAAAGTCCAGCCGATGCTGTCAACTGCTGAACTTGCTCAGTTTCCTTTTTTCTTCTTTTTTCTGTCTGTAATTCTCTCATATATTTTCTTAAAGATCATTATGAGAGACTTTGAATAAAACTAATTGTATTTTTTTCTATATAATGCATTGTCAACCTAGTGCACACGTTGAGTATTTGGTAAATTTTTTACCTCAGAATTTGTAAGACAAAACAAGGAGTGGGTGAAAAATACAGAAGTGGTGCATATGTTTCTATTATACTTTTCCTATAATTGTTCCACTCCTTGTTTTGGCTTACCATTACTGATGTAAAATACTGACCAAATAGTCAAATGTGTGAATGTGGTATTCATCATGAGTAGTGTTGAGCGATACCGTCCGATACTTGAAAGTATCGGTATCGGAAAGTATCGTCCGATACCGGCAAAGTATCGGATCCAATCCGATACCGATACCCGATACCAATACAAGTCAATGGGACTCATGTATCGGACGGTATTCCTGATGGTTCCCAGGGTCTGAAGGAGAGGAAACTCTCCTTCAGGCCCTGGGAACCATATTAATGTGTAAAAGAAAGAATTAAAATAAAAAATATTGCTATACTCACCTCTCCGACGCAGCCTGCACCTTACCGAGGGAAGCGGCAGCGTTCTTTGTTTAAAATTCGCGCTTTTCTTTCCTTTACTGAAGTCCCGGCTTGTGATTGGTCGCGTGCCGACCATGTGGCCGGGACGCAACCAATCACAGCAAGCCGTGACGTAATTTCAGGTCCTTAAGGATTTTAAAATTACGTCCCGGCTTTGTGATTGGTTGCGTCGCAGTCACATGGGAGACGCAACCAATCACAAGCCGTGACGTCACGGGAGGCTGGACACGCGCGCATTTTAAAATGGGCGCGTGTCCAGCCTCCCGTGACGTCCCGGCTTGTGATTGGTTGCGTCGCGATCAACCAATCACAAGCCGGGAGGCTGGACACGCGCGCATTTTAAAATTTTAAAATGCGCGCGTGTCCAGCCTCCCGGCTTGTGATTGGTTGACCGCGACGCAACCAATCACAAGCCGGGACGTCACGGGAGGCTGGACACGCGCCCATTTTAAAATGCGCGCGTGTCCAGCCTCCCGTGACGTCACGGCTTGTGATTGGTTGCGTCTCCCATGTGACTGCGACGCAACCAATCACAAAGCCGGGACGTAATTTTAAAATCCTTAAGGACCTGAAATTACGTCACGGCTTGCTGTGATTGGTTGCGTCCCGGCCACATGGTCGGCACGCGACCAATCACAAGCCGGGACTTCAGTAAAGGAAAGAAAAGCGCGAATTTTAAACAAAGAACGCTGCCGCTTCCCTCGGTAAGGTGCAGGCTGCGTCGGAGAGGTGAGTATAGCAATATTTTTTATTTTAATTCTTTCTTTTACACATTTTTACATTAATGTTGTTTCGATACCGATACCCGATACCACAAAAATATCGGATCTCGGTATCGGAATTCCGATACAGCAAGTATCGGCTGATACCCGATACTTGCAGTATCGGAATGCTCAACACTAATCATGAGTTTTTAGCTTTGCTTCATTACCCCAATTTTATCAAAATTTCTTATGACACATCCAACTATCAGTGAGTTACCTACGGAGAAAGTGGAATACACCTAGGAAGAGCTTAGTATTGCTGAGAACCCTCACAAGCTGCCTCCTCAAAATGACAAGGGATTTTGGGAGGAGCAGTGAAGAATGGATAAAAAGAGAAGAGAACTAAAAGGGAGGACTGTAGTCAGTCTGTGCATCATGATTTGTCGAGCTAGAGTTGGTCTGTATGTTAATTATATCAGGGTCTGTTCCACCTGAGAGGATGTGTGTGCTGGAAGCTGGTGCTAACTTGAGCATGAGAGCAGACTATGAGCTGATGGTATGATAGTCTGTAATATACAGCTCTGGCAAAAATTAAGAGACCACTGAAAAATGTTCAGTTTGTCTGATTTTTCTCTTTATAGGTATATTTTTGAGTAAAACATAATTTTTTTCATTTATTCTATAAACTACTGACAACATGTCTCTGAATTTCCAAGCAATACATTTTTTATTTTTTTTTTCTGAAAAGGATAAATGGTCAAAATTAGAAACAAAAAACCCAGTGCTTTCAGGAGTTAAATAATGCAAAGAAAACAAGTTCATAATCATTTAGAAACAACAATACTAATGTTTTAACTCAGGAAGAGTTCAGAAATCAATATTTTGTGGAATAACCATGATTTTTAATCACAGCTTTCATGCGTCTTGGCATGCTTTCCACCAGTCTTTCACACTGTTCCTGGTGCAAAAATTTAAGCAGTTCTTTGTTTGATGGCTTGTGACTATCCATCATCCTCTTGATTACATTCCAGAGGTTTTCTGTTGTGAATTCTGCTCTTATGTTCCCTCCGGTGGTTGTTGGCGGTAATACAGTTGTCCCTGGGTTGCAATCCTGAGCAGGTGTCCCTGCTGATTGCAGCTCTCTCTGGGTATTTAGGTTTGCAGGATCCATTAGCCCTTGCCAGTTGTCCATTGTTCTTGGAGGTCTTACATCTCTGTCTGGTTCCTCCTGCCCTGCTGCCAAATCAGCCAAGATAAGTATCTGGGTTTTGTTTCTGCAGCACACATGCTGTGTGCTTTACTATTCAGTACTATTCATTGTTTTTTCTTGTCCAGCTTAGACTGTGTTTGGATTTTTTCAGTCATGTTGGATTCTCAGGAGATGCAGATATACATTCCATGTCTTTAGTTAGATGTGGAATTTTTCTATTATCTGCTGTGGATATTTTTAGGGTTTTAATACTGACCGCTTAGTATTCTATCCTATCCTTTTCTATTTAGCTAGAGTGGCCTCTTTTGCTAAATCCTGTTTTCTGCCTGCGTGTGTCTTTCCTCTAATACTCACAGTCAATATTTGTGGGGGGCTACCTATCCTTTGGGGTTCTGCTCTGAGGCAAGATAGAATTCCCATTTCCATCTATAGGGGTATTTAGTTCTCCGGCTGTGTCGAGGTGTCTAGGATGTGTTAGGTACACCCCACGGCTACTTCTAGTTGCGGTGTCAGTTTAGGGTTTGCAGTCAGTACAGGTTCCACCTACTCCAGAGAAAGTCTCATGCGGCTCCAAGGTCACCGGATCATAACAGTTTTCAATGGGGATCAGGTCTGGAGATTGGGCTGCCCATGACAGGGTTTTGATGTGGTGGTCTCTTAATTTTTGCCAGAGCTGTAGGGTCTAGGGAAGTTATCTGTAGAAGAGGGGGGTTTGTAGTGATCCATATGGGCTACCACTTCACTCCTGCCATCACATGGAGGGTGCTAATGAAACACCCGCCAGGGCCGTAGGGTACTCGGTACTGGGTCCAGTACTTAAAGGGGATTTCATAATGGCTGCGACCCGGTCCATGGCTCTGGGTGCCCAATCTAAAGGGGAAAGTTCTTAAAGGAGCTCCCTCTTCTGGCCTGTAGTGTGAACATGTGCGCATGTGATTACCTGATAAAAGGAATCCTTCATCGCTTCCAAGCGTGACATCACTCTCCCCATGAGGAAAGCAATGCCACTGTGACAACCAGGACCCTGGGGCGTCACACTAATGTGTCACGCAATGCCTTGGGATTGTGGGCACTAGCCAGGTCCCTAGAACTATGGGTGCCATAGTCTATTCCTGTCCCCCGGATTACTCCTGAAGGAGGAGATGCAGGATTCATGTGCCTTACTATGATCCTATATGAAGCTTTATATGTCCCCTTCCCCACTCAGGGAGGTGGGAAGCCAAATTGTATAGGATAACACATACAAGACAAATAATGGAAAACGGACAGGGATAAATTGAAATAATCATTCAAAACACCCTCACCAAACAAAGTGGAACACTGGAGTAAAAGGAAGGAGAAACTGAATAGGAGAGGATGAGGATGTGCACACAAACAAAAATCCAAGCAACAATCTCCTGAACAAATCTCCAAACGCCAACTTCAACCACGAACTACACTTCCAACTCCAAACCAGACAGTAAGAATTAACACTAGCAATTCCTAAATGCCAGATGCAAGCATATATAGCAGATGGGAGTGGCAAACACTGAACTGCTGAGACAATCCAGGTAGGAAAGCTCCAAGAGCTTCAACTGAACAGATTAATCCTTAAACTGCCAGCAAGGAAAAAACCTGGATGGTTTAATAAGATGGCGAAGTACTTCTAACCAGAGCAGGAGTTCGTGAAACCAGATGCTGCAAACTCCTAACCCTTCTCTATCACGGTATCCCATTGACACCGTTCAATGAAAACTTGCCTGCAAAAAGCTAAAACAATGCACTGAGTAAAATGTGGCAATTACATCAAAAGGCATGCATGTCTTAATGCATTTGGTTCAACTTTTACCTGCCATTTATCATGGCAAGAAATGAACTCCAGCGAAGGGCTGGAGTACATCTTTATTGTAATTTAATTAATGGTAAATAACTCATTTTTAATTTGCACCACTTTTGTGGCATGAAGTATGTTAAATTTGCCAGTCGCATTCCGCCACCCTCCCTCTTGTCTAAGCACCATCTACTTTTCAACAAGTTGGCAGAGCTGGCCATGACTGGTGTAAAAATGCCAAAACACACAGAATTTTTGCACAAACATGAGTTATGCAAAAATGTTGCAACATTTCAAACAGTTTTTTCTACAATCGCAATGAAAGATGTTTAATGAATTGTTCCCTAAGTGTGAAGACGATAGGCAATTTTGAATGTGGCAGTTAGGGCTTGCCCACACAAGCATATGCAGCTCTGGCAAAAATTAAGAGACCACTGCAAAATGTTCAGTTTGTCTGATTTTTCTCTTTATAGGTATATTTTTGAGTAAAATGTAAATTGTTATTTTAGTTTTTAAACTTCTGACAACATGTCTCTGAATTTCCACGCAATAATTTTTGCATTTTTCTTCTGACAAAGAAAAATGGCCAAAATTAAAAAAAAAGAACCAGTGCTTTGAGGCCTCAAATAATGCAAAGAAAACAAGTTAATAATCATTTGGAAGCAACAATACTAATGTTTTAACTCAGGAAGAGTTCAGAAATCAATATTTGGTGGAATAACCATGATTTTTATTCACAGCTTTCATGCGTCTTGGCATGCTTTCCACAAGTCTTTCACACTACTTCTGGCACAAAAATGTAAGCAGTTCTTGTTTGTTTGATGGCTTGTGACTATCCATCATCCTCTTGATTACATTCCAGAGGTTTTCAATGGGGTTCAGGTCTGGAGATTGGGCTGCCCATGACGGGGTATTGATGTGGTGGTCTCTTAATTTTTGCCAGCGCTGTACATAGGACAAGCACTATCCAATGTTTTCTCTGATAACACTCATACCAATGTTATACTATGGGACAGTGCTGATCAACATTTTTTTCTCATACTGATTTGGCATGAGAAAAAAAATTGCAGTGCAAATCAGATGGAGCTCACCCATTCAAGTCTACGGGTGTGTGGAAAACATCAGACTGCTTTCGGATGACATCTGAGTTCAGTCCGATTTCCATAGACACAAAATGGAAAAGATGGGTACATTTTGTTCTCCATCTTCTCACTTGTGTCCGGATTCTATCATCTGAGAGAATAGGATCATGCTAACTGACACTCTGGTCAAACTTGGATCAGAGTTTAATAGGAATGTCATTACCATAATAAATCCTTTTCTCTTGGAGAGAATCTACGCTTGTTTGACCCTTGTCTTACACCTATTCTCAGGGCACACTATGGTGGAGAGTGGCAATATATGCAACTGAGTGTGTAAGCTAAAGGTATACTGGGTATCCATGTGCAGAGCAGTCAGTGACTACTGTGCTCTACATCTCATCTATGCAATAAGGCTGCAGATCAGGAGGATAGGGATGATTATAAATGTGGGTAGGGAGGTGCTGGCCCAAAGGCCGTTTGTGCAGTTTATAGGAGCAATTATACGAAATTAATTAGCACAAAGGCTCCACTGCCTTAATGATGCCAAAGAAAACATAGGACCCCACTGATTATTAAAAGTTCAGACTGTCTATTTTAGTCCTGCATGCTGAGCTTCTTCAGTTCTAAAACCAGGCACAAAGCCGAACCCAAACAGTCCTCATAATACCCAATAAGGCTACTCTACTGTGGTTTCCACAATGATATAAATAAATACTTTTACACATGAATTATATTTGTTCCTCTAAACAAAAGCGACAAACCGAATGTATGGAAATGTGAGCACAGTCTTCCTATAATTACATCAGTAGTTTCTTACAAAAACAAAATATGCATTTGAGGTTTAGGGGCTCAAATACCGGACTGGTGGAAGAGACTCAGGGAGTGATGAAGGTCTACAAGTTGGTGGGCACAAAATACATGTATTTCCCGATGCTGGCAACCCACACTATCCCACTGCCTCGCTGTACCGTACATCAAGGACTCCAAGCACTGACTTTGTGGTGATCCTGTGACAGACATGTGATTACAAACAACAGCCAATCAGAGGTGCAGGGGAAGAGTAGCCTGAACCAGGGGTTATGTCTCAGACTACTGCAGCCTTCCTGTAGACCTGGGGTCTCAAACATGGGGCTCCTGAGGCTGCTTCATGCGGCCCTCAGGCACTGTAGACCCTTGATGATTGTGGCCCGCTACATAGTTCAGCATTTTATTCTAGTCCAATGTGCGTTCTTGGCCACACATTCATTTGACCTGTATTGCCACGCAGAGACCAGCTCTCTGTATAGCAATAGCAATGCCAGCCGCTGGCCAATCAGAGGCCAGCAGCTGATATTGGCGTGCCAGCTCGGTGGCTTGTGACATCATTGCCATATGCCGGCACGCCAATGACAGCTGCTGGCCTTTGATTGGCTGGCGACTGGCATTGGTATTGCTATGCAGAGCGCTTGTCTAAGGATGCATATTCAACTGAAATAAAACACTAATATTAGCGGCCCCTGTACCGGGCCATGATCGGAAATTGGTCTGCATTGCCTGCGTGCAGAAAGCATGCCTAGGGAACAGAGGACAGGTAAGAAAAATCTTTTTTTTTTCTTTTATGTGTATGTGAAGGATGGCACAATAGGGGACATTACAATAATATGGGGAGCAGGATGGGGCACTACTATAAGACGGGAACCAGGATGGGGCATTACTTTAAGAAGGGAACCAAGATGAGGTATTACTATAAGAAGGGGACCAGGATTGGACTATACTGTAGGATGAGGATCAGGATGGGAACATTATTACAAGAAGGAGACCAGGATGCGTACATTATTCCAAGAGGAGGGCGAGGATAGGGCACTAATACAGGATATTATTATAAGATGGTGACCAGGATGGGGACATTACTACTATATGGGGACCTGGATGGTGAGATTACTGTAAGAAGGGGGTGACTGAGGATGGGACATTACTACAAGATGGGGGCCAGGATAGGGAGTTACTGCAAGATGGGGGCCAGGATGGGGGACATTACTACAGTTTTATATATAAACTAAAGTAAACAAAAACAGTACACATTTGTTATCGCCACATCCATAATGACCCAAGCTGTAAAACTGTACCATAGCCCCTACAATGAATGCCATTTAAAAAAATAAAATAAACACCCCAAAAATGTTCAAAAAAATGATTAAAAGGTGCATTAAAAATGGTATCACTAGAAATGTCACTTTGTCCTAAACCGAATGCGGCCCCCCAAATTATTTTTTTGTATGTGCAGCCCATATATCCAGCCAGGATTAAGAATCCTGCTGTAGACCCTTTGAAAAAACAATGTAACCAGTGACAAGCACATGATGCATTGAAGCAAAACATGAAGCTCACAATTGGTCAGATACAAATGAATCTAACTAATGGAGTGTCCAGGAGTTACACAAGAAATGGATCAGGATACGTGATTATTGTTAAGATGGCAGGTCTATATGACATATAAGTTTACGGGATGTCTTCGCAGTTTTATATGCAGACACAGCAGATCTTTAATAAAGCCCATACCCCATTTATAACAAGTTGACATATCTACCAGGTAAATAAAACCTGCGTCAGTCAGTCTGGAGTTGTGCGAAGCAGTATGAAGGATCGTCTGATGGCTGCTCTGTCAGGAGAGGAGCGATGGATCTTACTCTATACCGCACAGTGCAGTTGTGGTATTGCTACATCTCAATTGCAAAGCTGTATTATTGTCTCTTTTCAATGATTTATCCGGTTGATTATATTCTTTATTAAACATAGAGGAAGGATAATATTAGATTTGTGTCTAAAAGTGTTTTCTAGCTTATTAAACCACATTAGACTTTTCTGAGATTAGACACAGAACAAGGCCATTATGCATATTCCTGCTATTAGGTTCATTATATCGATGCCAAGTTTGCAGCAAGAAAGTGTAATGATTCCCAATAGGACAGCAGAGGGCGCTGTGCTCTTGCAGAAGAGATCATACGATACCGTGAGGCGCTTTGCACAGTCTCTGTTGACTTTGCCTGACTCGTATAGAAGTGTTTTAGTATATAGAAATTCATTTTTCTGAAGAAAGAGAAGTCCTTGAAATAACTGTATCTTTCTTTCGTTCTTAGTTTAAGTATTTTATTTTTAGAGACAGACAAATCATTTTTCCTGATTCACAGATTACCAGTCCAAAGAATACAATAGCGGAATTAATTTGCTCATTATTCTAGTCCGATTTACCTGAAAGGAATCTTAAACTGGAAAAATCGATTATCACTGTGCACAATAATGGTTGGGGAATGGCAAGGCGAAATACGAGTTACAGAAACCTGAATTGGTCACTTGAATTAACTGGATTTCCTAATGAAAGGCTGGTAAAAAGATTGGCACATGGCATTATAACACCATTGCCAAAAACAGACAGAAAGCTTAAAATGGATTGTCTGAGGCCAAGATATTGATGACCTATCCTTAGCGGGTGGTCCAAAATCCGATACTCCCATCATTCCATGATCAGGTGATACCTGGTGAATCCGCCACAGGAAGTAGTGGTGTTTCAGCTCAGTACAGTGCAGCGGTCGTTCACAGGTACTGCAGCTCAGCTTCTACTGGAAGAAATAGGAGAGGACCTGCAGCACTCAAGAATGGCCACTACACACTGTACAGAAGTAGCGTACAGAGCTGTGGTGTTCTGGCTGTATACACTGTGTACTTCTGGCAAATGTAACAATGGGAACCAGCTGATCAGTGATAGTGCCAGGCGTCAGATAGCCACCGAGCTGATATTGCTGAATATTGATGACCCATAAATAGGTCACTATTTTCTCAGTCTAGTCTCTGACAACCCCTGTTAGGGTTGATGTTTTCCACTAAATAAATATAATGATAAAGTGCTATTGCAACCCGGGGTCCACCTTGCAGAGGTGTTAAACTGCAGCTAATATGAACAATGGCAGAACACACAGCGAGCGATAGCTAGCTCACACTGAGTTACACGTCACTCAGTGAATAGCACATGAGGCTGTGTCACTCGCACACAGTAACGGAAAAGATGCTCTGCAATAGAGCTGTGTCACTCGCAAACAGTATCGGAAAAGATGCTCTGCAGTAAAGCTGTGTCACTCGCACACAGAAACCGAGCAGGTATGACGCTAAACACGATCCCTGTTAAACTCATAGGAGATCGATACCCGCACACGGGTTCACTCAGACAAACTCCTTCCTCTCCGGAGGTGCCAGAATTCTAACGGCTTACCGCCGACCTGAGCACATGCTGACATATGTCAAGTGTACGCCGCTAGGTTCAGATAGGGGCGGGAGAGATCTCATGAATTCTCTGCAACTCTGGGGGAACCTTTACTCAGGGCGACCATGCACTGCAGCTTCCTCAGGCACAAGATGGATCCACTTGCTCACATAGACACAATTGATAGAGCCCTAATGAACAAGAACAGTGTAGTTTAATGCCAAAGCACATCCAGTAAAATTCATTATACTATTTGGAGGGCTATGTGGGGGGCCATTATAATGTTTGGAGGACCTTATGTGAGCCATTATACTGTTTGCAGGGCAATGGAAGGGGAATCTAGGGGCTTCATTTCGAGAAAAATTAGTTTGTAAGGGCTGCAAAGTTGGGAGATGTGCTCTACTGTCACATCACCGGATATTATTAGTTATTTTTGTGGGAGGGCCCATTTAGGACTTATGCTATGGGGCCCCATGATTTCTATGTACACTCCTGCAGAGAATCCTACAGCATTAGGGTCCTCTCAGAAACGACTTGTGGCAGAAACGTCCCCCAGATTAGATCTTCCTTCCTCATTAATTATGCTGATAAACACAACATTATGGTAAGTTATAACACCTCTAAACCTCCCCCAACTATATCTGTTAGCAGTTTTGCTAGGTCAAAACTTTTGACAGGCTTTGACATCAGCAGTTGTATCTACCCCAAAATAGTACCAATAAAAACATCAGGTCATCAAGCAAAAAGCAAGCGCTCAAACAGCTCTATTGGCAGAAAAATAAAAATGTGATATGGGTTTTGGTAAATGAAGACTCAGGATATTTTTTTTCCCCAATTCTGAATGTTTTTTTCACCACTTTAATACAAAAAAATGTAAGTAATTGTAATCGTACTGACATGGAGAGTCATATTTCCAGATCAATTTTACTGCAGAATGAAAGCTGAAAAATCAAAATCCAAGAAACAATTTTGGAATTGCATTTTTCCCCATTTACCAGTAAAACATATGATAAAATGAATAGTGTCATTCAAAAAGTACAACTATCCCTTACAAAAGCAATCCCGCATATGGCATTATTACCCTTTGCTGATTTAATGATCCTTTATATACTCAGTATTAGGCAAAAGTTTTAGGCGGGTGTGAAAAAAAATGTTGCAAAGTAAGAAGGATTTCAAAAATAGAAATTATAATATTTTATTTTTATTAAATAACAAAATGTAAAGTGGATAACGAAGAGAAATCTAAATCAATTCAATATTTGGTGTAGCCACCGTTTGAAACAGCATCAAACATCAATTAGGTACAATTGCATCCAGTTTTTGAAGGAACCCGGCAGGGACGTTGTTTCAAACATCTTGGAGATCTAACCACAGATCCGCTATGGCTCTCTTGCACAAATCTTTCTGTCTCTTCATGTAATCTCAGACAGACTTGATGATGATAAGATCGGGCCTTTGTGGAGGCCATGTTATCACTTACACAGGATGCTTTGTTCTTCTCTACAATGATGATAGTGCCTAATGATATTTTCTGTATGTTTGGGGTTGCTGTCATGCTGCAGAATAAATTTGGAACCAATTTTACATCACCCTGATGTTATTGATGGATAAGTACAGGTGCTTCTCACAAAATTAGAATATTATCAAAAAGTTAATTTACTTCAGTTCTTCAATACAAAAAGTGAAACTCATATATTATATAGAGTCATTACAAACAGAGTGATCTATTTCTAGTGTTTATTTCTGTCAATATTGATGATTATGGCTTACAGCCAATGAAAACCCAAAAGTCATTATCTCAGTAAATTAGAATACTTTATAACACCAGCTTGAAAAATGATTTTAAAACCCGAAATGTTGGCCTACTGAAATGTACAGTATGTTCAGTAAGTGCACTCAATACTTGGTCGGGGCTCCTTTTGCATAAATTACTGCATCAATACGGCGTGGCATGGAGGCGATCAGCCTGAGGCACTGCTGAGGTGTTATGGAAGCCCAGGATGCTTTGATAGCAACCTTCAGCTCATTTGTATTGTTGGGTCTCGTGTCTCTCATCTTCCTCTTGACAATACTCTATAGGATTGTTCCCCAACTCCGGTCCTCAAGAGCCACCAACAAGTCATGTTTTCAGTATTTCCTTAGTATTGCACAGGTGATAATTGCATCACCTGCACAGGCAATAATTCCATCACCTGTGCAATACTAAGGAAATCCTGAAAACATAACCTGTTAGTGGCTCTTGAGGACCGGAGTTGGGGAACACTGCTCTATAGATTCTCTATGGGGTTAAAGGGGTTGTCCACTACTTTCAATTAACCCCCCTATGTATCCCCCCGGGGCCCCTGATGATTTGTGTAAATACCTTCTTTAGCCGTTTTCGCCTGTGAGCGGCGCTATGCTGGTGCCTGAGTCCGGGTCACGTGACCCCCAGGCTTCAGCCGCCGCTCATTTCCGCCGACGTCACGTCAATTTCCAGACTCTGGAAATTGACGTGACGTCACTAGCAGGCGTGTCCCCAGGCTCCACAGACAGCAGTCACTCATAAAGAGTGACTGGGCTGTGGGCGGGGCTGAGGCTGCCTGCGGGGCCGTGCTTGGGGCGGGCACCGGTGCTGTGCGGTCCCGGGCGCCGGCGATGTGCGGTCGCCGGCGCTTTGCGGTCCCGAGCGCCGGTGCTGTGCGGTCCCGGTCCCCGGCGCTGTGCGGTCCCGGGCGCCGGTGCTGTGCGGTCCCAGTCCCCGGCGATGTGCGGTCGCCAGCGCTTTGCGGTCCCGGTCCCGGTGCTGTGCGGACCGGTATGTGCTGGGGGGTGGTTTGTGTGTGTGTCTGTCTCTGTGTGCAGGCATCGTCCGATGGGACAACAAGTCCCATCGGGCTCTGCCTGCTACAGTGGCAGTGAGTGACACATTAGCCAATGATGGGACAGTAGTAGTCCCATCATCCGGCTAATGTGTTGAATGTAAAAAAAAATAAAAAATACACATATACAGTACATACATACATACATACATACATACATACAACACACGACATGCGACGACACTCACCATGGGACGACATGCGCCATGCGATGACATGCGCCATGCAGCATGCGACGACATGCGCCATGCAACTACATGCACCATGCGGCGACATGCACCATGCAACGACACTCACCATGCGGCAACATGCGCCATGCGACGGCATGCGACATGTACCATGCAATGACATGCGCCATGCGACGACATGGGACGACATGCGCCATGCGATGACATGCGCCATGCGACATGCAGCATGCGATGACATGCGCTATGCAACAACATGCGACATGCACCATGCAACGACACTCACCATGCGGCAACATGCGCCATGCGACGGCATGCGACATGTACCATGCAATGACATGCGCCATGCGACGACATGGGACGACATGCGCCATGCGATGACATGCGCCATGCGACAACATGCAGCATGCGATGACATGCACCATGCGATGACATGCGCCATGCAACTACATGCACCATGCAACGACATGCGGCATGCGATGACATGCGCCATGCGACGACATGCGGCATGCGACGACATGCGCATACAGTACATACATACAGTACATACATACAGACATACAGTACATACATACAGTACATACATACATACATACATATAGACATACAGTACATTAAACATAGATTACATACTCACCATCACTTGTCACTTTGATCCCCGAAGCCATTGTCATCTGTAAAAAATATTAAAATAATAAACAAACACTATACTCCCTGATCCGCAGAAATCCAATTAAAACGAGTGTCCCTCGACGATCTCCCGTGGAGAGCTGGAGCATCTGCTGATGCAACCACTCACCAGGGGCTCCAGGAACACAATGAGGGGAGGAAGGTATCCTTCCACAATGTATTCCCCACAATGTATTCCTACGCCCCTGTGAGAAAATAGTCCCTAGTCTCACTTTATGGCATGCTGTATGAGAAAGTTCCCACGCAGCTTTTTGCCATAAAGTGAGACCAGTGAACTTTAGTAACCTCAGTGATACACTGCAGGAGCCATTGCCTCCTGTCAGTGTGTCACTGAGGGTCCTATAGAGCGGTGACATCAACCCTAACCCTAACCGTAAACGTGACAGAAATACGTGGCACTTTAATATGTGACACTGAAATACGTGGCACGTGGCACTTACATACGTGGCACTTACATATGTGGCACTTAAATCCGTGGCACTGAAATACGTGGCACTGAAATACGTGGCACTTACATAGGTGGCACTTACATAGGTGGCACTTAAATCCATGGCACTGAAATCCATGGCACTGAAATACGTGGCACTTACATAGGTGGCACTTAAATCCGTGGCACTGAAATACGTGTCACGTGGTACTTAAATACGTGGGACTTACATACGTGGCACTTACATACGTGGCACTTACATACGTGGCACTTACATACGTGGCACTTATATACGTGGCACTTACATACGTGGCACTTATATACGTGGCACTTACATACGTGGCACATGGCACTTATATACGTGGCACTGAAATACGTGGCACTGAAATATTGTGGCACTGTCAGAAAATGTTCATTAAATGGTTAGGGGTGAGGTTAGGGGTAGGGTTAGGGTTAGGGTTTGGATCCCTTTATCACCCTGATGGTGGTGGGTGGTGTTTCAGTGTTTTTTTCTGTTTTTTTCTATAAAAACGCATGCGTTTTTAATGCAAACAAACACATGTGCTTAAAAACGCATGCGTTTACATAGACAGCAATGCATTTTTTTGCCGCAAATAAATGCATGCGTTTTTTTGCGGCAAAAAAAGTATGAAACTGAGCTGTGAAATGATGAATCCGGCCTTGGAATCCGTTTTTTCATGCATGTTTCCATTCAAATCATGCACATTTTCCATTTATTTACTTATTTCCAAAAACGGCATTAAAACCGCGCATAAACCGCACCAAAAAAAGCATCAAAACTGCACCAAAAACTGCATCAAAACCTGGTGCAGTTTTGGTGCGGTTTTGATGCAGTTTTGGTGCGGTTTTGATGCAGTTCTTGGTGTGGTTTTGGTGCGGCTTTTTCCGCAGCATGTGCACAACAAGTCTGCGGCTCCCATAGACTTACATTGGTTGTACACTACACTGCGGATTTGATGCAATTCAGTGCAGCAAAAAACGCTGCGGATCTGCAATCAGATCCACAACGTGTGCACACCACCTTAGCATTTAGGGAACCTAGCCAAAAAGCCAAGCAAAAAACAAGTGTGGGATTGCACTTTTTTGCCATTTCATTGCACTTTGAATTTTTTTCACATTTTCTGCTACACGACATGGTAAAACCAATGCTGTCGTTCAAAAGTAGAACTTGTCCCGCAAAAGATCACATGGCCATATTGACGGAAAAATTATGGCTCTGGAAAGAAGGGGAGCGATAAACGAAAACAAAAAAGCTCCAGGGGGTGAAGGGGTTTAGAAACATGGATATGGACATACCTATGGAAATAGACATAGATATATAGATATATCTGTATCTATCTATCTATCTATCTATCTATCTATCTATCTATCTATCTATCTATCTATCTATCTATCTATCCCATATCTATCTATCTATCTATCTATCCCATATCTATCTATCTATCTATCTATCTATCTATCTATCTATCTATCTATCTATCTTTCCCTCTATCTGTGTGTAATGGAGTGTGGGTTGGACAAATGTAAAGAGGAGGTTGGACAGAAATGACATCATAAATCTTTCTGAAGCTAGAGGGGGGAAAGGAGGGAGGGCTTGGGTGTGTTTTGGAGTGGGTGTGGTAGGTTCGTGCTTATTAGCAGTGCAATGCATCATGGAACTTGTAGTATTAGAGCACAGTAACTCAGGAGAAAGGAAGTTGTCGATTAACCCCAAGAGAGCTGAATCCAGCACTAAAGATGTGCTGCTACAGCATGATAAAAGGTTATATTGCTAAAATAAACACAGTAGATGTTTTCAGTGGCCCATAATAGCAAGATTTATGAAAAAAAAAAAAAAAAGGTTATAGTAGTGGACAACTTCTTTAAGGTCAGGTGAGTTTGCTGGCCAATCAAGCACAGTGATACTGTTGTTTTTAAACCAGGTTTTGGTACTTTTGGCAGTGTGGGCAGGTGTCAAGTCCTGGTGGAGAATGAAATTTCCATCTTCAAGAAACTTGTCGGCAGAGGGACGCATGAAGTGCTCTAAAATTTCCTGGCAGACGGCTGCTATGACTTTGGTCTTGATAAAACACAGCAGACCTACACCAGCAGATGTCATGGCTCCGCAAACCATCACTGATTGTGGAATCGTCACACTAGACCTCATGTAGCTTGGATTGTCGCCTCTCCACTCTTCCTCCAGACTCTGGGAACTTGATTTCCAAATGAAATGCAAAATTTTCTTTCATCTGAAAACATCACCTTGGACCACTGAGCAACAGTACAGTTATTTTTCTCCTTGGCCCAGGTAAGATGCTTCTGGCATTGTCTTTTGGTCATGAGTGGCTTGACACAAGGAATGTGACATTTGTAAACCATGTCCTGGATATGTTGGTGTGCAGTGGCTTTTGAAGCAATGACTCCAGCAGCAGTCTACTCCTTGTGAATCTCCCCCAAATTTGTGAATAGCCTTTTCGTAACAATCCTTTCAAGGCTGCCGTTATCCCGGTTGCTTGTGCACCATTTTCTACCACACTTTTTGCTTCCACTCAACTTTCCATTAATATGCTTGGATACAGCACTCTGTGAATAGCCAGCTTATTTAGCAATTGAACTTTTGTGGCTTACCCTCATTGTGGAGTGTGTGAATTACTGCCTTCTGGACATCTGTCAAGTCAGCAGTCTTCCCCATGATTGTGGAGCCTACTGAAACTGACTAAATGACCTTTTTAAATGCTTAGGAAGCCTTTGCAAGTGTTTTTGTTAATAATTCTAAATTACTGAGATAATGACATTTGGGCTTTCATTGGCTGTAAGCCATAATCACTAGTGTTGAGCGATACCGTCCGATACTTGAAAGTATCGGTATCGGAAAGTATCGGCCGATACCGGCAAAGTATCGGATCTAATCCGATACCGATACCCGATACCAATACAAGTCAATGGGACTCAAGTATCGGACGGTATTCCTAATGGTTCCCAGGGTCTGAAGGAGAGGAAACTCTCCTTCAGGCCCTGGGAACCATATTAATGTGTAAAATAAAGAATTAAAATAAAAAATATTGCTATACTCACCTCTCCGACGCAGCCTGGACTTCAGCGAGGGAACCGGCAGCGTTGTTTGCTTAAAATTCGCGCTTTAACTTCCTTACTTGAAGTCCCGGCTTGTGATTGGTCGCGCGCCGCCCATGTGACCGCGACGCGACCAATCACAGCAAGCCGTGACGTAATTTTAGGTCCTTCAGGATTTTAAAATTACGTTCCGGCGTTGTGATTGGTTGCGTCGCGGTCACATGGGCGACGCGGCCAATCACAAGCCGTGACGTCACGGGAGGCAGGAGACGCGCGCATTTTAAAATGCACGCGTGTCCTGCCTCCCGTGACGTCACGGCTTGTGATTGGTCGCGTCGCCCATGTGACCGCGACGCAACCAATCACAACGCCGGAACGTAATTTTAAAATCCTGAAGGACCTAAAATTACGTCACGGCTTGCTGTGATTGGTCGCGTCGCGGTCACATGGGCGACGCGACCAATCACAAGCCGTGACGTCACGGGAGGCAGGACATGCGCGCATTTTAAAATGCGCGCGTCTCCTGCCTCCCGTGACGTCACAGCTTGTGATTGGTCGCGTCGCCCATGTGACCGCGACGCAACCAATCACAACGCCGGAACATAATTTTAAAATCCTGAAGGACCTAAAATTACGTCACGGCTTGCTGTGATTGGTCGCGTCGCGGTCACATGGGCGGCGCGCGACCAATCACAAGCCGGGACTTCAAGTAAGGAAGTTAAAGCGCGAATTTTAAGCAAACAACGCTGCCGGTTCCCTCGCTGAAGTCCAGGCTGCGTCGGAGAGGTGAGTATAGCAATATTTTTTATTTTAATTCTTTATTTTACACATTAATGTTGTTTCGATACCGATACCCGATACCACAAAAGTATCGGATCTCGGTATCGGAATTCCGATACAGCAAATATCGGCCGATACCCGATACTTGCGGTATCGGAATGCTCAACACTAATAATCACCAATATTAACAGAAATAAACACCTAAAATAGATAACTCTGTAATGACTCTATATAATATATGAGTTTCACTTTTTGTATTGAAGAACTGAAATAAATTAACTTTTTGATGATATTCTAATTTTGTGAAAAGCACCTGTATCTGTCTGTATTTCTCAACATTGAGAACACCATTAATCCTGACAAAATTCCCAACTCCATTTGCTGAAATGCAGCCCCAAACTTGCAAGGAACCTCCACAATTCTTCCCTATTGACGTCAGGGATTCATTATAGTGCTGCTCTCCAGCCCTATGGTGAACAAACTTCTTCCTGATACAGCCAAATATTTAAATTTTTGAATGAATAGTCCAGAGCACCTGCTGCTATCATTCTGCATCTATGTTTGTTACATAGTTGAGTCACTTAGCTGTATTTTCATGTTGAAGATGTGGTTTTTGGATGCAATTCTTCCATGAAGACCAAATCTGGCTAGACTACTCCAAACAGTATGTGCGTGTAGCTGGGTCCCACTGGTGGCTGCCAATTGTGAGTTGATGGCAGTGCTGACATCTTCCAATTTCAAAGGAACTTAAGCATGATGAGTTTGTCATCTGATTCACAAAGGATCCTTGGAGAACCACTATGCTAGAAAGTGATAACATGACCCTCACAGAGCCCTGATCTCAAAATTAGTTGTCCTAAAAGGGATTACATGAAGAAACAAACGGATGTGCCATATATACATTAGGGTGTTTCATTTTTCTGAAGTTATGATTTTCATATGACTTTGCTTGAATCCTTGGGTCTAAGTCATCTAAAAGATCCATGTAAAAAAATTTAGCGAAATCAATTAATATTTAGAGGTTTGCACACTTTGATCACTTTTATCTGAAAGTACCGAAATTCATGAAAATGTATCATCGACATCACACTAATGTGTATGTTGTGTTTCTATTATGTTTTGCGGGTAGTTTAACTGAAAAAGAGTACTAGAAAGGGAATTTGGTTACTTGAAAAGGTGCCTGGTGGTGAATTTTTGGGAGCTCAACTCCCTTCCAAGGAACACGTGCTTTTAGTTTTTATTTACCATCACAAGGAAATGAAAGAAACACTCTTGTGTGCTGCTAAATCCACAAGTATTAAACTAAAGGAAGTGTGGAAGAAAGCAAGTATCCCTGTCATGACAGAGGAGAATATCCGAACTCGTATACAGAAGTTATACAAGGAATATTAACATCTGGGTAAAGAGAAATTAAGAAACACTGACAAAGTAAATATGAAGCGGCAGATTTGGAAAGGTGATCTTGTTGAGCTATTTGATATTGCCAGGCAAAATGTGATCTCCATGAATATCGTGCTAGAAGACAATAAAGCATTCCTTATGTCACATTCCTAAAGTACACAAAGAAAATGGGAGACGTTTATTAGCATCCTGGATAGGACCTGTGCACAGTATATACCGTATGGGAATAAACATACTAGAAATAGGAGGAAACCAATATGGCTAAACAGAGCTGTAAGGGGCACAATAAGTGACAAAAAGAAAGCATTTAGAGAATTAAAGGAAGTAGGTAGTGAGGAGGCATTAAATAAATACAAAAAATTAAATAAATTCTGTAAAAAGCAAATCAAGGCAGCAAAGATTGAGAAAGAGAGACTCATTGCCAGAGAGAGCAAAAATAACCCCAAAATATTCTTTAACTACATAAATAGTAAGAAACTAAAAAATAATAGTGTTGGCCCCCTTAAAAATAGTCTGGGTGAAATGGTGGATGAGGATGAGGATGAGGAAAAAGCCAATATGCTAAATGACTTTTTTTCATCAGTATTTACAGAAGAAAATCCCATGGCAGCCAATATGACTAGTGATAAAAATTCCCAATTAAATGTTACCTGCTTAACCCAGCAGGAAGTACGGCGGCGTCTAAAAATCACAAAAATTGACAAATCTCCGGGCCCGGATGGGATACACCACCGAGTACTGCATGAATTAAGGACAGTCATTGATAGACCATTATTTTTAATCTTTAAAGAGTCCATAATAACAGGGTCTGTACCACAGGACTGGCGTATAGCAAATGTGGTGCCAATATTCAAAAAGGGGACAAAAACTGAACTCGGAAATTATAGGCCAGTAAGCTTAACCTCTACTGTGGGTAAAATCCTGGAGGGCATTCTAAGGGATGCTATACTGGAGTATCTGAAGAGGAATAATCTCATGACCCAGTATCAGCACGGGTTTACTAGGGACCGTTCATGTCAGACTAATTTGATCAGCTTCTATGAAGAGGTAAGTTCCGGACTGGACCAAGGGAACCCAGTAGATGTAGTGTATATGGACTTTTCAAAAGCTTTTGATACGGTGCCACATAAAAGGTTGATACATAAAATGAGAATAATGGGGATAGGGGAAAATATGTGCAAGTGGGTTGAGAGCTGGCTCAGGGATAGGAAACAAAGGGTGGTTATTAAAGGAGCACACTCGGACTGGGTCGCGGTTAGTAGTGGGGTTCGACAGGGGTCAGTATTGGGCCCTCTTCTTTTTAACATATTTATTAATGACCTTGTAGGGGGCATTCAGAGTAGAATTTCAATATTTGCAGATGACACTAAACTCTGCAGGGTAATCAATACAGAGGAGGACAATTTTATATTACAGGATGATTTATGTAAACTAGAAGCTTGGGCTGATAAATGGCAAATGAGCTTTAATGGGGATAAATGTAAGGTCATGCACTTGGGTAGAAGTGATAAGATGTATAACTATGTGCTTAATTCTAAAACTCTGGGCAAAACCGTCAATGAAAAAGACCTGGGTGTATGGGTGGATGACAAACTCATATTCAGTGGCCAGTGTCAGGCAGCTGCTACAAAGGCAAATAAAATAATGGGATGCATTAAAAGAGGCATAGATGCTCATGAGGAGAACATAATTTTACCTCTATACAAGTCACTAGTGCGACCACACTTAGAATACTGTGCACAGTTCTGGTCTCCGGTGTATAAGAAAGACATAGCTGAACTGGAGCGGGTGCAGAGAAGAGCGACCAAGGTTATTAGAGGACTGGGGGGTCTGCCATACCAAGATAGGTTATTACACTTGGGGCTATTTAGTTTGGAAAAACGAAGGCTAAGGGGTGATCTTATGTTAATGTATAAATATATGAGGGGACAGTACAAAGACCTTTCTGATGATCTTTTTAATCATAGACGGGTGACAGGGACAAGGGGGCATCCTCTATGTCTGGAAAAAAAAAGGTTTAAGCATAATAACAGACGCGGATTCTTTACTGTAAGAGCAGTGAGACTATGGAACTCTCTGCCGTATAATGTTGTAATAAATGATTCATTACTTAAATTTAAGAGGGGACTGGATGCCTTTCTGGAAAAGTATAATGTTACAGGGTATATATATTAGATTCCTTGATAAGGCGTTGATCAAGGGAACTAGTCTGATTGCCGTATGTGGGGTCGGGAAGGAATTTTTTTCCCCATGGTGGAGCCTACTCTTACCACATGGGTTTTTTTTGCCTTCCCCTGGATCAACATGTTAGGGCATGTTAGGCTATGGGTTGAACTAGATGGACTTAAAGTCTTCCTTCAACCTTAATAACTATGTAACTATGTAACTATGTAACAAAGAGAGGATTATATGAGTTTATCAATGAGTGGTGTAGATAAGGTTCTTGCCTCACAAAATAAAAAGAAGAAAATACATGCAGAAAAAAAGGAGGCATACAAGGAGAAACATTATAATGAAATCGCCAAAATGAACAGTGGAACACTCAGTCTCATCTCCATCATCATCAATTCACGAAGAGGACAAATTTTCTGCACCACCAGTGGAAAAATCTTGTGCAGGTCGTAGATTAAAACCTCTTGATCACACACTCACGGCTACATGGGATCGAGAACAACTCTCCATTCGACAAGCAAGTACTTCATTTATTGCAACTGCAAAAGGCCTTGGTCACGATGTTTCATGCATTTTCATATCTCCATCTACCATTTTCCGAGCTCGGGCGATTAACATGTGACGCCCGGGAGACCGAGGTACCCAGCACCAGATCAATGAGGTCCGTCTCTTGAGGGGGATGTTACTAGTGGCTTGACCCGGTGCTGTGGCCTCAGGCGATGCACAGTGTAAGGGATATCATGAAGGAACAGACACTTACTTGGTCAGCAGCAGGTCCTCTCAGCTGTGATGACCCCGATCCTGGGTCGATGGTTATTGTCCAAATGAAAGACTGAGGCGCTGAAACGTTTAACCAATTTACTTCAACAAAAAGGGATTTGCCACCAATACTGTCACCGGAGTCTGTATAAGAACCCTGAATTACTTTGACCCTGTCAGGATTTCCACCTCTTATTATGTGCAGTTTCTGTACGGCCCTGCTGCTGTTTGTGAACTGGCTGCCGACCCAATCTGTCTCTTCTGCGCTCTGGTTCGACGGACAACCCGAGTCCTTTTTGTCAGTTTGCCCCCTCTGGGAGTACCGCTGAACTCTGTGTCTGTTGTTGCGTCTTACCCTGGTGAAGCTGATATCACCTCACTTCCTTCTGGTTGCTGTATTATATATAATGAATATAACCACGGATCCGGTATCCGTCTCTGCGCCTATTCTGGGTAGAGGTTATTACTACCCGGTTCTCACAATGTCCTTTTTCTCTATTCCTCTTTTCCTACTATCGGTATTACGGGCCTATAATCCGTCATAGGGCTGTTAGGAGTTCAGTTATACGACCTCTCACTTTCAGCTCCTCAACCCAACTGCCAATCTTTTTCTCAGACCAGAATAGATCAAGGGGAGTCTCTGGAGCTCCCCCTTCTGGCCGGAGATGGTAGTGCAGTCTTGCTATTTTAATATTTGTATTTTGTGTCAATAACTATTTTTGTGGCAAATACCCCTAGGGGCGCCACATTCCCCCTTAGTTAAGAACAGTACTCCGGGACTGTGGGACGATAACATTTTGAAATAACAATTGATATATACAGAGTCTTAAAAATGAAAATTTACAAAAACCACTCAAAGAAACAAAAAAAAATGGAATTCTGTAAAAAGTCACTTCAAATAGCGTCCATTAATACAGTTCTATCCTTGAAGGTACTAGGAAGCAAAGTTCACAAAGCAGTCTTTCCGGAGCTTTGATTTAGTGTTTCCGGGCTGATAAAAAGTTCAAGAATATGCAAGAAGTTCATACAGGTAAGTCTCTGTAGGTACTGGGCTTAAACGTTACAGAACGATAACAATGACTATAGTCTTATAGTTGGTAATCCGCATACCTGGCCGGTAATTGACCCTGGGTACTACGCTGGGATCTACGTAATAGCGGTGTCTCTTTATGTGGTGTACTACTGTCTACTGCGGATATAGTATCTGACCTCTCTGCTAAAGATAATTCCACCACTATGGGGTTGGCAAGTCCACCGTGAATGGGATCACTCTGATCAGGAATCTGTTCTTCCTGACCTGGAACCTCTTGTAGTACGGGGTCAGCCTCTTCCTGTCTTGGGACTTCTAATATTGGGTTCGGTGTTGGATAAAAGGCCACCATGGGAACCACTACTGCACCATGGTATGTTAGTAGGGTTTTGGGAAAGTCTCCTATACAGGTGTGATACATTTCCTCCTCTTTTTCCTTTACTGGTTGAACCTGTATAGGTTGAATAACTTCTGATTCTGGCTGGACAACTTCTGGCTCTTTCAACGTTTCCGGACATAATTTAAGATTGTCTCTTGACACTAGTACAGATGTTAAACCTCCGTTTTTGCTAATGAGACACATTTTAGGATTATCCATTCTTGTTTGTAAAACTGTGTAGGGTACGGCTTCCCATTGATTATCCAGTTTATTGGTTCGACGATTCCTCTTGAGTACTTGGTCACCCGGTCTTAATGGAGTTGCTAGAGCATTCTGGTTGAAAGTTCGCTCTTGTTTTTCTCTGGTTTGCTTGAGGCTTCTTTCCACACTCTCTTGCACTTGGCGATATTGCTTTTGCCGTACGACATCCCAATTGGAGTCTTGAACTTCTGCGTCTGGTTTCAGAATTCCCATTTCTAGATCGTTTGGTAATTGGCCGGGTCTTGCACGCATAAGATAAGCTGGGGTGCAGTTGGTAGAGCTCACTGGGACATGATTATACAGATCCACCAAGTCAGGCAATTTCTCTGGCCATTGATTCCTTTCCGTTTCAGGTAAAGTCTTTAGTAGGTCTGTCACAATATGGTTCATCTTCTCACATAAGCCGTTTGTTTGCGGATGATAGGCCGTCGTCCGGATCTTTTTGCAACCATACATATTACAGAATTCTCTGAAGATCTCTGATTCAAAGACTGTACCCTAGTCAGTGAGAACCTGTTCCGGATATCCATGGGGTCTACAAAAGTACGTTTGGAACGCTTTGGCTGCTGTTTTTGCAGTCAGATCTTTTACAGGTACTACTACCAAGAAGCGCGAATAATGGTCCACGATGGTCAAGGCATAGACGTAACCGGACCGGCTCGGTGTCAACTTCACGTGGTCCATGGCTACCAGTTCAAGTGGTTGTTTGGTGATTATGGGCTGCAGTGGTGCTCTTTGGCTCTTTTGATCGTTCCTTCTGAGGTTGCACGGGCCACAGTTTCTACACCACTGTTCGATTGATTTTCTCATCCCGACCCAATAAAATCTTTCTCTCAGAAGTACTTCTAGCTTTTTCCAACCAAAGTGACCAGCACCATTGTGGTAAGCCTCGAGGACCATCCTCACATCTTGTTTAGGCACGATAATCTGCCAAACCAATTCATGTGTTTTCGGATTGGTATATCTTCTACAGAGTTTCCCTTGATACAGGAACATTTTGCCTCTCTCTTTCCAGAGTTGATGCGTCTCTTCTGGGGCATCCTCATCGGGATATGCACTTTGCTCAGTCAATAGTTTCTTCACTATCTTCACAGCCGGATTGCTATCTTGGGTGTCAGCCCATCTATGGTGTGCTAACGGATTAAAATTCACTTCTTGTTGTTTCTGATAGGTATTTGACTGACGATGTTTTGCCTTGGGCTGATGAAAGGCTGGTAGTTCAATTTCTTCAAGCTCCCCCGTTTCTTCTTCTACATCTCTCAAGTGTGGCATCCGGGATAGGGCATCGGCATTTCCATTCTTGCGACCTGCTCGATACTTGATCACGAAGTTGTAATTAGATAACCGGGCTATCCATCGCTGTTCTAACGCACCTAATTTAGCCGTGTCTAGGTGGGTCAATGGATTGTTGTCAGTATAGACAATAAATTCTGCACCGGTCAAATAGTGTTTGAAACGTTCAGTCACAGCCCAAACTACTGCCAGTAGCTTCAATTTGAAGGAACTATAATTTTCAAAATTTCTTTCAGTAGGCCAGAGTTTTCTACTTGCAAAGGCGATGACTTTCTCCCGACCTTCTTGCTTTTGTGACAGCACCGCTCCCAATCCCACATTACTGGCATCGGTGTAGAGGATGAAAAGTTGATGGTAATCCGGGTACGCCAGAACTTCGTCTCCGGTTAGTGCCTTCTTTAGTTGTTCAAAGGAGTCTTCTCTTTCGTCGTTCCACTGAAAAGGAGGGTTTCGGTTTGAAGGTTTCTTCATCTGCCCTATCAAAGTGTCTTGCAAGGGCGCTGCCAATTTGGTAAATCCTTTTATAAATCTACGATAGTAACCCACTAATCCCAAGAATTGCCTCACTTCTTTTGCGTTGGTAGGTCTTGGCCAATCCCTTATGGCAGTTATTTTCTCGGGATCCGGTGCTACTCCCTCCGAACTCACGATGTGCCCTAAGTATTGTACCTTGGGCTTGAGAAGGTGACATTTGGATGGTTTGATTTTCATACCATACTTGGATAAGGCTTCGAACACCTCTGCCAGGTCTGTTAAGTGCTGTTCGTAAGTCTTTGAGTAGACGATCACATCATCTAGGTACAGGAGGACGGTCTCGAAGTTCTTGTGTCCGAGGCAACATTCCATCAGTCGCTGGAAAGTACCGGATGCGTTGCAGAGTCCGAACGGCATGCGATTAAATTCGCTTAGACCCATTGGTGTGGTGAATGCCGTTTTTTCTTTATCTCTCTCAGCCACAGGGACTTGCCAATACCCGCTTGTTAAGTCTAAGGTGGAAAAATAATTAGCAGATTTCAAAGCAGTCAAGGACTCTTCTATCCTAGGCAAGGGATAGGCGTCTTTATGGGTGATGTTATTAATCCGCCGGTAGTCTACGCACATTCTCATGGTTCCGTCCTTTTTTTTGACAATCACCAGAGGGGCCGCCCAAGGGCTACAACTATCTCTTATTACCCCGGCCTGTTTCATCTCTCTCAGCATGTCCTTCGCGCATTGATAGTGAGTGGGTGGTATGGGTCTATATCTATCTTTTATCGGGGGATGGTCACCGGTGGGGATTGTATGTTCCACCCCTTCTATCCGTCCGAAGTCCAATGGGTGTTTACTGAAGACCTGTTCATATTCCGTCACTAATCTATATACCCCTTGTCTTTGATGGGTAGGTGTTGAATCTACACCCACTTCTAGCTGTTGGCACCAATCCTCCGATTCTCCATCTGAGCCGTTATTTTCCACCTGACAGGTCGATTCTAAGGGCTCAACGGTTGTGATGGCATTGTTGTCAACAGTATATAACTTTGCCACTGTAGCGTACCTTGGCAAAGTGACCTCTTCCTCTCCACAGTTCAAAAGTCGTACTGGCACCCGTCCCCGGTTTACCTCGACCACCCCTCATGCCGTGAGTATAGTGGGTCTGCTGTCGGTGTACGCTGGTTCTATTAAGGCTTGATAGTCTCGTCCTTTAGTACCAATGGCCGCTCTACACCATACCAGCATTTCTGTTTTTGGTGGGATTACAATAGACGTTGGATCACTCACCCTCACACTGCCGATTTCTCCACCTGCAACTTCTATCTGTTGCCTTAACATTAATACTTTTATTTCCCTCTGGAGAACTCTCTGCTGGCAGGATCGGGCGGTTTCAGCAATTTGTTGTAAGACAGAAATAACTTTGGAAAAGCAGTTCTCTAACACATTCATTCCTATCAATACAGTTGGTTCACAGTTCTGTTGGTCAACATCAACGACAATTATACCCTGTTTCTTCAATTCTGCTTTACCAATCTTTATGGTCATCTCCCTGAATCCTAGTTTCAGTACCAACTTACCATTACTGGCCCATATATCTAGTTCAACATCAGAGGGTCCTTTATCAATATCTACCTCAGCCCAGTACCTCTTATAAAGGATATATGGTATAGATGAAATCTGGGAACCTGTATCCAGCAAAGCGTTGAGGGGAATTCCGTCCAGCACGATAGGGATGATGGGTCGTCCTCCGATGTACCTGTCGTGCCAGGGTGTTGGGCCTTGAAAATTCATTCCTGCGAAGCGGCCCGCATTCCCAGGGGATTCCCGTTTAAATCACAATTTCGTGCGAAGTGGCCTGGCTGCTGGCAATGGCGGCAAATGGGCTGTCCATCCGGTTGGTAGCGGTCACGGGGTCGTCCTTTCCATGTCGGGTATCTCCGGGACCTCATCCATGGAATATCCTCTCTACGTTTGCCAACTCCATCTTGGGTTCTCTCATCTCCTGTATGGTTTTAGCCATTGAAGCAACAACATCAGTTAAAGAGTTAAGCTTTTGCGGAAGAGCCTCATTAGTAATGGGCCCCAGGGACTTAGCACTGGCACCGGACGTAGCTGATGTCACTGGCATTCCCCGTTGCTGAAGTGCATCTGCCATGGGTTGTGTGAGATCCTGATCCCGAGGTGCCTCTGCCAGCTGGAGATGTATAGCGCTCTCCTTTAATTGGGCAAATGTCAATTCAGGGTCCTTAAAAACAAGCATGCTCACATGCCCGCGGTGAGAAGGGGTGTAGAGTCCCTCAATAAATTGATCTCTTAGCAGTTTATCGGCTCCTGTGTTAAAAATGGGTTCAGCCAGTGTAAGTGATTTAAGGGCTTCCTGCAGGTTTAAGGCAAAATCTCTCACGCCCTCATTAGCTTTTTGTTTGCAATTAAAGAATCGTACTTTAGCTTTGCTGCTGGCAGTGGTTTCAAATGTAGCTTTTAATCCAGCAAATATGCGTTCAACAGTACCTTTTAGATCAGTTGCCCATGCCGTGACTTCTCGCTTAGCATGGCCACTTAACTGCATCATCAGGAGACTAACACGCTGAGCTTTACCCACGGGGAACATATTAAAATGAGCCAGCATCTTTTCTCTGAAACCGTCAAGGGTATTAGGCTCAACTTCATACATTGGAAGCCATGGGCCACCCGGGGTAAATGGCATTAACACCGGCATGATGGGCGCCACTCCTTGTACTGCTGCGCTGCCAGGCTCTCTATCGACACTCTGTCTTTCAGCTGCATTAGCGTCGCCGGGTGCTGCGGCATCTCCATGCTGCGACATACTGTACCCCCTTAGTTAATCCAGACCCCTCCGGTCCCAGCTTCCGTCTAGATAATGTAGATTCGTTCCTCTGTGCAGCAGGATGACAATGACACGCCCCCTGCTGCCTCTAACTGCCGCACGCTCTGTGATGGTGGATTTTGAAGTTTTTCAGTTAAACTGGGGCTTGGGTAATGACGTAGCTCGATTAACAGTTTTGTGCCTGACGGTCATGAGATGATTACATCAGGGGATGGCGGCCATTTTTACCCCATTATAACCAATGGAGAAAAGTCACTTTCAATAGTTTTCAATGGGGAACGGTATTTTTTTTAACAAAGTCAATTTCCAAGACTTTTCATCCAAATTTTCACAGTCTCAGACTCCAATTACGGCACACAATACCCGGTGTACGGGCTGGCCCTATCCTGTTCGTGACGCCAGTTGTGACGCCCGGGAGACCGAGGTACCCAGCACCAGATCAATGAGGTCCGTCTCTTGAGGAAGATGTCACTAGTGGCTTGACCCGGTGCTGTGGCCTCAGGCGATGCACAGTGTAAGGGATATCATGAAGGAACAGACACTTACTTGGTCAGCAGCAGGTCCTCTCAGCTGTGATGACCCCGATCCTGGGTCGATGGTTATTGTCCAAATGAAAGACTGAGGCACTGAAACGTTTAACCAATTTACTTCAACAAAAAGGGATTTGCCACCAATACTGTCACCGGAGTCTGTATAAGAACCCTGAATTACTTTGACCCTGTCAGGATTTCCACCTCTTATTATGTGCAGTTTCTGTACGGCCCTGCTGCTGTTTGTGAACTGGCTGCCGACCCAATCTGTCTCTTCTGTGCTCTGGTTCGACGGACAACCCGAGTCCTTTTTGTCGGTTTGCCCCCTCTGGGAGTACCGCTGAACTCTGTGTCTGTTGTTGCGTCTTACCCTGGTGAAGCTGATATCACCTCACTTCCTTCCGGTTGCTGTATTATATATAATGTATATAACCACGGATCCAATATCCGTCTCTGCGCCTATTCTGGGTAGAGGTTATTACTACCCGGTTCTCACAATGTCCTTTTTCTCTATTCCTCTTTTCCTACTATCGGTATTACGGGCCTATAATCCGTCATAGGGCTGTTAGGAGTTCAGTTATACGACCTCTCACTTTCAGCTCCTCAACCCAACTGCCAATCTTTTTCTCAGACCAGAATAGATCAAGGGGAGTCTCTGGAGCTCCCCCTTCTGGCCGGAGATGGTAGTGCAGTCTTGCTATTTTAATATTTGTATTTTGTGTCAATAACTATTTTTGTGGCAAATACCCCTAGGGGCGCCACAAACAGAAGACAAATGGCTGAGAATATGGAAAAGTCGCTGTTTGAAAATCCTCCTCATTTAATCTTACATAGGGATAGTGAATTGTTGCCTGAGTGAGTGTCAAAACTCTAGAAGATAGAGCTGCTGTTCTTGAAACTGGAAAAGATTTTGAGCATTTACTTGGCGTACCTGTTGCCCAGAAAGGTGCTGGTGAGCTAATGGCTGAAGTTGTTATTCAGGAGGTGGACCGATTCATGCTACATGACCTTATCATTGGTATATCTTTCGATACAACTGCATCTAATACAGGAATGATCCAAGGAGCATGTATCAGAATTGAAACTGAATTTGGGAGACCATTGTTGTGGTTGGCTTGCCGCCAACACACCCACAAATTAATCTTGAAAGGAATGTTTGGTAAATGTTGTAACATCCGAAAGTTCCAAAATCAGTCGAATTCAGTTGATAAGAAGTCCTATTTTACGATGTAAAGGTACCTTCACACGAAACGACATCGCTAGCGATCCGTGACGTTGCAGCGTCCTCGCTAGCGATATCGTTTCGTTTGACAGGCAGCAGCGATCAGGATCCTGGTGTGATGTCGCTGGTCGCTGAATAAAGTCCAGAACTTTATTTGGTCGTCCGATCGCTGTGTATCGTTGTGTTTGAAAGCAAAAGCAACGATACCCAGCGATGTTTTACACTGGTAACCAGGGTAAACATCGGGTTACCAAGCGCAGGGCCGCGCTTAGTAACCCGATGTTTACCCTGGTTACCAGCGTAAAAGTAAAAAAAACAAACATTACATGCTCACCTGCGCGTCCCCCAGCGTCTGCTTCCTGACACTTACTGAGCGCCGGCCCTAAAGTGAAAGTGAAAGCACAGCGGTGACGTCACCGCTGTGCTGTTAGGGCCGGAGCTCAGTCAGTGTCAGGAAGCAGACGCTGGGGGACGCGCAGGTGAGTATGTACTGTTTGTTTTTTTTACTTTTACGCTGGTAACCAGGGTAAACATCGGGTTACTAAGCGCGGCCCTGCGCTTAGCAACCCGATGTTTACCCTGGTTACCCGGGGACCTCGGCATCGTTGGTCGCTGGAGAGCGGTCTGTGTGACAGCTCTCCAGCGATCAAACAGCGACGCTGCAGCAATCGGCATCGTTGTCGCTATCGCTGCAGCGTCGCTTCGTGTGAAAGTACCTTTAGATGAAGAAAATCCCATTCAAGGTTTTCTAGAAGAACAACGTGTGAAAATAGTGGACTACCTCAACAATGTCTTGCAAGATGGCAGTCATTCAAGAGAAGATTACAAAGAGCTATTAGAACTATTATTTCTATATCTTGGAGGCTGGGATGAAAACTGTTGAAGCCAACATGGACAATTTATGTATCATATGAGCAAGGAACATTCCCTTAACTCTACATAACAGCTAAAACCTACATCAAAGGAATTGACTATTAGCTGTAACAGGTGGTCACACAAGTTCCTGGGGTGTGAAGTCCTCTGTTCTTTTAATAGAATAAAGAGAATCTACATTGTAGATGGACATTGTGTCTCCAACCTCTTGGAGGATACATAACCCCTGTGGTGTTGGGAGTATAAGCTATTGTTCCTGAACTGAACATCTTATCTTTGACACACATTCCATGTGGATGTGAATTACAAGACATTGTTCTTCAGTTGGACATCTAGTCTCCAGCCTAAACGGAATGCCCTCAAGCCTTTTGACACCAGGACTTTATCTTAAATCCAAGGACGCCATCCAAAGGAAGGTGATGATTACTGCAGCCAATGACAGTGTTCACATTGCCAGAAGATGATTGGACATTTGCCACAGAAGATACCGGAAGCAAGGGTGGAGTCATGGCTTGTATGTGGGTGTGGATGTGTATTGGTTTAATATATATATGTAAGGATCAGTTATATATCTTCTCCCTTCCCCACATCCCAGTTTCCTCTACCCTCTCCTACTACCCCTTCCCTTTAATTTACCCTTGTCCCTTAGGCTACATTCACATTAGCGTTGTGCGCCGCTGCGTCGGCGACGCAACGCACAACGCAAACAAAAACGCAACAAAACGCACGCTAAAACGCTGCGTTTTGCGACGCATGCGTCCTTTTTCGCCAAAAGTTGGACGCAAAAAAAATACAACTTGCTGCGTTCTCTGCGCCCAACGCTTGCGGCCAAAAAAACGCATGCGTCGCAAAACGCAGCACAACGCATGTCCATGCGCCCCCATGTTAAATATAGGGGCGCATGACGCATGCGGCGACGCTGTGGCGCCGAACGCTAATGTGAACGTAGACTTAGTTAGACTTCCCTTATGTATGTCATTGTAAATACCTTGTTTGTAATAAACCCCCTTTTAAAGATCCAGTAGTTCTTGTTAATTAGTATTAACTGGCACCCCAAAGCTCAGCAGATTCTACAAAAACTATTTCGAATTTAGGGTTCCAGGGGCTCTGACTGAAGCAAGGTGGATGGCAAAGGCCATATATGTACTCAAAATTGTGCAATTCACTAAACAATTGCATATTTCTAATACCAAATTGAAAGGAATAAGAAAAGTAGTGCATTTTGTCTGTCTAATATATGTCCGCTTTTGGCACCAGGCAGTTGTAAGTCGATGGGCTCCAAAGAATGATTTGGAGATGCTACAGCTTTTGCAATATTATCCAGATAAAGATGTCACAGAAAGTGCCCTCACAGTGGCTAAGAGTCACATTCGGTATCTGTCAGAAACTAACATAGGATTGGCATTTTTGGATGAACGTATCAGTCAGGCTGAGAAGGATAAGATGTTTGAAAATTTAAGAATGAAACCTGCAAAGAAAAAGGAGCTGAAACAGTTGGGAGGTAAAAAACTAGTTTTTGAAGGAAAAGACCTCAGCGATTTTGTTACAAGTAAAACAAAGACATTCTTTGAATTGAATTTTGGGATCCACGATGTAGAGGAATATTGCAGTGATACACTAAGAAGCTCCATCAATGCTCTTAAGGTGGTGAATGACACCGCTGAAAGGGGCATTGCTCTGATAAAGAAGTTTAATAATTCAATCAGAGATGAACAACCGAAACAGTTCTTGTTAAGAGTTGTCGAGTATCATAGAAAAGCCGTCACCAAGCGAACAAAAGAAGGAGTTACATCTTTCACAGCACATTAGTGCAAATCATTTAATACGTATGATACTGCCTATCAATGTTACTGTTTATTGTCACTATTATTCTAAGTTTTTAATTGTTTGAATTTCTAATAAAAAATACTTAACATTGAAAATCTGTTTTTTTGCGTGCTTTTATTAAACTGATAAAAGTGTGCAACCTCTAAACATAGTTCGATCATCTTGAAAATTGGCATATATACTTTTTACATTAGTGAGACTCGGGGCGTAAGCAAAGTCTGCAAAAATTTGACATTTTAATTTTTACCATACGAAATGAAACACCCTAATATACATCCACAGAAGATTTGTAGTTAGCTCTCCAAAATGTTTGGAATAATCTCCAATCTAATTGATAAAAATAAACTATTAACACTTCCATTTTTTTAAAGTATTCTTACATTGTTGGATTATTTTTTTTTTTACACTTGCCTAAGGCTGCCGTCACACTATCAGTATTTGGTCAGTATTTTACATCAGTATTTGTAAGCCAAAACCAGGAGTGGAAGAAATAGAGGAAAAGTATAACAGAAACATATGCACCACTTCTGCATTTATCACCCACTCCTGGTTTTTGCTTACAAATACTGATGTAAAATACTGACCAAATACTGCTAGTGTGACGGCAGCCTAAAACTATTGCATACTACTCCACCCAGTGAGGGGATATTAATGAAAGTCCCAATGCCAGATTTCTGGCATTAAATGCACGTTATCTGTGCTCAAGCCATACTTCAGTAAAAATATTTCACCAGAAAGTGGCGTCGAAAATACTAGAAATTTATGCCAAGTCTCTATCACACGGACTTCCTAAGATGTGAAAAATCCATTAAAAGGAACTTGTAAACCTCTGAGCAAATTTAGTGCATTTTAATCCAGCACACTGGGATTGAGAGCAGTATTAGTAAATGTGCCCAATAATTCTGTTCATTGTTTTTAAAGTTTTATTTGGTGTCTCAGTTCTATTAAAAGCCCCATCTCAGCAACAATCCCGGCTAATCCAGTCTTTTTTTTTATAATTCAGGAAAGGTTGAAATAAAAGTGTCTGATTATTTCCAAGTAAGGCGTACTTCAGCAATTCCTGGCAATGCTGCCATTTACAGCAGTGAAACTTTTAATAAATGTGCTTGATTAACTGGAGACAGACGTGCCCTTGTGTTTCCTTTTCCATCTGATTGACAGCGCCTGAGATTCAGCTGACACCTGCTTGACGACTTCCCAGTAAAAACAGACAGCGACTTTGCATCCCAAACAATCAGCAGCGACTTCTGCACTTTACCGTGATTATTCCGTGAGGCCTCATTTACCATATTGATCTGGTAAAATTATGCATAAAATTAATACACAAGTGCCTATAATGTATGCGCACTCCACTTCACATATCAGCAAGGGTTCACTTTTTTCGGAATATTTTTATATTGCACCACTGATGCACATAATATTGGATTCATTTGATTTTTCTATCAGATTTCTGGTTGAGTTGTTTCTACATTGTGTAAAGATTTTATTTGCTGCGTCCAATGGCCTCTACAAAAAGAGCTCTTTGAACATTGACTAATTATGTATTTACAGCCTTGTCCCTGAACAATGCAGACTTTGTATTACTGTCCTCAAAGATCATCCAAAATCAAAGGTTTGCTGTGTCATGGTTTTGTTCAGTAGGTATGCCATATCACTTAAAGATAAATTGTCAGCAGGTTTCTGCTATGTATTTTCAGGGCAGAAGGAAGTAGAGACAGAGACCCTGATTCCAGTGATGTATCACTTGGTTTACTGGGTGCAGCAGTTTGAAACGATCACAATTTTCTCTGCTGCAGATCTAGCAGTGCTCGAAATGCTGAGCTCTGTAAAACCCCACCCACACCACTGATTAGCAGCTCTCTGTCACTATACAATGTACTTAAAAAGCTGCCAATCAGTGTGTTGGGGGCAGGACTAGGAGGCTCGAGACAAATTGTAATAATCATAGGCAGATTATGACGAGGGCAATCTCGGCTATTCCTCGAGACCTAAGGCTCTTGAGGGGTCCAGTGCCCAGATTGCCCTCATCATAATATTTTTTGGGGCCACCATCGCTTATAGCCAGTAGGGTGCGCTCTACTGATGCTCTACTGCTGGCACTTTTACCACTATTTATAACACTAACAAGTATGTTCCAACATAGCAGGAAATAATTACTTCTCATATAGAAGAAATCCACAATGAAACCAAGCTCCAGTCAGCTTATCATCAGCAGTGATAAACTACAAGGTATAAAAAATATTACCTCACACATTGCACTGCGTTATACATGAGGCCAAGGCGCTGCAGCTTTTTTTCTTTATTATTTTTTTGCAATTAAGATTTATATTGATTTTGGTTATTTAATGATAACACATTTTGCAAGAACGCGGTCAATACAAAATTAATTTTCAAAATGTCCAATCAATTTTCCGGCTGCATAGAACACTGAAAGTTTGCAATTACGTTCTCCAATTTTTTATTCAGCAATATAAAGAACATTTCACAAACATACATCGTTTTTTTAAAACCTCATTTACAAGGCGCCGTGCGCTGCGGCTGAACAGGGGAAGGACAATATGAGAAGCTATGGCAGGTATTATCAGCACTATGGGATCTCAGCATGAAATTGAAAACTCGGCGCTCTTGTATTTGGAATGCAGATAAGTGGAGTTATATGTTTCCTCAACACTAAGGTTTCTCTTATCACACACTTTACGTTTTTGTTTCTAAATGTAATAAAGACTGGAGTTTATGACTATGTCGAGTTCAGGTATTCTGCTAATAATATAAGCATAAAACAGAAGATCCTAAACCAATAAGAAAAAAATGTCCAACTGTACTTGACGTTAAATAGGGTAGAGGGAAATGGCTTGCTTGTGGTCAAGGACAACTGGGAGGTTCGTAAAGTGTGCCTTAGATAAAAGGTTTTGTCCCATTGTTTAAAACTATAAAATCCAATATTAATAAATTAATTGGTTATATGATACTTTATATTATATTGATGGCCTATCATTAGTATAGGTCATCAATATCAGATCAGTGGTATGCGACATCCGGTTTCCCCACCTATCAGCTGTTCCCCATGTTGGCGGCCGGATGGGCTTAGTTGTGGTGCAGCATTATACAGCTCTGACAACTGTACAGTGGCCGCGCTTGCATACTCCACATCCACACATGAAAAGGTCTGCGATGCCCGGCCTTGGTCAATATAAAGATGATAGAGTTATGTAGTTCTGCTTTGCAACTGAGCCCATCTGGCACCTGCCATCATGAAGAGCAATTGATTGGTGGGATTGTCGGCTGTCGCATTCCCACTGATCTGATATTGATGACATTTTCGTTAAGACAGGACATCAACATAAAGTACCAGACAACCCCTTAAAATATGGATTAAGATTTGTAAAAGTTGTATTAAAATATACAGTTCAGGGCTGAGACTGTTTGAGACTGTACAGGGTCCATAAGGCTCCTTAATAAGGAACTGCCTACCCTCTATGTTGTACTGGCAAACTTAACAGTGTTGCAACTCATATAGTATATAGAGTCATTACAAACAGAGTCATCTATTTCAAGTGTTTATTTCTGTTAATGTTGATGATTATGGCTTACAGCCAATGAAAACTCAAAAGTCATTATCAGTAAATTAGGATACTTTATAACACCAGCTTGAAAAATTATTTTAAAATCTGAAATGTTGGCCTACTGAAATGTATGTTCAGTAGTGTTGAGCGATACCTTCCGATATTTCCGAGGTTTCTGTGATAGCAGCCTTCAGCTCATCTGCATTGTTGAGTCTGGTTTCTCTCATCTTCCCCTTGACAATACTCCATAGATTCTGTATGGGGTAAAGGTCAGGCGAGTTTGCTGGCCAATGAAGCTCAGTGATATTGTTTTTTTTAAACCAGGTATTTTTACTTTTGGCAGTGTGGACAAATGCCAAGTCTTGCTGGAGAATGAAATGTCCATCTCCTAAAAGCTTGTCAGCAGTGGGAAGCATGAAGTGCTCTAAAAATTTCTTGGTAGACGGCTGCAATGACTTCGATCTTGGTAAAAAACAGTGGACCTACACAGTAGATGACATGGCTCCCCAAATGATCACTGATTGTGGAAACTTCACACTAGACCTTGGAAATCAAGGTCCTAGAATCTGGAGGAAGAGTGGAGAGGCCACAATCCAAGCTGCTTGAGGTCTAGTGTGAAGTTTCCACAATCAGTGATGGTTTGGTTAGACAGAAAGAATTGCACTTGTTGCCTAAAAAACTGACCAAATCCAGTTAAAACAAAGGCCAGTCACCTAGAAAGCAAACAGTAAACTATAGAATTAAGAAATTAATTCTTAGAAAAAAGTGGACTTTTAATAAAATGTACTTTGCAATATTGCTTGTTTTTACCCAATAAAGGTGAAATTTTAGATATTAGAGAACTTAAGAATAACTCTAGAAGTATCTGTAAATGTTAAAATGTATAAAACTAAATTTTTGGTGTCTTACAGGACTTTGCTTTTATTGAACAGGAGAAAATTTGTGGATAATACCTGCGCTGCTGTATAAACTCCGGTCACACAATTTTGAAATAAAGATGATGGTTTATTTACTCAATGCGTTTCAAAGTCACTAGGACTCCTTCTTCAGAAAATGCCCTATAGCATCTCCTGAAGAAGAAGTCCTAGTGACTTCAAAACGTGTTGAGAAAATAATCCTCTTTATTTCAAAAGTGTGTGACCTGAATTTATACAGCAGCGCAGGTATTATCCACAAATTTTCTCCAGTTCAATATCTTGATTTGGTCACCGTTTTGACCAGTGGACCTGCAGCAGCTGTCAACTCTGACGAGTTTCCATGCGCTAGTGTAAAGTTATTCAAGTGAGTGTGCAGCGCCCCAGAGTCCTGGTTGCTGCTGTAATATTATTCTTCCACCAGGGGGAGTGATATTACGTCTGATGGCACTAAAGGAGTTCACCTTACCAGGTATCACAAAACACACACTACACTTCACACTCCAGTCCACCAGGGGGAGCCTTGCTCCTATCTATTAGGGCACTCCTCACAGAAGGGTAAAACTGGTGGTTTGGATAGAAAGTTAGTCAGAAGCTGTCTGGGCTCTGCCCAGGCAACACCTGTCAGGCAGACAGGGGGAAAAGAGGAACATCTGAGCTGCAGACAGAGGGTCCTTGTCAGGGGTGGGATCCTGACAGAGGCCTAGCACGAGACAGAAAGATACGGAGCTGCACCTGCCCCATGTGTGGCAGCATCCTAAGAAAGGACAAGAAAGGAATTGTATTGTGGAGAGTGAGAAATGAAGTCACAGCACAAGGAGACAACACTAGAAGGAGTTCTGTCCTGTAAGAGGCTGCCTCCTTCTGAGGCGCGTAGCCGGTGGCCGGAACACCGAGGGAGTAATTGACTCTACGCATTACTTCAGAGACTGGCAGGACAGTCAATTCCAAGTTGGCTGCCCGACCTTAAAACCTAAGAAGACACAGTGGCAAATTGTGGGGGTCGGGGCATCTCTATGGTCCCTATAAACAAGCCTCAGGCTATCAGTCATACGGGTATGTCCTATCCATACCATCTGGGGGACAGAGAGGAAGGAATATCATCTAGAACATCTACAAAGGTTGTGAGGACTATCCCGTAGTGCTCAGCAGGGAGGTACTACAACACACAGGCGCTAGTAGGAAGGCTACTGATTTCCACCTGGATAAGGGAACTCTGGATTTGCCTTCGGACCGGCCGGACTCTGCCTGCCCTGTGATCTGTACTCTGGGCTGTGGATGCTGAAGTCTTCAGTAAAAAGTAAAGAGACTGCAACCTTTGTGTCTTCATTATTCACGGCACTTTACATCATCCACCATCACCACCTATACTTTTGGGAAGCCCTGGGGGTACACGTCATCTGTGGGAAGGTATACCATCTAGCTGCCATTCCATCACACCAGCGGACCCCTAAGCAGCGTCGGTCATTCTGACCGAGTACCACAGGAGGCGTCACGAACATTCTTCATAAAAACTGTCAAACCCCTTTTATTGGACATCCCTCATTAGGGCCACGGGCCGGGTCGGGCCACCGTGACATCCCCAGAACTGAGAAGTACCCGGTACTGAGTACCCCATTGCCCTTAACGTGGGGGCACTCCAAATCTTGGCGTCATGAACAGGATCTACTTAAGCCTGAAAATCGGGTCATGTGCACCTAAGAACTGTGCCAGAACTGTATTTGAACTGTGATTTGCTTAAAGACTGTGTATTGCCATTTGCTGCCAAAATTCCCACCAAAACAGCCGCCATTACAGCGCTACGAGGAGCGCAAGAGAAGAAGAAGGGCGTGGAGTTGTGGGCGTGAACGAACTGAGAAGCGCAAAAAATAATGGCCGCCCAGTCTAAATATCTCTGTACCTTGAGGATGTGCCCATCAGCAGCCGAGATCCACCTCCTGATCCTTAATGGCGGGTGGAGACAAAGAAAAAGAAACTGCCCCAGGAGAAGAGAGCGGGAAAAAGACCAGGAAGAAGCGAGCCACGTGGAGAATGCCATGGCCAGCTGCCCAGAACCAGAGCGTGGGGTCGGAGCGGAGGACTCCCCCAGCTACCCGGAAGGGCACCGGAACTAGGCCTCCACCGCTGATACCGACTTCCTGCAGGCCAGAATGGAGGAGTTTATTGACCAGCTCCTGCAGATGCGGGTAAACACCAAAGCTGCATACCGGACGACACCTGCAGAGGATTCCTCGACACTGCCGTCACTCCATGCACTGCCCCAGGAGCCGCTGCCAGCACCGTCGCAGATGACACCGCCGATGGAACCAGCCGACTTGGAGGACACCGCTGCGGCCGGTAAGCTCGGCGATCCTGCCCCAGTGACGGAGGCCTGCTTATAGGCCCCATCGCCGCGCCACCTCCCAGCGGGACCCATAGACTCCAGCGCCTCGAACCCTGAGACCAGGCCATGGGTATGGAGCAGTTCTTAAAGGCCCCAATAGCGCCCATCACCTTGCCGGGTGAAGTGTACGCCGAACGGACTGTGTACCGCTGGGTGAATCCTGGGTCTGACTTTGTGGGGTTCCCCGGGGCAGAACAACATAAAGGAGAGACGGTAGAAGTCCTAAGTTGGGAGGACTACCAGACCCAACTTGCCCGTAAGTGGGAGGAGAAGGAAGAGAGACACCAGGCCCAACGCCAGGCCCACAACCAACGTGACCTAGCAGTGAAGGTCAAGGTCCGCAATGACAGCACCACCCACCAGGCCCCGCATAAGCAGGGCACCGTTGTAACCTTCAAGCTCCGAGGGGGATGGGGCTTCATCAAGGAGCAGGGACTGTATGTGGAGGTCTTTGTCAACTGCAGAGATGTGGAGGCCACCCAGGCCGAGACCTTTACCCGGGAGACACCGTTACTTACACCAGACATTTTGGTGAAAAGGGCTGGTTCGCCTTAAATGTGCACAAAAGGAGACACATTGTGGCACATCCTGCAAAAGGCCCATCTAAATTGTCTCTTGTGGCAACGGCGCCACCTTGCGTCCAGACCACTGCTACGACTACCACGACCACTGTCACCCCCACCTATACCGCGACTCGGATTACTACTTGCACTGTCACCACTAGTGCTGAGCGATACCGTCCGATACTTGAAAGTATCGGTATCGGATAGTATCGGCCGATACCCGAAAAGTATCGGATATCGCTGATACCGATACCCGATACCAATACAAGTCAATGGGACACCAAGTATCGGAAGGTATCCTGATGGTTCCCAGGGTCTGAAGGAGAGGAAACTCTCCTTCAGGCCCTGGGATCCATATTACTGTGTAAAATAAAGAATTAAAATAAAAAATATTGATATACTCACCTCTCCGGAGGCCTCTGGACATCACTGCTGGTAAACGGCAGCCTTCTTTGCTTAAAATGAGCGCGTTTAGGGCCTTCCATGACGTCACGGCTTCTAATTGGTTGCGTGCGCTCATGTGACCGCCACGCGACCAATCACAAGCCGTGACGTCATTCTCAGGTCCTAAATTCCGAATTCTAGGAATTTAGGACCTGGGAATTACGTCACGGCTTGTGATTGGTCGCGTGGCGGTCACATGAGCGGCACACGACCAATCAGAAGCCGTGACGTCATGGAAGGTGCTGAACGCGCTCATTTTAAGCAAAGCAGGCTGCCGGTTACCAGCGGTGATGTCCAGGGGCCTCCGGAGAGGTGAGTATATCAATATTTTTTATTTTAATTCTTTATTTTTTACATGGATATGGATCCCAGGGCCTGAAGGAGAGTTTCCTCTCCTTCAGACCCTGGGAACCATACACTGGGAACTTCCGATTCCGATTCCCGATACCACAAAAGTATCGGATCTCGGTATCGGAATTCCGATACCGCAAGTATCGGCCGATACCCGATACTTGCGGTATCGGAATGCTCAACACTAGTCACCACGACTGAAACTGTTGTGGCTACTGAGCCAACACCTGTGGTGGCCCATGCCAAGATTACCCCTGAGAGGAAAACAGTGGGTACTCAGACACCCAAATGGGATGAGAGACCTCCCTATGTAGTACCAGGCAGTAGCCAATACCCAAAAGGACTACCCCCGCCAGAAATACCTCCAGAGTGGTTTAAATAAACCTCGGAAACCTGAAAATGTAAATAGTTAACTGTTTCTTTGCTGCTTGAACCCGTCCAGGGTTATTCTTCTTAAAGGGATCCCTTTGTTTACTCGGGATCCCTGTTGTTTCTAGTTTTGCACAAGTTCATCACTGTTTTACCAAAAGAACTGCCGAATCATGGACGGTGAATGATTCACAAACTGTTGCTGTAAATAGTTTGCACCTTCTTAAAGGTGCTCTCTACTGGTTTTACATAGGAGGCTTTTACAGAGACTGCCTCTTAACAGAAACTGCTGTCTATTTTGCTGTAAAAATAACTGCTTTGCCTTACAAACCTGAAGAAAAACCCGTTGGTGCGGAAGAATTCCGGGTCTGGATTACACGTCTTGTAGCCCACCCAAGACCAACGTTTGGGGGTTCGTAATGGGTCCCTCATATCACGTCATACCTAGTGTTGAGCGATACCTTCCGATACTCAAAGGTATCGGTATCGGATGGGATCGGCCGATATCCAAAATATATCGGATATCGCCGATACCGATACCCGATACCAATGCAAGTCAATGGGACACAAGTATCGGAAGCTATCCTGGATGGTTCCCAGGGTCTGAAGGAGGGGAAACTCTCCTTCAGGCCTTGGGATCCATATTCATGTAAAAAATAAAGAATAAAAATAAAAAATATGGATATACTCACCCCTCTGAAAACCCTGGCTGTCACCGCTGCAAGCGTCTGCCTCCGTTCCTAAGAATGCAGAGCGTGAAGGACCTTCGATGATTTCAAATGCAGAAATAGGCATTCAGGACCTGAAATTACGTCACGGCTTGCTGTGATTGGTCGCGTCGCGGCCACATGGGCGGCACGCGACCAATCAGAAGCCATGACGTCGCGGGAGGCAGGAAACGCGCGCATTTTAAGCAAACAACGCTGCCGGTTCCCTCGGTGAGGTCCAGGCTGCGTCGGAGAGGTGAGTATAGCAATATTTTTTATTTTAATTCTTTATTTTACACATTAATGTTGTATTTTACACATTAATGTTGTTTCGATACCGATACCCGATACCACAAAAGTATCGGATCTCGGTATCGGAATTCCGATACCCGCAAGTATCGGCCGATACCCGATACTTGCGGTATCGGAATGCTCAACACTACTGGGAACACTTCCGATTCCGATTTCGGATATCGCAAAAATATCGGAACTCGGTATCGGAATTCCGATACAGTAAATATCGGCCGATACCCGATATTTGCAGTATCGGAATGCTCAACACTAGTCATACCGCTTTAAACAAACTAGGAAATTAATGGCGCGATTATTTGCACTACCTCTGAAAAGACTTGGAGTTTCCTCTTAAAGGGAATGTTTACTTATTGCACTTGGATAATGTTGCTTTAAAAAGTTAGATAGCCATAATGTTTTACATAGTGAATAGTAAAATGTTTGATAAATGTTGAGAGTGAAATGTTTAATGATGCACTTTGAATAAAATTGAGGACAAAAGAAATTGGAAGAAAGATACGGTGAGCCCGTAGTGGGGGTGAAACCTGTTCTGCATTTCAATAGAGTGAACCCGTAGGGGTTAGTGAGTCCTCTAGAGAGCCTAAGGAAGTGAGTTTAAAGACTTTGCACTTAGAGAAGAATAACGGTTTTATGCTTGAGTAAAGAAAATGTTAAATTATTGTTGTATAAATGCACTTAGTAGATAGAATACCTGTATGGGTAATTGTGTTTCATAGATAGATAATAACTGTTTCCCATTTGCCTTATGCACAATGTAAATATGTTATTGTTTTTGCAGCGTTCAAGTGTTCTCACCTCCCATAAAGGGAAGCACTGTTAAATTAATTTGTTTTAAAGCATTCCAACAATTTTGCATATCTTTTGCTAACCTGTAATTGTTGTTTTCTGTTCCCAGTCCGGGAGAACTGGATTTAACGGGGGGGGGGGGGGGGCTGGGGGGGGGGGGAGTGCAGCGCCCCAGAGTCCTGGTTGCTGCGGTAATATTATTCTTCCACCAGGGGGAGTGATATTACGTCTGATGGCACTAAAGGAGTTCACCTTACCAGGTGTCACAAAACACACACTACACTACACACTCCAGTCCACCAGGGGGAGCCTTGCTCCTATCTATTAGGGCACTCCTCGCAGAAGGGTAAAACTGGTGGTTTGGATAGAAAGTTAGTCAGAAGCTGACTGGGCTCTGCCCAGGCAACACCTCTCAGGCAGACAGGGGGAAAAGAGGAACATCTGAGCTGCAAACAGAGGGTCCTTGTCAGGGGTGGGTGTTGTGAATTCTGCTCTTGGGCTCCCTCCGGTGGTTGTAAGTGGGAGCGCTGCTGTCTCTGAATCGCAGCATTTATCAGGTGTATTCACTTTTTGCAATTTTGACTGGGCTATTTAGTCTTGCTTCACCCTTTAGTCAGTGTCAGTTGTCCATTATTCCTGGAGGATTCACATCCCTGCCTGGTCTCTTCTCCTTTGCAGTTCATTTCAACAAAGATAAGTTCTGGCCTTGATTTTTGCTGTCCACATGCTGTGGCCTTATTGTTCAGTTCTTTTCCATGTTTTTGTCTTGTCCAGCTTGGTCTGTATAAGGATTTGCTTAGCCAAGCTGGTATCTCTGGAGATGCAGATATACCCTCCATATCTTTAGTTAGCTGTGGAGATTTTGTATTTTCTGTGGTGGATATTTTCTAGTGTTTTAATACTGACCGCATAGTACTCTGTCCTATCCTTTCTATTTAGCTAGAAGTGGCCTCCTTTGCTAAATTCTCATTTCAGTCTGTGTATGTTTTTTCCCTCTCCTCTCACAGTCAATATTTGTGGGGGGCTGTCTATCCTTTGGGGATTTTCTCTGAGGCAAGATAGTTTTCCCTTTTCTATCTCTAGGGGTAATTAGTCCTCCGGCTGTGTCGCGATGTCTAGGGAGCGCTAGGTACATTCCACGGCTACTTCTAGTTGCAGTGTTAAGTTCAGGGTCTACGGTCAGTACAGGTACCACCTTCTCCAGAGTACATCTCATGCTGCTCTTAGGCCACCAGATCATAACAGTACAACTGGCCAACAATGAGTTAACCGCATCTCAGAAGAAGGAAAGTGCTGAGCCATGTTTTCTTTTTTTCTTCCCTCTTTACCTCTGGGTGGCTCAGGAGTTCGGCGCTGGTATGGATGTTCAGGGATTGGCTTCTCGTGTGGATCAACTTGCTGCTAGAGTACAGGGTATTTCCGATTATATCGTTCAGACTCCGGTTTTAGAGCCTAGAATTCCAACTCCTGATTTGTTTTTTGGGGATAGGTCCAAATTTCTGAGCTTTAAAAATAACTGTAAACAGTTTTTTGCTCTGAAACCCCATTCCTCTGGTGATCCCATCCAGCAGGTTAAAATTGTTATATCTCTGCTGCGTGGTGACCCCCAGGATTGGGCATTTGCCCTGGAACCTGGGAATCCGGCGTTGCTTAATGTAGACACCTTTTTTCAGGCGCTTGGGTTATTGTATGAAGAACCTAATTCAGTGGATCATGCTGAGAAGACCTTGTTGGCCCTGTCTCAGGGTCAAGAAGTGGCAGAATCATATTGCCAGAAGTTTAGAAAATGGTCTGTACTGACTAAATGGAATGAGGATGCCTTGGCGGCAATCTTCAGAAAGGGTCTTTCTGAATCCGTTAAATATGTTATGGTGGGGTTCCCCACGCCTGCTGGTCTGAGTGATTCTATGTCTCTGGCCATTTAGATTGATCGGCGCTTGCGCGAGCGCAGAGTTGTGCACACTATGGCATTGTCTTCCGAGCGGAGTCCTGAGCCTATGCAGTGTGATAGGATTGTGTCTAGAGCTGAACGACAAGGATTCAGACGTCAGAATAGGTTGTGTTTTTACTGCGGCGATTCTGCTCATGTTATTTCTGATTGCCCTAAGCGTACCAAGAGAATCGCTAGTAATGTTACCATCAGTACTGTACAACCTAAATTTCTGTTATCTGTGACCCTGATCTGCTCATTATCGTCATTTTCTGTCATGGCATTTGTGGATTCAGGCGCCGCTCTAAACTTAATGGACTTAGAATTTGCCAGACGTTGTGGTTTCCCCTTGCAGCCTTTGCAGAGTCCTATTCCTTTGAGGGGCATTGATGCTACACCGTTGGCTAAAACTAAACCTCAGTTTTGGACACAGCTGACCATGTGCATGGTGCCAGCCCATCAGGAACATTGTCGTTTTCTGGTGTTGCATAATTTGCATGATGCTATTGTGCTGGGTTTCCCATGGTTACAGGTCCATAATCCGGTATTAGATTGGAAATCTATGTCTGTGACTAGTTGGGGTTGTCAGGGGGTTCATGGTGACGTTCCTTTGATGTCAATTGCCTCCTCCTCCTCTTCTGAAATTCCTGAGTTTTTGTCAGATTTCCAGGATGTATTCAATGTGCCCAAGTCCAGTTCCCTTCCACCGCATAGGGACTGTGATTGTGCTATTGACTTGATTCCAGGCTGTAAGTTCCCTAAGGGCCGACTTTTCAACCTGTCTGTACCAGAACATACCGCCATGCGGAGCTATGTTAAGGAGTCCTTGGAGAAGGGGCATATTCGGCCATCTTCTTCACCATTGGGAGCAGGTTTTTTTTTTGTTGCCAAAAAAGATGGCTCCTTGAGACCCTGTATTGATTATCGCCTCTTGAATAAGATCACGGTCAAATTCCAATACCCTTTGCCTTTGCTTTCTGATCTGTTTGCTAGGATTAAGGGGGCTAGTTGGTTTACTAAGATTGACCTTCGAGGGGCATATAATCTTGTTCGTATTAAGCAGGGTGACGAATGGAAAACTGCGTTTAATACGCCCGAAGGCCATTTTGAATACCTTGTGATGCCATTCGGACTCTCTAATTCTCCATCTGTGTTTCAGTCCTTCATGCATGATATATTTCGGAATTATCTTGATAAATTCATAATTGTATATTTGGATGATATTTTGATTTTTTCAGATGATTGGGAGTCTCATGTGAAACAAGTCAGGATGGTATTTCAGATCCTTCGTGATAATGCCTTGTTTGTGAAGGGGTCTAAGTGCCTCTTTGGAGTACAGAAGATTTCTTTTTTGGGCTTCATTTTTTCTCCCTCATCTATAGAAATGGATCCGGTTAAGGTTCAGGCCATTCATGATTGGATCCAGCCCACATCCATGAAGAGCCTTCAGAAATTTTTGGGCTTTGCTAATTTTTATCGCCGTTTCATTGCCAACTTCTCCAGTGTGGTTAAACCCCTGACCGATTTGACGAAGAAAGGCGCTGATGTGACGAATTGGTCCTCTGCGGCTGTTTCTGCCTTTCAGGAGCTTAAATGCCGATTTACTTTTGCCCCTGTGTTGCGTCAGCCGGATGTTTCTCTTCCTTTTCAGGTTGAGGTTGACACTTCTGAGATTGGGGCAGGGGCCGTTTTGTCTCAGAGGAATTCTGATGGTTCCTTGATGAAACCATGTGCCTTCTTTTCTCGAAAGTTTTCGCCTGCGGAACGCAATTATGATGTCGGCAATCGTGAGTTGTTGGCTATGAAGTGGGCATTTGAGGAGTGGTGACATTGGCTTGAGGGGGCCAAGCACCGTATTGTGGTCTTGACCGATCATAAGAATCTGATTTATCTCGAGTCTGCCAAACGGCTGAATCCTAGACAGGCCCGATGGTCCCTGTTTTTCTCCCGTTTTGATTTTGTGGTCTCGTATCTTCCGGGTTCTAAGAATGTTAAGGCTGATGCCCTCTCTACGAGCTTTTTGCCTGATTCTCCTGGGGTCCTTGAGCCGGTCAGTATTCTGAAGGAAGGGGTGATTCTTTCTGCCATCTCCCCTGATTTACGACGGGTTCTTCAGGAATTTCAGGCTGATAAAAATGACCGCTGTCCAGTGGGGAAATTGTTTGTTCCTGACAGATGGACTAGTAAAGTGATTTCGGAGGTTCATTGTTCTGTGTTAGCTGGTCATCCTGGGATTTTTGGTACCAGAGATTTGGTTGGTAGGTCCTTTTGGTGGCCTTCTTTGTCACGGGATGTGCGTTCTTTTGTGCAGTCCTGTGGGACTTGTGCGTGGGCCAAGCCTTGCTGTTCCCGCGCTAGTGGGTTGCTTTTGCCTTTGCCGGTCCCTGAGAGGCCTTGGACGCATATTTCTATGGATTTTATTTCAGATCTTCCGGTTTCCCAGAGGATGTCAGTTATCTGGGTGGTTTGTGACCGGTTTTCTAAGATGGTTCATTTGGTACCTTTGCCTAAGTTGCCTTCCTCTTCTGATTTGGTTCCGTTGTTTTTTCAGCATGTGGTTCGTTTGCATGGAATTCCGGAGAATATTGTGTCCGATAGAGGTTCCCAGTTTGTTTCTAGGTTTTGGCGGGCCTTTTGTGCTAGGCTGGGCATTGATTTGTCTTTTTCTTCTGCATTTCATCCTCAGACAAATGGCCAAACCGAGCGAACTAATCAGACTTTGGAAACTTATTTGAGATGCTTTGTGTCTGCTGATCAGGATGATTGGGTGGCTTTCTTGCCATTGGCCGAGATTGCCCTTAATAATCGGGCTAGTTCTGCTACCTTGGTTTCACCCTTCTTTTGTAACTCTGGTTTTCATCCTCGTTTTTCTTCGGGGCAGGTTGAGCCTTCTGATTGTCCTGGGGTGGACTCTGTGGTTGACAGGTTGCAGCAAATTTGGGCTCAAGTTGTTGACAATTTGGTGTTGTCTCAGGAGGGGCTCTGTTGTGGAGTCTGTTTGTGGGCTCCCTCTGGTGGTTACTGCTGGTACTGGGTGACTTTGGTGGGTTGCGGCCTTTGGTTTCCACCTGTCCATCAGAGGCTGGGTGTTTCCTATTTTACCTGGCCTTTCTGTCATTCCCTTGCCGGCTATCAATGTATTCAGATGTGCTCTGTTTGGTTCCTGCCTACCTGCTCCCAGATCTTTCAGGATAAGCTAAGTGCTGATTTTCAGTTGTTGGTTTTTTTGTCCAGCTTGCTTATTATGTCTCTATGCTAGCTGGTAGCTCTAGTGGACTGAGGTTCTCCCCATGTGCCATGAGTTGGCACATGGGTTCTTGTAATCTCAGGATGGTTTTTTGATTAGGGTTTTTTGCTGACCGCTCAGACCCCTTTTGTATCGTTCTGCTTTCTAGTTTACAGCGGGCCTCAATTTGCTGAACCTATATATATCACCTCTATGTGTGTGCCTTCCTCTCATTTCACCGTCAATACATGTGGGGGGCAACTATATATTTTGGGGTTCATTCCTCTGGAGGCAAGTGAGGTCTTTATTTTCTCTGCAGTACTAGTTAGCTCTTAGGCTGGTGCGTGGCGTCTAGAACCAACGTAGGCACGCTCCCTGGCTATCTCTAGTTGCGTTTGTCAGGCGTAGGGCAGCGGTCAGCCCAGGTTCCATCACCCTAGAGCTCGTCTGATATTTTGTATTACTTTGCTTGTCCCTTGCTATCCCTAGCCATTGGGATTCATGACAGGGCTCAGCGTTTTGCTAACCGTCGTCGGTGTGTTGGTTCCCGGCTTCGGGTTGGGGATTTGGTCTGGTTGTCTTCCCGTCATGTCCCTCTGAAGGTTTCTTCCCCTAAGTTTAAGCCTCGGTTTATTGGCCCTTATAGGATTTCTGAGATTATCAATCCAGTGTCTTTTCGTTTGGCCCTTCCAGCCTCTTTTTTCATCCATAATGTTTTTCATAGATCTTTGTTGCGGAAATATGTGGTGCCCGTTGTTCCCTCTGTTGATCCTCCTGCCCCGGTGTTGATTGATGGGGAGTTGGAGTATGTGGTTGAGAAGATTTTGGATTCTCGTTTTTTGAGGCGGAAGCTTCAGTATCTTGTCAAATGGAAGAGTTATGGCCAGGAGGATAATTCTTGGGTTGTTGCCTCCGATGTTCATGCTGATGATTTGGTTCGTGCCTTTCATTTGGCTCGTCCGGATCGGCCTGGGGGCTCTGGTGAGGGTTCGGTGACCCCTCCTCAAGGGGGGGGTACTGTTGTGAATTCTGCTCTTGGGCTCCCTCCAGTGGTTGTAAGTGGGAGCGCTGCTGTCTCTGAATCGCAGCATTTATCAGGTGTGTTCACTTTTTGCAATTTTGACTGGGCTATTTAGTCTTGCTTCACCCTTTAGTCAGTGCCAGTTTTTTCCCTCTCCTCTCACAGTCAATATTTGTGGGGGGCTGTCTATCCTTTGGGGATTTTCTCTGAGGCAAGATAGTTTTCCCTTTTCTATCTCTAGGGGTAATTAGTCCTCCGGCTGTGTCAAGATGTCTAGGGAGCGCTAGGTACATTCCACGGCTACTTCTAGTTGCGGTGTTAAGTTCAGGGTCTACGGTCAGTACAGGTACCACCTTCTCCAGAGTACATCTCATGCTGCTCTTAGGCCACCAGATCATAACAGGTGGGATCCTGACAGAGGCCTAGCACGAGACAGAAAGATACGGAGCTGCGACTGCCCCATTTGCGGCAGCATCCTAAGAAAGGACAAGAAAGGAATTGTATTGTGGAGAGTGAGAAATGAAGTCACAGTACAAGGAGACAACACCAGAAGGAGATCTGTCCTGTAAGAGGCTGCCTCCTTCTGAGGCGCGTAGCTGGTGGCCGGAACACCGAGGGAGTAATTGACTCTATGCATTACTTCAGAGACCGGCAGGACAGTCAATTCCAAGTTGGCTGCCCGACCTTAAAACCTAAGAAGACACAGTGGCAAATTGTGGGGGTCGGGGCGTCTCTAGGATCCCTATAAACAAGCCTCAGGCCATCAGTCATATGGGTATGTCCTATCCATACCATCTGGAGGACAGAGAGGAAGGAATATCATCTAGAACATCTACAGAGGTTGTGAGGACTATCCCGTGGTGCTCAGCAGGGAGTTACTACAACACACAGGCGCTAGTAGGAAGGCTACTGATTTCCACCTGGATAAGGGAACTCTGGATTTTGCCTTCGGACCGGCCAGACTCTGCCTGCCCTGTGATCTGTACTCTGGACTGTGGATGCTGAAGTCTTCAGTAAAAGGTAAAGAGACTGCAACCTTTGTGTCTTCGTTATTCACGGCACTTTACATCATCCACCATCACCACCTATACTTTTGGGAAGCCCTGGGGGTACACTTCACCTATGGGAATATAGCTGCCATTCCATCACCCCAGCGGACCCCTAAGCAGCTTCAGTCATTCTGACCGAGTACCACAGGTGGCGTCACGAACATTCCTCATATAAACTGTCAAACCCCTTTTATTGGATGTCCCTCATAGGGCCACGGGCCGGGTCGGGCCACCGTGACATCCCCAGAACCGAAAAGGACCCGGTACCAAGTACCCCATTACCCTAAGCGTGGGGGTGCTCCAAGTGCAATCTTATTTTATATGATTTCCTATCCGTCGGATAAGACCCTATTCACACTTCTTTCTCCTACAGTACTACTTAGGACTTTGTTTTTATTCTAGGTTACATGAATCAATATGCACAATCACTGCAATAAGCAAATAAATAAATAGTAACATATAAAAAAATAGGGTGCTTGGTTGACATTTTTTGATTAAAAAAAATGTAAAAACATCTCGCCACAACAATATGTACCCAATCCTGAATGCCACTAACTCTAATAACTCACCTTGACATGAGCCAGCAGTCCTCAAAATGGACAGGGGCAGAGCAAGACATAGACCTGACCCAAAAATTCTGTATGAATGTGTAGCGCCCCCACTGCCGCAGGGCCGAGGGGTACCCGGTACTGGGCCTCTGGGTCTCTGCTCTGGGGTTGTCACGGCGGCTAGGCCCGGTCAGTGACCCTGCTGAGGGGCGCACAATGAAAGTGGTGGTATGGGATGTCATTAGAGTGTGGTGAAGTGCCAGTCGCGGTAAATAACGAGGACACCAGGTTGCAGTCTCTTTACCTCTTTACTGAAGGCTTCTGAGTCCTCAATCCGGAATACGGTTAACAGGGCTGCACAAGTCCGGCCGGTCCGATGGCACCTCCAGAGTTCCCTTTACAGGTGGAAATCTGTGCCTACCTTCCTGCGCTTGTGTTGTGGTCCTCCCCTGCTGTGCTTACGGGATAGTACCCCACAACTGTTGTGTCTGTTTCTCGTGTTCCCTCACAACTCGATTCTGATGTTCTTCTACGTCCCCCTGATCTTACGGTTAGGACGCACCCGTATGACGGGGAGGCTCGGAGGTTCTTCCTGGGCTCTATCGTCACCCCTCTCCTGTTGTTACCCCCATGTGTCTTCCTGGGTCCGTGTAAGACAGCCCGCCTGTGACTGACTGTCCTGCCGTAGGTTTGAAGTTTGGCTTGGAGCTCTATACTTCCTCGGCGTTCCGGCCACCGGTTATGCGCCTCAATAGGATGTTGCCTCGATCTTACAGCACGACTCCTACTGGTATTCTCCTAGTTGCGTTGATCTCGTTTCTCACTCAGCACAATAAATCTCGCTTCTTGTCCTTTCTTGGGGTACCGCCGCTATATCGTGCAGGCGCGGTCCCGTAGCGTTCTCTCTGATTGCTAGGCCTCTGTCAGGATCCCACCCCTGACAGGGACCCCTCCGAATCTTCCCCTACAACACCTTCTGCCACAAGGTGTTGCCTGGTTCCAACCCAGTCAGCTTTCTGTCTAACTTCCTGCCTAACCCCCAGTTTTACCAGATTGTGAGGAGTGGCCTAATAAATAGAACCCTTAGCTCCCCCTGGAGACCAGACTGTGAAATGTATTGGTGTCTGTGATACCTGGTCAGATGAACTCCTTCAGTGCCATCAGACGTACCATAGCCCCCCTTAGCGGCGGAGCCACAGTACTGCAACGACCAGGACTCTGGGGCGCTGCAAATGAATGGATAATTCATCACATATTGATTGTTAGGGATCTGACTGCTGGGATTCTCACTGGTTGTTAGAATGAAGCTACTAATCCTTTACAGTGTTCAGATGTATAAGGCTGTTTAAAGGGTTATTGCTGTCATTTAAAGTTAGCAAAAGTCCATAGGTTTTTTTAAGCAGTTCTATAAGGAATGATTTGAGTGGTGCACATGCTTGATTAACACTTCAATCTGACTGGTTATTTCAATGATGTTCCTTTGGGAATATTGGATGTTGGTCATAGCTAGTGATGGGTTAACTCAAGCAGTAAAGTTCAGGGTCTGTATGGAACACCTACTGTCCATGCACTGACATCGAACATGGACTTCTCCTGGAAGATTGTGTTACTGTTCGTGTTCGGCAGCCCGGATATTGGCTGTTTCCCATGCTGTCATCTGAGTGACAGCACAGGAAACGCCGACAGCTCTGATTGGAGGTAAGATTGATACCAATTGTCAGAGTGCTGCGATTCTCTTGCTGTCAGATGACAAAGATTACTTCTGGTCATAGGCGTTGGCTGATGAGAGTTCTATTCATCATCCTACACCTATTCTCACTGATAGCAGCGAGAGCAGGCAAGGCTGATTAGAGTATTAATCAGCCGCTGCCTGTGCAATAAATAAATACATTTAAAAAATGGAGTGGGTTCCCCTCTATTTTTGATACCCAGCGCAGGTAAAGCTGACAGCTGTGGGCTGGTTGTCAAAAATGGGGGTGACCCCACGCCATTTTTTTAGATTATTTAAGTAATTTAAAAAATCGTCGTTTGGATCCCTCTATGTTTGATATGTTGGAGCCCACAGCTGTCAGCTTTACCTGCACTGGTTCTCAAACATACAAGGGAAACCACGCCATTTTTTAATTTATCTATTTATTGCACATGCTGATGAATACTCTCATCAGCCTTGCCTGTTCCAGCTGCTATTAGCAAGAGGAGGTGTAAGATGATGACAGTAGTACTCTTATCAGGGATTGTCAGCACGGAATCTTGTAGAGATCACATGAGATTGTTATGTCATGCAATACCTGGGGCTATTCATCCCTGAAGCATGAAGCCCTGAGGCCGGCAGCAGAGGTGAGTAAGAGTTATTATTTTACTGGGGGGAAACATAAGGATTCAGAAGGGCTTGTTAGTTTAGTGGATGAGCTATTTAAGAAACAAAAAAAACAGCGGCAAAGTTCAATACACTTTAACATCTGGTGTTTGGTGACACTTTTTACTCAGTTTTAGAAAGGGCAGCATAGTTTTATCCCCAGCAATCATAATATGGCTTACACTTGTACTGTGCCTCAAACTTCTATTATGGTGACACCTATTTAAACTGGTTTATTTTTAGATGACACCCATTGTATATACTTGGGCCCTCAAGTAGTTCTGTAAAGCATTATACATTGGTATATTTTACACTTCCCTTCCACACTGGTGATTTAAAATTTAGCTTCAGTTGGAATAAAAGAGCCCATATTTTACAATTTCGCCAATGGTGCTCACATATTTGCTTACAAATAATTTAGACTCGGTAATCCTCTGAGCTGGAAACTGATGGTAAAATACTATTTCATCTTTTATAAAGATTCTGCAGCCATTTTTATGTCATATTAAGTGAGATGTAAAGCCAACTTGTATTGTTTAAAAGAACCTGCAGGGAAAAATCACCCGTTTAGTATATTTAAATACAGTTTACATATTTTTTGGGGTGCAAATGTGTCCTTTAATAGAGGAATAATCAGCCAATGTTACAGTGTCTGTGCATTTTGTATTGACCTAATAAATTAAAGCCTATAAAACAGCCAGAAGATAGCGGAGTACTTACTCCACTGATATGATAAAGTAAATTATCACTGCTCCAATACTGAGCAGAAACACCAAAATGACCTAGAGAAGGAGAGAGAATGTTACAGCATATTTATAGGTAATGAAGAATACTACATTAACGATATTGATAGATAATAAAAGTGTTATGACCAGTGCAATATCTTCCAATAAAAATACCCAGCATGGAAATACAAGGAAAGTAATGGTATTCTTTGTACTGTAGAGACAGTAAAGGTTAAGGAAAGACGCAGTCATTCTTGGCCCTGACTTTCATTTACATTTCCATAAATACAAAAGAAAGTTGTCCTCATTAAAACAACATTTTCTCTAATTAGATCTGTATGGTGAGATGAGTCCATGTCTTTTCCTATTGTCTATGTGTTAAAAGTTGGAATGGATGTTTTTGTGATTTGTGTTAACCATAAAAAAATTCCTTGTGATATAAACATTGTATAATCAGACGCCATAGGGCCAATCAGACAAATTTAGAATGGACCCTGATTTCAAGAGGGGCAATAGATGGTGGATCACTAAAATGTTGCAGAGCATGGATAGAATGATCTCATCAAAATTGATATATCAGTGTACTACTTAAGAAAGGTAAATGTAAGGGTCATACAGAATATTCATACGTTGAGCAACTTCTCGCTAACATTGAAATTTTGGAAAAAATAAATTGATATATGAGTGTACTACTTAAGAAAGGTAAATGTAAGGGTCATGCAGAATATTCATACGTTGAGCAACTTCTCGCTAACATTGAAATTTTGGAAAAAATGCTGTATCTTGTTTATAAACAATTTTGCCAAAATTTCAATCAAATTCATAAATTTCTCTAAATTTAATAAGCTGGTAAAGTAAAAAAAAGTGATGAGAGTCTTCAAAAATGGAGAAAATGTCTGTGCCACTTCATTGGAGTTGAATGTGCATGGGAACTCTAACTCTGTCATAATAAATCTCTTAGACTAGGGTCACCAAGTTACACTGCTCAAAAAAATAAAGGGAACACTAAAATCCCACATCCTAGATATCACTGAATGAAATATTCCAGTTGTAAATCTTTAGTCATTACATAGTGGAATGTGTTGCGAACAATAAAACCTAAAAATGATCAAAGTAAATCAAAACTAATTTCCCACGGAGGTCTGGAGTTGGAATGATGCTCAAAATCAAAGTGGAAAATGAAGTAACAGGCTGATCCAACTTCAGTGGAAATGTCTCAAGACAAAGAAATGATGCTCAGTAGTGTGTGTGGCCTCCATGTGCCTGTATGACCTCCCTACAATGCCTGCACATGCTCCTGATGAGGTGGCGGATAGTCTCCTGAGGAATCTCCTCCCAGACCTGGACTAAAGCATCCGCCAACTCCTGGACAGCCTGTGGTGCAACATGACGTTGGTGGATGGTGCGAGACATGATGTCCCAGATGTGTTCAATTGGATTCAGGTCTGGGGAAAGGGCGGGCCAGTCCACAGCTTCAATGCTTTTTCTCGCAGGAACTGCTGACACACTCCAGACACATGAGGTCTGGCATTGTCCTGCATTAGGAGGAACCCAACAACAACAGCAAATGGTCTCACAAGGGGTCTGAGGATCTAATCTCGGTACCTAATGGCAGTCAGGCTATGTAATAATTATAGGGGATAACTCAGGAGACTCTTTGCATGGAACAAGACAACTACAGGACACAGTTTTATAAGTGGTAAAGTCTATATTATCACACGGTGATTCAAACAGGTGCAGAGAGAAACTCAAGTCCACAACACTTGGTGTAAATATTAAACAGAGCTTATCAGTCTATAGGGAACTTCAGAGGAAAATGCAATCACGCAGAAAGTCTATGAAGCATAATTATTTTTGAGGATACTTGACACGAATAAGTCCTTGTTTTAGTCCAAACACAGATAGATATGCTTATAAGGCAGTTCAAGCAATGTCTTATCTCAACCAAGCTTACTTTGCGTTGTTCATTTTTATCCATTTTTGAAAATTCACATCAGTTCTATTGCTTACAGCAAAAGAAATTTAAAGAAGCTTAATATTTGGCACACTATTTTATAAAGATATACATTTTCTTCAAATTCCCCTGCCCACCCAAAATCTATTATATAGAAATTGTTGTTAACCCCTTCATGACCTTGGGATTTTCCGTTTTTCCGTGTTCGTTTTTCACTCCCCTCCTTCACAGAGCCATAAATTTTTTCTTTTTCTGTCAATATGGCCAGTATGTGAATATATGTCAATATGTGAGGGCTTATTTTTTGCGGGACAAGTTGTACTTTTGAACAACATCATTGGTTTTACCATGATGTGTACAAGAGAATGGGAAAAAAATTCCAAGTGCGGTGAAATTGCAAAAAAAGTGCAATCCCATGCGTGTTTTTTGTTTGGCTAAAACTGACCTGCTATTATGATTCTCCAGGTCAGTACGAGTTCATAGACACCAAACATGTCTAGGTTTTTTTATATCTAAGTGGTGAAAACAAAATTCCAAACTTTGCTTAAAAAAAAAGAAAGAATTGCGCCATTTTCTGATACCCGTAGCGTCTCCATTTTTCGTGATCTGGGGTTGGGTGAGGGCTTATTTTTTACGTGCCGAGCTGACATTTTTAGTGATTCCATATTGGTGCAGGTACGTTTGTTTGATCGCCCCTTATTGCATTTTAATACAATGTCGCAGCGACCAAAAAAAACGTAATTTTGGCGTTTGCAATTTTTTTCTCGCTACGCTGTTTAGCAATCAGGTTACTCCTTTTTTTATTGATAGATCTGGCGATTCTGAATGCGGCGATACCAAATATGTGTATATTTGATTTTATTTTTATTGTTTTACTTTGAATGGGGCGAAAAGGGGGTGATTTAAACTTTTATATTTTTTTTATTTTTTTCATATTTTTTTAAACATTTTTTTTTACTTTTGCCATGCTTCAATAGCCTCCATGGGAGGCTAGAAGCTGACATAGCCTGATCGGCTCTGCTACATAGCAGATCATCATCAGATCGCTCCTATGTAGCTTAATTACAGGCTTGCTATGAGCGCTGACCACAGGGTGGTGCTCACAGCAAACCGGCATCAGTAACCATAGAGGTCTCAAGGACCTTGGTTACTATCCTGACACAACGCTGACCCCCGATCATATGACGGGGTCGGCGATGCGCGCATTTCCGGCCGCGCGGCCGTAAGCGGTAGTTAAATGGCGCTGTCAGCAGTTTACAGCGGCATTTAACTAGATAATAGCGACGGGTGAATCGCGATTCCACTCGCCGCTATTGCACGCACATGTCAGCTGTTCAGAACAGCTCACCGCCGTAGCCCACATCAAAGCTGACCTCGGATGTACTATCCCGTCTGAGGTCAGAAAGGGGTTAATATGAACTTTTCGTACAGCCCTCATATCTTTCCAATTTTGATTTATAGGAGATTTCCCATCTCATAAAGTGTTGGTGCAAGTTGATTGGGAAGCGTAACAGAAGTATAGAAAAAGACAGAAAATAGGAGAGATGCAAGGTGAAACTACAGGTGCTTTTCACAAATTTAGAATATCATCAAAAAGTTAATTTATTTCAGTTCTTCAATACAAAAAGTGAAACTCACATTATATAGAGTCATTGCAAACAGAGTGATCTATTTCAAGTGTTTGTTTCTGTTAATGTTGATGATTATGGCTTACAGTCAATGAAAACCCAAAAGCCATTATCTCAGAATAATTAGCAAAGAACACCTGCAAAGCCTTCCTAAGTGTTTAAATGGTCCCTGAGTCTGTTTCACCATCATGGGGAAGACTGCTGACTTGACAGGTGTTCAAAAGGCAGTAATTGACTCACTCCACAAGGAGGGTGTAACGGGGACCAGGGTGGTAGCCGTACCGAGGGATTGCTGCTGCTTCCTCATCACACCCTGACGCTCCGCTACAGAAATATCATGTCCATTTTGTGGTGTGTGTCACGTATTTCACCCACCTGTGGGTCAGAATCCTTCACAGCATACAGGGCTCCAATCCGTCGCAGACACACACAAATGTTCTCAAAGTCCAAGTTCATTTTCAATAAAACTTTACTGAACTCGTGCATCTTCATAACAGTTACAGTCCATCCATTTTCCCAATACATGAGTAATCCATCTCCTGCGTTTTCCCTGGTCTGCTCCCTCAGCTTTTCTTCCTGCACCATGGCTCCCAGGCCCGCAGCTTCCTGAACCATCCAGCTAGCTGATACTGAGTGCTCCCCGTCCACTTTCCCCATCTTGGGTGAAAATTCAGGTTGCCTCCGCAACTCCTGTTCGGACCGTAAGTCCCGGACGTCACGGGAGGTAACCCACAGACTAGCCACTGATTCTTCCAGGCTGCCTCGCTCTCTTAACTCTACACTGTTGCTCTGTTCAGCTTTCTGTCACAACTTCTAGAACAATTCTCCTCACACAGCTTTAGCTCCTCCCACTACCTGAAAATTACCTCAGGAAGGCACTCTCCCTGCCACTACACTGGCTCCGGCCCGTTCTCAGCTGTCAGTACTCTGACTGAAACCAGTTCTCAACACAGTCTAATCTCCTACTCTACAGTGCCCCCCTTAACACTAACCCGCAACTAAACTGCCATAACCCTTACCAGTGCTGACCTACCACTGCCACTGACTGTCCCTATTCCTGTCCCTAACACACAGATATCGGAACAGTGTCAGCCATTATCATATTAAACAGTGTCAAATATCATAAACTACACAGGGCACACAGCAAACACAAAAAGTACCCAGTTTCATTAGGTAGGCATGCACAGGAAAGCAGGGCTCAAACCAGCCGCCTGCACACCCCCTTACATACCTCCCTCCTAAAATCATGGTCGTCCCCGACCATATGGTTCCGCTAGGATATACACATCACAATAAGTACAATGTAATGGCATCTTATTAAAACATCAATAACTTTAACAACTATTATACATTACAATAAAATAACTTTGCTCCAGTGCATCACGTTTGACCCGTTTCAGGTCAGGACTAGCACCGATCCCACTTACTTGGGACCCCGGAGCAAACAGTTCAGTTCTTTTAACAGTATGGCCCAACTTTGGCCAACAGTTCTCACCAGCTCACCATCACGTGAGCACAATTCTGGCATAACCCAGCTCGACCCTCGGGTTGTCCAGACACCAATATAGATCCATTTGACCCCGGTCTCCTCTTCCTGAGACCCGGACAGACAGACAGTTCTCAATAGGACTCTCCAGGTCCACTGACCAGTCCTAAACTGACATGAATGTCCACACTCTTCTTCATGGCCCACATGGCCAAATTACTACAGCTCCAACCATTCAGGAACATGCAGTCCATTCTCTTCTGACCTGGCTCACTCATCAGGTCATCCTGCATATGTTTCCTCCCCCTCCCTCTTATTTCCAGACCACGGTCCCTTTAAAACATGTGTGCTGCTCAGTTTACCTCCTGCAAACAAAATTCAGGTTAAACATCGACATTTCACACATCTTATCACAGTTTCTAGAGCAGCCACACACAGTTCAGCAACAGTCCATAGGGCACCGTCTCTTCATAAGGTCTGTGTCCTGCAATCTAGCAGAAGTGGCGCAACAGGCGCAACAAAACTTGGAGTGGGGAAAACAGTTCAAAACAATTCTTTAACTGCAGCCATTCTCACCGAAATGTCTTCTGGGCTCCTGCCCACGGGACGCAGAACAGTCCCTCACAGCATTACAGGGCTCTTGCCCTCAGGGACGCAGAACAGTCCAACTAGCACAACTTTCTGATCCGGGATGCAGTTACAGTTACTGTCCCCACTTATCATCAAAGGGGATACCGGAGGAGCATCCACTAGCCTCTGCTCCACTTCCCCTCCAGTCCTGTACATCATCTAAAGTGCTCCGTGCCTGTGCTCCAGCGGTCACCGGTGACTCCAGAGCTGATGCTGATGGATCATCCTCCCATTCTCCAGGAATCTGCTGCTGGGGATGAGGTTTCTTTTTCTTTCGCTGCGCCCACCGCGGGCGGGCACCGCTCACACGGGGATCTACCCTGGCCTCAGGCCACAGTCTCTGCCCGACAGATGTTCGCACCATTTTCAGTTTAAAACGCCCTTGATGGATGGAGCTATCTCCTGCTTCTGCACCATCATCCGCCATTTTAAAGTCTTTAATGGCCACCATCTTTGCCGTTTCAGGGGTTTCTCCATTTTCCAAATACAAGGCATCTGGATCCTGCCGACTACGCCACTTTGTAACGGGGGCCAGGGTGGTAGCCGTACCGAGGGATTGCTGCTGCTTCCTCATCACACCCCGACGCTCCGCTACAGAAATATCATGTCCATTTTGTGGTGTGCTGTGTGTGTCACGTATTTCACCCACCTGTGGGTCAGAATCCTTCACAGCATACAGGGCTCCAATCCGTCGCAGACACACACAAATGTTCTCAAAGTCCAAGTTCATTTTCAATAAAACTTTACTTAACTCGTGCATCTTCATAACAGTTACAGTCCATCCATTTTCCCAATACATGAGTAATCCATCTCCTGCGTTTTCCCTGGTCTGCTCCCTCAGCTTTTCTTCCTGCACCATGGCTCCCAGGCCCGCAGCTTCCTGAACCATCCAGCTAGCTGATACTGAGTGCTCCCCGTCCACTTTCCCCATCTTGGGTGAAAATTCAGGTTGCCTCCGCAACTCCTGTTCGGACCGTAAGTCCTGGACGTCACGGGAGGTAACCCACAGACTAGCCGCTGATTCTTCCAGGCTGCCTCGCTCTCTTAACTCTACACTGTTGCTCTGTTCAGCTTTCTGTCACAACTTCTAGAACAATTCTCCTCACACAGCTTTAGCTCCTCCCACTACCTGAAAATTACCTCAGGAAGTCAGTTTCCCGGCCACTACACTGACTCCGCCCCTTTCTCAACTGTCACTACTCTGACTGAAACCAGTTCTCAACACTAGGGTTGAGCGACTTTCATTTTTTTAAGATCGAGTAGGGTTTTGGGAAACCCGATTTTGTCCAGAGTCGAGTCGAGTGCAGTCGGCCGATTATCGCTAAAAGTCGAGGATCGACCGAAACACGAAACCCAATGCAAGTCAATGGGGAAGCATAGTCGGCAGTGAGTGGAGGCCAGGAAAACACCTACAGTGCCCATTTTAATGCCAAAAACATCCATTCTTGTTTCTGAAGCTTGCCAATCTTAATTAACTGTATAATAATAGTTGGGCATAGGGAATTGGGGGAAAGTTGTGGGGGGAGTAGGGCTGGCTCAAGTTTTTCGTGGGCCCAGGAAATGCGGACTACGTCACGGCGGTGTTGCAGGGAAAGGTAAGTATTTAAACGTTGCAAGTGCTGTGATCCTGAGCAAGCAGGGGGGGGCCCACTCGTTCGCATTGGCACTGGCACAGGGCCCCTCAAAGTACGGCGGTGTGTTTGCATGGCGGGGGCGCCTCCCACCAGCAGCGACACTTTTGCGTACTCTGAGGGGCCCTGTGCCAGTGACGTCGCCAACGAGTATGCCCCCCCACCTGATGAAGGAACCTGCACTTTCATCTGCACCTTCCTCTTTGTCCCTGTGTAAGGTGGTATAACATGCGGGAAGGGGAACCTTACTTTCAGCAGGGTCAGATTCTGGCTGTGTAGAGTACAAGGGGAATGTAGTGGTCTAGGTCAATGTACCAGCAGACTCATTTAGCAGTGGCTGGGCAATGGGCAGGATGAGGAGGAAACAGATATAGGGCCAAAGAATAAAGTAGGCTAAATGCAGTTCAAAATTGGTAACAGGACTAAACAGGCGGCATTGCTTTGTTCAGTGGAGTAGCAAACCCAAGAGCAGCAGACACTGTTTCAAGGGCCTAACCACACTAGTAGGCCAAATGCAGTTTAATATCTGATAGTATAGGGCGAAAGCCAGAATGTGGAAGCTCAGCTTTGTTCAGTTGAGGACAACACCAGGGAGGGGCAGACACCTTTAGTAGGCCGGAAAAGCCTATTGCATTTTTTAAAATGGTAATTTGGAGCAGAAGGTTGAAGCTCAGCTTTATTTAGTTGAGGACAACACCAGGCAGGGGCACACAGACAGACACCTTTAGTAGGCCGGAAAAGCCTATTGCATTTTTTAAAATGGTAATTTGGAGCAGAAGGTTGAAGCTCAGCTTTATTTAGTTGAGGACAACACCAGGCAGGGGCACACAGACAGACACCTTTAGTAGGCCGGAAAAGCCTATTGCATTTTTTAAAATGGTAATTTGGAGCAGAAGGTTGCAGCTCAGCTTTATTTAGTTGAGGGCAACACCAGGGAGGGGCAGAAGCCGTTAGTAGGCCCTAACCACCATTTTGTTTTTTAAAAACCACTTAATGAGAGCCGGAAGGTTGAAGCTCAGCTTTATTCAGTTGAGGACAACACCAGGCAGGGGCACACAGACAGACACCTTTAGTAGGCCGGAAAAGCCTATTGCATTTTTTAAAATGGTAATTTGGAGCAGAAGGTTGAAGCTCAGCTTTATTTAGTTGAGGACAACACCAGGCAGGGGCACACAGACAGACACCTTTAGTAGGCCGGAAAAGCCTATTGCATTTTTTAAAATGGTAATTTGGAGCAGAAGGTTGAAGCTCAGCTTTATTTAGTTGAGGGCAACACCAGGGAGGGGCAGAAGCCGTTAGTAGGCCCTAACCACCATTTTGTTTTTTAAAAACCACTTAATGAGAGCCGGAAGGTTGAAGCTCAGCTTTATTCAGTTGAGGACAACACCAGGCAGGGGCACACAGACAGACACCTTTAGTAGGCCGGAAAAGCCTATTGCATTTTTTAAAATGGTAATTTGGAGCAGAAGGTTGAAGCTCAGCTTTATTTAGTTGAGGGCAACACCAGGGAGGGGCAGAAGCCGTTAGTAGGCCCTAACCACCATTTTGTTTTTTAAAAACCACTTAATGAGAGCCGGAAGGTTGAAGCTCAGCTTTATTCAGTTGAGGACAACACCAGGCAGGGGCACACAGACAGACACCTTTAGTAGGCCGGAAAAGCCTATTGCATTTTTTAAAATGGTAATTTGGAGCAGAAGGTTGAAGCTCAGCTTTATTTAGTTGAGGGCAACACCAGGGAGGGGCAGAAGCCGTTAGTAGGCCCTAACCACCATTTTGTTTTTTAAAAACCACTTAATGAGAGCCGGAAGGTTGAAGCTCAGCTTTATTCAGTTGAGGACAACACCAGGCAGGGGCACACAGACAGACACCTTTAGTAGGCCGGAAAAGCCTATTACATTTTTTAAAATGGTAATTTGGAGCAGAAGGTTGAAGCTCAGCTTTATTTAGTTGAGGGCAACACCAGGGAGGGGCAGAAGCCGTTAGTAGGCCCTAACCACCATTTTGTTTTTTAAAAACCACTTAATGAGAGCCGGAAGGTTGAAGCTCAGCTTTATTCAGTTGAGGACAACACCAGGCAGGGGCACACAGACACACCTTTAGTAGGCCGGAAAAGCCTATTGCATTTTTTAAAATGGTAATTTGGAGCAGAAGGTTGAAGCTCAGCTTTATTTAGTTGAGGGCAACACCAGGGAGGGGCAGAAGCCATTAGTAGGCCCTAACCACCATTTTGTTTTTTAAAAACCACTTAATGAGAGCCGGAAGGTTGAAGCTCAGCTTTATTCAGTTGAGGACAACACCAGGCAGGGGCACACAGACAGACACCTTTAGTAGGCCGGAAAAGCCTATTGCATTTTTTAAAATGGTAATTTGGAGCAGAAGGTTGAAGCTCAGCTTTATTTAGTTGAGGACAACACCAGGCAGGGGCACACAGACAGACACCTTTAGTAGGCCGGAAAAGCCTATTGCATTTTTTAAAATGGTAATTTGGAGCAGAAGGTTGAAGCTCAGCTTTATTTAGTTGAGGACAACACCAGGCAGGGGCACACAGACAGACACCTTTAGTAGGCCGGAAAAGCCTATTGCATTTTTTAAAATGGTAATTTGGAGCAGAAGGTTGCAGCTCAGCTTTATTTAGTTGAGGGCAACACCAGGGAGGGGCAGAAGCCGTTAGTAGGCCCTAACCACCATTTTGTTTTTTAAAAACCACTTAATGAGAGCCGGAAGGTTGAAGCTCAGCTTTATTCAGTTGAGGACAACACCAGGCAGGGGCACACAGACAGACACCTTTAGTAGGCCGGAAAAGCCTATTGCATTTTTTAAAATGGTAATTTGGAGCAGAAGGTTGAAGCTCAGCTTTATTTAGTTGAGGACAACACCAGGCAGGGGCACACAGACAGACACCTTTAGTAGGCCGGAAAAGCCTATTGCATTTTTTAAAATGGTAATTTGGAGCAGAAGGTTGAAGCTCAGCTTTATTTAGTTGAGGGCAACACCAGGGAGGGGCAGAAGCCGTTAGTAGGCCCTAACCACCATTTTGTTTTTTAAAAACCACTTAATGAGAGCCGGAAGGTTGAAGCTCAGCTTTATTCAGTTGAGGACAACACCAGGCAGGGGCACACAGACAGACACCTTTAGTAGGCCGGAAAAGCCTATTGCATTTTTTAAAATGGTAATTTGGAGCAGAAGGTTGAAGCTCAGCTTTATTTAGTTGAGGGCAACACCAGGGAGGGGCAGAAGCCGTTAGTAGGCCCTAACCACCATTTTGTTTTTTAAAAACCACTTAATGAGAGCCGGAAGGTTGAAGCTCAGCTTTATTCAGTTGAGGACAACACCAGGCAGGGGCACACAGACAGACACCTTTAGTAGGCCGGAAAAGCCTATTGCATTTTTTAAAATGGTAATTTGGAGCAGAAGGTTGAAGCTCAGCTTTATTTAGTTGAGGGCAACACCAGGGAGGGGCAGAAGCCGTTAGTAGGCCCTAACCACCATTTTGTTTTTTAAAAACCACTTAATGAGAGCCGGAAGGTTGAAGCTCAGCTTTATTCAGTTGAGGACAACACCAGGCAGGGGCACACAGACAGACACCTTTAGTAGGCCGGAAAAGCCTATTGCATTTTTTAAAATGGTAATTTGGAGCAGAAGGTTGAAGCTCAGCTTTATTTAGTTGAGGGCAACACCAGGGAGGGGCAGAAGCCGTTAGTAGGCCCTAACCACCATTTTGTTTTTTAAAAACCACTTAATGAGAGCCGGAAGGTTGAAGCTCAGCTTTATTCAGTTGAGGACAACACCAGGCAGGGGCACACAGACAGACACCTTTAGTAGGCCGGAAAAGCCTATTGCATTTTTTAAAATGGTAATTTGGAGCAGAAGGTTGAAGCTCAGCTTTATTTAGTTGAGGGCAACACCAGGGAGGGGCAGAAGCCGTTAGTAGGCCCTAACCACCATTTTGTTTTTTAAAAACCACTTAATGAGAGCCGGAAGGTTGAAGCTCAGCTTTATTCAGTTGAGGACAACACCAGGCAGGGGCACACAGACAGACACCTTTAGTAGGCCGGAAAAGCCTATTGCATTTTTTAAAATGGTAATTTGGAGCAGAAGGTTGAAGCTCAGCTTTATTTAGTTGAGGGCAACACCAGGGAGGGGCAGAAGCCGTTAGTAGGCCCTAACCACCATTTTGTTTTTTAAAAACCACTTAATGAGAGCCGGAAGGTTGAAGCTCAGCTTTATTCAGTTGAGGACAACACCAGGCAGGGGCACACAGACAGACACCTTTAGTAGGCCGGAAAAGCCTATTGCATTTTTTAAAATGGTAATTTGGAGCAGAAGGTTGAAGCTCAGCTTTATTTAGTTGAGGGCAACACCAGGGAGGGGCAGAAGCCGTTAGTAGGCCCTAACCACCATTTTGTTTTTTAAAAACCACTTAATGAGAGCCGGAAGGTTGAAGCTCAGCTTTATTCAGTTGAGGACAACACCAGGCAGGGGCACACAGACAGACACCTTTAGTAGGCCGGAAAAGCCTATTGCATTTTTTAAAATGGTAATTTGGAGCAGAAGGTTGAAGCTCAGCTTTATTTAGTTGAGGGCAACACCAGGGAGGGGCAGAAGCCGTTAGTAGGCCCTAACCACCATTTTGTTTTTTAAAAACCACTTAATGAGAGCCGGAAGGTTGAAGCTCAGCTTTATTCAGTTGAGGACAACACCAGGCAGGGGCACACAGACAGACACCTTTAGTAGGCCGGAAAAGCCTATTGCATTTTTTAAAATGGTAATTTGGAGCAGAAGGTTGAAGCTCAGCTTTATTTAGTTGAGGGCAACACCAGGGAGGGGCAGAAGCCGTTAGTAGGCCCTAACCACCATTTTGTTTTTTAAAAACCACTTAATGAGAGCCGGAAGGTTGAAGCTCAGCTTTATTCAGTTGAGGACAACACCAGGCAGGGGCACACAGACAGACACCTTTAGTAGGCCGGAAAAGCCTATTGCATTTTTTAAAATGGTAATTTGGAGCAGAAGGTTGAAGCTCAGCTTTATTTAGTTGAGGGCAACACCAGGGAGGGGCAGAAGCCGTTAGTAGGCCCTAACCACCATTTTGTTTTTTAAAAACCACTTAATGAGAGCCGGAAGGTTGAAGCTCAGCTTTATTCAGTTGAGGACAACACCAGGCAGGGGCACACAGACAGACACCTTTAGTAGGCCGGAAAAGCCTATTGCATTTTTTAAAATGGTAATTTGGAGCAGAAGGTTGAAGCTCAGCTTTATTTAGTTGAGGACAACACCAGGCAGGGGCACACAGACAGACACCTTTAGTAGGCCGGAAAAGCCTATTGCATTTTTTAAAATGGTAATTTGGAGCAGAAGGTTGAAGCTCAGCTTTATTTAGTTGAGGGCAACACCAGGGAGGGGCAGAAGCCGTTAGTAGGCCCTAACCACCATTTTGTTTTTTAAAAACCACTTAATGAGAGCCGGAAGGTTGAAGCTCAGCTTTATTCAGTTGAGGACAACACCAGGCAGGGGCACACAGACAGACACCTTTAGTAGGCCGGAAAAGCCTATTGCATTTTTTAAAATGGTAATTTGGAGCAGAAGGTTGAAGCTCAGCTTTATTTAGTTGAGGGCAACACCAGGGAGGGGCAGAAGCCGTTAGTAGGCCCTAACCACCATTTTGTTTTTTAAAAACCACTTAATGAGAGCCGGAAGGTTGAAGCTCAGCTTTATTCAGTTGAGGACAACACCAGGCAGGGGCACACAGACAGACACCTTTAGTAGGCCGGAAAAGCCTATTGCATTTTTTAAAATGGTAATTTGGAGCAGAAGGTTGAAGCTCAGCTTTATTTAGTTGAGGGCAACACCAGGGAGGGGCAGAAGCCGTTAGTAGGCCCTAACCACCATTTTGTTTTTTAAAAACCACTTAATGAGAGCCGGAAGGTTGAAGCTCAGCTTTATTCAGTTGAGGACAACACCAGGCAGGGGCACACAGACAGACACCTTTAGTAGGCCGGAAAAGCCTATTGCATTTTTTAAAATGGTAATTTGGAGCAGAAGGTTGAAGCTCAGCTTTATTTAGTTGAGGACAACACCAGGCAGGGGCACACAGACAGACACCTTTAGTAGGCCGGAAAAGCCTATTGCATTTTTTAAAATGGTAATTTGGAGCAGAAGGTTGAAGCTCAGCTTTATTTAGTTGAGGGCAACACCAGGCAGGGGCACACAGACAGACACCTTTAGTAGGCCGGAAAAGCCTATTGCATTTTTTAAAATGGTAATTTGGAGCAGAAGGTTGAAGCTCAGCTTTATTTAGTTGAGGACAACACCAGGCAGGGGCACACAGACAGACACCTTTAGTAGGCCGGAAAAGCCTATTGCATTTTTTAAAATGGTAATTTGGAGCAGAAGGTTGAAGCTCAGCTTTATTTAGTTGAGGGCAACACCAGGGAGGGGCAGAAGCCGTTAGTAGGCCCTAACCAAAGTTGAAGGCCAAATGCAGTTTAATTTCTGATACTATAGGCCGAAAGCCAGAAGGTGGAAGCTCCGATTTAGACAGTGGAGGACAATTTGAATTAGGGACTGCAGACAGACTTAGTAGGCTGTCCCCTGTGGACCATGCATCCAACACATCAACCCATTGCGCCGTAATGGACACGTAATCTTCCGTGGCCATGCCTACAGGTCCATGCGTCTGTTGTCAGGTGCACCTTTGTACTCACAGATTGCCAGAGTGCATGGACAATGCGGTCTTCTACATGCTGGTGGAGGGTTGGGATGGCTTTTCTCGCAAAAGAAGTGTCGACTGGTTAGCTTGTAGCGTGGTACAGCGTAGTCCATCATGGCCTTATTAATAGTAAATAAAATATATAACTAGGCTCTATGAACTTTTAAATAGGTTCCAGGGGTACACGGGCAGCATTGGTGTGGTCAGTGGAGGAGTATTGCAAGTAGGGGCTGCAGACAGGCTATCAAAGGCCTAAAATACCAAACAGTAGGCACTCATGGCAGTTTTACATCGGTTACATGGATACACAGGCAGGCACTCCAGGCAGCATTGTGGTCAGTGGAGGAGTATTGCAAGTAGGGGCCGCAGACAGGCTATCAAAGGCCTAAAATAACAAACAGTAGGCAGTCATGGCAGTTTTACATCGGTTACATGGATACACAGGCAGGCAATCCAGGCAGCATTGTGGTCAGTGGAGGAGTATTGCAAGTAGGGGCCGCAGACAGGCTATCAAAGGCCTAAAATAACAAACAGTAGGCAGTCATGGCAGTTTTACATCGGTTACATGGATACACAGGCAGGCACTCCAGGCAGCATTGTGGTCAGTGGAGGAGTATTGCAAGTAGGGGCCGCAGACAGGCTATCAAAGGCCTAAAATAACAAACAGTAGGCAGTCATGGCAGTTTTACATCGGTTACATGGATACACAGGCAGGCAATCCAGGCAGCATTGTGGTCAGTGGAGGAGTATTGCAAGTAGGGGCCGCAGACAGGCTATCAAAGGCCTAAAATAACAAACAGTAGGCAGTCATGGCAGTTTTACATCGGTTACATGGATACACAGGCAGGCACTCCAGGCAGCATTGTGGTCAGTGGAGGAGTATTGCAAGTAGGGGCCGCAGACAGGCTATCAAAGGCCTAAAATAACAAACAATAGGCTCATTGCAGTTTTACAGCGGTTACATGGATAGACGGGCAGGCAGCTTGGTGGTGAGTGGAGGAGTATTTAAAGTAGGGACCGCAGACAGGCTTCAAAGGCCTAACATAAGAAAATGGGCTGGCTGTAGGCACTTTATAATTGGTTCCAGGGGTACACGGGCAGCAGTGGTCTGGCCAGTGGAGGACTAGTGGAAGGAGGGACCGCAGACAGGCTTCAAAGGCCTAACATAAAAAAATGGGCTGGCTGTAGGCACTTTATAATTGGTTCCAGGGGTACACGGGCAGCAGTGGTCTGGTCAGTGGAGGACTAGTGGAAGGAGGGACCGCAGACAGGCTTCAAAGGCCTAACATAAAAAAATGGGCTGGCTGTAGGCACTTTATAATTGGTTCCAGGGGTACACGGGCAGCAGTGGTCTGGTCAGTGGAGGACTAGTGGAAGGAGGGACCGCAGACAGGCTTCAAAGGCCTAACATAAAAAAATGGGCTGGCTGTAGGCACTTTATAATTGGTTCCAGGGGTACACGGGCAGCAGTGGTCTGGCCAGTGGAGGACTAGTGGAAGGAGGGACCGCAGACAGGCTTCAAAGGCCTAACATAAAAAAATGGGCTGGCTGTAGGCACTTTATAATTGGTTCCAGGGGTACACGGGCAGCAGTGGTCTGGCCAGTGGAGGACTAGTGGAAGGAGGGACCGCAGACAGGCTTCAAAGGCCTAACATAAAAAAATGGGCTGGCTGTAGGCACTTTATAATTGGTTCCAGGGGTACACGGGCAGCAGTGGTCTGGTCAGTGGAGGACTAGTGGAAGGAGGGACCGCAGACAGGCTTCAAAGGCCTAACATAAAAAAATGGGCTGGCTGTAGGCACTTTATAATTGGTTCCAGGGGTACACGGGCAGCAGTGGTCTGGTCAGTGGAGGACTAGTGGAAGGAGGGACCGCAGACAGGCTTCAAAGGCCTAACATAAAAAAATGGACTGGCTGTAGGCACTTTATAATTGGTTCCAGGGGTACACGGGCAGCAGTGGTCTGGTCAGTGGAGGACTAGTGGAAGGAGGGACCGCAGACAGGCTTCAAAGGCCTAACATAAAAAAATGGGCTGGCTGTAGGCACTTTATAATTGGTTTCAGGGGTACACGGGCAGCAGTGGTCTGGCCAGTGGAGGACTAGTGGAAGGAGGGACCGCAGACAGGCTTCAAAGGCCTAACATAAAAAAATGGGCTGGCTGTAGGCACTTTATAATTGGTTCCAGGGGTACACGGGCAGCAGTGGTCTGGTCAGTGGAGGACTAGTGGAAGGAGGGACCGCAGACAGGCTTCAAAGGCCTAACATAAAAAAATGGGCTGGCTGTAGGCACTTTATAATTGGTTCCAGGGGTACACGGGCAGCAGTGGTCTGGTCAGTGGAGGACTAGTGGAAGGAGGGACTGCAGACAGGCTTCAAAGGCCTAACATAAAAAAATGGGCTGGCTGTAGGCACTTTATAATTGGTTCCAGGGGTACACGGGCAGCAGTGGTCTGGTCAGTGGAGGACTAGTGGAAGGAGGGACCGCAGACAGGCTTCAAAGGCCTAAAATAACAAACAATAGGCTCATGGCAGTTTTACAGCGGTTACATGGATACACGGGCAGCTTGGTGGTGAGTGGAGGAGTAGTGCAAGGAGTGTCTGTCCCAGTACTCCCAAAATATAAATAGATGTTAATGTCTCGCAAAACAACCAAAACAAAAAAAAAGGTGGCATACTTAGGTACAGGGGTGGGCTCATCTGCTGAGTTTCTGACATAGTAATTTGGCAGTAACTATTTAATGGTGCCAATATAGGACACAGACACAGACTACTTTAAGTTGCATCATAGATGTCTACAAATGTGTATTGTCAGTGCCAGACATTGAATGATGTCAGCGAATAGACTAAAGATTGGTGGAGCTGTGCGACATAATTTTGCATGTGGTAGAGCACATTTTGAGCTGGGGTAGGGGGGAACTCTCTAGAGGCCGGCGGGACCGCCCCAGGGCCCCTCATGTTACAACGGTGTGTCTGACGTTGGGTGCGCACCACCACCGCCAGAGACACTACATTGTACTATGAGGGACCCAGTAGCAATGCCGTCAACCAAAAGCGAGCACACCCACCTCTTCAGACAAACAGCAGTCTCACGGGTGCTTGCGCCAAGTCGCGATACCACGGCCCCGTGTGGGGAGTTTGGCCATTTAGGGAGGTGTAAACATGTCGTATGCTGTACAATCAGCTGCAGCAAATTAGACATTAGAAAAGTAATTCACAGGCAAGAGCCTTTCATAGGAAAGCTAGGTGTCGGCCGGGCAAGGTGGGGCAAAAGATTTTGAAATCCAGTTGTGGTTCATTTTAATGAATGTTAGATCGTCAACATTTTGGGTAGCCAGACGAGTCCTTTTTTCGGTTAATATTGAACCTGCAGCACTGAATACTCTTTCTGATAGGACACTTGCTGCCGGGCAAGCAAGCTCCTGCAATGCATATTCTGCCAATTCTGGCCAGGTGTCTAATTTGGAGGCCCAGTAATCAAATGGGAATGACGGTTGAGGGAGAACATCGATAAGGGATGAAAAATAGTTAGTAACCATACTGGACAAATGTTGTCTCCTGTCACTTTCAATTGATGCAGCAGTACCTGTCCTGTCTGCGGTCATAGCAAAATCACTCCACAACCTGGTCAGAAAACCCCTCTGTCCAACGCCACTTCTGATGTGTGCACCCCTAACACTCCTAGTCTGCTGCCCCCTGGAGCTCGTGTGAGAACGATCACGTGCGCTGTGTGCTGGGAATGCCTGAAGCAAACGGTCAACAAGAGTTGATTGTTTGGTTGCTAATATTAGTTCCAAGTTCTCATGTGGCATAATATTTTGCAATTTGCCTTTATAGCGTGGATCAAGGAGGCAGGCCAACCAGTAATCGTCATCGTTCATCATTTTCGTAATGCGTGTGTCCCTTTTTAGGATACGTAAGGCATAATCCGCCATGTGGGCCAAAGTTCCAGTTGTCAAATCTCCGGTTGTGATTGGTTGAGGGGCAGTTGCAGGCAAATCTACGTCACTTGTGTCCCTCAAAAAACCAGAACCCGGCCGTGACACGCAACCAATTTCCTGTGCCCCCGGGAAAGGTTCGGCATTAAAAATATACTCATCCCCATCATCCTCCTCGTCCTCCACCTCCTCTTCGCCCGCTACCTCGTCCTGTACACTGCCCTGACCAGACAATGGCTGACTGTCATCAAGGCTTTCCTCTTCCTCTGGTGCAGACGCCTGCTCCTTTATGTGCGTCAAACTTTGCATCAGCAGACGCATTAGGGGGATGCTCATGCTTATTACGGCGTTGTCTGCACTAACCAGCCGTGTGCATTCCTCAAAACACTGAAGGACTTGACACATGTCTTGTATCTTAGACCACTGCACACCTGACAACTCCATGTCTGCCATCCTACTGCCTGCCCGTGTATTCTCCCACAAATAAATAACAGCACGCCTCTGTTCGCACAGTCTCTGAAGCATGTGCAGTGTTGAGTTCCACCTTGTTGCAACGTCTATGATTAGGCGATGCTGGGGAAGGTTCAAAGACCGCTGATAGGTCTGCATACGGCTGGCGTGTACAGGCGAACGTCGGATATGTGAGCAAAGTGCACGCACTTTGAGGAGCAGGTCGGAGAACCCAGGATAAGTTTTCAATAAGCACTGCACCACCAGGTTTAAGGTGTGAGCCAGGCAAGGAATGTGTTTCAGTTGGGAAAGGGAGATGGCAGCCATGAAATTCCTTCCGTTATCACTCACTACTTTGCCTGCCTCAAGATCTACTGTGCCCAGCCACGACTGCGTTTCTTGTTGCAAGAACTCGGACAGAACTTCCGCGGTGTGTCTGTTGTCGCCCAAGCACTTCATAGCCAATACAGCCTGCTGACGCTTGGCAGTAGCTGGCCCATAATGGGACAACTGGTGTGCAACAGTGTCATCTGCCGATGGAGTGGTTGGCAGACTGCGTTCTGTGGAAGAGCTGTAGCTTCTGCAGGAGGACGAGGAGGAGGAGGAGGAGGGGGTGCGAACGCCTACAGCCAACTGTTTCCTAGACCATGGGCTAGGCACAACTGTCCCTAAATTGATGTCGCCTGTGGACCCTGCATCCACCACATTCACCCAGTGTGCCGTGATGGACACATAACGTCCCTGGCCATGCCTACTGGTCCATGCATCTGTAGTCAGGTGCACCTTTGTACTCACAGATTGCCTGAGTGCATGGACGATGCGCTGTTTAACATGCTGGTGCAGGGCTGGGATGGCTTTTCTGGAAAAAATGTGTCGACTGGGTAGCTCGTATCGTGGTTCAGCGTACTCCATCAGGGCTTTGAAAGCTTCGCTTTCAACTAACCGGTAGGGCATCATCTCTAACGAGATTAGTCTAGCTATGTGGGCGTTAAAACCCTGTGTACGCGGATGCGAGGATAAGTGCTTCCTTTTTCTAACCAGAGTCTCATGTAGGGTGAGCTGGACTGGAGAGCTGGAGATCGTGGAACTTTCGGGTGTGCCGGTGTACATGGCAGACTGAGAGACGGTTGGAGACGGTATTGTTTCCGCCGGTGCCCTAGATGCAATATTTCCTCCTACAAAACTGGTGGTTCCCTGACCCTGACTGCTTTTGGCTGGCAAATAAACCTGCACAGATACTGCCGGTGGTGCAGAAAATGGTGGCCTTACAGTGACGGAAGGGATGTTGCGTTGCTGACTAGCTTCATTGGCCGAGGGTGCTACAACCTTGAGGGACGTTTGGTAGTTAGTCCAGGCTTGAAAATGCATGGTGGTTAAGTGTCTATGCATGCAACTAGTATTTAGACTTTTCAGATTCTGACCTCTGCTTAAGCTAGTTGAACATTTTTGACAAATGACTTTGCGCTGATCTGTTGGATGTTGTTTAAAAAAATGCCAGACTGCACTCTTCCTAGACTCGGATCCCTTTTCAGGGATTGCAGACTGAGCTTTAACCGGATGGCAACGCTGTGCTCCAACAGGTTTTGGCTTTGACACGCGTTTTGGGCCAGATACGGGCCCGGCAGATGGAACCTGTTGCGATGTTGATGCCTGCTGCGGCCCCTCCTCCACCTCCGCTTCTGAACTACTGCCGCCTGCACCCTGTTCCCCCAATGGCTGCCAATCGGGGTCAATAACTGGGTCATCTATTACCTCCTCTTCGAGCTCGTGTGCAACTTCGTCTGTGTCACTGTGTCGGTCGGTGGTATAGCGTTCGTGGCGGGGCAACATAGTCTCATCAGGGTCTGATTGTGGATCTGTACCCTGAGAGGGCAATGTGGTGGTCTGAGTCAAAGGAGCAGCATAGTACTCTGGCTGTGGCTGTGCATCAGTGCACTCCATGTCAGAATATACTTGTAATGGGCATGGCCTGTTAAATGTTTCACTTTCTAAGCCAGGGACGGTATGTGTAAAGAGCTCCATGGAGTGACCCGTTGTGTCGCCTGCTGCATCCTTCTCTCTTGTTGTAGTTTTTGCTGAGGAGGACAAGGAAGCGACTTGTCCCTGACCGTGAACATCCACAAGCGACACGCTGCTTTTACATTTACCAGTTTCGGAAGAGGAGGCAAAAGAGCTAGAGGCTGAGTCTGCAATGTAAGCCAAAACTTGCTGTTGCTGCTCCGCCTTTAAAAGCGGTTTTCCTACTCCCAGAAAAGAGAGCGTTCGAGGCCTTGTGTAGCCTGACGACGAAACTGGCTCCACAGCTCCAGACTTAGGTGGAATATTTTTATCCCCACGACCACCTGATGCTCCACTACCACTACCATCATTACCAGCTGACAATGAACGCCCACGACGACCTCTTGCACCAGACTTCCTCATTGTTTTAAAATCTTAACCAAAGTAACTTTATTTGTTGCTGTCAAACAACTTACACGGTGAGCTATAACTTCAGTATGATTTCAATATCCCTTAACAGGTTGGTGAGACCACAAGGAAAATCAGGCACAATGTTACACACTCTGTTTTCTGTGGCACAAAATCACAGAGATGACACACACGCAGGACTGTCACTCAAGCACTAATGTCAATATTAATCTCCCACCTAATTTATTTTTTTTTTTTTCTCAGGGAGACTTTAGAAACCAAATAATATTAAAAAAAAAAAAAAAAAAAGGCTTTCTATGGCCCACAATTAGAGAGAGAGAGGTGGCACACCCAGGAGTCAAGACTGGCGCACAAGCTGAAAGGGCAATATTACTCTCCCACTGTTTTTTTATGTTTTTTTTGTTTTTTTCAGGGAGACTTTAGAAACCAAATAATATTAAAAAAACCAAAAAAAAAAATAGCCTTTCTATGGCCCACTGAATGAGAAAGAGAGGTGGCACACCCAGGAGTCAAGACTGGCACACAAGCTGAAAGGGCAATATTACTCTCCCACTGTTTTTTTATGTTTTTTTTTTTTTTTTTCAGGGAGACTTTAGAAACCAAATAATATTAAAAAAACCAAAAAAAAAAATAGCCTTTCTATGGCCCACTGAATGAGAGAGAGAGGTGGCACACCCAGGAGTCAAGACTGGCACACAAGCTGAAAGGGCAATATTACTCTCCCACTGTTTTTTTATGTATTTTTTTTTTTTTAAGGGAGACTTTAGAAACCCAATAATATTTAAAAAAAAAAATAAATAGGCTTTCTATGGCCCACTGAATGAGAGGGAGAGAGGTGGCACACCCAGGAGTCAAGACTGGCACACAAGCTGAAAGGGCAATATTACTCTCCCACTGTTTTTTTATGTATTTTTTGTTTTTTAAGGGAGACTTTAGAAACCCAATAATATTTAAAAAAAAAATAAATAGGCTTTCTATGGCCCACTGAATGAGAGGGAGAGAGGTGGCACACCCAGGAGTCAAGACTGGCACACAAGCTGAAAGGGCAATATTACTCTCCCACTGTTTTTTTATGTATTTTTTGTTTTTTAAGGGAGACTTTAGAAACCCAATAATATTTTTTAAAAAAAATAAATAGGCTTTCTATGGCCCACTGAATGAGAGGGAGAGAGGTGGCACACCCAGGAGTCAAGACTGGCACACAAGCTGAAAGGGCAATATTACTCTCCCACTGTTTTTTTATGTTTTTTTTTTTTTTTTTCAGGGAGACTTTAGAAACCAAATAATATTAAAAAAACCAAAAAAAAAAATAGCCTTTCTATGGCCCACTGAATGAGAGAGAGAGGTGGCACACCCAGGAGTCAAGACTGGCACACAAGCTGAAAGGGCAATATTACTCTCCCACTGTTTTTTTATGTTTTTGTTTTTTTTTCAGGGAGACTTTAGAAACCAAATAATATTAAAAAAACCAAAAAAAAAAATAGCCTTTCTATGGCCCACTGAATGAGAGAGAGAGGTGGCACACCCAGGAGTCAAGACTGGCACACAAGCTGAAAGGGCAATATTACTCTCCCACTGTTTTTTTATGTATTTTTTGTTTTTTAAGGGAGACTTTAGAAACCCAATAATATTTAAAAAAAAAAATAAATAGGCTTTCTATGGCCCACTGAATGAGAGGGAGAGAGGTGGCACACCCAGGAGTCAAGACTGGCACACAAGCTGAAAGGGCAATATTACTCTCCCACTGTTTTTTTATGTATTTTTTGTTTTTTAAGGGAGACTTTAGAAACCCAATAATATTTTTTTTTAAAAATAAATAGGCTTTCTATGGCCCACTGAATGAGAGGGAGAGAGGTGGCACACCCAGGAGTCAAGACTGGCACACAAGCTGAAAGGGCAATATTACTCTCCCACTGTTTTTTTATGTATTTTTTGTTTTTTAAGGGAGACTTTAGAAACCCAATAATATTTAAAAAAATAAATAAATAGGCTTTCTATGGCCCACTGAATGAGAGGGAGAGAGGTGGCACACCCAGGAGTCAAGACTGGCACACAAGCTGAAAGGGCAATATTACTCTCCCACTGTTTTTTTATGTATTTTTTGTTTTTTAAGGGAGACTTTAGAAACCCAATAATATTTAAAAAAAAAAATAAATAGGCTTTCTATGGCCCACTGAATGAGAGGGAGAGAGGTGGCACACCCAGGAGTCAAGACTGGCACACAAGCTGAAAGGGCAATATTACTCTCCCACTGTTTTTTTATGTATTTTTTGTTTTTTAAGGGAGACTTTAGAAACCCAATAATATTTTTTTTAAAAAATAAATAGGCTTTCTATGGCCCACTGAATGAGAGGGAGAGAGGTGGCACACCCAGGAGTCAAGACTGGCACACAAGCTGAAAGGGCAATATTACTCTCCCACTGTTTTTTTATGTATTTTTTGTTTTTTAAGGGAGACTTTAGAAACCCAATAATATTTAAAAAAAAAAATAAATAGGCTTTCTATGGCCCACTGAATGAGAGGGAGAGAGGTGGCACACCCAGGAGTCAAGACTGGCACACAAGCTGAAAGGGCAATATTACTCTCCCACTGTTTTTTTATGTTTTTTTTTTTTTTTTCAGGGAGACTTTAGAAACCAAATAATATTAAAAAAACAAAAAAAAAAAATAGCCTTTCTATGGCCCACTGAATGAGAGAGAGAGGTGGCACACCCAGGAGTCAAGACTGGCACACAAGCTGAAAGGGCAATATTACTCTCCCACTGTTTTTTTAGGTTTTTTTTTTTTTTTTCAGGGAGACTTTAGAAACCAAATAATATTTAAAAAAAAATAAAAATAAATAGGCTTGCTATAGCCCACTGAATGAGAGATAGCACACACAGCAGTGACACACAAGCCCTGACTGAGGCCAATATTTTTCTCCCACTGATTGATGTAGTGTTTTTGTGTTGAGGTAGAATTTAGAACACAAATCACGGAAAAAATAAATAGGCTTTCTATGGCCCACTCAGTGAGAGATGGCACACACAGGGATGGCACTGTAGCAGAAATGCCAATCTTAATCTCCCACAAAAAAAACAAAAAAAAAACAGGGACTGTCCTACAATTACTATCTCCCTGCAGTAATCTAAGCCAGGTATGGCAGGCAGCAATAGGAGTGGACTGATGCACAAATTAAATAAAAAGTGTGGACAAACAAAAAAGATAGCTGTGCAGAAAGGAAGGAACAAGAGGATATGTGCTTTGAAAAAAGCAGTTGGTTTGCACAGTGGCGTACACACAGCAATACAGCTATCACGGAGCCTTCTAGGGCAGCCCAATGAGCTACAGCCCTGAGGGGAAAAAAAAAAAAAAATAGCTTCCACAGTCCCTGCACACCGAAGGTGGTGTTGGACAGTGCAAATCGCTGCAGCACAAGCGGTTTGGTGGTTAGTGGACCCTGCCTAACGCTCTCCCTGCTTCTGACGAAGCGGCAGCAACCTGTCCCTAAGCTCAGATCAGCAGCAGTAAGATGGCGGTCGGCGGGAACGCCCCTTTATAGCCCCTGTGACGCCGCAGACAGCAAGCCAATCACTGCAATGCCCTTCTCTAAGATGGTGGGGACCAGGATCTATGTCATCACGCTGCCCACACTCTGCGTTCACCTTCATTGGCTGAGAAATGGCGCTTTTCGCGTCATTGAAACGCGACTTTGGCGCGAAAGTCGCGTACCGCATGGCCGACAAGCACAGGGGTCGGATCGGGTTTCATGAGACGCCGACTTAGCCAAAAGTCGGCGACTTTTGAAAATGATCGACCCGTTTCGCTCAACCCTACTCAACACAATCTAATCTCCTACTCTACAGTGCCCCCCTTAACGCTAACCTGTAACTACACTGCCCTAACCCTTACCAGTGCTGACCTACCACTGCCACTGACTGTCCCTATTCCTGTCCCTAACACACAGATATCGGAACAGTGTCAGCCATTATCATATTAAACAGTGTCAAATATCATAAACTACACAGGGCACACAGCAAACAAAAAAAGTACCCAGTTTCATTAGGTAGGCATGCACAGGAATGCAGGGCTCAAACCAGCCGCCTGCACACCCCCTTACAAGGGTAAGCCACAAAAGGTCATTGCTAAAGAAGCTGGTTGTTCAGAGTGCTGTATCCAAGCAATTTTAATGGAAAATTGAGTGAAAGGAAAAAGTGTGGTAGAAAAGGGTGCACAAGCAACCGGGATAACCATGAAAGGATTGTTAAGAAAAGGCCATTCAAAAATTTGAGGAGAATTCACAAGGAGTGGACTGCTGCTGGAGTCATTGCTTCAAGAGCCACCTCACACAGACGTATCCAGGACATGGGCTACAAGTGTTGCATTCCTTATGTCAAGCCACTCATGACCAATAGACAACGCCAGAAGCATCTTACCTGGGCCAAGGAGAAAAAGAACTGGACTGCTGCTCAGTGGTCCAAGGTGTTGCTTTCAGATGAAAGTAAATTTTGCATTTCATTTGGAAATCAAGGTCCCAGAGTCTGGAGGAAGAGTGGAGAGGAACACAATCCAAGCTGCTTGAGGTCTAGTGTGACATTTCCACAATCAGTGATGATTTGGGGAGCCATGTCATCTGCTGGTGTAGGTCCACTGTGTTTTATCAAGACCAAAGTCACCACAGCTGTCTAGCAGGAAATTTTAGAGCACTTCATGCTTCCCTCTGCCGACAAGCTTTTTGGAGATGGAAATTTCATGCTCCAGCAAAACTTGGCACCTGTCCACACTGCCAAAAGTATCTATGGGGTATTGTCAAGCGGAAGATGAGAGACACCAGACCCAACAATGCATGCTATCAAAGCAACCTGGCCATCCATAACACCTCAGCAGTGCCACATGCTGTTTGCCTCCATGAAACACCACATGAATGCAGTAATTGATGCAAAAGGAGCCCCAACCAAGTATTGAGTGCATTAACTGATCATACCTTTCAGTAGGCCAACATTTCGGATTTTAAAATTATTTTTCAAGCTGGTGTTATAAAGTATTCTAATTTACTGAGATAATGACTTTTGGGTTTTCTAGTATACAGACGAGAAGAAAAAAAATGGAGCACTCACCCGGTCCTTAATGTTTAAAATTTCTTTAATCCATATCAAAATGGTATCCACATCTCAATAAGGTGCAAAGTGCGGTGTGCAGATGGCAGAGGACAAAGCAGGTAAACAAGCCTAAACACTTGTAATAGATCACTCTGTTTGTAATGACTCTATATAATATATGAGTTTCACTTTTTGTATTGAAGAACTGAAATAAATTACCTTTTTGATGATATTCTAATTTTGTGAGAAGCACCTGTATATCACTACAATTTTCCAAAATAGGCATTACACTTTATAGTTTATATTAAAATATATAGTAAATAATAGTTAGTTTTGAAATGCAAAAACAGGGAGTCATTACACCTTAAAGGGGAACCTGTCATGTTAAAAAAACACTATTAACCTGCAGAAAAAGTGGGTACGCTGCAGATTAATAAGGTTCTTCACACACTGAGAGCCCCACTGCCAGGAGGATATTAACATTATTCCTCTTGGCTTTCAGTCATAGGAGTAGGCCGGCAGTGATTCAGTCACCAGCTGCTTAGCATTACAGCTTGCATTTGCATATGAAGAAAATTTTATTTTACTTCATCTGTCCTCATAATGTGGTTTTGGTTAACAACTGTTTTATCTGCAGCAGGTTTAGCAGTTTTCTGAATGTGGAACTCTGTATAACCTCTTCCTTACCACTAACTGACAGATTTCTGTGTACACTGTGCATAGGCAGAAAGCTGCCTATCCATGATGGGAGCCAGGGTATATAGTACTCATGAATATGGAGAAATATGAAGTATTACATAATAGCAGTGATTTTATCAAAACAACATCAAACAGCCCAGTAAATGATACATTTCTGTAATTAGGGTCTCTGACCCTACATCATGCTTTCCTCAGATTAAGCAGCAAAAACCTTGTGACAGATTCCCTGTAAGAGGGTTTTTGAACAGACGACCACTACATAAATTTAAAATGCTCCACTTTTTACAATCTCTTTAAGTTATGTAAAGTCCTGAATGTTCAGACTTTGTTGGAAATTTATCTTAAAAGAGAGCATTAATGCTTGCCTAGTCTTGACTTCCGAAGAAAAAGGTAAAGGCAGCACATACATCTGGTGAGTATATAAAAAAGCGTATTTAAAGGCCATTAAAAATGAGTAAGTCCATGGGAAACCATTAAAACCATAGGTGTAATGCCTGCTGGAGCGCAGTAACACAGCAACCTCCACCAGGGGGTGTGTTGTGAATTCCGTACTGGAGCTCCCTCCTGTGGTTGCTAATGGTATTTTTGCGAGTTCTGCCCTTGGGCTCCCTCTGGTGGTTTCGAGTGGAACTGCTGCTCCTTTAGGTAGCTGTAGCAGCTGCCTCCACTGATCGCCTTACCTGGGTTTGTTATTTAAACCTGCTCTGGGCTTTAGTTCATGCCAGCTGTCAATGTTCTTGGTTGGATTTGGTTCTCTCCTTGGATTTCTCTTATGGCCTGTCCTTGTCAGCAAAAGATAATAAGTTTTTGCTAGTTCTTGTTTGTCCATTTGTTTGGACTCTATTGCTCTGCAAATTTGTCTCTTTTTGTCCAGCTTGTCACTATGTCATATTCAGGCTAGCTGGAAGCTCTGGGGAAGCAGATTTGTCCCTCTACACCGTGAGTCGGTGTGGAGTTCATTTTTGTAAACTCTGCGTGGATTTTGTAGTTGTTAATACTGACCACACAGTATCCTTTTCTCTGTCTATCAAGTTTAGTATTGGCCTCCTTTGCTGAAATCTGATTTCATTTCTGTGTACGTAATTTCCCTCTCCACTCACAGTCAATATTTGTGGGGGGCTGTCTTTCCTTTGGGGGTTTTCTCTGAGGCAAGATAGCTTTCTATTTCCTACTTTAGGGGTAGTTAGCTCTTAGGCTGTGACGAGGTGTCTAGGGAGAGTCAGGAACATCCCACGGCTATTACTAGTGTTGTTGTTAGGATTAGGAACTGCGGTCAGTAGAGATACCACCTCCTCAGAGCTCGTCCCATGTTACGTTTTAGCCACCAGGTCATATCAGTGTGGCCTCTTAACCACCAGGTCATAACAGTACAGCTGGCCAACAATGTGTTAAATGCATCTCAAAAGAGGGAAAAGGAAGTTCTGAGTCATTTTTTTTTCCTTTGTAGCTTGTTTTGTCTTTTTTTTCCCCTTAATCTCTGGGTGGTTCAGGATTTTGGTGCTGATATGGAGGTTCAGGGTCTGTCCTTGCGTGTGGATCAACTCGCTGCAAGGGTACAGAGTATCCAAGATTATGTTGTCCAGACTCCGGTATTAGAGCCTAGAATTCCTATTCCTGATTTGTTTTCTGGGGATAGATCTACATTTTTGAACTTCAAAAATAATTGCAGATTGTTTTTTGCTCTGAGACCCCGTTCCTCTGGTGACCCCATTCAGCAGGTGAAGATTGTTATTTCTTTTGCGTGGCGACCCGCAGGACTGGGCATTCTCCCTTGAGCCAGGAAATCCTGCATTGCTCAATATTGACGCATTTTTTCAAGCGCTCGGATTGCTGTATGACGAGCCTAATTGTGTGGATCAGGCAGAAAAGACTTTGCTGGCTCTGTGTCAGGGTCAGGAAGCAGCAGAAGTATACTGCCAGAAATTTAGAAAGTGGTCTGTGCTCACAAAATGGAATGAGTATGCTCTGGCAGCGATTTTCAGAAAGGGTCTTTCTGAAGCCCTTAAAGATGTTATGGTGGGGTTTCCCACGCCTGCTGGTCTGAATGAGTCAATGTCTTTGGCCATTCAGATCGATCGGTGTCTGCGCGAGCGCAAGGTGGTGCACCATATGGCAGGGTCCTCTGAGCAGAGTCCTGAGCCTATGCAATGTGATAGGATTTTGGCTAGAGCAGAAAGGCAGAAATTCAGACGTCAGAATGGCCTGTGTTTTTACTGTGGTGATTCTGCTCATGCTATTTCTGATTGCCCTAAGCGTACTAAGAGGGTCCCTAGGTCTGTTACCATTAGTACTGTACAGCCTAAATTTCTCTTGTCTGTTACCCTGATTTGCTCATTGTCGTCCTTTTCTGTTATGGCATTTGTGGATTCTGGCGCTGCCCTGAACTTAATGGACTTAGAATTTGCCAATCGCTGTGGTTTTTCCTTGGAGCCTTTGCAGAGCCCTATTCCCTTAAGGGGGATTGATGCTACGCCATTGGCCAAGAATAAACCTCAGTACTGGACACAGTTAACCATGTACATGGCTCCAGCACATCAGGAAAATATTCGCTTTTTGGTGTTGCATAATTTGCATGATGTTGTTGTGCTGGGTTTTCCATGGTTACAGGTACATAATCCAGTGCTGGATTGGAGATCTATGTCTGTAACTGGTTGGGGTTGTCAGGGGATACATAGTGATATTCCTTTGATGTCAATTTCCTCGCCCCCTTCTTCTGAAGTTCCTGAGTTTTTGTCGGATTTCCAGGATATATTTGATGAGCCCAAGTCCAGTTCCCTGCCTCCTCATAGGGACTGCGATTGTGCCATTAATTTGATTCCTGGCTGTAAGTTCCCTAAGGGCCGACTTTTCAATCTGTCTGTGCCAGAGCATGCCGCTATGCGGAGTTATGTAAAGGAGTCCTTGGAGAAGGGGCATATTCGCCCGTCTTCGTCACCGTTGGGGGCTGGATTCTTCTTTGTTGCCAAGAAGGATGGCTCCTTGAGACCCTGTATAGATTATCGCCTTCTCAATAAGATCACGGTCAAATTCCAGTACCCTTTGCCTTTACTTTCTGATTTGTTTGCTCGGATTAAGGGTGCCAGTTGGTTTACTAAAATCGACCTTCGAGGGGCGTATAATCTCGTGCGTATTAAACAAGGTGATGAATGGAAAACAGCATTTAATACGCCCGAAGGCCATTTTGAATATCTTGTGATGCCATTCGGGCTCTCTAATGCTCCATCGGTATTTCAGTCCTTTATGCATGATATCTTCCGGAATTATCTGGATAAATTAATGATTGTGTATTTGGATGATATTTTGGTTTTTTCCGATAATTGGGAGTCTCATGTGAAGCAGGTTAGGATGGTGTTTCAGGTCCTTCATGCTAACGCGTTGTTTGTGAAGGGGTCTAAGTGCCTCTTTGGAGTTCAGAAGGTTTCTTTTTTGGGTTTCATTTTTTCTCCCTCGGCTATTGAAATGGACCCTGTTAAAGTCCAGGCCATTCATGATTGGACTCAACCCACATCTGTAAAGAGCCTTCAGAAATTTTTGGGCTTTGCTAATTTTTATCGCTGCTTTATTGCTAATTTTTCTAGTGTGGTGAAGCCTCTGACCGATTTGACGAAGAAAGGCGTTGATGTGATGAATTGGTCCTCTGCGGCTGTTGAGGCCTTTCAGGAGCTTAAACGTCATTTTACTTCTGCCCCTGTGTTGCGTCAGCCAGATGTTTCGCTCCCTTTTCAGGTTGAGGTTGATGCTTCTGAGATTGGGGCAGGGGCCGTTTTGTCTCAGAGAAATTCTGATGGCTCTTTGATGAAACCATGTGCTTTCTTCTCCAGAAAATTTTCGCCTGCTGAGCGTAATTATGATGTCGGCAATCGGGAGTTGTTGGCTATGAAGTGGGCATTTGAGGAGTGGCGACATTGGCTTGAGGGAGCCAAGCATCACGTGGTGGTCTTGACTGATCATAAGAATCTGATTTACCTCGAGTCTGCTAAGCGGTTGAATCCTAGACAAGCTCGGTGGTCTCTGTTTTTGTCCCGTTTCGATTTTGTGGTCTCGTATATTCCAGGATCTAAGAATGTGAAGGCTGATGCCCTTTCTAGGAGTTTTTTGCCTGACTCTCCGGGAATTCTTGAGCCGGCTGGGATTCTCAAGGAGGGGGTGATTCTTTCTGCCATCTCCCCTGATTTGCGGTGGGTACTTCAGGACTTTCAGGCTGATAAACCTGACCGCTGTCCAGTGGGGAGACTGTTTGTTCCTGATAGATGGACTAGCAGGGTAATTTCTGAGGTTCATTGTTCAGTGTTTGGCTGGTCACCCTGGGATTTTCGGTACCAGAGATTTGGTGGCTAGGTCCTTTTGGTGGCCTTCCTTGTTGCGGGATGTGCGTTCGTTTGTGCAGTCCTGTGGGACCTGTGCTCGGGCTAAGCCTTGCTGTTCCCGTGCCAGTGGGTTGCTTTTGCCTTTGCCTATTCCTGAGAGGCCCTGGACGCATATTTCCATGGATTTTATTTCTGATCTTCCTGTTTCTCAGAAGATGTCTGTCATCTGGGTGGTTTGTGACCGTTTTTCTAAGATGGTCCATTTGGTACCGTTGCCTAAGTTGCCTTCCTCCTCTGATTTGGTTCCATTATTTTTTCAGCATGTGGTTCGTTTACATGGTATTCCGGAGGATATTGTGTCTGACAGAGGTTCCCAGTTCATTTCTAGGTTTTGGCGGTCCTTTTGTGCTAGAATGGGAATTGATTTGTCTTTTTCTTCAGCATTCCATCCTCAGACAAATAGCCAAACGGAGCGAACCAATCAGACCTTGGAAACCTATTTGAGATTCTTCGTGTCTGCTGATCAGGATGATTGGGTGACCTTTTTGCCGTTGGCCGAGTTTGCCCTTAATAATCGGGCTAGTTTGGCTACCTTGGTTTCGCCTTTTTTTTTGTAACTTTGGTTTTCATCCTCGTTTTTCTTCGGGGCAGCTTGAGCCTTCTGACTGTCCTGGTGTGGATTCTGTGGTGGACAGGTTGCAGCAAATTTGGACTCATGTGGTGGACAATTTGACGTTGTCTCAGGAAAAGGCTCAACGTTTTGCTAACCGTCGTCGGTGTGTTGGTCCCCGGCTTCGTGTTGGGGATTTGGTCTGGTTGTCTTCTCGTCATGTTCCTATGAAGGTTTCTTCCCCTAAGTTCAAGCCTCGCTTTATTGGGCCTTATAAGATTTCTGAAATTATCAATCCGGTGTCTTTTCGTTTGGCCCTTCCAGCTTCTTTTTCCATTCATAATGTGGTCCATAGATCCTTGTTGCGGAGATATGTGGTACCTATGGTTCCCTCCGTTGATCCTCCTGCTCCGGTGTTGGTTGAGGGGGAATTGGAATATGTGGTGGAGAAGATTTTGGATTCTCGTTTTTCGAGGCGGAAGCTCCAATATCTGGTCAAGTGGAAGGGTTATGGCCAGGAGGATAATTCTTGAGTTGTTGCCTCCGATGTTCATGCTGCCGATTTGGTTCGTGCTTTCCATTTGGCTCGTCCTGATTGGCCTGGGAGCTCTGGTGAGGGTTCGGTGACCCCTCCTCAAGGGGGGGTACTGTTGTGAATTCCGTTCTGGAGCTCCCTCCTGTGGTTGCTAATGGTATTTTTGCGAGTTCTGCCCTTAGGCTCCCTCTGGTGGTTTCGAGTGGAACTGCTGCTCCTTTAGGTAGCTGTAGCAGCTGCCTCCACTGATCGCCTTGCCTGGGTTTGTTATTTAAACCTGCCCTGGGCTTTAGTTCATGCCAGCTGTCAATGTTCTTGGTTGGATTTGGTTCTCTCCTTGGATTTCTCTTATGGCCTGTCCTTGTCAGCAAAAGATAAGTTTTTGCTAGTTCTTGTTTGTCCATTTGTTTGGACTCTATTGCTCTGCAAATTTGTCTCTTTTTGTCCAGCTTGTCACTATGTCATATTCAGGCTAGCTGGAAGCTCCGGGGAAGCAGATTTGTCCCTCCACACCGTGAGTCGGTGTGGAGTTCATTTTTGTAAACTCTGCGTGGATTTTGTAGTTTTTAATACTGACCGCACAGTATCCTTTTCTCTCTGTCTATCAAGTTTAGTATTGGCCTCCTTTGCTGAAATCTGATTTCATTTCTGTGTACGTAATTTCCCTCTCCACTCACAGTCAATATTTGTGGGGGGCTGTCTTTCCTTTGGGGGTTTTCTCTGAGGCAAGATAGCTTTCTATTTCCTACTTTAGGGGTAGTTAGCTCTTAGGCTGTGACGAGGTGTCTAGGGAGAGTCAGGAACATCCCACGGCTATTACTAGTGTTGTTGTTAGGATTAGGAACTGCGGTCAGTAGAGATATCACCTCCTCAGAGCTCGTCCCATGTTGTGTTTTAGCCACCAGGTCATATCAGTGTGCCCTCTTAACCACCAGGTCATAACAGTGGTGCGGGTGAAGGAAATCAGGTACACTCACAGTGAAATCACAGAGCAGTAGGCCGAAGCCACTAGGTGGTGAAAGAGTAGTCAGAAACAGCCGGGTCAGCAACAGAGAGGGAATGAAGTACCTGAGGTCACAGCAATACATGTGGTCAGAAACAAGCCAAAGAAGTCAGAGCTGATCGGGTGCAGGAAAGCTAGAGATGCAAGACAGTCACACAGGTCAGAGGACAAGCCGAGTCAAATACAGTCACAACACAGGGAACAAGTACTACAACAAGCGAAGTCACAGGGGAACACAGGAACGTGACCTAGGTAAACGGGCAGAGGACCAATCAGGGTATAACGGGTCAGCTGCTCAAGCCAGAGATAGGAACTATAACTGGCACTGCTTGCAGGTAACAATGGACTGAAATAGCCAGACAGATCACAAAACAAGGCCGGGAAGATTAACTCCCGCATGACCATGCCAGGGAGAGAATAATCAGAAACAATCCCAGGACTGGATCATGACAATGGGCATATGTCGCTGTGTTTCACCAGCTGCATTTAGCACCCACCGGTCTCAAGCTTCCCAGCTATCCACATAATCAGCAAGCATGGAGAGCTTTCCATTTGCTTTTCTCCTAGTCTTTGCTTTCTTGTACACACCAGCGTACTGAACATTCTCCACTGTTCCTCTAAACCGCTAATAGCCAGTCTTAGATATGGATCACATAGTTTTGCTGATGATGCGATACGTTACAGCTATTAGGCTTAGCACCATGAAAAGTCTCAGCTTTAACTGCAATGCAAATTGTACCATCCTCATCACAAGCAATTATACAAATCATGTGCATGAGAAAATGTATATTAAATTGCACTCTTATTACATATATTTGCTTTTATGGCTGTATATTCATATGTATGCACTTATAAGACTGGGCTCACATAATAGCTTTTTCCTTAAAAGGGAATCTGTCAGTGGATTTCATACTTGTCCCTATTTATATGCGCAAGTAGCTCTTTCATAGACAAGTTCATAGAACAAGTCCAGCTATAATTTTACATGGCCATCCGTTCCCCCATTACTGAGAACTCAGCATTTGAATCGATATACAAATGAGGTTGAAGGACTAAGGTAGATCTGATGCCTCTGTAACTCCAGGTCTATTCCCCAGTGCTGCCTCCTATTGCTTGATGGTGTGACTTCAGCCAAATGAGTGGTGAGTCAAGCAGGAAGAGGTTGCACTTGGCAGGGAATAGAGCTGGAGTGACAGGATTCAGATCTACCATAGTTCTTTAGCTTCATTTGCATTGTGATGAGACAGCCAATCTACAATCATGGATTGGCCGTTTGGTACACCAGTGCACAAAAAGATACGGTCTGTATGCGGCAATGTTCACACACATTCTATGTTTTTTGCACTTTATATCTTTTCAGGGTGCAGTTAGGCCCAGATGGCTCTGTAAACTGTGGCTTCTGTTCACACAGGATGCATTTTAGTTAGCACTGGGCAGCCCGCCAGATCTAAGAGTATGGGCATCATTAATAGGCTGTGAGCCAGATGCTCTGCATCTCCTGTGTGTGAAAATTGCCGCATACAGACTGTATCTTATTGTGCGCTGGCATACCAAATGGACAATCCCTGATTGTAGGCTGGCTGTCTCATTGGTATTACTGCACCTGTGTAGCCACCATCTTTAATTGGGTCCACTGACCATGTTAGTACATTTGTTTTGAGGCCTGAGCATGTAAGTGTCTCTGCCTTTTTCTTGGTGTTTTTTTTGGAGGATTTTCAAGTCCTCTTTTTGTGGTTTTGACAATGCAGTAGTACATCATCAGAACCTCCTTCAGTGTAGAAATACATCACCATAACCACAGTCAGTACAGCAAAACATCACCAGAACTACAGTGAATGCAGTAATATATCACCAGAACCACCATGAGTACAGTAAAATATCACCAGAACCTCCATCAGTACATGAATAGATTGGCAAGTTTAGTACAGTAATCAATTATAGTGTCAGGTCAATCCCGTATCCAATAGTATTGGTTTAATCTACAACTCCCACTATGTCCTTAACAATGGTAAGAAGATGCTTGAAGTTGTTACAAGCCATCATGAGACTGCGGACCATACAGGATTGACAGTACTGCTTTTTTCCTCGGCAGAAGCTGTAAACGTTTGAAGAGTATCTTAACTTTTGGAAGATATCTTGTATGTGTTAGGTCCATTAATTCTCAGCAGATTGGTGTCTGGAGTTGGCTCAGTGTGAAGAAGAGGCATCATTGGATAGGACCTGCACCCCCACCGACTGCTCGAAAGACCTCTTAGAAATGCACAACTCAGGAGACAGGACTATGACTTTCTACTTACTGGATCCACTCTGTGCTGTGTGCATGCTCTTCTTTCTCATGAGCTGCGGTCTTCTAGGAGGTCTTTGCTTAGCGACTAGTCACAGTACTGGATGATCAACTGATCTGTTCAGAATGGGTGTAAAACATAAAAAATATCCCAAAAGTTTAGATACGCTTTAAGCGAATATTTAAAGTTTGAAAGTTATTCCCTATTCATGGGATAGGGAATTATTTTACAATCACTGGGGATCCAAGCGACGTGGGAATCGGGAATCTGAAGAGCCCAAGTAGAATAAAGCAGAGTCATCTGCACTACTGCTCCATTCATTCTTTTGTCAACGCCATGATCAACAAAGTGCTGTGCTCAGTAATCTCCAGCACTCCCATCAAGAATTAATGGATCAGTAGTGCATATCCCTTTGCTCCAGTTTTCGGAAACTCTGTGGGTCCAACTACTTGCACATAAGGGATAACTTTCCAGCTTGAGGGGTTCCTTCAAGGAAGCAATAAAGGGGTTGTCTGATCTAAAGCTACAAATCTACAGTCACTATGTGACTGCAGAGTTGTGAATCCTCCCAGTGCACGCATTGCTTGCTTTGAGGAGTTTCCGGTGTCAGTGTCGGGAACATTGGTCTTCTGTCTGCAAGTAGACGATATGCATTCTCTTGGCCACAATCCAACTAGAAGGTTGTGTCTTTGCTCAATTTACTTGTATAATCGGATTGTGGCAGGAAGTATGCAAATCACATATTTGCAATCAAATGACCACCATTCCCAATGCTGACACCACATAATCCTCACAGCAAGCAGTGGGTAATGTGAGGATTCACAATTCTGCAGTCACAGAGCGACTGAAGATTTGTAGCTTTAGACTAAACATTCCCTTTAACACTGCAGCTGATAATGGGAAACTGATTATCGATATATCTAAACAAACTGTCAATCTCCCAATGCACGAGCAAAACGTTCATTCGTTGGGTGAAATGAGTTTTAAATTTACTGAAAAGGAGTCTGTCACCCCAAATGGATAGTTAGACTGCATAAAAATTTATATAAGGGACATAATGTAAAATTGACATTTGTTTAATAGGCACATGAAGACACTTCTGTGTATCCTTGGTGTGAAAATTTGTGTTACCAGGCATTGATGGACATCTATTTATGTATCTACTGTATATACTATTTTAAAAGTTATGCAGCCCTGTTGTCTGACAAGTAAGATTTGTATATGCACTTTTTGTAATTTACAGTACCATTGCTGATGTTATATCCTACCTTATGCTATGTTATCCTATCCAATGTTATGTTAAAAAAATCAATAAAAATGATGTTTGTTTTTTTTTTTTTAAATCTCGGTGCACGATTATGACCTAATATTTGAAAATTAAAGAGAACCTGTCACCAGGTTTTCCCCATATATAGTATGGCCAGAACCTATAAGCCCTCTTTTAGAGCATTCTAAAAGCTGAATATATGTCCCCAATCCCCTATGCAAGGCACAGATGGAGCAGTCCGGTCCGATGTGCGTATTTGGTTTTGATCCGGCTTAGCCTCTCTTCTAACAATCGTCGTCCTCCTTCTCTGCTTCATATGGATGACGCGTCCTACATCATCATCACGGTGTCCCCCAGTCTCATTCCTGTGCAGGCGCACACCTCGCTACCCTGCCGAGGGCAGAACAAATTTTAGTTATTTTAGACCGCACTGTCTCCTACCAGAGCACCTTTGCCAATTATAACAAGGAACTGGCTTTAATATGCAAATAGCAGGATGCACCAAGGCATAAGGTATGCCAAGGGGGTACAGAAGTGGCCTCATTTGAATATATAAAAAAATACAATATTAACTAAGTTAAAACTGTATATAACTGGGCTTTGTCCTTCAGATAAATGTGTATGCAGATTAACATTTTGGTGGTGAAACACTCCTTTTATATATCATCGTTCTCAGCAACACATTGTCCTGTGTACACATGCTGCTGAGAACAATGCTTTCCCACTATATGTGCACAAGACGATCATGGTAACGATTGTTACCAAGTACCTGACTCCATGATGACTTCTCACAGCCACAGCTCATCTCTGCAGGCTTCCATGTTCTCCGGTGTTCTGCAGCACCTCCCGACACGGTGCCCTTAAAAATAACAGTGTCAGTCAAGTTTTTCTTTTTTGTTTAATATATTAATCACAGTATAACGTTACAGCCAAAGCTAGCGGACAATACTCTGTACTCCTCCTTCTAGACCTGTCCTCAGTTTTTTAGATAGATGTTTGTCTTGTTAGACACTTTCTCCTATCCCTTAAACAGTAAGGGGAGAAGTGACCCTCATGCTGACTGCCCCTTTCTTATTTATAGGGGTATTCCCTTCTTGGACATTTCTGGCATATTGTGATTGGCAAATTTTGCAGCTTACAGAGAAATGAATGGAAAGCCTAATATGCACGACAACCCCTTCATTCCTGACAGTGGGTGAGTGGGCCCCAATCTCAAGATACATGGAGGACCTAGTGCTATCCTGTTGAAACGCCGGAAAAATCTCAGACTGGAAGAACTATTTAATACCACTATGGACCCATGAAGAGGAAAAGTTCACACTACTCACAAAGAAAAATTATGAAGCAAGCTCTTTTCCAAACCCCATTAGTATTTCTTGGTTATTTTAAAAAATAAACATAAAAAGGGAATATTGATATTGAAGCATTGGTGGACACATACAGAAGAGCAGAAGAGGGCCTTTGTGCAGGAACAGTATATGGACATTTTGCAGTCAAACAGCTCTTCGCACTGCACAATTCCACCTGTTTTGGAGCTGGATATGGGCACCCTTACCTTTTGGGCCCCTGTGCTCCTGCCCAGTTTGCTGCAATGATACAATGCCTACAAGTAGTATTCAACCCCCTGCAGATTTAGCAGGTTTAATAAGATGCAAATAAGTTAGAGCCTTCAAACTTCAAACAAGAGCAGGATTTATTAACAGATGCATAAATCTTACAAACCAAAAAGTTTTGTTGCTCAGTTAAATTTTTATAAATTTTAAACATAAAAGTGTGGGTCAATAATTATTCAACCCCTAGGTTTAATATTTTGTGGAATAACCTTTGTTTGCAATTACAGCTAATAATCGTCTTTTATAAGACCTGATCAGGCCGGCACAGGTCTCTGGAGTTATCTTGGCCCACTCCTCCATGCAGATCTTCTCCAAGTTATCTAGGTTCTTTGGGTGTCTCATGTGGACTTTAATCTTGAGCTCCTTCCACAAGTTTTCAATTGGGTTAAGGTCAGGAGACTGACTAGGCCACTGCAACACCTTGATTTTTTGCCTCTTGAACCAGGCCTTGGTTTTCTTGGCTGTGTGCTTTGGGTCGTTGTCTTGTTGGAAGATGAAATGACGACCCATCTTAAGATCCTTGATGGAGGAGCGGAGGTTCTTGGCCAAAATCTCCAGGTAGGCCGTGCTATCCATCTTCCCATGGATGCGGACCAGATGGCCAGGCCCCTTGGCTGAGAAACAGCCCCACAGCATGATGCTGCCACCACCATGCTTGACTGTAGGGATGGCATTCTTGGGGTCGTATGCAGTGCCATCCAGTCTCCAAACGTCACGTGTGTGGTTGGCACCAAAGATCTCGATCTTGGTCTCATCAGACCAGAGAACCTTGAACCAGTCAGTCTCAGAGTCCTCCAAGTGATCATGAGCAAACTGTAGACGAGCCTTGACATGATGCTTTGAAAGTAAAGGTACCTTACGGGCTCGTCTGGAACGGAGACCATTGCGGTGGAGTACGTTACTTATGGTATTGACTGATACCAATGTCCCCACTGCCATGAGATCTTCCCGGAGCTCCTTCCTTGTTGTCCTTGGGTTAGCCTTGACTCTTCGGACAAGCCTGGCCTCGGCACGGGAGGAAACTTTCAAAGGCTGTCCAGGCCGTGGAAGGCTAACAGTAGTTCCATAAGCCTTCCACTTCCGGATGATGCTCCCAACAGTGGAGACAGGTAGGCCCAACTCCTTGGAAAGGGTTTTGTACCCCTTGCCAGCCTTGTGACCCTCCATGATCTTGTCTCTGATGGCCTTGGAATGCTCCTTTGTCTTTCCCATGTTGACCATGTATGAGTACTTTTCACAAGTTTGGGGAGGGTCTTAAATAGTCAGAAAAGGCTGGAAAAAGAGATAATTAATCCAAACATGTGAAGCTGATTGTTCTTTGTGCCTGAACTACTTCTTAATACTTTAGGGGAACCAAACAGAATTCTGGTGGGTTGAGGGGTTGAATAATAAATGACCCTCTGAAAAGACTTTTCACAATTTAAAAAAAAAATAAACAAAGAAATAACATTCTTTTTTGCTGCAGTGCATTTCACACTTCCAGGCTGATCTACAGTCCAAATGTCACAATGCCAAGTTAATTCCAAATGTGTAAAGGCCCCGTCTCACATAGCGAGATCGCTAGCGAGATCGCTGCTGAGTCACTAGTTTTGTGACGCAACAGCGACCTCAGTAGCGATCTCGCTATGTGTGACACGTACCAGCGATCAGGCCCCTGCTGCGAGATCGCTGGTCGTGTCGGAATGGCCTGGACCTTTTTTTGGTCGTTGAGGTCCCGCTGACATCGCTGAATCGGTGTGTGTGACACCGATCCAGCGATGTCTTCACTGGTAACCAGGGTAAACATCGGGTTACTAAGCGCAGGGCCGCGCTTAGTAACCCGATGTTTACACCCTGGTTACCAGCGTAAATGTAAAAAAAACAAACACTACATACTCACCATCTGATGTCCATCAGGTCCCTTGCCGTCTGCTTCCTGCTCTGACTGAGATCCGGCCGTACAGTGAGAGCAGAGCGCAGCAGTGACGTCACCGCTGCGCTCTGCTCTCACTGTACAGCGGCTCAGTCAGAGCAGGAAGCAGACGGCAAGGGACCTGACGGACACCGAAAGGCGAGTATGTACTGTTTGTTTTTTTGGTAACCAGGGTAAACATCGGGTTACTAAGCGCGGCCCTGCGCTTAGTAACCCGATGTTTACCCTGGTTACCCGGGTGCTGCAGGGGGACTTCGGCATCGTTGAAGACAATTTCAACGATGCCGAAGTCGTTCCCCTGATCGTTGGTCGCTGGAGAGAGCTGTCTGTGTGACAGCTCCCCAGCGACCACACAGCGACTTACCAACGATCACGGCCAGGTCGTATCGCTGGTCGTGATCGTTGGTAAATCGCTATGTGAGACGGGGCTTTAAACCTGCTAAATCTGCAGGGGGTTGAATACTACTTGTAGGCACTGTATGTATGCCCATTTGCTGCAGGTACAATATGTGATGAGTGACTGAATAGAGAAATATCTATTGACTTTTATAGACAATCTGTGAAACAGAACAGCTGGAGCCAAACTATCAGAAATGACAAAGTCTATTCACTTTACTTCCCTTTAAGTTTTGTTTACTACATATTGATTGAGAACTTAAGCGTACATCAGGGCGGTGCTGTCACAGACATTAAATGTCACTATGTTCATTTCATTAAAAATACTTGAGACATTAGTTTCAGTTTTCTAAGCAGCACTCTCTGGAATCCACTTAGGAGCCCATTGTTAAAACAGCAGAAAATCAATAGCTCCTGCATTTACAGACAACATCCGCCGAAATGAGAGAATTTGCTGCTGTGATTTTGTCAATCAAGGCTGTGTATGACTTCTTGCCACTGGAAGTAATAACCAAGTGAAGGGAAAAGTTACATAGTAAATAATGGATTCAGACACTTTCTTCAAGAAGTTCTAAAAAGTCAACTGTCTATAAGAAATCTACGGTATATCTACAGCATTGGTCTCCAAACAGTACGACTGAAAATTTATAAAGCTACTACTTACAGCAAGGGAATTTCACAACAGCTGAAGAGCCATGGGTTGGAGACCACTTCTCTTGAGAAAGTCCCTCATAAAATCTGGAGTTCAAAATCACGTTCTAAATGGTAATATAATAAATAAAGCTGTCGCGCTGATGGCAGGTGGCAGATGCAGTTTAACAATGATAAATGGAAGGTTATACACATGGGAAGAAGGAATCAATATCACCTTTACACACTGAACTGGAAACCACTGGGTAAATCTGACATGGAGAAGGACTTGGGGATCCTAGTTAATGATAAACTTACCTCGAGCAGCCAGTGCCTGACAGCGGCTCCCAAGGCAAACAGGATCATGGGCTGCATTAAAAGAGGTCTGGATACACATGATGAGAGCATTATACTGCCTCTGTACAAATCCCTGGTTAGACAGCACATGGAGTACTGTGCACAGTTTTGGGCACCGGTGCTCAGGAAGGATATAATGGAACTAGAGCGAGTACAAAGGAGGGCAACAAAATTAATAAAGGGGATGGGGGAACTACAATACCCAGAGAGATCAGCAAAATTGGGATTATTTAGTCTAGAAAGAAGACGACTGAGGGGCGATCTAATAACCATGTATAAGTATATAAGGGGACAATACAAATATCTCTCCAAGGATCTGTTTATACCAAGGATGGTGATGGTTACAAGGGGGCATTCTCTGCGTCTGGAGGAGAGAAGGTTTTTCCACCAACATAGAAGAGGAATCTTTACTGTTAGGGCAGTGAGAATTTGGAATTTCTTGCTTAAGGAGGTGTTGATGGCAAACTCAGTCGCTGGGTTCAAGAGAGGCCTTGATGTCTTCCTGGAGCGTAACAATATTGTATCTTACATTTATTAGGTTCTTTAGAAGGATGTAGATCTGGGGATTTATTCTGACCGAATATAGGCTGACCTGCATGGACAAATTACTTTTTTCGGCCTTGCTAACTATGTTACTATGTTACTATGCCAGCATATCATACGGGGCAGGTGGTTGCTGAGATGCAGCCTGTGTCTTTAGAGAGAGTGAAGAACTTCAGCAGAGAAGCAGCAGAGATGAAGGAAAAGACCGCATATGTCAAGCCAGGGGCGCTCTGGCCAGTAGCGTCCCTGAATACCAGATTCCAAGATGGATGTGGCACTGAAAAGGGGTGTGATAGTTACATAGTTATTAAGGTTGAAGGAAGACTGTAAGTCCATCTAGTTCAACCCATAGCTAACCTAACATGCCCTAACATGTTGATCCAGGGGAAGGCAAAAAAACCCCATGTGGCAAAGAGTAACTCCACCATGGGGAAAAAAATTCCTTCCCGACTCCACATACGGCAATCAGACTAGTTCCCTGGATCAACGCCTTATCAAGGAATCTAGTGTATATACCCTGTAACATTATACTTTTCCAGAAAGGTATCCAGTCCCCTCAGATAGTCCAATGATCCTTCAAATGCTGCTTTCTATGGAGCATGTCCTAGCTCTTTATATAATGGACGCATGGTATATCTATTTATGAAGTTTATCTTACATGTATAAATATGTGATTGCATATAATACTTCAGTGTGTAAAAAATATATAAATAATTGATTTTATGAAATGAGAATTTATAGGTTTTTTTTAAGTTTAAAAAATATATTTTATTGACATTATCGTTAAAATATAAATAGGTTTTAGACATTGAGATAAAACAATGTGTGAGTGCATCATACTAAAATCGCTTGTTTTTTTATAAACAAATATGTGAAGCTAAAAATTGCTATAGGAACAGTAGAAATGAATAAAAGAAGAAAAAATAGGGAGGGGAAATTTCTTGGTAATTAAAAATACAGTAGCATATAAAAGGCATAGAGCTCTGTTTCAAAGTTGAGGCCCTTTGGTGCCAGGCTATCCAAAAGAAAAATACATTTTGACTCGGTTCAAGATCAGAGACGACAAAATCAATGCTGATCCATAAAACCAGCCCAATACAAAAATCTCCCAACTTAAAAGAACAACTAGAAAAAGTACCCATTATCACTCAGTATCATGCAAACAATGGGGTCTTTAGGAAGTTCATTAATAAGTATTGGTACATTCTTAAAGAAGATAGAACTATTGGAGACCTTCTGCCAACACGTCCAAAATTCGTATACAAACAGGTACCAACTTTAGGCTTGAAGATGGCCCCCATGAACAAAGGTATCAATTTCCCCGTATCCAAAATAACTAACAAGCAACAAACTGTAGGTGGCTTCTTTCCATGCGGCTTCTGCACTTGTTGCAGACAACTTTTGAGAAAAACCCTGGTAAAGCTGACTTTCAAAATTCAGAAGCCACAAAAACCTACTCCATTAGGGATAAAATTACTTTTTCCACTATGGATGCAATTTTAATTATTAAATGCCCATGTGAGAAAATTTACGTAGGGTGCACCAAACGGAAATTATCAGAAAGGATAAGTGAGCAGCACCTTAAAAACCTAGAACTACCGGAGGGGACATTTTGACCCTTTTGCTTTTTCTTTTTCCTATAATTTCTAAAATTTTAACAAATGAGTTCTGAGTTTTTGTGACTTTTATTTATTCATGGTAGTGTATATTTTAGGACACAAAAATAAATTGAAGCTTTTTCAGGGGCCCGGTGTTAGGGTTGGCGGAACGCACCGAATATATATATTTATTAGAAGAAGTTGGTGCGTTCGCAACCCGGGATCCACTGTGCAGGAAAGCACCTGCAGCTAGATATGGCGGTACAATTTAGTAATATAAACAGACTCTGTTACTTCACAGAGTCTGTTAGCAAGGATAACGCTGTGCCCTGTTTGGCTCACAGAGGAACACAGCTACTTAGTAGAGCAGATGGTGGTCATGCAGTCAAATGCAAACACGCAGCTCCTCGCCGGAGGTGCCAGCTATTTGGGGCTTGTTTCAGCCAGGTCCCTGAATACACACATAAGCATGACCATACTGGCGCTGAGCTCGTACATAAATTGACACTAGCGCATGGCCGTGCGGTCATGCGCACCTCTTATAGTTGCAGCAAGTATATGACCTACCTAGAAGGACCAATGAGAGACTGCCACAGACGTTGAACACCTTCAGGACCTTCCTAGAGGACCAATAGGATTTGCTGCAGTACCTGAGCATGTGACCCTTGATCTCCAATGAGAGATCTTACCCTGGGCATACTCAGAAGAGGAAAAGTAGGACTTAGTCCCAAAGACATCTGCTCGCTGCTGACCAGTACTGGCCACAATGGCAGAAGCTGGAAGGACAGCAGTAACCCTTCGCACAGTGTCAGACTGAGCATGACGCTGGGACCGACGCCTCCGCTGAGCAGGCTCCACTGCGGCAGGAGAAGAATGGGAGACAGCAGCGGAGATGGATCGAGATTCCCCCTGTGCAGAGGCAGGAACTTGACCCCTAACATTACCCCCCTCCTAGGCCCCCCCTCCTTTGACCTCGCCATACTCGAAGGCAGCAGTGAGCTGCGGAGCCCGAATATTCTCAGCAGGCTCCCAGGAACTGTCCTCAGGACCATAACCCTTCCAGTCCACCAAATAAAATTTTTTGCCATGTACCACCTTGCACCCCAAAATAGCATTCACCTCATAATCGTCCGTAGATGAACCCGATGTCCCAGCAGATGACTCGGAAAACCGGGACATGTATACGGTCTTCAAGAGGGACACATGAAAGGTGTTGGTGATACCCAGACGTGGCGGAAGGGCCAGACGGTAGACCACTGGGTTAACCTGTTCGAGGACCTTAAAAGGACCGAGGTAGCGAGGAGCGAACTTAGTGGACTCAACTCGCAGCCTGATGTTATGGGCGGAGAGCCACACTAAGTCACCAGGAGCAAAGGTCGGAGCGGGGCGCCGATGTACATCGGCGGAGGACCTCATTCTCTCCTTGGAGGCCCGAATGGCATCTTGAGTGCGGTCCCAAATGTCCCACGCCTCCACAGCCCAGTCTGCCACCCTGGAGTCGGTGGAAGACTCAGGCATAGGCACAGGTACCCGCGGATGCTGACCATAGTTTAGGAGGAATGGAATATGTCCGGTGGAGTCGGCTACGGCGTTATTCAGTGCAAACTCCGCCCACGGTAGCAAGGATGCCCAGTCATCCTGCCTGGCTGAGACAAAATGTCGAAGATATGTGACCAAGGTCTGGTTGGCCCTCTCTACCAACCCATTCGTCTCGGGATGATAAGCTGAAGAGAGATTCAACTCAATGCTGAGTAGACGACAAAGCTCTCTCCAGAAACGAGACGCAAACTGGGGACCCCGGTCACTGACAATTTTGTCCGGCATACCATGTAGGTAAAATATGTGTTTGATAAACACTGCCAGAGCCCGTGCAGAAGGTAGCCGTGGAAGAGGCACCAAGTGCACCATTTTGGAAAAATGGTTGGTGATAACCCAAATAATGGTGTAGCTACGAGACTTAGGTAAGCCCACCACAAAATCCATCCCGACCATCTGCCAGGGTCTGTCTGCCACCGGCAGGGGATGAAGCAACCCAGCTGGCCGTTGACGAGGAGACTTGTTCCTGGTGCAGGAGACACATGCCCGAACATAGTCAGCGACATCACGGGCCATATGCAGCCACCAATATGTCCTCGCCAGGAGCTCAGATGTCCTTTTGGTCCCAAAATGTCCACCCACCCTAGATGAGTGAGCCCAAGAGAGAACCTCCGGACGCAAACTGGATGGTACAAAAGTCTTGCCCGGAGGCACAGACTCTAGCGAAACCGGGGCCACAGTTCTCAGGCTCTCAGAAGGGACAATGAGCCGAGGCTCCTCTTCCTCCTCCTCTGATGATACAACGGAGCGAGAGAGAGCGTCGGCACGAATGTTCTTCTCCCCGGAAAGAAAATGGAGGGTGAAATGGAACCGAAAGAAGAACAAGGACCATCTGGCCTGGCGAGAATTTAGCCGCTGGGTGGTCTGTAAATAAACCAAATTCTTGTGGTCTTTGAATACTTGGAAGGGAAAACGAGCCCCCTCCAGGAGATGTCTCCACTCTGAGAAGGCTAACTTCATTTCTAGCAACTCCCTGTCCCTGATGGAATAATTCCTCTCCACTGATGTGAAGGTTTTGGAAAAGAAGAAGCAAGGATGCTTCCAACCTTGAGCATCCTTTTAGAAGAGGACTGCTCCAGCACCAACGGAAGAGGCATCCACCTCCATTATAAACGGCTTATATACATCATGGCAATGTAGAATGGGAGCGCTAGCAAAATGAGATTTAATAGAAGTGAAAGCCTTGGAGACCTCCACAGACCACAATTTGGGATTTGCTCCCTTCTTGGTGAGGGCTACCAAGGGAGCTACCAAGGTTGAGAAATGAGGAATGAACTGGCGATAATAGTTAATGATCCCCATAAAGCGCTGCACCGCTTTAAGGGAATGGGGTTCTTGCCAGTCCATCACAGCCTGTAATTTGGCAGGATCCATAGCCAATCCGTGGGCGGAGATATTATAGCCCGGGAAAGGTAAGGACTCCTGCTCAAACACACATTTCTCCAACTTGGCGTAGAGGGAGTTAGTTCGTAAGAGGTTGAAGACTCTGCAAACATCTCTCCGGTGGGAGTCAATATCTGGAGAGTAGATGAGAATATCATCCAGATAGACAACGACCGAGGTGGAGAGCATATCCCGGAAGATATCGTTTACAAAGTCTTGGAAAATGGCTGGGGCATTACAGAGCCCAAAGGGCATCACTAGATATTCATAGTGCCCATCCCTGGTGTTAAAAGCCGTCTTCCATTCGTCCCCCTCACGGATGCGAATCAGGTTGTAAGCACCCCGCAGATCCAGTTTAGTAAACACCCTTGCTCCCCGAAGCCTATCAAAAAGCTCAGATATCAGGGGCAGAGGATATTTATTCTTAACGGTGATGGCGTTAAGACCCCTGTAGTCTATGCATGGACGCAGTTCTCCACTTTTCTTCTGCATGAAGAAGAACCCAGCCCCTGCGGGTGACACTGACTTTCTAATGAATCCTCTTGCCAGATTTTCCTGGATATACTGAGACATTGCCTCCGTCTCCGGGAGAGATAATGGATAGACTCGACCCCGGGGAGGCTCAGCACCAGGCAAGAGTTCAATAGGACAGTCATAGGGGCGGTGAGGCGGAAGGGTCTCCGCAGCCCTTTTGGAGAACACGTCAGCATAGGACCAATACTGCTTGGGCAGAGAGGAAAGATCTGCGGGTACCTCTGTTGTAGCAACCTGAACGCTTTCCCTCTGACATCTACCCCCACAAGATTCACCCCATCCCAAAATTCTGCCTGTGGACCACTCGATATGAGGAGAGTGGTACCGTAGCCAAGGCATCCCTAACAGGACCTCATCAATTCCTTCAGGAATGACGAGCAGAGAAATAATCTCCTGATGAGATGGCGACAAGGACATAGTGAAAGGGATGGTCTGGTGTGTAATCTGTGAGGGCAGTGTCGACCCATTTACCACACGTACTGTTACTGGTTGAGCTAACATTACCAGGGAAATTGCGTAACATTGGGCGAAGGCAGAAGACATAAAATTGCCCTCCGCCCCAGAATCCACGCAGAGCTCTACCGAGTGGGTAAATGAGCCTATAGTAATTGTCCCCTTAAAGGACAATTTGGAGGCAAACGTCGCCGTGTCTAGAGTACCTCCACCTACTACCACTAGACACTGACGTTCCCTCAACTGCTGAGGACATCTGGTGGCAAGATGTCCTGACTGCTGGCAAACATGACAAGCCTGGAGTGCATGAGTGGTCCGGGACTTAGATCCCGCTCGTGACCCTACCATGGCCTCATGTGACTCATGGACCAGGACCGGAGATTCCAGAGGTTTGGCAAAGGTGGGAGCCAGCCGAAACCTCTGCCTACACTGGGCTCGCTCTAACCTCCGCTCATGAAAACAGAGGTCAATACGAGTGGATACAGTTATTAACTCCTCCAGTGTGGCGGAAATCTCCCTAGTGTCCAGAGCGTCCTTCACGTGGTCAGCCAGCCCCCTCCAAAATATCGGAATAAGGGCCTTATCCGCCCACTCCAGCTCAGATGCTAGGGTGCGAATGTGGACGGCAAAATGGCTGACCAAGGACGAGCCCTGAGTCAATGCCAACAGCTGGAGCGCAGTATCATGGGTGACACGAGGTCCTAAAAAGACCTGTTTCAGAGTGCTCAGGAACAACGGAGCACTCTGCACCACATGATCGCCACGCTCCCACAGCGGCGTAACCCACTCCAACGCCCTGTCCGACAGGAGAGACACAATAAATCCCACCTTAGCCCGCTCTGTGGGGAAACGTGCGGCCAGAAGCTCGAGATGTATAGAGCACTGGCTCTCGAAACCCCTACAAGATTTACTATCACCAGAAAATTTTTCTGGCAGCGGGAGGCGAGATAGAGTCGGAACAGGGGTGGCAGTGGACATGGTTGCTGCAGCCATGCTAGCAGCCGGTACAGCAACTGCTGTTACGTCCACAGCTGAGGTTATGTGCTCGAGGGCCGCCAACCTACCCTCCAGCTGCTGGATGTACCGCATGGATTGCTGTGTGTCCACCATAACTAGCCAGATCTTGGCACTAGTGTACTGTTAGGGTTAGGATTGGCAAAACGCACCGAAAATATATATTTATTAGAAGAAGTTGGTGCGTTCGCAACCCGGGATCCACCGTGCAGGAAAGCACCTGCAGCTAGATATGGCGGTACAATTTAGTAATATAAACAGACTCTGTTACTTCACAGAGTCTGTTAGCAAGGTTAATGCTGTGCCCTGTTTGGCTCACAGAGGAACACAGCTACTTAGCAGAGCAGATGGTGGTCATGCAGTCAAATGCAAACATGCAGCTCCTCGCCGGAGGTGCCAGCATTCTAGGGGCTTATTTCAGCCGGGTCCCTGAATACATACACACCAAACTCCTCGCCGGAGGTGCCAGCATTCTAGGGGCTTATTTCAGCCGGGTCCCTGAATACACACAAAAACATGACCACACTGGCGCTGAGCTCATACATAAATTGACACTAGCTCATGGCCGTGCGGTCATGCGCACCTCTTATAGCTGCAGCAAGTACAGGACCTTCCTAGAAGGACCACTGAGAGACTGTCACAGACGTTGAACACCTTCAGTATCTTCCTAGAGGACCAATAGGATTTGCTGCAGTACCTGAGCATGTGACCCTTGATCTCCAATGAGAGATCTTACCCTGGGCATGCTCAGAAGAGGAAAACTAGGACTTAGTCCCAAAGACGTCGCTGCTGACCAGTACTGGCCACAATGGCAGAAGCTGGAAGGACAGCAGTAACCCTTCGCACAGTGTCAGACTGAGCATGACGCTGGGACTGACACCTCAGCTGAGCAGGCTGCACTGCGGCAGGAGAAGAATGGGAGACCGCAGCGGAGATGGATCGTGATTCCCCCTGTGCAGAGGCAGGAACTCGACCCCTAACACCCGGATTTTACAATTCATACCTATAAGTACTGAAGGGGTCAATTTGACCACATACAGAAAAGTAGTAGTAGGCAAGTCTCCTTATAACAAATACATATGAGACTACTCTGATGAAGAATGGTGACATCACTCTTACAGTTTACCAAGGTAAGCCAAATAAGAATGTCATTTTGCTCAGTAGTCTACATCCAGATGTAGCAGTTGGAAACGACAAGAAAAAAAAACGGAAACGGTACAATTTTACAATAAAACAAAGGTTGGAGTGGACACAGTTCAGGTGTTTTGTAATGTACTTGATTTAGCAGCTATAAACGCAACTATACTCTATAAAACAGCAACTGGGAGTAAAATTAGCAGACGGAAGTTCATTCTTCAGCTTCATGCTATTACCATGTAAAAGGAAAATGTGTGCTGTACTTGATCTTAACACTGTTCCTACTAAGTTAAAATAAATGTTCTTTAATTTGTTGGAAACAAAAAAGTTATTTTTACTCCAGAGTCAGTACTTTTGAATGGGGGTCAAAATGACCCCTAACGGGAGTTATAGGTATTATGAAACCTGCGGTAGTTCTAGTGTTTAAGAATATTAAAAAGAGCTTTGAAGGGCACCCATTGTCAAAACATTTTAAGGACCAACATAACCATTCATATAAGGGCCTGGTATTTTTTGGCATCCAAATCATCCCCACACATTGTAGAGGGGGGACAATATTGGTTGCATGTCCAGAGTGGAGTCAAAATGGATTTTTCTTTTGGATAGCCTAGCACCAAAGGGCCTCAACTTTGAAATAGATCTCTATGCCTTTTAGGCTGCTTTCACACTAGCGTCGGTACGGGGCTGTCGCGCTGCGTCGGCCCGACGTACCGATTCATACCGTGAAAAAAATTCCAGATGTGGGCAGCGGAAGCAGTCTTAGGACGCTTCTGCTGCCCCATTGCAAGGTCCAGTGAGGACGGGGTGGAGTTTCGGCCGTGGTCGAAAATGGCAGTCTCGACGCACAAAAAATTGACATGTAACGTTTTTTTGTGGCGGCGGTCCGCCAAAACACGACGCAACCATCGCATGACGGTTGCGACGTGTGGCACTGCGTCGCAATGCGTCGCTAATAAAAGTCTATGGAGAAAAAACGCATCCTGCGGGCAACTTTGCAGGATGCGTTTATTCTCCACAACGACGCATTGCGACGTGCAGTAGCCTTAAACACTACTTTTAATTACCAAGAGATCTCCCCTCCATCTTTCTTCTTCTTTTATTCATTTCTACTCTTCCTATAGCAAGTTTTAGCTTCATATATTTGTTATAGTATGATGCACTCACACAATGTTTTATCTTAATGTCTAAAATCTTTATATATTTTAACGATAATGTCAATAAAACATATTTTTTAAACGTAAAAAATAACTATAAATTCTCTTTTAATAAAATCATTTAGTTACATTAATTACATTTTTTACACACTGAAGGATTATATGAAATCACATATTTATACATGTAAGATTCACTTTATAGATAGATATACCATGTATCCGTCATGTAAAGAGCTAGGACATCCTCAATTAAAAGCAGCATTTGAAGGATCATTGGAATATCTGAAAAGCAGGCAGATTTATAAAAGGTGCTCTATGCACTGCTTGGAGCAAATACCCTGACGAAGGGGAACTGAGTATTCCCCGAAATGCGTTGGTAACCTTTTTGGCTCCTGCGGGACACCGTACTTTGTGACGTCACACCCCTTTCCAGTGCCGCCGTCCATCTTGGATTCTGGTATCCAGGGACGCTATCGGCAGGAGCCAGGGGTGGCTTTACACACGCGGTCTTTTCCTTCATCTCTGCTGCTTCTCTGCCAGACCTCTGAAGTGCTTCGCTGTCTCTAAAGTCACAGACCGCATCTCAGCAAACACCTTCCCCACATGATCTGCTAGAAAAAGGCGAAATCAGGGCACAGTAAGTACTATCTTTTTTTAAACATTACAATGCGGTATCACCAATGAAGATATTTAAGAGTATTTTGAAAGTGGTGTACATTTGAGTAATGGTATTTTACTGATAAATTTGGCTGACACGGAGCACAGTGCTTTTTTGTTAACTTACAGAGGACAATTTCTATTATTCAGGTGGGGCATCTGGCTTTGCTCCAGCTCCATATTTCTGTTCACTCTCACAGTTTGCACACAGACCTGTGTATCTGCCTGCAGCTTTTTATTCTATCTCCGTTGCTAACCTATCTTTTGGGCACTTGTGTATATACAGTGGGTATGGAAAGTATTCATATCCCTTTAAAATTTTCACTCTTTGTTTTATTGCAGCCATTTGGTAACTTCATTTTTTTTCTCATTAATGTATACTCTGCCCCCCTCTTGACAAAAAACCCCCCAGAAATGTAGTAATTTTTGCAAATTTATTAAGAAAGGAAAACTGAAATATCACATGGTCATAAGTATTCAGACCCTTTGCTCAGTATTGAGTAGAAGCACCTTTTGAGCTAGTACAGCTATGAGTAGTGTTGAGCGATACCGTCCGATACTTGAAAGTATCAGTATCGGAAAGTATCGGCCGATACCGGCAAAGTATCGGATCCAATCCGATACCGATACCCGATACCAATACAAGTCAATGGGACTCAAGTATCGGACGGTATTCCTGATGGTTCCCAGGGTCTGAAGGAGAGGAAACTCTCCTTCAGGCCCTGGGAACCATATTAATGTGTAAAAGAAAGAATTAAAATAAAAAATATTGCTATACTCACCTCTCCGACGCAGCCTGCACCTTACCGAGGGAAGCGGCAGCGTTCTTTGTTTAAAATTCGCGCGTTTACTTGGTTACGTGAAGTCCCGGCTTGTGATTGGTCGCGGCGGCCATGTTGCCGGGACGCGGACCAATCACAGCAAGCCGTGACGTAATTTCAGGTCCTGCAGGATTTTAAAATTACGTCCCGGCGTTGTGATTGGTTGCGCCGCAGTCACATGGGCGACGCAACCAATCACAAGCCGTGACGTCACAGGAGGCTGGACACGCGCGTATTTTAAAATGCGCGCTTGTCCAGCCTCCCGTGACGTCACGGCTTGTGATTGGTTGCATCGCGGTCAACCAATCACAAGCTGGGAGGCTGGACGCGCGCATTTTAAAATGCGCGCTTGTCCAGCCTCCCGTGACGTCCCGGCTTGTGATTGGTTGCATCGTGGTCAACCAATCACAAGCTGGGAGGCTGGACGCGCGAATTTTAAAATGCGCGCTTGTCCAGCCTCCCGTGACGTCCCGGCTTGTGATTGGTTGCATCGCGGTCAACCAATCACAAGCCGGGAGGCTGGACGCGCGCATTTTAAAATGCGCGCTTGTCCAGCCTCCTGTGACGTCCCGGCTTGTGATTGGTTGCATCGCGGTCAACCAATCACAAGCCGGGAGGCTGGACGCGCGCATTTTAAAATGCGCGCTTGTCCAGCCTCCCTTGACGTCCCGGCTTGTGATTGGTTGCATCGCGGTCAACCAATCACAAGCCGGGAGGCTGGACGCGCGCATTTTAAAATGTGCGCGTGTCCAGCCTCCCGTGACGTCACGGCTTGTGATTGGTCGCGGCGGCCATGTTGCCGGGACGCGGACCAATCACAGCAAGCCGTGACGTAATTTCAGGTCCTGCAGGATTTTAAAATTACGTTCCGGCGTTGTGATTGGTCCGCGTCCCGGCAACATGGCCGCCGCGACCAATCACAAGCCGGGACGTCACAGGAGGCTGGACACGCGCGCATTTTAAAATGTGCGCGTGTCCAGCCTCCCGTGACGTCCCGGCTTGTGATTGGTTACGTCGCCCATGTGACCACGACGCGCCCAATCACAACGCCGGAACGTAATTTTAAAATCCTGCAAGGACCTGAAATTACGTCACGGCTTGCTGTGATTGGTCCGCGTCCCGGCAACATGGCCGCCGCGACCAATCACAAGCCGGGACTTCACGTAACCAAGTAAACGCGCGAATTTTAAACAAACAACGCTGCCGGTTCCCTCGCTGAGGTCAGGGCTGCGTCGGAGAGGTGAGTATAGCAATATTTTTTATTTTAATTCTCTCTTTTACACATTATTACATTAATGTTGTTTCGATACCCGATACCCGATACCACAAAAGTATCGGATCTCGGTATCGGAATTCCGATACAGCAAGTATCGGCCGATACCCGATACTTGCAGTATCGGAATGCTCAACACTAGCTATGAGTCTTCTTGGGAATGATGCAACAAGTTTTTCACACCTAGATTTGGGGATCCTCTGCCATTCTTCCTTGCAGATCCTCTCCAGTTCAGTCAGGTTGGATGGTGAACACTGGTGGACAGCCATTTTCAGGTCTCTCCAGAGATACTCAATTGGATTTAGGTCAGGGCTCTGGCTGGGCCAGTCAAGAATGGTCACAGAGTTGTTCTGAAGCCACTCCTTTGTTATTTTGTGCTTAGGGTCATTGTCTTGTTGGAAGGTGAACCTTTGGCCATAACTGGTAATGTTGTGCTGTTTATTATTTCTTTTTTATTATTATTTATTTATATGGCACCATTGATTCCATGGTGCTGTACATGAGAAGGGGTTACATACAAATTACAGATATCACTTACAGTAAGCAAACTAACAATTACAGACTGATATACAGGTCCTTCTCAAAAAATTAGCATATAGTGTTAAATTTCATTATTTACCATAATGTAATGATTACAATTAAACTTTCATATATTATAGATTCATTATCCACCAACTGAAATTTGTCAGGTCTTTTATTGTTTTAATACTGATGATTTTGGCCTACAACTCCTGATAACCCAAAAAACCTGTCTCAATAAATTAGCATATTTCACCCGTCCAATCAAATAAAAGTGTTTTTTAATAACAAACAAAAAAACCATCAAATAATAATGTTCAGTTATGCACTCAATACTTTGTCGGGAATCCTTTGGCAGAAATGACTGCTTCAATGCGGCGTGGCATGGAGGCAATCAGCCTGTGACACTGCTGAGATGTTATGGAGGCCCAGGATGCTTCAATAGCGGCCTTAAGCTCATCCAAAGTGTTGGGTCTTGCGTCTCTCAACTTTCTCTTCACAATATCCCACAGATTCTCTATGGGGTTCAGGTCAGGAGAGTTGGCTGGCCAATTGAGCACAGTAATACCATGGTCAGTAAACCATTTACCAGTGGTTTTGGCACTGTGAGCAGGTGCCAGGTCGTGCTGAAAAATGAAATCTTCATCTCCATAAAGCATTTCAGCCGATGGAAGCATGAAGTGCTCCAAAATCTCCTGATAGCTAGCTGCATTGACCCTGCCCTTGATGAAACACAGTGGACCAACACCAGCAGCTGACATGGCACCCCACACCATCACTGACTGTGGGTACTTGACACTGGACTTCAGGCATTTTGGCATTTCCTTCTCCCCAGTCTTCCTCCAGACTCTGGCACCTTGATTTCCGAATGACATGCAAAATTTGCTTTCATCAGAAAAAAGTACTTGGGACCACTTAGCAACAGTCCAGTGCTGCTTCTCTGTAGCCCAGGTCAGGCGCTTCTGCCGCTGTTTATGGTTCAAAAGTGGCTTTACCTGGGGAATGCGGCACCTGTAGCCCATTTCCTGTACACGCCTTTCCACACCAGACTCAGTCCACTGCTTCCTCAGGTTCCCCAAGGTCTGGAATCGATCCTTCTCCACAATCTTCCTCAGGGTCCGGTCACCTCTTCTCGTTGTACAGCGTTTTCTGCCACATTGTTTCCTTCCAACAGACTTACCATTGAGGTGCCTTGATACAGCACTCTGGGAACAGCCTATTTGTTGAGAAATTTCTTTCTGGGTCTTACCCTCTTGCTTGCGGGTGTCAATGATGGCCTTCTTGACATCTGTCAGGTCGCTAGTCTTACCCATGATGGGGGTTTTGAGTAATGAACCAGGCAGGGAGTTTTTAAAAGCCTCAGGTATCTTTTGCATGTGTTTAGAGTTAATTAGTTGATTCAGAAGATTAGGGTAATAGGTCATTTAGAGAACCTTTTCTTGATATGCTAATTTATTGAGACAGGTTTTTTGGGTTATCAGGAGTTGTAGGCCAAAATCATCAGTATTAAAACAATAAAAGACCTGACAAATTTCAGTTGGTGGATAATGAATCTATAATATATGAAAGTTTAATTGTAATCATTACATTATGTTAAATAATGAAATTTAACACTATATGCTAATTTTTTGAGAAGGACCTGTAGAGGGGCGAGGACCCTGCCCTTGCGGGCTTACATTCTACAGGATGGTGGGGATGGAGACAATAGGTTGAGGGTTGAAGGAGCACCGGCGTTGGTGAGGCTGTAGCTTCAGTAGTGGTGAGGAGGCAGCGGGGTCAGTGCAGGCTGTAGGCTTTCCTGAAGAGGTGGGTTTTCCGGTTCCATCTGAAAGATCCGAATGTGGTAAATAGTCAGATGTGTTGGAGCAAAGAATTCCAGAGGATGGGGGATATTCGAGAGAAGTCTTGGAGGCGGTTGGGTGAGGAGCGAATAAGTGTGGAGGAGAGAAGGAGGTCTTGGGAGGACAAGAGATTACATGAGGGAAGATTTCGTTAGATTAGTTCAGAGATATATAGAGGTGATAGGTTATGGATGGCTTTGTAGGTTAGTATTAGTAATTTGAACTGGATACGCTGAGGGAATGGGAGCCAGTGAAGAGATTTGCAGAGAGGGGAAGTGGATTAGTAGCAAGGAGAGGTGAATTAGTTGTGCAGCAGAGTTAAGGATAGACTGGAGAGGTGCGAGGGTGTTAGCAGGGGGGCCATAGAAAAGGATGTTGCAGTAGTCAAGACGAGAGATGATGAGGGCATGCACAAGCATTTTAGTAGACTGACGGTTGAGGAAAGGATGAATTCTGGAGATATTTTTGAGCTGGAGGAGACAGGAGGTGGAAAGAGCTGGGATGTGTGGTTCGAAGGACAGGGCGGAGTCAAGGGTTACTCCGAGGCAGCGGACTTCCGGTACGGGGAAAAGCATGATGTCGTTAATTGCAATAGGTCAGGTAAGGAAGATCTATGAGATGGAGGAAAGATGATGAGTTCAGATTTGTCCACATTGAGTTTGAGGAAGCGAGAGGAGAAGGAGGAAGATATGGCTGATAGACACTCTGGGATTATATAGATTTAGAAGAGTAGAGGTCCTAAAACAGAGCCTTGGGGGACTCCAACAGAGAGAGGGTGTGATGAGGAGGTATGTTGTGAATTCCGTTCTTGAACTCCCTCCTGTGGTCATGAATGATACTTCGGCGAGTTCTGTCCGTGGACTCCCTCTGGTGGCTGTGACGGGAACTGCTGGTTCTGAGGTTGCTTCCTCAGCTGCGCTCGTTTGCGGCTAGGCTGGCTTCTCTATTTAACTCCACTCAAATCGTTACTCCATGCCAGCTGTCAATGTATTAGCACTGGTTCAGATCTCTCTCGGATCTTTCTGATGACCTGTCTACTCCAGCAGAAGCTAAGTCCCTGGTAGTTCATTTGTTGTTCATTGTGTACTGAATATATTTCTTAGTACTTGCTAAGTTCTAGTCCAGCTCGCTAACATGATATTGCCTTGCTAGCTGGAAGCTCTGGGTTGCAGAGTGGCACCTCCGCACCGTGAGTCGGTGCGGGGGTCTTTTTGCACACTCTGCGTGGCTTTTTGTAGTTTTTTGTGCTGACCGCATAGATCCCTTTCCTATCCTCAGTCTATCTAGTAAGTCTGGCCTCCTTTGCTGAAACCTGTTTCATCCCTGTGTTTGTGACTTTCCTCTTAACTCACAGTTAATATATGTGGGGGGCTGCCTTTACCTTTGGGGGAATTTCTCTGAGGCAAGGTAAGGCTTATTTTCCTATCTTTAGGGGTAGTTAGCTCTTAGGCTGTGAAGAGGTGTCTAGGGAGAGTTAGGTACGCTCCACAGCTATTTCTAGTGTGTGTGTTATAGGATTAGGATTGCGGTAAGCAGAGTTCCCACTTCCCAGAGCTCGTCCTGTTTTCTAGTTTAACCATCAGGTCATTCCAGGTGCACCTAACCACCAGGTCCATAACAGTACAGCTGGCCCACAAAGTGTTAATGCATCTCAATAGAGGGATAAGAGAAGTTCTGAGACCATTTTTTTTTCTCTGCAGTGTGTTTTGTCTTTCTTTTCCCCTTAACCTCTTGGTGGTTCAGGACTCAGGTGTTGATATGGACATTCAAGGTCTGTCCTCTTGTGTTGATCACCTCACTGCGAGGGTACAAAGCATTCAAGATTATGTAGTTCAGAATCCTATGTTAGAGCCTAGAATTCCAATTCCTGATTTGTTTTTTGGAGATAGATCTAAATTTCTGAATTTCAAAAATAATTGTAAACTGTTTCTTGCTTTGAGACCCCACTCCTCTGGTGACCCCATTCAGCAAGTAAAAATCATTATTTCTTTGTTACGTGGCAACCCACAAGACTGGGCATTCTCCCTTGCGCCAGGAGATCCTGCATTGCTTAATGTAGATGCGTTTTTTCTGGCGCTTGGATTGCTTTATGACGAACCTAACTCTGTGGATCAGGCAGAGAAAATCTTGCTAGCTTTGTGTCAAGGTCAGGATGAAGCGGAGGTATATTGCCAGAAGTTTAAAAAGTGGTCTGTGCTTACTCAATGGAATGAGTGTGCCCTTGCAGCAATTTTCAGAAAAGGTCTTTCTGAAGCCCTTAAGGATGTCATGGTGGGGTTTCCCACGCCTGCTGGTCTGAATGAATCAATGTCCTTGGCCATTCAGATCGATCGGCGCTTGCGTGAATGCAAGGTTGTGCGCCATTTGGCGGTGTCCTCTGAGCAGAGGCCTGAGCCTATGCAATGTGATAGGACTTTGACCAGAGCTGAACGGCTAGAACACAGACGTCAGAATAGGCTGTGTTTTTACTGTGGTGACCCCACTCATGCTATCTCTGATTGTCCTAAGCGCACTAAGCGGTTCGCTAGGTCCGTCACCATTGGTACTGTACAGCCTAAATTTCTTTTGTCCATTACTCTGATTTGCTCTTTTTCGTCCTACTCTGTTATGGCATTTGTGGACTCAGGCGCTGCCCTGAATTTGATGGACTTGGAGTTTGCCAGGCGCTGTGGTTTTTTCTTGGAGCCCTTGCAGTATCCTATTCCATTAAGGGGAATTGATGCTACGCCTTTGGCCAAGAATAAGCCTCAGTACTGGACTCAGTTGACCATGTGCATGGCTCCTGCACATCAGGAAGATGTTCGCTTTTTGGTGTTGCATAATTTGCATGATGTGGTCATGTTGGGTTTGCCATGACTACAGGTCCATAATCCAGTATTGGATTGGAAATCAATGTCTGTGTCCAGTTGAGGTTGTCAAGGGGTACATGGTGACGTTCCGTTGTTGTCAATTTCTCCTTCTACTCCTTCTGAAGTCCCTGAGTTTTTGTCAGATTACCGAGATGTATTCGATGAGCCCAAATCCAGTGCCCTACCTCCTCATAGGGATTGTGATTGTGCTATTAATTTGATTCCTGGTAGTAAATTTCCTAAGGGACGACTTTTCAATTTATCTGTGCCGGAACACGCCGCTATGCGGAGTTATATAAAGGAGTCCTTGGAGAAAGGGCATATTCGCCCGTCGTCGTCACCGTTGGGAGCAGGGTTCTTTTTTGTGGTCAAGAATGATGGTTCTCTGAGACCTTGTATAGATTACTGCCTTCTCAATAAAATCACGGTCAAATTTCAGTACCCTTTGCCTCTACTGTCTGATTTGTTTGCTCGGATTAAGGGGGCTAGTTGGTTCACCAAGATAGATCTTCGAGGGGCGTGTAATCTTGTGCGTATTAAACAGGGCGATGAATGGAAAACAGCATTTAATATGCCCGAGGGCCATTTTGAGTACCTGGTGTGTTGTGAATTTGGATTCTGGGCTCCCCCGGTGGCCGCTTGTGGAATTGGACTTGTCATCCTCTTTCCTGTTTCACCTGATTCCATCAGTAGTGGGTGTCGCTATTTAAGCTCATTTCTCTGGTGGTTTCTTGCCGGTCAACAATGTTATCTGATGCCTCTCAGTGCTTGTTCCTGCTTCTAGACAACTACTAGATAAGTTGGACTTTTGTCCATGTTTTGTTTTGCCTATTTGTTCCAGTTCACAGCTGAAGTTTTGTTACTGTGTCTGGAAAGCTCTCGTTGATCAGGGATTGCTACTCTGGCGTTATGAGTTAATGCCAGAGTTTAAGGTAATCTCTGGATGGTGTTTTGTTAGTGTTTTTCTGCTGACCATGAAAGTATACTATCTGTCTTCTGCTATCTAGTAAGCGGACCTCAAATTTGCTAAGACTATTTTCCTGCTGCGTTTGTTGTTTCATCTGAACTCACCGTCATTATATGTGGGGGGCTACTGTCTTCTTTGGAATATTTCTCTAGAGGTGAGCCAGGTCTTATATTTCCCTCTGCTAGCTATTTAGGTCTTAGGCCAGAGCTGGGCATCTAGCGATAAATAGGAAATGCTACCTGGCTATTTCTAGTTGCGCGGCAGGCTTAGTTCATGGTCAGTATAGTTCCATCTTCCGAGAGCTTGTCCCTCTATAGGCTTGCTATGATCTCTGCCTGCAGAGATCATGACAGTTTGACCGGCCAATAAAGTGTTAAAGACCCAGGTTGAGAAAGGAGAGTTATAAGAAGTCTGCTGGAATTTTTTTTTTTTTTTTTTTTTTTCCTCCAGTCTGCCTTGCTGCAGTCTTTTTTCTCTCTCTCCTCCTAATCTCTGTATGCTCTGTGTGCACCTGACAATAATGGATCTCCAGAGTGTAACTGCGGGTTTGAATAATCTCATCACGAAAGTACAAAATTTACAAGATTTTGTGGTACATGCTCCGGTATCTGAGCCGAGAATTCCTTTGCCGGAGTTCTTCACAGGGAATAGAGCTAGCTTCCAGAATTTCCGAAATAATTGTAAGCTTTATTTGTCCCTGAAGTCTCGTTCAGCTGGAGACCCTGCTCAGCAGGTTAGGATTGTGATTTCCTTGCTCAGGGGTGACCCTCAAGATTGGGCCTTCTCATTGCCAGCAGGGGATCCTGCGTTACGCGATGTGGATGCGTTTTTTCTGGCCTTGGGCTTGCTTTATGAGGAACCTCATTTGGAACTTCAGGCAGAAAAAACTTTGATGGCACTATCTCAGGGGCAAGACGAAGCTGAAGTTTTCTGCCAAAAATTCCGTAAATGGTCTGTGCTTACTCAGTGGAATGAGTGCGCCTTGGCGGCAACTTTCAGAGAAGGTCTCTCTGATGCCGTTAAGGATGTTATGGTGGGGTTCCCTTTGCCTGCAGGTCTGAATGAGTCCATGACAATGGCTATTCAGATTGATAGGCGTCTGCGGGAGCGCAAACCGGTGCACCATCTGGCGGTGTCTATGGAAAAGACGCCAGAAAGTATGCAGTGTGATAGAATTCTGTCCAGGAGCGAGCGACAGAATTTTAGACGGAAGAATGGATTGTGTTTCTATTGTGGGGATTCTACTCATGTTATATCGGCATGCTCTAGGCGTACAAAGAAGCTTGATAAGTCTGTTTCCATTGGCACCATTCAGTCTAAGTTTATTTTGTCTGTAACCCTGATTTGCTCTTTGTCATCCATTGCCACGGACGCCTATGTTGACTCTGGCGCCGCTCTGAGTCTTATGGATTGGTCCTTTGCCAATCGTTGTGGTTTTGATTTAGAGCCTTTGGAGACTCTTATTCCTCTGAAGGGGATTGACTCCACCCCATTGGCTAATAATAAACCACAATACTGGACACAAGTAACCATGCGTATCAATCCGGATCACCAGGAGATTATTCGTTTCCTGGTGCTGTATAATTTACATGACGATTTGGTACTGGGATTGCCATGGTTGCAGTCTCACAACCCAGTCTTGGACTGGAGAGCAATGTCTGTGTTGAGCTGGGGATGTAAGGGTATTCATGGGGACGTACCTTTGGTTTCTATTTCGTCGTCCATTCCCTCTGAAATCCCTGAGTTCCTCTCTGATTATCAAGACGTCTTTGACGAACCCAAGCTTGGGTCGTTACCTCCGCACCGTGAGTGCGATTGTGCCATAGATTTGATACCGGGTTGTAAATATCCAAAGGGTCGTTTGTTTAATTTGTCTGTGCCGGAACATGCTGCTATGCGGGAATATATAAAGGAGTCCTTGGAAAAGGGACATATTCGTCCATCTTCTTCTCCCTTGGGAGCTGGGTTTTTCTTTGTCTCAAAAAAAGACGGCTCTTTGAGACCATGTATTGATTATCGGCTTCTGAATAAGATCACTGTTAAGTATCAATACCCATTGCCATTGCTTACTGATTTGTTTGCTCGTATAGAGGGTGCTAAGTGGTTCTCTAAAATTGATCTTCGTGGGGCGTATAATTTGGTGCGGATCAGGCAGGGGGATGAGTGGAAGACCGCATTTAATACGCCCGAGGGCCACTTTGAGTATTTGGTCATGCCTTTTGGTCTTTCTAATGCCCCTTCAGTTTTCCAGTCTTTTATGCATGATATTTTCCGCGATTTTCTGGATAAATTTATGATAATATATCTGGATGATATTCTGATTTTTTCTGATGACTGGGACTCTCATGTCCAGCAGGTCAGGAGAGTTTTTCAGGTTCTGCGGTCTAATTCTTTATGTGTGAAGGGGTCTAAGTGCGTTTTTGGGGTCCAGAAAATTTCCTTTTTGGGGTATATTTTTTCTCCCTCTTCCATTGAGATGGATCCCGTCAAGGTGCAAGCTATTTGTGACTGGACTCAGCCCTCCTCTCTTAAGGGTCTTCAGAGATTTTTGGGCTTTGCCAACTTTTACCGCCGATTTATTGCTGGTTTTTCGGATGTCGTTAAACCACTGACTGATTTGACCAGACAAGGCGCTGATGTTGCTAATTGGTCCCCTCATGCTGTAGAGGCCTTTCAGGAGCTTAAGCGCCGTTTTGCCTCTGCCCCTGTGTTGCGTCAGCCTGATGTGAATCTGCCTTTTCAGGTTGAGGTTGACGCTTCGGAGATCGGAGCTGGGGCAGTGTTGTCGCAGAAAGGTTCCGACTGCTCCGTCATTAGGCCTTGTGCCTTCTTTTCTCGCAAATTTTCGCCCGCAGAGCGGAATTATGATGTTGGGAATCGGGAGCTTTTGGCCATGAAGTGGGCGTTTGAGGAGTGGCGCCATTGGCTCGAGGGGGCTAGACATCAGGTGGTGGTATTGACTGACCACAAAAATTTGATTTATCTTGAGACTGCCAGACGCCTGAATCCTAGACAGGCGCGCTGGTCTTTATTTTTTTCTCGCTTTAATTTTGTGGTGTCATACCTACCGGGTTCTAAGAATGTTAAGGCAGATGCCCTTTCTAGGAGTTTTGACCCGGACTCTCCTGGTAATTCTGAACCCACAGGTATCCTTAGGGAGGGAGTAATTTTGTCGGCCGTTTCTCCTGATCTGCGGCGGTCCTTGCAAGAGTTTCAGGCGGATAGACCGGATCGTTGTCCGCCTGATAGACTGTTTGTTCCGGATGATTGGACCAGCAGAGTCATCTCTGAGGTACATTCTTCTGCATTGGCAGGTCATCCCGGAATTTTTGGTACCAGGGATTTGGTGGCAAGATCCTTCTGGTGGCCTTCTCTGTCACGAGATGTGCGAGTCTTTGTGCAGTCATGTGACGTTTGTGCTCGGGCCAAGTCTTGTAGTTCTCGGGCTAGCGGACTGCTGTTGCCCTTGCCTATTCCTAAGAGGCCTTGGACACACATCTCGATGGATTTTATTTCAGATCTGCCTGTTTCCCAGAAGATGTCTGTCATCTGGGTGGTCTGTGACCGTTTCTCTAAAATGGTCCATTTGGTTCCTCTGCCCAAGTTGCCTTCTTCTTCTGAGTTGGTTCCTCTGTTTTTTCAGAATGTTGTCCGATTGCACGGTATTCCTGAGAATATTGTTTCTGACAGAGGTACCCAATTTGTGTCTAGATTTTGGCGGGCATTCTGTGCTAGGATGGGCATAGATTTGTCTTTTTCATCTGCTTTTCACCCTCAGACTAATGGCCAGACCGAGCGGACTAATCAGACCCTTGAGACATATCTGAGGTGTTTTGTCTCTGCTGACCAGGATGATTGGGTTGCTTTTTTGCCATTGGCAGAGTTCGCCCTCAATAATCGGGCCAGTTCTTCCACCTTGGTGTCCCCGTTTTTCTGTAATTCGGGGTTTCACCCTCGATTTTCCTCCGGTCAGGTGGAATCCTCGGATTGTCCTGGAGTGGATGCGGTGGTGGAGAGATTGCATCACATCTGGGGGCAGGTTATGGACAATTTGAAGTTGTCCCAGGAGAAGACTCAGCGTTTTGCCAACCGTCATCGTCGTGTTGGTTCTCGGCTTTGTGTTGGAGATTTAGTGTGGTTGTCTTCTCGTTTTGTCCCTATGAGGGTCTCTTCTCCTAAGTTTAAACCTCGGTTCATCGGCCCTTATAGAATATTGGAGATTCTTAATCCTGTTTCTTTCCGTTTGGACCTCCCTGCGTCCTTTTCCATTCATAACGTTTTTCATCGGTCGTTATTGCGCAGGTATGAGGTACCTGTTGTACCTTCAGTTGAGCCTCCTGCTCCGGTGTTGGTTGAGGGTGAGTTGGAGTACGTTGTGGAGAAAATTTTGGACTCTCGTGTTTCCAGACGGAAACTCCAGTATCTGGTCAACTGGAAGGGTTACGGCCAGGAGGATAATTCTTGGGTCAATGCATCTGATGTTCATGCTTCTGATCTTGTTCGTGCCTTCCATAGGGCTCATCCTGGTCGCCCTGGTGGATCTGGTGAGGGTTCGGTGCCCCCTCCTTGAGGGGGGGGTACTGTTGTGAATTTGGATTCTGGGCTCCCCCGGTGGCCGCTTGTGGAATTGGACTTGTCATCCTCTTTCCTCTTTCACCTGATTCCATCAGTAGTGGGTGTCGCTATTTAAGCTCATTTCTCTGGTGGTTTCTTGCCGGTCAACAATGTTATCTGATGCCTCTCAGTGCTTGTTCCTGCTTCTAGACAACTACTAGATAAGTTGGACTTTTGTCCATGTTTTGTTTTGCCTATTTGTTCCAGTTCACAGCTGAAGTTTTGTTACTGTGTCTGGAAAGCTCTCGTTGATCAGGGATTGCTACTCTGGCGTTATGAGTTAATGCCAGAGTTTAAGGTAATCTCTGGATGGTGTTTTGTTAGTGTTTTTCTGCTGACCATGAAAGTATACTATCTGTCTTCTGCTATCTAGTAAGCGGACCTCAAATTTGCTAAGACTATTTTCCTGCTGCGTTTGTTGTTTCATCTGAACTCACCGTCATTATATGTGGGGGGCTACTGTCTTCTTTGGAATATTTCTCTAGAGGTGAGCCAGGTCTTATATTTCCCTCTGCTAGCTATTTAGGTCTTAGGCCAGAGCTGGGCATCTAGCGATAAATAGGAAATGCTACCTGGCTATTTCTAGTTGCGCGGCAGGCTTAGTTCATGGTCAGTATAGTTCCATCTTCCGAGAGCTTGTCCCTCTATAGGCTTGCTATGATCTCTGCCTGCAGAGATCATGACACTGGTGATGCCATTCGGGCTTTCTAATGCTCCATCTGTGTTTCAGTCCTTTATGCATGACATCTTCCGAAAGTATTTGGATAGATTCATTATTGTATATTTGGATGATATTTTGGTCTTTTCGGATGATTGGGAGTCTCATGTGAAGCAGGTCAGAATGGTGTTCCAGGTTCTTCGTGCTAATTCTTTGTTTGTGAAGGGGTCTAAGTGTCTCTTCGGAGTTCAGAAGGTTTCCTTTTTGGGTTTCATTTTTTCCCCTTCTACTATCGAGATGGATCCTGTTAAAGTTCAGGCCATTTATGATTGGACTCAGCCTACATCTGTGAAGAGCCTTCAGAAATTCTTGGGCTTTGCTAATTTTTACCGTCGCTTCATCGCTAATTTTTCTAGTGTTGTTAAACCGTTGACTGATTTGACCAAGAAAGGTGCTGATGTGGTGAATTGGTCCCCTGCGGCCGTTGAGGCTTTTCGGGAGTTGAAACGTCATTTCTCTTCGGCCCCTGTGTTGTGTCAGCCAGATGTTTCGCTCCCTTTTCAGGTCAAGGTTGATGCTTCTGAGATTGGAGCAGGGGCTGTTTTGTCTCAAAGATCTTCTGATGGCTCTGTGATGAAGCCATGTTCTTTCTTTTCTAGAAAGTTTTCGCCTGCTGAGCGTAATTATGATGTTGGCAATCGGGAGTTGTTGGCTATGAAGTGGGCGTTCGAGGAGTGGCGACATTGGCTTGAGGGAGCCAAGCATCGCGTAGTGGTCTTAACGGATCACAAAAATCTGACTTATCTCGAGTCTGCTAAGCGGTTGAATCCTAGACAGGCTCGATGGTCGCTGTTTTTCTCCCGTTTCAATTTTGTGGTTTCATACCTTCCGGGTTCTAAGAATGTGAAGGCCGATGCCCTTTCAAGGAGTTTTGTGCCTGATTCCCCAGGAGTTCTTGAGCCGGCTGGTATTCTCCAAGAGGGGGTAATTCTGTCTGCCATCTCACCTGATTTGCGGCGGGCGCTGCAGGAGTTTCAGGCTGATAGACCTGACCGTTGTCCAGCAGAAAAACTGTTTGTCCCTGATAGATGGACTAGTAGAGTTATTTCTGAGGTTCATTGTTCAGTGTTGGCTGGTCATCCTGGGATTTTTGGTACCAGAGATTTGGTGGCTAGGTCCTTTTGGTGGCCTTCCTTGTCACGGGATGTGCGTTCTTTTGTGCAGTCTTGTGGGACTTGTGCTCGGGCCAAGCCCTGCTGTTCTCATGCCAGTGGGTTACTTTTGCCCTTGCCAGTCCCGAAAAGGCCTTGGATGCATGTTTCCATGGATTTTATTTCAGATCTCCCTGTCTCTCAAAGGATGTCGGTCATCTGGGTGGTTTGTGATCGCTTCTCTAAGATGGTCCATTTGGTACCCTTGCCTAAATTACGTTCCTCCTCTGATTTGGTTCCATGTTTTTCCAACATGTGGTTCGTTTGCATGGCATTCCGGAGAACATCGTGTCGGACAGAGGTTCCCAGTTTGTTTCAAGGTTTTGGCGGTCCTTTTGTGCTAAGATGGGCATTGATTTGTCTTTCTCTTCGGCTTTCCATCCTCAGACAAATGGCCAAACCGAACGAACTAATCAGACTTTGGAGACCTATCTGAGATGCTTTGTTTCTGCTGATCAGGATGATTGGGTGACCTTCTTGCCATTGGCTGAGTTCGCCCTTAATAATCGGGCCAGTTCGGCTACTTTGGTTTCGCCTTTTTTTTGTAATTCTGGTTTTCATCCTCGTTTTTCTTCAGGGCAGGTTGAGCCTTCGGACTGTCCTGGTGTGGATTCTGTGGTGGACAGGTTGCAGCAAATTTGGACTCATGTAGTGGACAATTTGACATTGTCCCAGGAGAAGGCTCAACGTTTCGCCAACTGCCGTCGCTGTGTTGGTCCCCGACTTCGTGTTGGGGATTTGGTTTGGTTGTCGTCTCGTCATGTCCCTATGAAGGTTTCTTCTCCTAAGTTTAAGCCTCGTTTCATTGGTCCTTATAAGATTTCTGAAATTCTCAATCCTGTGTCATTTCGTTTGGCCCTTCCAGTTTCTTTTGCCATCCATAATGTGTTCCATAGGTCGTTGTTGCAGAGATATGTGGCGCCTATGGTTCCCTCCGTTGACCCTCCTGCTCCGGTGTTGGTCGAGGGGGAGTTGGAGTATGTGGTGGAGAAGATTTTAGATTCACGTATTTCGAGACGGAAACTTCAGTACCTGGTCAAATGGAAGGGCTATGGTCAGGAGGATAATTCCTGGGTTTTTGCCTCCGATGTCCATGCGGTCGAGTTGGTTCGTGCCTTTCATTTGGCTCGTCCTGATCGGCCTGGGGGCTCTGGTGAGTGTTCGGTGACCCCTCCTCAAGGGGGGGGGGTACTGTTGTGAATTCTGTTCTTGAACTCCCTCCTGTGGTCATGAATGATACTTCGGCGAGTTCTGTCCATGGACTCCCTCTGGTGGCTGTGAGGGGAACTGCTGGTTCTGAGGTTGCTTCCTCAGCTGCCCTCGTTTGCGGCTAGGCTGGCTTCTCTATTTAACTCCATTCAGATCGTTACTCCATGCCAGCTGTCAATGTATTAGCACTGGTTCAGATCTCTCTCGGATCTTTCTGATGACCTGTCTACTACAGCAGAAGCTAAGTCCCTGCTAGTTCATTTGTTGTTCATTGTGTACTGAATATATTTCTTAGTACTTGCTAAGTTCTAGTCCAGCTCGCTAACATGATATTGCCTTGCTAGCTGGAAGCTCTGGGTTGCTGAGTGGCACCTCCGCACCGTGAGTCGGTGCAGGGGTCTTTTTGCACACTCTGCGTGGCTTTTTGTAGTTTTTTGTGCTGACCGCATAGATCTCTTTCCTATCCTCAGTCTATCTATTAAGTCTGGCCTCCTTTGCTGAAACCTGTTTCATCCCTGTGTTTGTGACTTTCCTCTTAACTCACAGTTAATATATGTGGGGGGCTGCCTTTACCTTTGGGGGAATTTCTCTGAGGCAAGGTAAGGCTTATTTTCCTATCTTTAGGGGTAGTTAGCTCTTAGGCTGTGAAAAGGCGTCTAGGGATAGTTAGGTACGCTCCACAGCTATTTCTAGTGTGTGTGTTATAGGATTAGGATTGTGGTCAGCAGAGTTCCCACTTCCCAGAGCTCATCCTGTTTTCTAGTTTAACCATCAGGTCATTCCAGGTGCACCTAACCACCAGGTCCATAACAGAGGTAGTGTGGGAGTGGGAGACGCTGAATGTGTGGTTGGAAAGTTATGAGGAGATCCAGGATAGGGAGAGGTCTTTGATGCCAAAAGAGGAGAGGATCTGCAGTAGGAGGCTATGGTCAACTGTGTTGAAAGCAGAGGACAGGTCTAGAAGGAGGAGTACAGAATATTGTCCGTTAGCTTTGGCTGTAAGTAGGTCATTAGTAATTTTGGTCAGGGCTGTCTCAGTTGAGTGATGGGGCGGAAACCAGATTGTAGATTGTCAAAGAGCAAGTTAGATGAGCGGTGGGAGGAAAGTTCAGCATGGACGTGCTGCTCCAGAAGTTTGGAAGCGAATGGTTGCAGTGATATTGGACGATAGCTGGACATAACAGTTGGATTGAGGGTTGGCTTTTTAAGGATAGGCGTGATTGTGGCATGTTTGAAAGCAGAAGGGAAGGTGCCAGAAGTTAGTGAAAGGTTGAAGAGGTGGGTTAGGGATGGGATAAGAATGGTGGTGAGGTTGGGGAGGAGGTGGGATGGGGTCGAATGCACAGGTAGTGAGGTGCGATTTGAAGAGGAGACAGTTAAGCCCCCTTCAGTGATGCTGGATAGGGAGGTTATGGAGTTTGGGCATTGGTCTGGTGTACAAAGAGGTTGTGGTGGTTGAACAATGAAAACTTGCCTTGTTTGGTCGATCTTATTTTTAAAGTGTGTGGCAAAGTCCTCAGCAGAGATGAGGGAGGTTGGAGGGGGCAGTGGGGGGTGGAGAAGGGAGATAAATGGGTTGAATCAGCGGCCATTTTTCCTAAGGGCAGAGATTTCAACAATCCTCCTTTCTCAGAGGAACATATTTGATACCCATTAGAGATCAAATGACAGGACATGCCATGCACATATGTCACTTACATACTATGCTACAATTGTCATGCGCTTTACCAATAATATATAATAATTCCTTGAGGGATTAAAGAAAGGAGTCAATGTTGAGCTGTCATAGCTGCACAGAAGATTGTCAGTCAATATTGGAAGCCAAAAGAGATGTACACACGGTGGTGATATCCATGCCTGTCGGGCAGAAAAGCCCGATGGGCAAATTTGTCCAAGAATACATAAGGACCATAGAGGCATTAACTTCTCAGTTAGCATAATCCCCCATGCAAGGTAGAGATTAAGTCTCCCTGGGACAGGATGGAAAATTCTCCAGGCAGCCAAACAAGAATGAATCAATGTGAGGCGACAACAAAATATCGGGGCACTATGTTCCCAGACTAGCCATTATACATTATATATAAGATAAGTGAGTTTAAATGAGCCACGGGATCGATAAAGGATGTAGACAGACAATATTCAAGCAGTAACACCTTATTATTTGGTGTTGCAGGGCCGGACTGGGACTAAAATTCAGCCCTGGCATTTGAAGTTACACAGGCCCACTTGTCACATGGTGACTGTATAATACCTTTGTACACTTGTAGGCAGGGCCGGTTTTAGGCAAAGTGGGGCCCTAGGCAAAGTTTAAAATGGGTCCCCAAATGCTAACATATTGCACATCACACAGAAGCCTTTCTGTTGTATTTACATGCGCTGAGTTCAGGCCGCTAAACAAGTTTGATCGACAATACTGAAGTTGTTCAACGCTTGTTTCCCGGCCTCTTTCCACCAGCTGAGGAATAATGATGAGACAGAACGATCACTAATAGATCACTAACAGATCACCATACAGTATCATGTTTTCAGCAGCACATCTACAGTTTACACTGGCAATGTGCTGCTGACAACAAGGCTTTTAGTTCCAGCAAAAACAATCCGAATATGCAGCATTTTACTTGTTTAGTAAAATACACCCCATAGTCCTCCATATATTATAATGTGCTCCATAATCCTCCATATAGTATAATACACTCCCTATAGTCCTCCATATATTAAAATACACTGCTCAGTCCTCCACATAGTATAATACACTCCTCATAGTCCTCCATATAGCATAATACAATCCTCATAGTCCTCCATATAGCATAATACAATCCTCATAGTGCTCCATATAGTATAATGCACCGCCACAGTCATCCATGTAGTACAATTCACTTCCCATAGTATAATGCACCCCATAGTTCTTCATATAGTATAACGTATTCCCCATAGTCCTCGATACAGTATAATGCAGCCCACATATAGTATAATGCAGCCACCCCAGAGTATAATGCAGCCACCCCAGAGTATAATGCAGCCACCCCACAGAGTATAATGCAGCCACCCCAGAGTATGTAACCCCCATATAATATAAAAAACAGCCCACCTCCCCATAATATATAATGTAGCCCCCCATAGAATATAATGCAGCCCCTCATAGTATATAACGCAGCCTCCCCCATAGAATATAATATACCCCCACAATAGTATATAACACAGCCACATAGTACATAACATGGCCTCCCCCATAGAATATAATATACTCCCCATAGTATATAGCAAAGCCCGCATATTATATAGCACAAACCGCATAGTATACAGCACAGCCTGCATACTATAGCACAGCTCGCGTAGTAGATAACACAGCAGTATTCAGCACAGACCACACAGTAGTATACAGCACAGACCACACAGTAGTATACAGCACAGCCCACGTAGAAGTATACAGCACAGTCCACACAGTAGTATACAGCACAGCCCACAGAGTAATATATACAGCACAGCCCACAAAGTAATATATACAGCACAGCCCACAAAGTAATATATACAGCACAGCCCACAGAGAACTATATACAGCACAGCCCACAGAGAACTATATACAGCACAGCCCACAGAGAACTATATAAAGCACAGCCCAGAGTACTATATACAGCACAGCCCAGATTACTATATAAAGCACAGCCCAGAGAGTACTATATACAGCACAGCCCAGAGAGTACTATATACAGCCCACAGTAGTATACAGCACAGAGCACAGCCCAGAGAACTATATATAGCACACAGCAGTATACAGCACAGAGCACAGCCCACAGAGAGCTATATACAGCCCACAGTAGTATACAGCACAGAGCACAGCCCACAGAGAGCTATATACAGCCCACAGTAGTATACAGCACAGAGCACAGCCCAGAGAACTATATATAGCACACAGTAGTATACAGCACAGAGCACAGCCCACAGAGTACTATATACAGCCCACAGCAGTATACAGCACAGAGCACAGCCCACAGAGTACTATATACAGCCCACAGCAGTATACAGCACAGAGCACAGCCCACAGAGTACTATATACAGCCCACAGCAGTATACAGCACAGAGCACAGCCCACAGAGTACTATATACAGCCCACAGCAGTATACAGCACAGAGCACAGCCCACAGAGTACTATATACAGCCCACAGTAGTATACAGCACAGAGCACAGCCCAGAGAACTATATATAGCACACAGTAGTATACAGCACAGAGCACAGCCCACAGAGTACTATATATAGCACAGAGCACACAGTAGCATACAGCACAGAGCACAGCCCAGAGAACTATATACAGCCCACAGTAGTATACAGCACAGAGCACAGCCCACAGAGAGCTATATACAGCCCACAGCAGTATACAGCACAGAGCACAGCCCACAGAGTACTATATACAGCCCACAGTAGTATACAGCACAGAGCACAGCCCACAGAGTACTATATACAGCACACAGTAGTATACAGCACAGAGCACAGCCCACAGAGAGCTATATATAGCACAGAGCACACAGTAGTATACAGCACAGAGCACAGCCCACAGAGTACTATATACAGCCCACAGTGGTATACAGCACAGAGCACAGCCCACAGAGAACTATATACAGCCCACAGTAGTATACAGCACAGAGCACAGCCCACAGAGTACTATATACAGCACACAGTAGTATACAGCACAGAGCACAGCCCACAGAGAGCTATATATAGCACAGAGCACACAGTAGTATACAGCACAGAGCACAGCCCACAGAGTACTATATACAGCCCACAGTGGTATACAGCACAGAGCACAGCCCACAGAGAACTATATACAGCCCACAGTAGTATACAGCACCGAGCACAGCCCACAGAGTACTATATACAGCCCACAGTGGTATACAGCACAGAGCACAGCCCACAGAGAACTATATACAGCCCACAGCAGTATACAGCACAGAGCACAGCCCACAGAGAACTATATACAGCCCACAGTAGTATACAGCACAGAGCACAGCCCACAGAGAGTTATATACAGCCCACAGCAGTATACAGCACAGAGCACAGCCCACAGAGAGCTATATATAGCACAGAGCACACAGTAGTATACAGCACAGAGCACAGCCCACAGAGTACTATATACAGCCCACAGCAGTATACAGCACAGAGCACAGCCCACAGAGTACTATATACAGCCCACAGCAGTATACAGCACAGAGCACAGCCCACAGAGTACTATATACAGCCCACAGTAGTATACAGCACAGAGCACAGCCCAGAGAACTATATATAGCACACAGTAGTATACAGCACAGAGCACAGCCCACAGAGTACTATATATAGCACAGAGCACACAGTAGTATACAGCACAGAGCACAGCCCAGAGAACTATATACAGCCCACAGTAGTATACAGCACAGAGCACAGCCCACAGAGAGCTATATACAGCCCACAGCAGTATACAGCACAGAGCACAGCCCACAGAGAGCTATATATAGCACAGAGCACACAGTAGTATACAGCACAGAGCACAGCCCACAGAGTACTATATACAGCCCACAGTGGTATACAGCACAGAGCACAGCCCACAGAGAACTATATACAGCCCACAGTAGTATACAGCACAGAGCACAGCCCACAGAGAACTATATACAGCCCACAGCAGTATACAGCACAGAGCACAGCCCACAGAGTACTATATATAGCACAGAGCACAGCCCAGAGAACTGTATATAGCACACAGTAGTATACAGCACAGAGCACAGCCCACAGAGTACTATATATAGCACAGAGCACACAGTAGTATACAGCACAGAGCACAGCCCACAGAGAGCTATATACAGCCCACAGCAGTATACAGCACAGAGCACAGCCCACAGAGAACTATATACAGCCCACAGCAGTATACAGCACAGAGCACAGCCCACAGAGAACTATATACAGCCCACAGTGGTATACAGCACAGAGCACAGCCCAGAGAACTATATACAGCCCACAGCAGTATACAGCACAGAGCACAGCCCACAGAGAACTATATACAGCCCACATCTCTTCTCTTCCTCCCCTCACCTCCTCCGAGAATGGCCCCACAGTCCAGAAAAAAAAAAAACTCTCCTCACCTCTCCTCGTGCCCAGTGTTGCTTCCTGGTTCCTGCTCCTGTCTCAGCAGCTGCAGTCTGCCCGGGACACAGCAGGTGCGCGATGATATGATATCATCGCGCACCCGCAGTGTCAGAGGCAGAGCGGGGAATGATGGGAGAGGAGCGTCTGTAGACGCTCTCAACTCCATCATTGCATTCAACTGTACCGGCGTCTATACGCCGGTATAGTTGAATGCGACGGCGGGGGCGGCGGATTGAGCGGCCCACCACTGGCACCGGCCCTTCTGGCATTTGCCAGAAGTGCCCTATGGCCAGTCCGGCCCTGTGGTGTTGTTCCCTAAAAATAACATGTAAACGAAGTCCATAAAGGTCCAATCCCGGAGAACACGTTCCCAAGCAGGGAGTGTAAAATGTCACAGTATAACGTTAAAAAGACCCTGGATTTGGTCCAATGAAAGGAGTAGAGATCCAAATGTGGTCCAAAGATAAGCTGTATTTGTGTCATCAGTATCTTCTTTTAACCTCCTGGTAATCCGGGCGTTGTTGAGACACATGCATAGATATCAACAAGGGACATGAGACCCTGGATCTATAATAAGGTATAGATGAAAAGAAAGGAAATCAGACATGGAAAACAGTGAATAGAATCTCCTTATTTAACCCCTTCGGAGTCACAGAATCCAAAGCGAAAATCCAACGTGTCTCCAGTTGGAGTTACTGTTTCAATGGATGTCCGCCTCTGTTTGATCCCATATCTCTCTCCAAGCCCACTACACTAATGGGGGTGCCCCTGCCCTGATGGTGATTAAGGTATTGGGCAGCTACAGAAGTGAAGGTTTTACCTTTCCTAAGATGTTTTTGAATCCTCCTCCTTAGTTCTTGTGCTGACTGTCCCACATACACCTGATTGAATGGACAAACAATGGCATATATTACACACTTGGTTTTACAATTGATGTATGATTTAAGAGCGTGTGCTTTCAAGTCCCGAGGGTTGTGGAACCTGTCTCTAGCGGGATGCATAAACTGGCACACATTGCAATCACCACAGGGAAAGGAGCCCCTCAGGATAATGCCCTGATTCAACCTGACAGTGGGTCTGGAGTAGTGGCTCTTAGTCAGGACATCACTGAAATTTAGAGCCCTCCTAGCCGTGAGGAGCAGCCGATCTCCTACAACCACGGAAGTGTGGCGATCCGCAGTAAGGACCTTTCAATGTTTTTGTAAAACATATCTCATCTGATTCCACTGGACATATTTGGTGATGAGCCTCAGTTCAAATTCCTGTGACTTAGATCTCGTAACTTAAAGGGATCCCTTGGTGTGCACAGGTGAGTGATGCTATGCTGTAGAGATAAACTTCCTCAAATATCCCCTCTTGCGAAATCTATCCGTGAGAAGCTGAGCCTGATCCCGAAAATCCGTATTTCGTTTACAATTTCACCTGGTCCTAAGGAATTGTCCTATAGGCACACCTCTCCAGGTCTGCAAAGGATGAAAACTGTTGAATCATAGGAAGCTGTTCGTGGTAGTGTGTTTGAGGTATAAGTTGGTGATCAATCCACCATCCTGTGCGACAACATCCGAGTCCATAAAGATGGCTGAGATATGACACAAATAATGCGTTAAGAAGATGTTTACTGAGTTTTGGTTAAAAAACTCGAGAAATGACAGACATTCATGCTTCATACCTCGGCAAACAAAAACACATCGTCAATGTATCTGTGCCAATGCTGTACTTTATCTTCGAACCAGTGTGATGGATACACCACTGTTGCCTTCCACTATCCAAGAAAGATGTTCACAAAAACTGGCACACATTAGGCCTCCATGGCCTTTTGAGACCTGTAATTAAAAGGACATATCAAATATGAAGTAGTTGTGATGGAGTTCGAAATCCAACAGGACAATAATAAATGAGTCATGCATATGGTCAGAATTAACTTTCTCATCCAGAAAATAGGTGACTGCCTTCATTCCATCTAAATGCTTGATGTTCGAGTACAGAGACTCCATGTCACAAGTGACTAACAAGGATCCAGCAGTGAGCGTGCCAGTGTCCAGTGTTATTGACAAATGAAGGTAAACGTGTCACGATGGTCTGTAGAAAAAAGTCCAGGTAAGTGCCAACCTTCTCACAGAGGCTACCTATATTGGACACAATTGTTGTTCTTATTGACACTATTTTGAACATTTGAGTCTTTAGTGAACTGTTCAGCTTTTTCAGGTTAATTATTGTCCTGAAGGATCCATTTGGTTTCTTCACCAGAAACAGCGGGGAGTAGAATTCTTATCCTTTTCCCTGAAGGGGAATCTCCTGGATGACTGCTTTGTCTACTAAGCTTAGTACCTCGTGTTCCAGGGCCAGTTGTTCCTCTGGAGAGGACTGCAGAGGACAAAAAAAATGTTTGGCACTAGGACTGTGAGGAATTCTAATTTTAGGCCCGACTCTATTTGGCTTAATATACCAGGAGCTCCTGGAAATTTTTTCCCAGGCCAGGATAAAAATGGATAATCTTCCTCCCACCTGGGAAAGACCATCACTGGGAGGGCTTCCTATCTTGAGAGGAGCCCCCAAAGAGGAAACCTCTGCTTTTCTTTTTCCCTTATTCCCATTTGTTTGGCTCTCTGGGAGGCCTTGTACGAAAAAATTTCCTACCCCGAAAATACTTTTTATATGTGGGAATAGGAAGGTTGGGAAATCCCTTTTTTCTATCCCCGCTTTCTCGAGTATGTCCTCTACTGTTGACTAGTGTTGAGCGATACCGTCCGATACTTGAAAGTATCGGTATCGGAAAGTATCGGCCGATACCGGCAAAGTATCAGATCTAATCCGATACCGATACCCGATACCAATACAAGTCAATGGGACTCATGTATCGGACGGTATTCCTGATGGTTCCCAGGGTCTGAAGGAGAGGAAACTCTCCTTCAGGCCCTGGGAACCATATTAATGTGTAAAATAAAGAATTAAAATAAAAAATATTGCTATACTCACCTCTCCGACGCAGCCTGCACCTTACCGAGGGAACCGGCAGCGTTGTTTGCTTAAAATTCGCGCTTTAACTTCCTTACGTGAAGTCCCGGCTTGTGATTGGTCGCATGCCGCCCATGTGGCCACGACGCGACCAATCACAGCAAGCTGTGACGTAATTTCAGGTCCTTCAGGATTTTAAAATTACGTTCCGGCTTTGTGATTGGTCGCGTCGCGGTCACATGGGCGACGTGACCAATCACAAGCCGTAACGTCACGGGAGGCTGGACACGCGCGCATTTTAAAATGCGCGCGTGTCCTGCCTCCTGTGACGTCCCGGCTTGTGATTGGTCGCGTCGCCCATGTGGCCGCGACGCGACCAATCACAGCAAGCCGTGACGTAATTTTAGGTCCTTCAGGATTTTAAAATTACGTTCTGGCTTGTGATTGGTCGCGTCGCGGTCACATGGGCGACGCGACCAATCACAAGCTGGGACGTCACGGGAGGCAGGACACGCGCGCATTTTAAAATCACTGTCATGCAGCACCCAGAGCAGAAAATATATTGTCAGGTGCTTTTTAATTTTAAAGGGCTAATTCAGCAAAACCATTTACTGCTTGTCCATTGTATAGGTGGCAATTCTAGGTGAGAATACCCCTGTGAGTTTCCATAGCTGTCCAGCTGTCCATATATGGTGAGAACGGGTGGGGGGCTTCACTGGTCATTCTAAAGACCATGCAGAAAATAAGTCATCACTGCTGAATGGGGTAGTTGCGTTATTGAAACCGGCCTGGTGACCTCATTGTTATAAAGGAGGCTGGAGCAGACATACCGTCGGTGCAGCCAATGCAGCTGCATCAGGGCCCGAAGCTGGAGGAGGGCCCTTACAGGCCCCGGGACCATCAGGGACACCAGCATGCTATGGGGCCCATGAGTCGGGAGAGACCTGTGCCAGTGCACTGGGCCCCCCTTGCTATAAACTGAAATACTTACCTCTCCCTGATCCTCTGCAGCTCCAGTGTCCATAACTCTCTGGCGACTCAGGGCAGAACGCATGATGACTTTACTACAGCGCGTCCTCTGCGCTGTTCTCTGCAGAGAGTCATAAGACACTGAGAAGGCTGGAGCAACAGAGCCTGGAACAGTGGGGGAAGAGAGAGAGGTAAGTATTTCAATATTTTTATTTATTTTTTATGTATGGAGCATTATATGAGGTCCATTATTCTCTATGAAGCGCTACATGGGACCCATTATTCTGTATGGAGCATTATATGAGGTTCATTATTCTGTATGGAGCATTATATGGGGCCCATTATTCTGTATGAAGCATTACATGAGGTCCATTATTCTGTATGGAGCATGATATGGGGCCCATTATTCTGTATGGAGCATTGTCTGAGGTCCATTATACTGTATGGAACAATACACGATGCCTATTATTTCCCATGCAATATTATATGGGGTCCATTATACTGTATGGATCAATATATGGGGCCCATAATACTGTATGGATCATTTTATGGGTCTCATTATTCTGTATGGAGCAATACTGTGTATGGGTCCATTTTTCTGTATGGAGCAATATATGTGGCTCATAATACTGTATTTAACAATATATGAGGCCCATTATTCTGTATGCAGCATTATATGAGGTCCATTAGTCTGTATGGAGCATTGCATGAGGTCCATTCTTCTGTATGGAACATTATATGGGGCCCATTATTCTGTATGAAGCATTATATGAGGTCCATTATTCTGTATGGAGTATTATATGAGGTCCATTATACTGTATGGAGCATTATATTGGGCCCATTATTCTGTATGGAGCATTATCTGAGGTCCATTATACTGTATGGAACAATACACGATGCCTATTATTCCCCATGCAATATTATATGGGGTCCATTATACTGTATAGATCAATATATGGGGCCCACAATACTGTATGGATTAATTTATGGGGCTTATTATTCTGTATGGAGCAATATATGTGGCTCATAATACGGTATCTAACAATATATGAGGCCCATTATTCTGTATGGAGCGTTATATCGGGCTCATTATACTGTATGGCGATATATATGGGGCTCATAATTCTGTATGGAGCAATATATGGAGCTTATTATACTGTATGGAGCAATATATGGGGCCCATTATTCTGTATGGAGCAATATATGGGGCTTTTTATACTCTATGGAGGACTATGTGGTGCCCAAAATACTGTTTGGAGGACTATACTGCTCGGTTTCTGAGCTATTATAGAATTTACAGTAGATATCACTCATCTAATGTTAGAAGTAAGTGAAATCTTTGGCATTGTACTATACCTATATTTCATCTTATTATTTATTATTATTTATTTATATAGCACCATTAATTCCATGGTGCTGTACATGAGAAAAGGGTTATGTGCAGAGTTATAGATATCGTTTACAGTAAACAAATTTACAATGACAGACTGGTAAAGGGGAGAGGACCCTGTCCTTGCGGACTTACATTCTACGGGATAATGAGGAAGAAACAGAAGGTTGGGGTTGGGCAGCTCTGGTGGTGGTGAGGCGGCAGCTCTGGTGGTGGTGAGGTGGCAGCTTTGGTGGTGGTGAGGCAGCAGCTCGGGTGGTGGTGAGGCGCAGGGCCGGACTGGCCATCGGGCACTTCTGGCAAATGCCAGAAGGGCCGGTGCCAGTAGTGGGCCGCTGAACTGTTCCTCCCCCTCCCCCCCGCCAGTGCCGCCGCCGCATTTAACTATACCGGCGTCTATGACGCCGGTATAGTTCAATGCAATGATGGAGGAGAGAGCGTCACCTGACGCCCCCTCTCACATCATTCCCCGCTCTGCCTCTGACACTGCGGGTGCGCGATGACGTCATATCATCGCGCACCTGCTGTGTCCCCGGCAGACTGCAGCCGCCGAGACAGGAGATAGGAGCCAGGAGCCAGGAGCAGCGCGGGCAAAAGGAAAGGTGAGGAGAGTGTTTGTTTTTTTTAACTGGACTGTGGGCCATTATCGGGGGGGGGGGGGAGATGTGGACTCTGCTGTATATACCCCTGTGTGGGCTCCGCTGCATACACCCCTGTGTGGGCTCCGCTGTATACACCCCTGTGTGGGCTCTGCTGTATTCTGTGTGGGCTCTGCTATATACACCCCTGTGTGGGCTCTGCTATATACACCCCTGTGTGGGCTCTGCTGTATACACCACTGTGTGGGCTCTGCTGTATACTGTGTGGGCTCTGCTGTATATACCCCTGTGTGGGCTCTGCTGTATATACCCCTGTGTGGGCTCTGCTGTATATACCCCTGTGTGGGCTCTGCTGTATATACCCCTGTGTGGGCTCTGCTGTATATACCCCTGTGTGGGCTCTGCTGTATATACCCCTGTGTGGGCTCTGCTGTATATACCCCTGTGTGGGCTCTGCTGTATATACCCCTGTGTGGGCTCTGCTGTATATACCCCTGTGTGGGCTCTGCTGTATATACCCCTGTGTGGGCTCTGCTGTATATACCCCTGTGTGGGCTCTGCTGTATATACCCCTGCGTGGGCTGGGCTGTATATACCCCTGTGTGGGCTGGGCTGTATATACCCCTGTGTGGGCTGGGCTGTATATACCCCTGTGTGGGCTGGGCTGTATATACCCCTGTGTGGGCTGCGCTGTATATACCCCTGTGTGGGCTGCGCTGTATATACCCCTGTGTGGGCTGGGCTGTATATACCCCTGTGTGGGCTGGGCTGTATATACCCCTCTGTGGGCTGGGCTGTATATACCCCTGTGTGGGCTGGGCTGTATATACCCCTGTGTGGGCTGGGCTGTATATACCCCTGTGTGGGCTGGGCTGTAAATACCCCTGTGTGGGCTGTGCTGTATATACCCCTATGTGGGTTGTGCTGTATATACCCCTATGTGGGCTGTGCTGTATATACCCCTTTGTGGGCTGGGCTGTAAATACCCCTGTGTGGGCTGTGCTGTATATACCCCTATGTGGGCTGTGCTGTATATACCCCTATGTGGGCTGTGCTGTATATACCCCTATGTGGGCTGTGCTGTATATACCCCTGTGTGGGCTGTGCTCTATATACCCCTGTGTGGGCTGGGCTGTGCTCTATATACCCCTGTGTGGGCTGGGCTGTGATCTATATACCCCTGTGTGGGCTGGGCTGTGCTCTATATACCCCTGTGTGGGCTGGGCTGTGCTCTATATACCCCTGTGTGGGCTGGGCTGTGCTCTATATACCCCTGTGCGGGCTGTGCTCTATATACCCCTGTGCGGGCTGTGCTCTATATACCCCTGTGCGGGCTGTGCTCTATATACCCCTGTGCGGGCTGTGCTCTATATACCCCTGTGCGGGCTGTGCTCTATATACCCCTGTGCGGGCTGTGCTCTATATACCCCTGTGCGGGCTGTGCTCTATATACCCCTGTGCGGGCTGTGCTCTATATACCCCTGTGCGGGCTGTGCTCTATATACCCCTGTGTGGGCTGTGCTATATTATGCAGGCTGTGCTATATGCTATAGGGGTATATTATATTCTATGGGGGAGGCCATGTTATATACTATGTGGCTGTGTTATATACTATTGCGGGGGTATATTATATTCTGTAGGGGAGGCTGTGTTATACTATGGGGGTATATTATATTCTATGGGGGAGGCTGTCTTATACTATGGGGGGCTGCATTATATATTATGGGGAGGTGGGCTGTATTATATTCTATGGGGGGCTGTATTAGATTTTATGAGGGATGATTGCATCATACTCTGATGGGGCTGCATTATATTCTATGGGGAGGTGGGCTGTATTCTATTCTATTTGGGGCTACATTAAATTCTATGGGGGGGGCTGTATTATATATATATTCTATGAGGGGTGATTTCATCATACTCTATTGGGGGGGCTGCATTATATTCTATGGGGGGTTACATTATACTCTGTAGGGTGGTGGCTGCATTATACTGTATCGAGGACTATGGGGAATACGTTATACTATATGAAGAACTATGGGGTGCATTATACTATGGGAAGTGAATTGTACTACATGGATGACTATGGCGGTGCATTATACTATATGGAGCACTATGAGGAGTGTATTATGCTCTGTGGAGGACTGAGCAGTGTATTTTAATATATGGAGGACTATGGTGCACATTATAATATATGGAGGACTATGGGGTATATTTTACTAAACAAGTAAAATGCTGCATATTCAGATTGTTTTTGCCGGAACAAAAATCATTGTTCTCAGCAGCACATCGCCAGCGTAAACTGTAGATGTGCTGCTGATAACATGATACTGTATGGTGATCTGTTAGTGATCGTTCTGTCCCATCATTCTGTCTCAGACGGTGGAAAGAGGCTGGGAAACAAGCTTTGAACAACTTCAGTATGGTCGATCAAACTCATTTAGCGTCCTGAGATCAGCGCATGTAAGTAAATACAACCGAAATGCTTTTGTGTGATGTGCAATATGTTAGCATTTGGGGCCCCATTTTAAACTTTGCCTAGGGCCCCACTTTGCCTAAAACCGGCCCTGCCTACAAGTGTACAAAGGTGTTATACAGTCACCGTGTGACAAGTGGGCCTGTGTAACTTCAAATGCCAGGGCTGAATTTTAGTCCCAGTCCGGCCCTGGTGAGGCGGCAGCTCGGGTGGTGGTAAGGCGGTAGCTCGGGTGGTGTTAAGGCGGCAGAATGGTTATTGCAGTCTGTAGGCTTTCCTGAAGAGATGGGTTTTCAGGTTACATCTGAAGGATCTGAGGGTGGTGGATAATTGGACGTGTAGAGGCGTGGAATTCCAGAGGATGAGGGATATTAAGGAGAAATCTTGGAGGCGGTTGTGTGAGGAACGAATAAGTGTGGAGGGGAGTAGGAGGTCTTGGGAGGATCGAAGAATACGTAAGGGAAGATATTGGGAGATTAGTTCAGAGATATAGGGAGGGGACAGGTTGTGGATGGCTTTGTAGATCAGTGTTAGTAGTTTGAACTGGATTCGTTGGGGAATTGGGAGCCAGTGGAGGGATTTGCAGAGGGGAGAAACAGGGGAGTAGCGAGGAGAGAGGTGGATTAGCCGAGCAGCAGAGTTGAGGACAGACTGGAGTGGTGCAAGACAGCGGGTATGCCACAGAGGAGGGTGTTGCAGTAATCAAGGCGGGAGATGATGAGGGCATGCAGAAGAGTTTTAGTAGATTGTGGGCTGAGGAAGGGACGGATTCTGGCAATATTTTTGAGTTGGAGGCGACAGGAGGTGGCAAGAGTTTGGACATGGAGTTTGAAGGAGAGGGCAGAGTCGAGAGTTACCCCGAGGCAGCGGATTTCAGGTGTGGGAGAGAGCATGATGCCATTTACCATAATAGACAGATCAGGTAGGGGGGGATACACGAGATGGGGGAAAGATGATGAGTTCGGTTTTATCTACATTGAGTTTTAGGAAGCGAGAGGTGAAGAAGTAGGATATGGCTGATAGACACTCTGTTTCTGGACAGCAGAGAGGTGACATGTGGGCCAGAGAGGTAGATCTGAGTGTCATCCGCATAAAGGTGGTACTGGAATCCATGGGATTTTATAAGTTCTCCCAGGCCAAGTGTATAGATTGAGAAGAGTAGGGGTCCTAGAACAGAGCCTTGGGGGACTCCAACAGAGAGAGGGCAGGATGAGGAGGTAGTGTGGGAGTGGGAAACACTAAATGTGCGGTCGGAAAGGTATAAGGCAATCCAGGACAGGGCAAAGTCTTTGATGCCAAGGGAAGAAAGAATCTGTATCTGTAGGCAGTGGTCGACTGTGTCGAATGCAGAGGACAGGTCGAGAAGGAGGAGGATGGAGAATGAATCGTGGCATGTGTTAAAGGTGCCCACTGAGACTCTTTCATCCGAGGCTCATGAAAACCTGGAGCAGACTCTGTGTGACTGTCTGTACATGTGTATATATGTTTATACATGTGTGTGCATGTGTTTATACAGGGGTCTAAGGGGTAACGTTTCTCCTTATGGAGAGTGACATACCAGCTGGCTTGTCAAGGTAAGGAGGCTTATTCGCCGTGCAATGCTCCTCTGGAAAATTAAATATTCAAATTGCCTCTTCTGAGAAAAAGAGGACTTAAACTCTATAGCGCCACCTGTTGGAAGTAGCAATCCTATAAGTCACAATCAACCCTTTAACGAGTCGTGCAATATGACTTAGGATAAAAGCCAAATCAGTATCTCAATTCGCAGACACGGTGTTTCGGGCTTTTGGCCCTTGTCAGTGCGAAGCATGAGAACTGATTTGACTAGGTGAGAGGCTCTGGACTGGGGTCTAAGGGGTAACATTTCTCCTTATGGAGAGTGACATACCAGCTGGCTTGTCAAGGTAAGGAGGCTTATTCGCCGTGCAATGCTCCTCTGGAAAATTAAATATTCAAATTGCCTCTTCTGAGAAAAAGAGGACTTAAACTCTATAGCGCCACCTGTTGGAAGTAGCAATCCTATAAGTCACAATCAACCCTTTAACGAGTCGTGCAATATGACTTAGGATAAAAGCCAAATCAGTATCTCAATTCGCAGACACGGTGTTTCGGGCTTTTGGCCCTTGTCAGTGCGAAGCATGAGAACTGATTTGGCTAGGTGAGAGGCTCTGGACTGGGGTCTAAGGGGTAACGTTTCTCCTTATGGAGAGTGACATACCAGCTGGCTTGTCAAGGTAAGGAGGCTTATTCGCGGTGCAATGCTCCTCTGGGAAATTAAATATTCAAATTGCCTCTTCTGAGAAAAAGAGGACTTAAACTCTTTTATAGGATCGCTACTTCCAACAGGTGGCGCTATAGAGTTAAGTCCTCTTTTTCTCAAAAGAGGCAATTTGAATATTTAATTTCCCAGAGAAGCATTGCACGGCGAATAAGCCTCCTTACCTTGACAAGCCAGCTGGTATGTCACTCTCCATAAGGAGAAACGTTACCCCTTAGACCCCAGTCCAGAGCCTCTCACCTAGCCAAATCAGTTCTCATGCTTCGCACTGACGAGGGCCAACAGCCAGAAACACCGTGTCTGCGACTTGAGATACTGATTTGGCTTTTATCCTAAGTCATATTGCATGACTCGTTAAAGGGTTGATTGTGACTTATAGGATCGCTACTTCCAACAGGTGGCACTATAGAGTTTAAGTCCTCTTTTTCTCAGAAGAGGCAATTTGAATGTGTGTTTATACATGCATGTGTATGTGCGTATCTGATTATGAATGTATGTATATGCATATGTGTATGTATTGTGAGGCAGTGACCCCTGTTACAGCTAGGGGGCGCTGTTTGTTCTCCCCAGGATGCGCACAGAGGCATAGTAGTTGCAGGTGTAGCTGTGATTACAATTGTTAAAGCCATATAGTGTAGAGAGGTTTTAGAATTGAGTCTGAGGAGTGTCAGGTGTGTCAGGGCCAGAGTGAGGCCTGCCAACCCACAGCATACACAGTGGTGCTGCTGTCCATTATGACTGGTCACGGATGTGGACAGGTCTTGTGCCTGGAGGTGAACCGGAGGTAGACTGTCCTGTGCCCAAAGGAAGGACTTGTGTGTGTCACAGCTGCAGACAGGAGTATGTCAAGGTCTGTGTACGGCTGTGAGTAGAAACTGTGATACAGCGGTGCAAGACACCCATGGAACTAGTCAGAGGAGACTAGCGTGTGTAGTGACTGCAATCTAAAGGATGCTGTTATGAACTGGTGTAAATTGAACACTGAAGTTATATGCACTGAAGTTATATGCATTTGTGTGGACTGGAACCTTTTCTGTGTGAAGATAACATATTAAAGAGACTTTTATGTTTGAACTTTGTGGGTCACTGCCTCTTCACTGCTACCAGAACACTACAGTATGTGTGTATACTATGTGTGTGTGTATCTATGTGTATATGAGTGTGTGTATGTATTTATGTATGTATGTATGTTTATGTATATACACGTGTGTATGTGTTTGTGTATGTGAACATATTTGTTTTTGGTTCTTGTATGATGCCGTAATTGTAAAGAATAGGAAAATCAACCTGGCTCTTTAAATGGTTAGTCACCAAATAATCAATTTTTCTATGATCCATAGGATCCAACCCTTGCCCCTTCCTCCAAGATCCTGAGAACAGTGGTCTGCGGACTCATCCTGGATGGAGCAGAATTGTGAATGCCAATTATCTATAGAGATGCTGAGCGCTTCGCTCGGCTGTTTCCATCAGTTCCATAGACAATGTATAGATCAGAAGTGAAGAATGCACACCTACAATCTATTCATGGCTGATATGCAGTCCTGTTCTCAGGATTGCTGGGGGTCCCAGTGGTCAGTCCTCCAAAAGTCAGTAAGTTATCCGTTATCATCGGGACTGGAGATAACTTGATTTATTTGGGGAATATATACATGGTTGGGCTCATCAGAACCGAATCCAAACCGAGATATAAATCTCCAGCTCAGTAACAAAATATATATATACAGTACAGACCAAAAGTTTGGACACACCTTCTCATTTAAAGATTTTTCTGATTTTTCTCATTTAAAGATTTTAAAGATCTTTGCTTCCAACCACCGTGTCTTTGTGCGATGCAGAAAAGGTGAACGGATGGACTCTACATGCCTGGTTCCCACCGTGAAGCATGGTGGAGGAGGTGTGATGGTGTGGGGGTGCTTTGCTGGTGACACTGTTTGAGATTTATTCAAAATTGAAGGCATACTGAACCAGCATGGCTACCACAGCATCTTGCAGTGGCATGCTATTCCATCCGGTTTGCGTTTAGTTGGACCATCATTTATTTTTCAACAGGACAATGACCCCAAACACACCTTCAGGCTGTGTAAGGGCTATTTGACCAAGAAGGAGAGTGATGGGGTGCTACACCAGATGACCTGGCCTCCACAGTCACCAGACCTGAACCCAATCGAGATGGTTTGGGGTGATCTGGACCGCACAGTGAAGGCAAAATGGCCAACAAGTGCTAAGCATCTCTGGGAACTCCTTCAAGATTGTTGGAATACCATTCCCGGTGACTACCTCTTGAAGCTCATCAAGAGAATGCCAAGAGTGTACAAAGCAGGCATCAAAGCAATAGGTGGCTACTAGGGTTGAGCGAAACGGATCGTTCATTTTCATAAGTCGCCGACTTTTGGTAAAGTCGGCGTCTCATGAAACCCGACCCGATCCCTGTGTGGGGTCGGCCATGTGGTACGCGATCTTGGCGCCAAAGTCGCATTTCGTATGACGCGTTTAGCGCCATTTTTACAGCCAATGAAGGAGCGTGGGCAGAGTGATGACATAGGGGTTAGGGCGCGCATCATTTTATCGCTTGTGCGCAGTAGCGATTTTGAATGTGTAAAACAGAATTTTCTGTGCTGGGACGGAGGGGGAGAGAGAGAGAGAGAGAGAGAGAGAGAAGAGAAAAAAAAAAAAAAATATCCCCATTGACGTGCATAGGGTTTCGTGTTCCGGCCGATCCTCGACTTTGCGCAGTAATCGGCCGATTTCGCCCGACTCGACTTTTCCAAAAGTCGGGTTTCGTGAAACATGACTCGACCCTAAAAAAGTCAAGGTCGCTCAAGCCTAGTGGCTACTTTGAAGAACCTAGAATATAAGACATATTTTCAGTTGTTTCACACTTTTTTGTGGAAAGTATATAATTCCACATGTGTTAATTCATAGTTTGGACACCTTCACTGTGAATGTACAATTTTCAGAGTCATGAAAATACAGAAAAATCTTTAAATTAGAAGGTGTGGCCAAACTTTTGGTCTGTACTGTATATATATATATATATATATATATATATATATATATATATATATATATATATATATATATATATATTTTTTTTTTTTTTTTCGAGGTGTGAGTGCCCAAAAATAACTTTTACTACGGTGGTGCCGTGTGAACTGTGATAATGAGAGCAATCAGGCCTGTTGCTCAGAGCCCGAAGCTCTGGTGGGTTCCATAGCCAGATTCCCCTCATCGCAAGCAACATGCCAGGCAGGGAGGGGTGCCCAGACATACTTCTTGCACAGGGGCCCCAAGCTGTGAGTGTCCGCCCCTGCTTCCCAGGATCTCTTAAGGAAGGAATCTGCTCTTTTATCTAGTGGGTCTTTTAACATGCCCATGTCTTTAAAGGGAAGGACAAATTTCCTAGAAGATTTAGCAATAGCCACGTCCAACTTCGAGGCTTTGTCCCAGGATACGGATATGGGATCGTCAAAAGGATATTTCCTTTTAAGGGATAGGACAGAGGAGTTTTTTTCTTTCAGGTCTATTCCACTCTCTTTTAATCAAAGATTGTATATTCTCATTAAAAGGGAATAACCTACGTTTTTTTCTGTTCGAGCCCACCAAACATTACATTCTGCACTGACATTTCAGGGTGAGGGTCTATCACTCCCAATGTGGTCCTAACAGCCTTAACCAGACTGTCTGTTTCCTCCTCTGGAAAACAATGACGCCCTCCCATATCTTCCCCATATGATGATGAAGAAGGACTGAAAAGCCATTATCTCTCTGCTCTTATTCTGAGCTACTGGTCCCGGTTTCAGGGCACCTCCTCCTGTTTATTTGCTTCTTGACACTAACCCGATGAGAGAGGAATTTAAAGGTGTTTTCAACCTCCGACCTGATTACAGATCTTAATTTGGAGGAAAAATTTGAGGATTCCTCACATAGCATCTGCTCTATGCATGATTGGCAGAGTCTATTCCTCCAGTTAACGGTGCTCAGTGTCTTTGCTGTATGACAGGCTGTATGTTGGCATCATGTAACCATGCAGCCTGCCATCTAGATGTAGCAGAGCTGGACCCGTCATGGGACAAATGGATTAGCAGCATCTCTGTGGAAAGGAGAGGAATTTTGTTGTTTGTTTTTTTAACACTTTTGCAGATGATGAGGGCATCGGGGGAATAAGCAAGGCCGTAAGTATGGTTTAATTAAGATTATTAAAGGAGTCTGGGTCATTCTTTCAATTAAAGGACTTTATTCTTTATTTATCTGTGTTTTCATACAATGTGACTATGGGGTTAGTAATGGGGGCATCTTATTGATGCCTCTCCATTACTAACCTTGGGGCTTGGTGTCACCTGACAATACAAAGGTTACATCAATCCCCCAACTATCACCCCACTTGCCACCGCTACAGGGCAAGTGGGAAGAGCGAGGCTAAGTGCCAGAATTAGCGCATCTTAGAGATGTACCTTTTCAGGGTCAGCTGAGAGGTGATGTTTATAGCCTGGAGGGGCCAGTATCCATGGCCCCTTCCTAGGCTAATATCAGCCTGCAGCTGCTGCATAGCCTTTGCTGGTTATTAATTATAGGGTAACCCCACATCATTTTTTTTAGGGCTCCCCTATTTTAATAGCCAGTAAAGGCTAAGTATACAGTTGTGAGCTGATATTAAAAGCCTGGGAATCTCCATGGGTATTACCCCTTTCCCAGGCTATCAACATCAGCCCCCAGCTCTTTACTTTCCCTCTGCTGGTTACAAAAATTGCGCGGGAGCCGACGTCTTTTTTTTAAGAAAAATAATCTTTTATTAATTAAATACATGTTCAGTAATTTGCTCACACACTGCATTAATTGTGTTTGTCACAGACATCTGTATATCTACCTAGTCTATTTGTATTTACTGTATGTAATTCATCTCTTCTATCCTGTCAGCTCCTGCAGTGATTTAACAGTACACGGCAGATGAATTGCCGGCTATTCATCTATCTATCTATCTATCTATCTATCTATCTATCTATCTAGGAAAGAAAATTAGAGCAGCACAAAGAAAGAGTCCGGGTGCAGAGCCCCCAGGCAAATACCAAAGCTCAATTATAAAAATCCAGAAAAATTGGAGGCAGCACACCGTTTGTAGTGAAAAAAAGCTATTTAATCATCCCAGAAGGCAACGTTTCGGTCCCAACAGGAACCTTTATCTATCTATCTATCTATCTATCTATCTATCTATCTATCTAATATATATACATATATATATATATATATATATGTACTGTGAGGCAGTGACCCCTGTTATAGCTAGAGGGCGCGTTTGTGCTCTCCAGAATGCGCATGGAGGTGTAGTGAGGCCATGAGGGCGTATTGCAGTCACAGGTGTAGCTATGATTAGAATGGTGAAGCAATTATAAATTGGACAGGAAAAGGATATGCATACCAATGGGATCCACTGAAAAAAATAACTTTATTTATGCAAATAGCAACACAGCAAAGCAACACACACGTTTAAAACCATTTAAAAAACAAAGAACAGGCAAAAATGGCTGATAGGCCACATGCAATCCCCCCAGACAGAAGGAACAAATGCCAGTGAGCACCCAATAGTACAAAGATAACAAATATAACACACCAAATGTACAAAAAGATGAGCTATAATAGTCTGCTACCAGCTACGCCTGATAGACAATACACATGTCACCAAGGTTTAAATGCAGTCGCCGCAAAAAAAGGTATATTTACCAAATAGAGCCATGCGGATATCAAGGTCACACAGTTGTAAGGTAATAATATCACCCAAGAACCTATAATGAAATACACATTAAGGCCCAAGATCCTACGGGTGCAAAAAGAGCCAGGCAAAGATGCAGCAGTAAACAGTAAGGTGCTAATGCTGGGGGGATGAAGAAAGACTGAAACCCCACGCGTATCGATGATATGGAAGCGTCTTCATCAGGGGATGAATGTGTATTTCATTATAGGCTCTTGGATGATATTATTACCTTTACAACTGTGTGACCTTGGTATCCGCATGGCTCTATTTGGTAAATATACTTTTTTTGCGGCGACTGCATCCCGGTGGATCCCATTGGTATGCATATCCTTTTCCTGTCCAATTTATAATTGTGTTTTCTATATGCATATGGTTGATCCCTGAGTGATATTTCTTTTTGCGGTGCCCGCTAGTTTTTTCTGTATACTAGAATGGTGATATTTAGAAGACACCACACACTCTAATTGATGCTTATGCAAAATAGTGCAAATTTATTAAATACAACTACACATTAGTGACACATGGGAGCAATATACAATTCAAGGATAAGCGACCACTTGTAGTAACAATTGACTAGAATGGTGAAGCAGTGACTGATTAAAAGCCCTGTAGTAGAGGGGTAAAGGTGTCAGTGTTGTTCTTGGAAGCAGACAGAGCACTTGTCTGCAAAGCACTCTCTGTGTGGAGTAACACAGGGGCAAGAGGAACCAAAGAAACTGACACTCTGCGTCTTCGGAGGTCTTATGTTTACCCGGCTGCAATCTGAAGGATCTAGCTTGCAGTGCATGGCATGAGTAAAGAGACTTGGTACTGGTGTGCGGTTGCCCAGGGAAACTGGACAAAGGGAAGTCCGGCCAGTTTAGGGACTGCAAACTAAAGCCATGTACTGTGTATTTCCAATGGTCTGGATGAAGAAGCCGTGTATTGTGTATTTCTGATGGACTGTGTGAAGCGACACATTAAAGGAACGTTTTGTTTGAACTTGCTTGGGTCACTGCCATTTTACTGCGTACGGTGCTACCGTTGCATCACTATATATACAGTTTACATATACTGTATATATATATATATATATATATATATATATATATATATATATATATATATATATATATATATATATATATATATATATAATATGTGTCACTGACATCTATATATCTATGTGTACATATCTATTATTCTATTCTAACCTGTCACTGTGATTTTACTTTAGGAGGCACATGAATTGCTGGCTTTTATTCTATTATTTTGAGTATATATATATATATATATATATATATATATATATATATATATATATATATATATATATATATATATATATATATATATACACTCACCGGCCACTTTATTAGGTACACCATGCTAGTAACGGGTTGGACCCCCTTTTGCCTTCAGAACTGCCTCAATTCTTCGTGGCATAGATTCAACAAGGTGCTGGAAGCATTCCTCAGAGATTTTGGTCCATATTGACATGATGGCATCACACAGTTGCCGCAGATTTGTCGGCTGCACATCCCAAAGATGCTCCATACAAGGCAGGATGGATCCATGCTTTCATGTTGTTTACGCCAAATTCTGACCCTACCATCCGAATGTCGCAGCAGAAATCGAGACTCATCAGACCAAGCAACGTTTTTCCAATCTTCTACTGTCCAATTTCGATGAGCTTGTACAAATTGTAGCCTCAGTTTCCTGTTCTTAGCTGAAAGGAGTGGTACCCGGTGTGGTCTTCTGCTGCTGTAGCCCATCTGCCTCAAAGTTCGACGCACTGTGCGTTCAGAGATGCTCTTAGGCCTACCTTGGTTGTAACGGGTGGCGATTTGAGTCACTGTTGCCTTTCTATCAGCTCGAACCAGTCTGCCCATTCTCCTCTGACCTCTGGCATCAACAAGGCATTTCCGCCCACAGAACTGCCGCTCACTGGATTTTTTTTCTTTTTCGGACCATTCTCTGTAAACCCTAGAGATGGTTGTGCGTGAAAATCCCAGTAGATCAGCAGTTTCTGAAATACTCAGACCAGCCCTTCTGGCACCAACAACCATGCCACGTTCAAAGGCACTCAAATCACCTTTCTTCCCCATACTGATGCTCGGTTTGAACTGCAGGAGATTGTCTTGACCATGTCTACATGCCTAAATGCACTGAGTTGCCGCCATGTGATTGGCTGATTAGAAATTAAGTGTTAACAAGAAGTTGGACAGGTGTACCTAATAAAGTGGCCGGTGAGTGTATATGTACTGTATGTGTGTGTGTGTTTTAACAAATATTTCCTTTAAAAAATGTGTAAATGACATAGAGAACTGCTCTATGTAAAAGCTCATGTTAAAATCGCATTGCAATTAGATAGCAATCGCACTGCACTCGGACGTAAATCGGATGCTAGGTGTGAAAAATCAGATTGTACTTGCATTACACTCGTGCGACTCTCGGCAGGGAGACTCGGACCGATTTTTCATACGTTTATTGTGACTCCGGCCTAATAAATATCCTCAGGATAGGCCATGAATAAGTGCCTTATGTGGAATTAACATCTAGGACCCCATCTATCAGCAGAATTAGAGAGCAGTGACGCACTGTGCCTTTCATTATTAACACAGATCACAGCAAAAATAGCCTTTAACTGACTGAGTTATCACAAGGCATGATGAAACAGTTCAATGACAATTCAGCTCTGCTATATCTATAATTATTGTTTTTTATGTTAGGAAGAAATGGTCTTTAACTGAGTTTTCTGCAGACTGAATGATGTCTGTGCTACTTTTTAATGTCACCACTGTGTCTGATCTTTAAAAAGCAGTGACATTTTGCACAGCGAAAATTCAAATTGCATTACTCGCCCTTAATCAATAGAGGGTGTGAATCATCAAACTCCATTATGTGTTCATACATGTGACTTTGTAGTATAGGGGAAGAATACACTAAATAGCAAAGTCACAAAAAGAGGACAAAACATTCTCAAAAAAAGTCAAGAATTAATACAGCAAAAAAGCGCCAGAAGTATTTACCTGTCCAGGTTTTGTACTTCATTTTTCAGTGTGCAGCCAAGCCCATCATTTTTGGCCTTGTATTCTAGGGTGTCTATTCTCATGGGATGCACTTAGAAAATGCTGGGCAGGTCGCCTCATCTAATAGTATGAACGTCACTAATAGGTCAGTGTCACAATAGAGAGGAATACGGACGAGCGAGAGGCGCAAAAACAACGCATTGCACACAAACCAATGTTTCTCTATGGGGCAGCTCCTATCTGCCGTATATTTCTCGAGCGTATTTTGTGCTGTTTCATGTATGTTCTTCAGTTTCTATGTATGTTGTTACATTTTACTCTGCTGCCACCCAAGGGCCTTTTTCCGTATGGCAGCTTGTTATTCATTAATTCTTGTGGGCATGTCTTTCACTTCTGGTTCAGGGGTCAAGTCTTCTCTTCCTCTGGCAGCCATTTGAGTTTCAGTTTCATGCTGTTGTGAGAGGACATGCTTTAACCGGGCTTAAAAAGGAATCAGTCTTTCGACCTCTTGCTGCTCACACTTGCAGTCATACTTGGTGCTACATCTTACTGTACCTGGTCTACACCTGCATTTCTGGAGAAAGTACTGTATTACCAGTTATACGCTGTATGTCCAGATTTACAAAATAAACCAGTCTGGATTGCACAAACCCTGGTGTGCATCATCTCTCCGGACACTGAACAGCATTGGTCCTGTCTGCCTCACATCGAAGAAATGCTGAAGGTACAAATCTCTCACAACTCTTTATAGTCATCCACACCTCCATTCGCCTCAGAATATATTTTACAGGCTTAGAAAATCGCAGCATGCTGTGTTTGTTAGCGTATTGGGCAAAAAATCCGCCAATGAAAGTCTATGGGGTGAGAAAAATACGAATTACACACGGACCACACGTCTGCCTTGCGAGAAATACGCACCGGTGTCCTATGGAAAAGCCGGCAATTCAGTGCGGTGTACAGTAAAATCACACTGACAGGTTAGAAAAGAATAGATAAAATAAATGTCTACACATAGAATAGGTATATATATGTCATTAACACACACACATATATATATATATATATATATATATATATATATATATATATATATATATATATATATATATATATATATATATATTTCATACAGAGCTAGATAGCAGAAAAGCCGGTAATTCAATTCCTGGCTTTTGCCATCTCCTTATTAAACCCTACAGGATATGAAACATGGTTTGCATACAGTAAACCATTTCATATCCCTTATATTTTTACAAATTCCTCACTAATAATGTTAGAAGTGTCTGTGTGTAAAATTTGGGAGCTCTAGGTGTTAAAATAAAGGGTTAAATCATGAAAAAAACGAGTGTGGGCTCCTGCGCAATTTTCTCCGCCAAAGTGGGAAAGCCAATGACTGAGGGCAGATATTAATATCCTAGAGAGGGACCATGGTTATTGCCCCCCCTGGCTAAAAACATCTGCTCCCAGCCACCCCAGAAAAGGCACATCAGTAAGATGCGCCTATTCTGGCACTTAGCCTCTCTCTTCCCACTACCCTGTAGCGATGGGATATGGGTAATAAAGGGTTAATGTCACCTTGCTAATGTAAGGTGACATTAAGCCTGGTTAATAATGGAGAGATGTCAATAAGACACCTATCCATTATTAATCCAATAGTAATAAAGGGTTAAAAAACCACACACATTATGAATAAAGTATTTTAATGAAGTAAATAAACACATGGGGTTTTAATATATTTATTGTACTCTCAATCCAACTGATGACCCTCGATCTTCTGAAAAAAAATCCATCTGAAGGGGTTAAATGAATTTACAACCAGGAGCCTGCTAATGCAGCCACCCCTGGCTGTAAAAACTGGGGAATGAATGGAATGCAGCTTCGTTGACTTGCGGTGCTGCGCCCCCTGGTGGCATAAACTTCTATGAACTCCAGCGTGCAAAAATATTTAGAAAAATTCCCACGCTCATATCATGTCGGGTTTGATAAGGAGATAGCAAAAGCCGGCAATTGAATTACCGGCTTTTCTGCTATCTAGCTCTGTATAAAATATAAACATATATATATATATATATATATATATATATATATATATATATATATACTGTATATATATATAGACTGCATATATGTGTTCACGAATATTTGAGCCCATGGATCCATTCTATGTCCATTTTGCAAGCCGGCGAGATTCTCTCGCCGCACGGATGCCATACAGATAACGCACGGATAATTTTTGGAGAAAAATTTGCATCCTCGATTGAATACGGATCACTGTTCAGGAAATTTTCTGCATATCTCAGCCGTAAAAAACGGACCGTATTTTGATACGTTAGGTGTGACGCCGGCCTAATAGTACTGCTCAGTATACCGTGACCAACAGTATGTATATCTCTAAACTGAGAGACAACCACTATAATACAAAAAAATAACTCTAATAAATAATATAAGGTAATGGTGGTCTTAATAGCAAGTAGATTAGAACAATAGAAAAATTATTAAAAATAGAGTTGTTATAAATAAAGTAGATAAATGTTGTAAACGCTGGATTACACAATATAAAAGGATAAACCAGGTGCAGGGGTATAATCATGCAAGTGCATTATATCATGTTCTCCCCACAAGATGGCAATCCAATACTGACTGAAAGCGGTCTCCTTTAAAACCGAAACCCTGGCTGCAGTATCACAGTAAATATGGCTGAAAAGCTCATGTAATAAATTTATTACCTGAGGCATTGGATAAAGGTGAAATTTCGACACTCCAAACAATTTACGGAAGTCATTACAGAACCGTAACAATCCGTATGGCTTCAGGATTAATGGGGCTAGCCCAGTTACTCTGGGATTCCGCAATCACTTTTAGCAGGAGCATTTGTCTCACCTCACTCGCGATAGCTTGTCTCCGGGCCTCGGGCATATGGTACAGCTTCATTCATACCCTTACATGAGGCTCGGTGGCAATGTCATGCTAGTTGACAGTGGTGCGGCCTGTTAGTTCCGAGAATACATCTTGGTTATCTTGTACTAATTTACGAACTTCTCGACATTGCAGTTTCGAGAGAGTGTCACCTATCTTTACCTCTGTCTTGGCCTCCGTCCAGGCCACTATCGGAGGGTCCCCAGATGATACTTATAGAGTCGCATCTGTAAGCATACACTCCCGGTCCTTCCACTCTTACTTCTGGCGGTGGGTACCAAGATTAAAACCAGATCTCCTGCTTTAAAGGAGTAGCCTTTCTGTTATATGTGTGGCTCTGTGATGCCAGAGCATCCACCAAATGCTCCTTTACGATAGGCATGACAGATGTGAACTGGTCCTGCATGATGGCCACGTGTTCAATTATCTTTTTATGTGGCATAGGTTCCTGCACCACTTCTTTTTGGCTACATCCAGCACACCGCTAGGACGCCTGCCATACAGTAGCTCAAAGAGTGAAAATCCCGTAGAACTTTGCGGTACCTCGCGAATGGCAAACATCAAGTAGGGCAACAACATATTCCAATCCCTTTCACCCTTGGAAACTACCCTCTTCAACATGGACTTGAGGGTTTTGTTGAAGTGCTCGACTAATCCATTAGTCTGGGGGTGGTACACCGACATGCGCAACTACTTTATGTTGAGGAGCTTGCACAGTTCCTTCGTCACCCTGGACATAAAAGAGACCCCTGATCAGTAAGGATCTCGTTCGGTAGCCCAAGGCTACAGAACATGGCAAACAACTGCGAGGCGATAAGCTTAGCCGAAGAGCGCCGAAGTGGAATAGCCTCAAGGTACCGGATCTGCATGGAGGAATGGGCCAACATACCACCAACAGTGTGTGCCAACCTTGTGAAGACTTACAGAAAACGTTTGACTTCTGTCATTGCCAACAATGGATATATAACCATAATTTGCAAAATAAATCTTGCCAAATCAGACAAGGTGATTTTCTGGATTTGTTTTCTCAATTTTGACCCTTATAGTTGTGGTCTACCTATCATGTGAATTACAGGCCTCTCTCATATTTTTAAGTGGGATATCTTGCACAATTGGCGGCTGACTAAATACTTTTTTTCCTCACTGTAGAGGCCTGATACAGAGGCCACCCAAAAATTCTTCTGTTCTCAGTGTCAAATAGTAGGGGACCTGACTTTCAAAATGCTTGCTCAGTTTGGTTTAGGTCAGGGCTCTGGCTGGGCCAGTCAAGAATGGTCACAGTTGTTCTGAATCCACTCCTTTGTTATTTGAGCTGTGTGCTTAGGGTCATTGTCTTGTTGGAAGGTGAACCTTCATCCAAGTCTGAGGTCTAGAGCACTCTGGAAGAGGTTTTAAACCAGGATATCTCTGTACTTGGCCACATGCATGTTTCTTTCAATTGCAACTAGTCATCCTGTCCCTGCAGCTGAAAAACACCCCCATAGCATGATGCTGCCACCACCATGTTTCACTGTTGGGATTGTATTGGGCAGGTGATGAGCAGTGCCTGGTTTTCTCCACAAACACCTCTTAGAATTATCACCAAAAAGTTCTACTTTCGTCTCATCAGACCAGAGAATCTTATTTCCCATAGTCTGGGAGTCCTTCATGTGTTTTTTAGCAAACTCTATGCGGGCTTTTGCAGGGAGGAGAGCCAAGCTAACGGTCTTTCTTGCGTGTCTGGGATGGAACTGTCAGGGCTGTCACCATTGTATTAGGGGGAAGAGATTTCTGACCGGAGCAGTTCTGGTATCTGACTGATGGGGCGGGTCCGACATAAATAGGGGTCTGAGTGGGAAAACGGGATACTTGGAGGGGAACGAGCTTGTGAGCGGTGAGACAGTTGACTCCCTCTCGACGGACCCATGCTAGCTGTGCCTACATTCCAGGCTAGCAAGACTGCCGACACATTCTACCCTCAGCCCAGAGAGACATCCACACTGGGTAGTGACTAGGATAGAGTGCATACCGCTCACCACCGCCGAGGCACTGCTTAGTCTCATTCTTGCCGTGCCTACTAAGGACCGGCTCTTGTCTGTGGCTGTGTCCGCTGGACTGTGAGCTTCTACTGCGGCCTTGACTACTGAACTTTCTGCTTTCACTGGGCCGCCGACCATCACCTCTACCCCACCGTGTGCACAAATGAGGAGGTCACTTGTCGAAGAACCCAGAGGATTTGTCATCGAAAGGACCGGATCGGAGACATCTTGCACTGCCTACGACGCCGCTGAGGAGTTCTTCCAGCCACCTTCCTCCACCACACAGAGACTGATAAGTTAATCTGTCATTATCTTCTGTATTTGTCTTTCCCCATCTGCAAATTTATAACCGTTACCCCCTAGCTTATATATAAAGAACCTGTTAACCCTTGCTCTGCCCTCTTTGTGTCACTGCATCCCACACACCTGCTATTATCCTACACTTTCCTATGTCTTGCACTGAGGAGAGGCTTCCGTTGGGCCACTCTGCCATAAAGGCCCAACTGGTGGAGGGCTGCGGTGATAGTTGGCTTTGTGGAACTTTCTCCCATCTCCCTACTGCATCTGTGGAGCTCAACCCCAGTGATCTAGGGGTTCTTCTTTACCTCTCTCACCAAAGGCTCTTCTCCCATGATTGCTCAGTTTGGCTAGATGGCCAGGTCTAGAAAGACTTCTGTAGGTCCCAAATTTATTCTATTTAAGGATTATGAAGGCCACTGTGCTCTTAGGAACCTTGAGTACTGCAGAATATTTTTGTAACCTTGGCCAGTTGTGTGCTTTGCCACAATTCTGTCTCTGAGCTCCTTGGCCAGTTCCTTTGACCTCATGATTCCCATTTGGTCTGATATGCAATGTGAGCTGTGAGGCCTTATATAGACAGGTGTGTGCCTTTACAAATAAAGTCCTATCAGTTTAATTTAACACAGCTGGACTTCATTGAAGGAGTGGAACCATCTCAAGGAGCATCACAAGGAAATGGACAGCATATGACTTAAATATGAGTGTCTGAGCAAAGGATCTCAAAATTTGTGATAACACAGTTTTACTTTTTTCAATAAATTTGCAAAAATTTCTGCATTTCTGTTTTTTTTCAGTCAAGATGGGGTGCAGAGTACACATTATTGAGAAAAAAATGAATTTTTTTGAATTTACCAAATGGCTGCAATGAAACAAAGAGTGAAAAATTTAAAGGGGTCTGAACACATTCCGTACCCACTTTTGATCCAGGGCATAACAAAGTAGGGTTCAAGCAGCATCCTAACCTTTGTCATCATACGTTAACCCCTGTGGGGGAGGTGATCCTGAAGAGACTCATGTCTGAGGCCCACGCGGACTGTACTGTGCTGTCAGGGCAGGAAGAGGAGGGCGACTCCAAGGGCGAGCAATGTGAAAACACAGGGGATGATGATGATGATGATGATGATGTTAGATCCCAGTTGGCATGAACATAAAGGCACACAGCTGAGTAGGTCATCTAAGGAGGAAGACGAGGAGGTTACATTGCGCCTTACGTCGCAGACACGTAATGATGCAGCCACGACGAGCAGTGCATCCTCAGCCACAACTGTGGCTGTGACCAGCAGCATCTGCGGGTCTGAAGCTCGCAGGGGTGGCAACGGTTGCCTAGCCTGGGCCTTTTTTGACACTGCAAAGGATGAGCCAGCTCACGTAAACTGCCAAATTTGCAAAAAAAAAACTGAGTAGAGGTAAAAAGTGCAACAATTTGACTACTACATGTATGAACCTTCACATGCGCAATCAAAATGCATTACTCTGGGAATCCCACTGAGCTAAAATGCGGACCAGCAGACCTCAACAACCATCATCCACCCCATCAATCGCATCTGATGCTTCTTCCTCCTCCTCTAACTGTGCCAACTATTGAGATGCAGATCTTCGACCACAGAACCTCGAGTTCTTTACCTGCGTCAGTCACGCTGACTGAAAGCCCGCCATCAGCTGTAATGGATGAGGACATGCCTGCTGTTTTAGACCCACCTCAGAGAACAAGAACACCACCACTTTTGCAATCTATTGTAACATTTCCTCCCGCACCTCTCTCACTGTCAGGCAGTTTGTCCGGTTCCCCGTACTACATCCTCTCTCAGCACTGCAGCTAGTCCACGATACCGCAGTTGTGGTCACGTTTTCTCCGAAGCATGACAAAGCTAAGAGGTTGAACTCCACTATCTCCAATCTGTTGGCCTTGGAAATTCTGCTTTTCCGCCTTGTAGATGCAGATGGTTTCCTAAAGCTGATAGCCGCTGCAGTCCCTCAGCACCAATTGCCCAGTCACCATTACTTTTCTAAGAAAGCTGTGCCTGCGCTACACCAGCATGTCGCAGACACTATCATCTGTTCCTTAAATCTATGTTTGCCAGGGTGCATTTCACCACAGACACTTGGATGAGTAAGCATGGCCAAGGGCATTACATCTTGCTAACTGGGCACTGGGTGACACTAGTGGCTGTTGGGGCAGGCGCTGCTCCACAAGTCTTGGAATCCCCAAGGTTTGCAGGACAAACCTCTACATTTAACACTTCCTCCACTGCTTCTGCCTCCTCTATCTCCTCTAGGGCCTCCACCTGTGCCCTCAACGTCTGCATTGAGACATGCATTCCAACAGTGCAGAGCGAACCCCCACCACCGTACTGCGTAGCCAGGACTCACCTCATTCAGGCAGTTAAAATTGATGTTCCTTGGAGATGGCAGTCATACAATTGAAAAGCTGTGGACAGTTCTCCAGGCTGAGCTTGATCAATGGCTGTCTCTACTGAACCTGCATCCAAAGAAGGCCGTGTCTGCTAACGATGCGAACCTTTTGGCAGCCCTACGGCGAGGCAAGCTCACACGCGTGCCTTGCATGGATCACATCTTCAACATGGAGGTACATCATTTTCTCCACCACTATCCTGGCCTGGGTAAGCTGCTCCAGAAAACACGTAAGCTGTGTGCTCATTTCCACCGCTCATATCCCTCAGGTCATCGACTTTTATCGATACAGAGGTGTTTGTCCATGGAGATTATCAGTTTGAAATGCGATGTGCCGACACAGTGGAATTCCACTCTGCACATATTGCAGCCACTGTGACAGCAGCACCGAGCCCTGATGCAGTATGTCATGTTGTATAGCAAGGGCCACTGCAGTACAGATGTGGCGCATATCACGTTTACGGAGTGGGCACAGAGTATGGACCTGTGCAGCCTTCTGCACAATTTTGAAATGACTTCTTAGATGGCTAGTGCTGATAATGCCATCTTCAGCATCACTATTCCGATCATCTATATGCTGGAGCAGACTTTGAATAGCCTGCGGGAGGAGATGTTGGTCCCAGAAAAAGAGGATGAGGCAGCGGAGGATGCGAAAGGGATAACATTGTCTCTAACTTCCAGACTGTCTTTACACAGGTGGGTGCCAAGGGAGGGTGGATTACTGCAATTGACGGGGCTGGTGATAACAGAAAAAGTGTCATCAAAGGTTCAAGATCTGAGGAGCAAATGAAGGAGGAAGAGGTGATGGGCGAGCAACTGTCAGATAAAGAGGATAATCCTTCCCTCTCTGTTGTTCGTGGTTGGTGGGAGGGGACGGAGGAAGCAAGCATTATTTTTACCCAGGCACCAACACAGCTTGGTCCTCATGGTAGAGCCCGACATATGAGGACCTTCTTGCTGCAACATGATTTGCGTGAGTTTATGGTTAGGAATACTGCTGACTAGTGGGTTACCACTCTGTTAGATTCATGTTAGAAAACCAAATTTTGTCAGATTTTGTCAGATGCTTCCTGCCCTGAAAGGAGACCCACGAATGCTGGAGTATCAAAGCACGCTTTTACACAACCTTAAGAGAGGTTTTCCTCAAGACAGCAGCGAAGCACGCAGTTTTCATCGCAGCTCTAGACTTCCAACCTCTGGCATGTCAATTCGGCAACGCCAAAACATTAGCAGCAGCAGTAGTAGTGTAAGTGAAAGAAGCAATTTCTGCGAGTCCTTTGACACTTTTTTTTAGACCAGCTCGTGCACCAGCACAACAGAGTCCAAGTCTTACACGTGGTGAACGAATGGAAAGGATGGTGTAGGAGTATATAAAACTGAATATAAATACAATCAGGGAGGGTCTTCCAAAATGGATGAGTGGCCTGAGCTCGCCTCACATGCCTTTGTGGTTTTGTCCTGTCTTCAGTGCTGCTGGTGGTGTCCTGATGGATAAGCACAGCCGGCTGTCTCCTGAAAGTGTAAACCACCTAACTTTCATCAAGATGAACAAGTCATGGATCTCCAAGGACTTCTGCACCCCAATCGCAGACTGTACAGACTAGGTGATATTGCAATTTTTAGTGTGATGCATTATTGTTATGTAACTGCACTCTGTGATATCTTTAGTGTGGCTTCCGTGCCTGCTGTGGCTGCTGCTGCTGATGATGATGTTAACACAATTTTGTGACAATGTGAACAGTCATGGTTGGTCTATATCTGCTGGGATAGCTGTAGTGGAAGACGTATCAGTCCCTATTATATTATTTCTATTCTCATGAAATTAATGCTACTTTTGTAGTGTAAGGCCCTCATTTGTTTAAATGTGAACACTCCTGGCTGGATGTTAATCTGCGTGATTGAGGATAATCGTAAAAGTCTACAGGAAAGGAAAAGAGCAAAATTCCAGAGGGACTCGGACGACTACCAATAGCACCGCGTTTATAGATGGAACGATTCACCGAACTGGGGCTCCAGGCGTGGAAATTATGGCAACAGAAGACCAGATTCCTTCAGTTCAGACAGCGAGGGATACACCAGCAGCCATCCACAAGCCCGTTTTTTATCAGGATGTCCACCCAGGAAATACAACCCACAGACTACAGGAGGAGACCGACCAGGAGGGGCCGCCACAATTGCTCCAGAGCGGATGACAGCACGATCTCGGGTAGGACACTCAACTCGGTCGTTAATATCTCCGATTACACACTAACCCCATCCGAACTGACTGTCCTCCAACGAGGCCTCTCTTTTTGTCCCATTCCACCTTGGGATAAATTCAGACTCGATCAAGATCTACAACGCTTTTTTTGTAGCATTCGTCTTAAAGCACATTTTGGACTTCAACAGGAGCCGCCAGCGAGGAATGCTACACCTCAAACCCCTGAACTTTCCATTTCCATGGTGGGGTTGCATAATGTGAGCAGTTTCAACCCACCACGGGACTACCACACCACAGAGGCATATAATGACCTCATACAAAAAGACATTAACCAGGTATTGGAACAACATGGTAAAGGGGGCCTTCCCGACACGTAACAACATGTCAGACCTAGAAAAACAAGCCATACAGTCACTTAAAAACAACAGGCATATAACTATTAAACCAGCAGATAAAGGAGGGGCCATAGTAATTATGAACCAAATAGACTACATCAGGGAAATCAGGAACCAACTGTCTGACACACAGACATATAGACAGATCACCAATGACCCCACGAGTGACATTAAAATGAAGATAGAGTCAACATTAAATGGATACTTAATTTCTAACACGACTGACCAAAAAACAGCAACATTCCTAATTAATCAACACCCTGTAACCCCGGTTTTCTACACCCTACCTAAAATACACAAATCCCTCAATAACCCTCCCGACAGGCCTATAGTTGCATCCACAGACTCCATCCTGTCCCCACTATCCATTTTTTTTGGAGAAAATCCTTACCCCTCTCACTAAACGAACCAGATCCTTTATTTTGGACACCAGTCACTTTTTGGAAATTATTAGAGTATTTTCCAACCTTCCACCACAGTGCATCCTAGCCACCTTTGATGTTAAAAGTCTGTACACATCTATACAACATTCCCTAGGCCTCCAAGCAGTTCAAAACCTCCTCAAAACTTCAGACTTGTCACAAAACTCACAATTATTTTGCCTTGATTTATTGACTATAGTCTTGTATAACAATTTTTTTTCTTTGGCGATCACTATTATTTGCAGATCTGCAGGACCGCTATGGGCTCAAATGTAGCACTAGCGTACGCAAATTCATATATGGACGCATTCGAATGCACCTTCATCTACATGAATGAGCTCTTCAGAGCTCATGTCAAGAGTTGGATCAGGTTCATAGACGATATCTTTTGTCTATGGGAAGGCACCCCTGAGAGTCTATCTTCCTTCCACAATTTTCTCAATTCAGTGAGACCTGAACTCCAGTTCACCCTGACTTGGGATTTGACTAAAATCTCATTCCTGGACACAATGGTCATCAAAAACGACACAGGTAAACTGGAGACAGACATTTTCACTAAATCTACTGACTCAAATAATCTTTTATTATATACCAGTTGTCACCCAAGATCTACCAAAAATAGTCTGCCCCGCTCCCAGTTTCAAAGGGTTAAAAGAATTGTGTCCGATAAGAACTTACTAGAAACCCGCCTCAATGAAATGTCAAACAAGTTTAAGGACAGAAACTACCCAGAACAACTCCTAAACACTGAAAAACAGAGAGCCTTAGAATCCACATCCTCCTGTAATACATCCATCAAACCTGAACGCATTCCGTTTGTACACACCCACCACCCGATAATGCCTAAACACTACAATATCATCAATAAACACTGGCCACTCCTCCACAGGGCATATCCTGATATTGAAGCCTTCAAAAATCCAGCACTTATGTGCAAAAGAAAACCGCCAAATCTTAGGAATCAATGGGTGAGGGCTGATATTGGTAGGCTAACGAAACAGCCCAAACAGAGCTTCATTGGCTCAAAACGAGTGGGGACTTACCCATGCCTGGGGTGTGCATGTTGTTCTAATGTTATCAAGGGTGAGGATGTCATCCACCCCCACTCTGGGAAGAGATACAAGGCTAAGGGTTTTTTCACATGCGATTCTAATTTTGTGGTGTATATAGTTAAGTGTCCCTGTGGCCTACTCTCTGTAAGTGAAACAACACAACACGTCCATGACCGTATATCAAGCCACAAATCCACAATTAGGTGCAAAAAAATGTGGATACCCATTCCAGAACATTTCATATCAGTCAAACACTCAGTTTCACAACTAAGATTCCAAGTTGTCGAACAGGTCGAGAGACCAAGAAGAGGTGGCGACCACAATAAAATACTTAGGGAGAGGGAAGCCTACTGGATACACACATTACAAACCCTTACGCCAAAGGGTCTCAACCGGGAATTGGATCTAACTACATAGGACACCGGGTTGAACTGCTGTATCTGCTGTACTCTGTCAGAAACTCCGTATTTTAATCTAAGAGTGTATAAATATACATGTATATGATATATTTGTAAACTTAGTGGTGGATAGATGTAGACATAGTAAATTAGAGCTATAACTTTAGTCCTAACCATTTACTATTTCTTACAGACGCACTGACCCGAGCATTATTCCTAACACCCGCCATGGGTAAGTTACAGCATTTTCCGTATTTATTTTTTATTTTTATTTTTATTTATTTTTTATTTATTTTTTATTTTTTATTATTTTTTATTTTTATTTTTATTTTATTTTTTAATTTTTAATTTTATTCTCATTTTCAATTTATTTTCTTCATTTTTCTTCATTTCATTATATTTTACTTTTATTTTCATTTCTGTTTACATCACCGTTTTCAGGATTTTGATTTCATTTTCAGTATTTTATTTTCAGTATCCTGTCACATCTACATTTGCAAGATTTTAGCATCATATCTCATCATTTTCATTATTTTCTTAATTATATTTATTTTATTTGATTTTATTTTATTTTTTATTTTGTATTTTTATTTTATTTTTGTAATTTTTGTCTATACAAGCTATTCAATATTCTTCTGCAGTCGGGGACCCTACTTCTATAAATTCAACCAGGGATGTTCCCTATTAGCTTTCACCACATACTATGTGCATCTTTTAAATAGTATAATCCCCATTCTTCCCCCCCCTCCCCTTCTGTTTTTGCCCCCTATGGATCTAATAGCAGCCTCTCGGGTAGCCCAACCCTTTCTTTTGTGCGGGCACCCATCTACATGGGACATAGAGAATCCATACATTCCTGGCGCTCCACCAGCACACACTGCGTGTGCGCAGTCTCTCAGGTATAGGCATTACCAGCCCACACTGCGCAGACGTCTGCAGGTATATTCAACGCGAATAGCGCATGCGCAGTTGCGCATTGCGGCCAGGTAGATACCAAACCTCACTTTCAGCACACTGTGCAGACGTCAGCAGATGATTCAACTAGCGCGAATCACGCAGCCAGATAGAGCCCAAGCCTCATTTTCAGTGTCCAGACTGCGCAGGCGCCTCCAGCACAGCGCGCACACCGCGCACCACCCCTCCCTTTGATGTACGCAGCCTCGCTATGCTACTATCAGGTGCTATAAATAGAAACACTGCCACCAATGCAGGCACACACTTCCATAGAAGCAGGATACCCCAGCACTGCGCCGAGAGGAGGTTAGTAGTCACTTCGTACCCCATACTACCACTTTACTATGTGGACAACACATTTCCTGACAAGGGGCTGTCCTTTTTTCTTTACCCGCAGCCCTTAAAGGGACCACACTTCATTTTTGTCTACTACCCGTTACACAGGTCAGTGCTTATGTGGTAATGCATACCAGTACACATCATGTCCACCACTAGGTGCCATTGAATTTGCCATTTAAATTACTTTACCATTATGTCTCCATTCCAAGTCTCTTTAATTATTATTAAAAATTACCTTACTAAACAGAGACCAAAGAGAGGATTTCAGTGCATTTATTGTACCTCATTAACTTTTCCTTGATAACAGGATCCATAAATTCTTAATGTTGATTGTAGATAGAGTTATATGTACATTTGTAAATTTTGATTGATGTGCCTTATTATATGTACATAGCACTAATTGTAGTTTGTGTTTACTTGCAGTTTGAGAAAGACCCGGAATAGGGTCGAAACGTTACTCCATTTACCTTATCCTACTGTGTGTGTATATATATTTATGTTTCAACACGTGTGAATAAATATATCACCTTTTGCAAGCCATATCCTGAGAGAGTGCGGCTGTTTTCTTGTTTATTAATCTGCGTGATTAGGCATACACTACCGTTCAAAAGTTTAGGGTCACCCAGACAATTTTGTGCTTTCCATAAAAACTCATACTTTTATTAATCAAATGAGTTGCAAAATGAATTGAAAATCTAATTTAGACATTGACAAGGTTCGAAAAATTGATTTTTATTTGAAATAATAATTTTCTCCTTCAAACTTTGCTTTCGTAAAAGAATTCTCCCTTTGCAGCAAATTGCAGTGAAATTGATGCCACTGTTATCGCCTGCCAATAATGTTTGGAAATGTGAACTCTCTTGGTTTGGTGTCCATCTGCTGGATTGGGTGTAGTGGAAGACCTGTCATTCCATATTATACTATCTATACTGTGGTGAAACTGATGCCACTTTGGTGGTGTCTGCCAATAATATTTGGAAATGTGAACACTCCTGGCTGGGTGTCCTTCTGCTGGATTGGGAGTAGTGGAAGACCAGTCGGACCTTATTATACTATGTAATAATAATAATAATAGTGTCTATTCTGTGGTGAAATTGATGCCACTTTGATAGTGTCTGCCACTAGTTTTTAAAAATGTGTAGACAACTGGTTGGGGCTCCTTCATGAGTTTTGACTGTAGCAGTAGGCCTCCGAGACCGTCAGGCCTCCACTTCTTTGGAATCAACTATCCATGTTACTATCCTTAAATTTTTCTGACATGGGCAGTCTACGAAACTGATATTTGTACTACCTGAGTGTGGCTCAGCATGAAAGCAGGTAGAGATGTTGCATGTGGTGTTAGGGCTCCCAGAGGCCTACACTGATCCCTCACCCACTTCATCTTACTGTGACATTCAATTGAAAGCTGTAAATGCTGTCTCAGACCCCGATACCTCATGCCTGGCTGATTGCTGCAGTGCCATGCTACAATTTGTACTGTGAATTGAGGCCACTTTCCTAATGTCTGTCCCTCATTTGATGTTTTGGCAGCATTAGAGTCAGTTATAAGGTGTTGTGCATGCGTTTGTTTTTTCCTCCCATTAACATGAATGGTGTTCAGTTATGCTTGGTGAATATACGACAAATTAATAGGCGAATATTGCAAATTTGGTGATCGTAATCTGAACTGAACATTGAAATATTCACTCATCTGTACAATGTGTTCAGAATTATTAGGCAAGTTGTATTTTAGAGGATTATTTTTTATTATTGATCAACAACTATGTTCTCAATCAACCCAAAAGACTCATAAATATCAAAGCTTTATATTTTTGGAAGTTGGAGTGTTTTTTTTTTTTAAGATTTGGCTATCTTAGGAGCATATCTGTATGTGCAGGTAACTATTACTGTGCAGAATTATTAGGCAACTTAATAAAAACCAAATATATCCCTATCTCACTTGCTTATTTTCACCAGGTAAACCAATATGACTGCACATATTGCTCTCATTTTTCATATTTCTAGTGCAGTAATGCAGTTCAGTTTTCATGTTTCATGTTTGCATGTTTCAGCGCTGCAGTGTGCTGCCTTATTTACTTGACTGTATATAAGTTGGTGACTCTAGGTTCAGCACCTGTTCACACTTAGTCTATGTTTGGATGTGACGGTCAGTTTTTTGAAATGTATTCTTTAGCCTTCTGACTGAGCACTCCGCCTCTTAGCCACAGGTGTTTTAATCGCAACAGGTCCATTACCCCTCCACAGAGAGAGAGAATGTTAGTCTAAGAAGAGGTTTCACTGGTACCCATTCAGATGGAGACGTTTATTCTCAGCGAGGAAAGGAAAGCGTAGGACCTGGTATACGAGAGATGCCCTAAAGTGGCTACCAGGTACACATAAAATTGGCCTTTTTTATGCGCTAAACGCTCTAATTTTTCATATTTCTAGTGCAGTAATGCAGTTCAGTTTTCATGTTTCATGTTTGCATGTTTCAGCGCTGCAGTGTGCTGCCTTATTTACTTGACTGTATTTGAGTTGGTGACTCTAGGTTCAGCGCCTGTACACACTTAGTCTATGTTTGGATGTGACGGTCAGTTTTTTGAAATGTATTCTTTGACTCGTATTTTGGGGACCATTTTTGATCTGTATTTGACAGGAAGCTGTTGTAAATTGGATTTTGGGCTCCCCCGGTGGCCACTGGTGGAATTGAACTTGTGTGCATCATCCCCTCTGTTCACCTGTTCCCATCAGGATGTGGGAGTCGCTATTTAACCTTGCTCCTCTGTCACTTCCATGCCGGTCAACATTGTAATCAGAAGCCTTTCTGTGCATGTTCCTGCTACCAGACAACTTCCAGCTAAGTCGGACTTTTGTCCTTGTTTGTTTTTTGCATTTTGTTCCAGTTCACAGCTGCAGTTTCGTTTCTGTGTCTGGAAGGCTCTTGTGATCTGAAATTGCCACTCTGATGTTATGAGTTAATACTAGAGTCTTAAAGTAATTTCAGGATGGTGTATTGATAGGGTTTTCAGCTGACCATGAAAGTACCCTTTCTGTCTTCTCGCTATCTAGTAAGCGGACCTCGATTTTGCTAAACCTATTTTCATACTACGTTTGTCATTTTCATCTTAAATCACCGCCAATATATGTGGGGGCCTCTGTCTGCCTTTCGGGGAAATTTCTCTAGAGGTGAGCCAGGACTATATTTTCCTCTGCCAGGATTAGTTAGTCCTCCGGCCGGCGCTGGGCGTCTAGGGATAAAACGCAGGCTACGCTACCCGGCTACTGTTAGTTGTGCGGCAGGTTTAGTTCATGGTCAGTTTAAGTTTCCATCCTTCCAAGAGCTAGTTCCTATGTATGCTGGGCTATGTTCTCTTGCCATTGAGAACCATAACAGTTTGACCGGCCCACAAAGGGTTAAATTAATTGGCAGAGAAAGGAGAGAAAAAAGAAGTCTGCTGAAAAATTTTTTTTTTTTTTTTTCCTTCAGTTCTGAGTGTGCTTTCAATTGAATCACTTGCAAGTCTGCCTATATTGCAGCCTTCCTCTCTCTCTCTCCTTCTAATCCTGGAATGGCTCTGTGTTCACCTGTTTAAAATGGATATTCAGAGTTTAGCTGCAGGTTTGAATAATCTCACCACGAAAGTTCAAAATTTACAAGATTTTGTTGTTCATGTTCCTATATCTGAACCTAGAATTCCTTTGCCTGAATTTTTCTCGGGGAATAGATCTTGCTTTCAAAATTTCAAAAATAATTGCAAGTTGTTTTTGTCCCTGAAATCTCGCTCTGCTGGAGATCCTGCTCAGCAGGTCAGGATTGTGATTTCCTTGCTCCGGGGCGACCCTCAAGATTGGGCTTTTGCATTGGCTCCAGGGGATCCTGCGTTGCTCAATGTGGATGCGTTTTTTCTGGCCTTGGGGTTGCTTTATGAGGAACCTCATTTAGAGCTTCAGGTGGAAAAAGCCTTGATGTCCCTATCTCAGGGGCAAGATGAAGTTGAAATATACTGCTAAAAATTCCGTAAATGGTCTGTGCTTACTCAGTGGAATGAGTGCGCCCTGGCGGCGAATTTCAGAGAGGGTCTCTCTGATGCCGTTAAGGATGTTATGGTGGGGTTCCCTGTGCCTGCGGGTCTGAATGAGTCCATGACAATGGCTATCCAGATCGATAGACGTCTGCGGGAGCGCAAACCTGTGCACCATTTGGCGGTGTCTACTGAGAAGACGCCAGAGAATATGCAATGTGATAGAATTCTGTCCAGAAGCGAACGGCAGAATTTTAGACGAAAAAATGGGTTGTGCTTTTATTGTGGTGATTCAACTCATGTTATATCAGCATGCTCTAAGCGTACTAAGAAGCTTGATAAGTCAGTTTCAATTGGCACTTTTCAGTCTAAGTTTATTCTATCTGTGACCCTGATTTGTTCTTTATCATCTATTACCGCGGATGCCTATGTCGACTCTGGCGCCGCTTTGAGTCTTATGGATTGGTCCTTAGCCAAACGCTGTGGGTATGATTTAGAGCCTCTTGAAACTCCTATACCTCTGAAGGGGATTGACTCCACCCCATTGGCTAGTAATAAACCACAATACTGGACACAAGTAACTATGCGAATTAATCCGGATCATCAGGAGATTATTCGCTTTCTTGTGCTGTATAATCTACATGATGTGTTGGTGCTTGGATTGCCATGGCTGCAATCTCATAACCCAGTCCTCGACTGGAACGCTATGTCTGTGTTAAGCTGGGGATGTAAGGGGATGCATGGGGAAGTACCTTTGGTTTCCATTTCGTCATCTATTCCCTCTGAGATTCCTGAATTCTTGTCTGACTATCGTGACGTTTTTGAAGAACCTAAGCTTGGTTCATTACCTCCGCACCGGGAGTGCGATTGTGCCATAGATTTGATTCCGGGTAGTAAATACCCTAAGGATCGTTTATTTAATCTGTCTGTGCCTGAACATGCTGCTATGCGAGAATATATAAAGGAGTCCTTGGAAAAGGGACATATTCGTCCTTCGTCATCTCCCTTAGGAGCCGGTTTTTTCTTTGTGTCTAAGAAAGATGGCTCTTTGAGGCCGTGTATTGATTATCGGCTTTTGAATAAAATCACGGTTAAATATCAATATCCGTTGCCACTGCTGACTGATTTGTTTGCTCGCATAAAGGGGGCCAAGTGGTTCTCTAAGATAGATCTCCGTGGGGCGTATAATTTGGTGCGAATTAAGCAGGGGGATGAGTGGAAAACCGCATTTAATACGCCCGAGGGCCACTTTGAGTATTTGGTGATGCCTTTTGGCCTTTCAAATGCCCCTTCAGTCTTTCAGTCCTTTATGCATGACATTTTCCGTGATTATTTGGATAAATTTATGATCGTGTATCTGGATGATATTCTGATTTTTTCGGATGACTGGGACTCTCATGTCCAGCAGGTCAGGAGGGTTTTTCAGGTTTTGCGGTCTAATTCCTTGTGTGTGAAGGGTTCTAAGTGCGTTTTTGGGGTTCAAAAGATTTCCTTCTTGGGATACATTTTTTCCCCCTCTTCCATCGAGATGGATCCTGTCAAGGTTCGGGCTATTTGTGATTGGACGCATCCCTCTTCTCTTAAGAGTCTTCAGAAATTTTTGGGCTTTGCTAACTTTTATCGTCGATTTATTGCTGGTTTTTCTGATGTTGTTAAACCATTGACTGATTTGACTAAGAAGGGTGCTGATGTTGCTGATTGGTCCCCTGCTGCTGTGGAGGCCTTTCGGGAGCTTAAGCGCCGCTTTTCTTCCGCCCCTGTGTTGCGTCAGCCTGATGTTGCTCTTCCTTTTCAGGTTGAGGTCGACGCTTCTGAAATCGGAGCTGGGGCGGTTTTGTCGCAAAGAAGTTCCGACTGCTCCGTGATGAAACCTTGTGCTTTTTTTTCTCGTAAATTTTCGCCCGCCGAGCGGAATTATGATATTGGGAATCGAGAGCTTTTGGCCATGAAGTGGGCTTTTGAGGAGTGGCGTCATTGGCTTGAGGGGGCTAGACATCAGGTGGTGGTATTGACCGACCACAAAAATTTAATTTATCTTGAGTCCGCCAGACGCCTGAATCCTAGACAGGCGCGCTGGTCGTTGTTTTTCTCTCGGTTTAATTTTGTGGTGTCATACCTACCGGGTTCTAAGAATGTTAAGGCGGATGCCCTTTCTAGGAGTTTTGAGCCTGACTCCCCTGGTAATTCTGATCCTACAGGTATCCTTAAGGATGGAGTGATATTGTCTGCCGTTTCTCCAGACCTGCGGCGGGCCTTGCAGGATTTTCAGGCGGATAGACCTGATCGTTGCCCACCTGGTAGACTGTTTGTTCCTGATGATTGGACCAGTAAAGTCATTTCTGAGGTTCATTCTTCTGCGTTGGCAGGTCATCCTGGAATCTTTGGTACCAGGGATTTGGTGGCAAGGTCCTTCTGGTGGCCTTCCCTGTCACGAGATGTACGAGGCTTTGTGCAGTCTTGTGACGTTTGTGCTCGGGCCAAGCCTTGTTGTTCTCGGGCTAGTGGATTGTTGTTGCCCTTGCCTATCCCGAAGAGGCCTTGGACGCACATCTCGATGGATTTTATTTCGGATCTTCCTGTTTCTCAGAAGATGTCTGTCATCTGGGTGGTGTGTGACCGTTTCTCTAAGATGGTCCATTTGGTTCCCCTGCCTAAGTTGCCTTCTTCTTCCGAGTTGGTTCCTCTGTTTTTTCAAAATGTGGTTCGTTTGCATGGTATTCCGGAGAATATCGTTTCTGACAGAGGAACCCAATTCGTGTCTAGATTTTGGCGGGCATTCTGTGCTAGGATGGGCATAGATTTGTCTTTCTCGTCTGCTTTCCATCCTCAGACTAATGGCCAGACCGAGCGGACGAATCAGACTTTGGAGACATATTTGAGGTGTTTTGTGTCTGCAGATCAGGATGATTGGGTTGCTTTTTTGCCTTTAGCGGAGTTTGCCCTCAATAATCGGGCCAGCTCTGCCACCTTGGTGTCTCCTTTTTTCTGTAATTCGGGGTTTCATCCTCGATTTTCCTCCGGTCAGGTGGAATCTTCGGATTGTCCTGGAGTGGATGCTGTGGTGGAGAGGTTGCATCAGATTTGGGGGCAGGTGGTGGACAATTTGAAGTTGTCCCAGGAGAAGACTCAGCTTTTTGCCAACCGCCGGCGTCGGGTTGGTCCTCGGCTTTGTGTCGGGGACTTGGTGTGGTTGTCTTCTCGTTTTGTCCCTATGAGGGTTTCTTCTCCTAAGTTTAAGCCTCGGTTCATCGGCCCGTACAAGATATTGGAGATTCTTAACCCTGTGTCCTTCCGTTTGGACCTCCCTGCATCTTTTTCTATTCATAATGTTTTTCATCGGTCATTGTTGCGCAGGTATGAGGTACCGGTTGTGCCTTCCGTTGAGCCTCCTGCTCCGGTGTTGGTTGAGGGCGAGTTGGAGTACGTTGTGGAAAAAATCTTGGACTCCCGTGTTTCCAGACGGAAACTCCAGTATCTGGTCAAATGGAAGGGATACGGTCAGGAGGATAATTCTTGGGTGACTGCCTCTGATGTTCATGCCTCCGATCTGGTCCGTGCCTTTCATAGGGCTCATCCTGATCGCCCTGGTGGTTCTGGTGAGGGTTCGGTGCCCCCTCCTTGAGGGGGGGGTACTGTTGTAAATTGGATTTTGGGCTCCCCCGGTGGCCACTGGTGGAATTGAACTTGTGTGCATCATCCCCTCTGTTCACCTGTTCCCATCAGGATGTGGGAGTCGCTATTTAACCTTGCTCCTCTGTCACTTCCATGCCGGTCAACATTGTAATCAGAAGCCTTTCTGTGCATGTTCCTGCTACCAGACAACTTCCAGCTAAGTCGGACTTTTGTCCTTGTTTGTTTTTTGCATTTTGTTCCAGTTCACAGCTGCAGTTTCGTTTCTGTGTCTGGAAGGCTCTTGTGATCTGAAATTGCCACTCTGATGTTATGAGTTAATACTAGAGTCTTAAAGTAATTTCAGGATGGTGTATTGATAGGGTTTTCAGCTGACCATGAAAGTACCCTTTCTGTCTTCCCGCTATCTAGTAAGCGGACCTCGATTTTGCTAAACCTATTTTCATACTACGTTTGTCATTTTCATCTTAAATCACCGCCAATATATGTGGGGGCCTCTGTCTGCCTTTCGGGGAAATTTCTCTAGAGGTGAGCCAGGACTATATTTTCCTCTGCCAGGATTAGTTAGTCCTCCGGCCGGCGCTGGGCGTCTAGGGATAAAACGCAGGCTACGCTACCCGGCTACTGTTAGTTGTGCGGCAGGTTTAGTTCATGGTCAGTTTAAGTTTCCATCCTTCCAAGAGCTAGTTCCTATGTATGCTGGGCTATGTTCTCTTGCCATTGAGAACCATAACAGGAAGCATCATCATTAATTAATTTTTTTGTGAAATACTGTTGGATTTTTATGATATAAATAAAGTATATATTTTAACAATACATTCTTTTGCCTGTCCATTATGGTGGGAGGTTTGGTATATAGATTGTAATTGAATGTGTTTCTTTGCTATCATAAATTTAATGGACTAAAATGTATACATGGATGACTATGAACTGTGCAGTATATTATATAGAGGACTATGGGGGTGCATTATATTATAAAGAGGACTATGGGGTGCATAATACTTCTTATATGGATCCCCATGACTTCTATGTAAGCCCCTGATGAGTATAATGGTTTATTTTGTTTCATACATTACAGAACAATGGCAGAACGGGGGACAAATATATACCAGAATGGGGGACCGGATAGTTACGCCACTGAGGTCAGACTATACAACATTGCAACAAAGCTATAGTGTGCGAAATTAATAGGAAAATGTGAATTTGGGTGGAAAATATTTTGGCATGGTGGGGGGGAGGGGGCCCCATTTGAAAGTTCGCACCGGGGCCCATCACTTTGTAGTTACGCCACTGAGTAGGACAACACGTATAAAAAGTATCATGTGATCAAAATACAGCTTGCCTAATAATTCTGCACACGGTGTAGTGAAGACATCTCCTGCTGCGCCTGAGACTGTTTTAGTATTTCCTCCATCTTGTCAGCAGGCCTGGGCTCCAGTGTTGCAAGCTTAATAACTGACATGCAGCTTCCTTTAGGTATGCTTCAGGTCACACATTCTCTACCATATGTAATTCAGCGGGGTTTGTGCCGTGGGACAGATAGGCAGGGACGACAGAAAGTTCAACATAAATGATGTCTTTATTTTCAGAACTTACGCATAGGAGTGATGTCCTATGGATCCCAGTCGTGTTTCCACAAACACAGTCCAGAGCTCAAAACCCATTGCCGTGGACAATGGCACTGCCTTGTCTTTTGGGCTCATCAGCCGCCTGGAAGTCCTTCGCTCTGTGATAGCTTTACACAGACCTGGGTTGCACAGAGACACCTGCTTTGCAGCTTGGAAACTTCAACACTGACACACCCAAGGCAAAACTGACAGATTTAAATGGAATCGTGGCCATAGAGCCACTTCCAAAACCTAGAGTGGAGAGAGGGATTCGCCCCACTACAAAACCTGCAAATCCTTCTAAAAATAATAGCTCTTAACAATTTTTCTTAAAAATCTGACTGAGTTACTACTTAGACCCAATGCATTCTTTCTTTTATTTTGCCTTGTGACTCACAGGCATCCTGCTGTGAGCACAAGGCACTCCAGTGGGTTTAATCTGACTCAGTCTGCATTCTGTGGGACACTATTGATCCTCATATGTGATCCCCCTCACTGGCTAACATATCCCCCCCTGTTCAAAACTTGTGGGGTTGAGCACTTGTCACCATACAGGGTGCCCATGACAAGGCATCCACATTCCCTTGCACCTTCCCTGCACGATGTTCCATGGTAAAATTGAAACAAGAACCATTGGGTCACCGATCATTCCTCTCCTTGGCATTTCTCATCCAGACCAATAGTGAATGAACTGCCACAAATGGCCGACCGAGCAAATAATAGCATCACTACTTGGAGCCAGTCCATTCCTTCTTTTATTTTGCCTTGTGACTCACAGGCGACCTGCTGTGAACACAAGGCACTCCGGCGGGTTTAATCGGACTCCGTCCGCATTCTGGGGAACACATATCGACCCTCACATATGATCCCCCTCACTGCCTCACAATATATATTTTCTCATTTTTTACATTGTAAAAATTACAAAAAGAAAAATGGGCTGATGAGGGGTGCTCAAACTTTTACATGTCCCTTTACATTTTCTCTGAAACACTGGACCCTTTCAAAGAATAATATACCTGGCTGTAATCATGCAGCCAAGCTTTGATTCATGCTACCTGCAGTTCGGACAGGATAAGTCTGATGACAGGTTCCCTATATCTTGATTCTTTATACTCCTGTGCCAAGAACGAATATGTGGATTGAAGAGAATTTACGTAAATGTAAAATGACAGGTATAGACACTAGAGGGCAATATTGTACTAGAAATAAGAGAGAGCATGTTCCTGTTTATATTAGAGGACTTTGAAAATGTTGTACATTTTTAGACACACTAGTTGCTGAGCTAAAGGCAATTATTGAAGGTGTCAATAAAATTTTCTTGTCATTCAATGCACATTACTTTAGATCCATGACTGATGACTGATGCTGTTCTGTCAGTTTTAACCGGTCCAGTCACTCTCTGATCTCTCGTATTAACAAAATGTTTTCGGCTACGGAGTCTCCTCCAGGTTCCTTGGGCTTAATTTTATGAATGCTCCTGAGACCATTTCATGGAAAAATTGAGCAGTTTATGAAATACTCATATTTCGCTGGGCCCTAACAAGCATTCTATGGTAACAGTGATTTAGATAGAACTTTCTTTTTCACTATAATTTCTTGTCAAATTTTTGACCATGTATTATTGTGTTTTGTTGTTGATGTGGACAACTGACAGTAATATCTATGTGTGTCTGTTGGTGACAGTGTTATAGAATTGTTTTTGCATTTATAAGAAACAGCCTCCACTCATCTGGGAAGACTTTTACAAAGTCCACATTGTGTCTCTGAAAATTTCAGTCCATTCAGGCAAAGGATCATTTCACGGGTAAGGAATAGAGATGATGGGACCCATGGAAGTTCAGGTTCTAGTAATCGGCCGAAGGTTAGTCCAAAGTTCGATTCAGGTAACAAACAGTTTCCGAACTTGAACCTGAACCCGAAACCTGTTGAAATCAATGGGGCCCCGAACTTTGGAGCTGCAAAATTTTTCTCTCTCTCCACATGAGCTGAAGCTGTCTACTTTGATTTAGGCACTAGAGAAACAATTTCCTGAGTTTTTGTGCATGACCATATCTCCTTTAAAGATCTTCCCATTGACCACTTGTTGCTAGATGCAGCAGCAATTCGGAACTTCGGGACCAACCATTTTAGAAAAGAATGAGCCAAGACAGTAAACAAAAATAAACTGTAGTTTACTGGTGAAACTCATGGAATGTATGTAGCAGATACTAAGCTTGTTCTTTGCATTTGCTTTACACAGAGGTTCACATATTGTGGTAACAGGGTGCTGCACAATTCTTGCGAGAAACGTTTCAGAGTTACAGGATAATTGAACAGGCACACCACTTTCTAGCTTGTCTTCCTTCCATCCACAGCTCACTTTGGTTCAGTACTAGTGATGAGCGAATATACTCGTTACTCGAGATTTCCCGAGCATGCTTGGGGGTCCTCCGAGTATTTTTTAGTGCTCGGAGATTTAGTTTTCATCGCTGCAGCTGAATGATTTACATCTGTTAGCCAGCATAAGTACATGTGGGGATTCCCTAGCAACAAGGCATTTTCCTTTTCGCTCCCCTCCTTCCCAGAGCCATAACTTTTTTATTTTTCCATCAATATATCCATGTGGAGGCTTATTTTTTGCAGGACGAGTTGTACTTTTGAACTATACCATTTGTTTTCCAATGTCGTGTACTAGAAAACAGGAAAAAAATTCCAAGTGCCGTGAAATTGCAAAAAAAAAGTGCAATCCCACACTTGTTTTTTGTTTGGCTTTTTTGCTAGGTTTACTAAATGCCAAAACTGACCTGCTGTTATGATTCTCCAGGTCATTATGAGTTCATAGACACCAAACATGTCTAGGTTCTTTTTATGTACGTGGTGAAAAAAAAATTCCTAACTTTGCTTAAAAAAAATTGCACAATTTTCTGATACCAGTAGAGTCTCCATTTTTTGTGATCTTGGGCTTGGTGAAAGCTTATTCTTTGTGCGCCAAGCTGACATTTTTATTAATACCATTTTGGTGCAGATAACGTTCTTTTGTTTGCCCATTATTGCATTTTAATGCAATGTCGCAGCGAACAAAAAAACCTAATTTTGGTTTTGACATTTTTTCTTGCTATGCAGTTTAGCGATCAGGTTAATCCTTTTTTTTATTGCTAGATCGGGCGATTCTGAACTCGGCGATACCAAATATGTGTATGTTTGATTTTTTTTTTTTATTGTTTTATTTTGAACTAGCTGTACTACCCAGCTTTGCCTGGGTTAATAACTGCTGTTAGCAAAATAGAATGTGTTAACAAAAATGTATTCTGCACACAAAAACCACAAAACAAATAGATAGAAATGTAATTATTAAAAGGCAAAAACTAAGCTAATAGAAGAATTTCACAACATATATTAGCTTTGTTATACTGAGAATGTCCTTTGCTGCCTATATTAACCAATCAGAGCTCAGATTAATTAACTGTAGCAAAATAGAAGCTGAGCTGTGATTGGTTGCTATTGGCAGCCTGACAAAATCCCCAGCCAACAGGAAGCCCTCCCCCCTGGCAGTATATATTAGCTCACACATACACATAATAGACAGGTCATGTGACTGACAGCTGCAGTTTTTCCTATATGGTACATTTGTTGCTCTTGTAGTTTGTCTGCTTATTAATACAATTTTTATTTTTGAAGGATAATACCAGACTTGTGTGTGTTTCAGGGCGAGTTTCATGTGTCAAGTTGAGTGTGTTGAGTTGCGAGTGGCGACATGCATGTAGCGACTTTTGTGAGATGAGTTTTGTGTGGTGACATGCGTGTAGCAAACTTTTTATTTGTCGAGTTGCATGGGACAGGTTAGTGTAGCAAGTTGTGTGCAGCAAGTTTGGCGCATGGCGAGTTTTGCGCGTGGTGAGTTTATGTGTGGTGCGTTTTGAGTATGTGCAAGTTTTGTGTGAGGCAACTTTTGCATGTGTTGCAACTTTTGTGCATGTGGCAATTTTTCCACGTGTGCAAGTTTTGCCCGTGTGGCGAGTTTTGTGTGAGCCTAGTTTTGCATGTAGCGAATTTTGCGCGTGGCGAGTTTTGAGTGGCGACTTTTGTGTTTCAACTTTTATGTGGCAAGGTTGGTGAAATGTGTGCTGAGGGTGGTATATGTGTTCAAGCATGTGGTAGTGTGTGGCGCATTTTGTGTGTGTGTTCATATCCCCGTGTGTGGTGAGTATCCCATGTCGGTGCCCCACCTTAGCTACTGTACGGTATATACTCTTTGGCGCCATCGCTCTCATTCTTTAAGTCCCCCTTGTTCACATCTGGCAGCTGTCAATTTGCCTCCAACACTTTTCCTTTCACTTTTTCCCCATTATGTAGATAGGGGTAAAATTGTTTGGTGAATTAGAATGCGCGGGGTTAAAATTTCACCTCACAACATAGCCTATGAGGATCTCAGGGTCCAGACGTGTGACTGTGCAAAATTTTGTGGCTGTAGCTGCGACGGTGCAGATGCCAATCCCAGACATACACATACATACATATGCAGCGCCCCAGAGTCCTGGTCGTTGCAGTGATGTCGCTCTACCACTAAGGATAGTGATGTTACGTCTGATTGCACTAAAGGAGTTCACCTAACCAGGCATCACAGTCACACATTTCACTTCACACTCTGGCCACCAGGGGGAGCAAAGGGTTCTATGTATTAGGCCACTCCTCACACTCTGGTAAAACTGGGGGTTGGATAGGAAGTTAGGGAGAAGCTGACTGGGTTTTGCCCCGGCAACATCCTGTGAGAGAGGGAGTTCCTGGGAAGATTCAGGGGGGTCTCTGTCGGGGGTGGGATCCTGACAGTGGCCTAGCGAAAAGGACAGATCGTTACGGAGCCGCGCCTCCACCCGTTGCGGTGGCATCTTAAGAAAGGACACGAAGCGAGGTTTATTGTGGAGAAGTGAGAAATGAGATCACAGCACAAAGGAGAATAGAACCAGTAGGAGTCGTGCCCTAAGATCGTGGCAACATCCTACTGAGGCGCGTAGCCGGTGGCCGGAACGCCGAGGAAGTATTGGGCTCTACGCATTACTTCAAACAGCGGCAGGACAGTTAACTTTAGGTTGGCTGTCTCACCTAAATCACCTAAGCAGACAACGGAGGCAATTGTGGGAGAGGGGCGTCTCTAGGGTCCCTATAAAATAACTCCAGGCCTACCCCGTCATACAGGTGATGGGGAAATCAGGGACCACCTTACTTGAATCTCATAATTCATATACATGACTGTTAGGAATATGTCTTGACATGTCTGAAGACTTCTGCTAAATCATACCTGCTGACTGCTAATTAATATTGTTGATTAGGTCTAATAAAGATGAGACTTAGACCTTTAGCTTGTGACATGGCTAAACTCAAGTTACCCCTTATGTAAGACTCACCTGACCAGCAAGATGACCTTATTAGGGATTAGACCTGATATCTTAAGAATGATTTCATATGTAATAAACAGCTGATTGGCGCTCGGACATAATGTATACGCCTACTCAAATGTGTATATAAGTTCATGTCTTAATAAACCAGGTTTATGGCCTGATCAGATACCACATCTGTCTGTGTCCATCACTTTCCGGAAAGGTTCCTCCAATTCGGCAGCCATCCAATATTCCAGACGGGTCTGACTTGCAGACCACCCCAACATATTTGGCGTCCCTTTGGGTGGGCGGCCACAACAGGAGACCGTCAATATCTGGAAGCCGGCATCACGTAGACCTGAGACCAGGACACACAGACAACATCACCGGTGAAGGTAAGAACCTTTAGCTTCTTACAAACTCTCTCTGTGTCTTCCTCTGTCTCAGTAAACTGCAAGCCGGCCTCCGAGGTATGTTATAGTTGGTCTACCTTACAAGGCCGTCCTTATTGGCAAAGAACCGTAGAATATCCTAGTGATACTTAAAAGGCATATTGGATTGGTTAATTTTATGTGCTGCTATACCTGTTGTCTGTCTTGTTACTTGTTCAGTATATGACTGAAGATTGGCTGACTGTGTGAATTTGCCCTTGAGGAGACGTCCTCTGGGGACAGGTGTGATAGAGGTACGGTATAAAAACCGGGCTGAATCGGGTCAGGGTCTTTGCAGTTCCCAACAGCGACTCCCAGTGGGCACTTTGGGTCAGAGGCCAGTATCACGTCCGTCTGTCTGTCTTATGTGTGCATAGATGCTGCCCACCACCTAGATGGTGCTAGTAGATCGAGAGATAGTTTTCATCACATTACTCTGCCTAGCGTTAGTTAGTTATGTTCTCTGGTTAGTGTTCAGAGTCTCTGTGTATGTCAGATTAAGTCAGAGACAGGTGCCCTAAGGTAGACAAGGCCTGCGTTGGATTAGTGTGTGACGCTGCGGCGGTCACATAGGGCCAAAACACTAATCATTAATCCCCACATGACGGCATACGCTGCCAAGGAGAAGGGGAATTGCGTTTCTACACACCTTACCTGTGAAAAACAGGATAGGTTAGGAAGTGTAGATAAGGGAATTGCGTTTCGAGCACACCAAACACTGTGACGTAGGTGTTGGTCAAGAAGTTGCTACGAGTTAGAGGCCATGAGGAGTGGGCACCTTTAGAGACTACACATGAGTAGAGTAGTTAGTTGTCAGCGTAACCAGAGAACGTAGAGTCTTCGGCAGATAACAGAGAGCAGAGGACAGGTGTAGGCAGATAACAGAGAAGCACTAGCACAGGCTGAAGTGATATCAGGCAGCAAGGAAGGGCAGGTCAGAGTACACAGATAAGGAAAAGATAGTGACAGCCACTTAGCAGCTGAGTGAATAAATGTGTATGTCAGAGAGTGATTGATATATGAGACTCCTTGCTTGTTCTCGCATGATGTGTGTATCCATAAGGATTTACAAATAAGAATCCTGCGTGTATAAGGGAGTCCAAACTAGGTGTGGTCTTTTGGTCAATTGGTACCGAGACAAAACATAGGAACGCTAGTAGTTAAAACACATAGTCACATGTGTATGATGAGCTGAAACCAAATATTTGTTACCTGGCTAACTGATATTTGGGGAGGCTGTAAGTGAACAATTGTGCTGAATGATCTGCAGAGTGTGCTAGAGAATAGAGGGTCAAGTTTTTCAGACCAAGTATATATGTGTTAGAAATAGAGCTCATTTCTGAACACATAGGTCCGTATATAGGTTTTTGATGCTTTTTGTTGTATGGACAATAGTACCCAAGATTGTGGACATCCTTTGAGATACGTTAATTTATATTGTCCTGAAGGTTTTGCTTTTGTTTTTCTGGGACTCTTTGTATTTGTATGGTGTATAGGAATTAGGATTACTTGTAATCTTGTAAAGAACCGACCCCCAGCACAAATTTTGTAAATGTCTTGCCCTGATTGCAAAGTAGGGTTGATGCTGGCTATCTCGCCAGAAGGATGGAGAATTGTAAAAATAGTGGAACCCGGTTATAACCAGGAGTACACTGGGTTCGGACCTCTGTCACATAGTTTCCCTGAATTGAAGTGTTTCCGTCTTAACGGTCACGGGGCAATTCTGTTTAGTCCAGGAACCTTGCTGAGTCAAATAGAAGACAATAATCTCTGGTACCCCAATGACGTACCATTCAGGTGTCCCCTGAATAGAGGGCACCCTGAGGATTATGTCCAGGTTGCTAGACACTTTGCTTATCCATGTGGATTTGATGTGGATGAGCTGGTTGTTCCTGTCATGCAGCCAGATCAATAGAGGGTGAAGTCATGTTGATTTAGAAGGAAAGAGCATGTTGATAAGAAGGAACAACTGCAATGATGATCGCAAGTGTGTTTTAGATAAGACCGCCTAGCAAGGTACGAAAACTTGGCATTCTGCCAACTGTCCAAAATTTGCACGTAGGTTCTATACCCCAAGTATATGCTACCCTATTACCAGATTTTTCTGTTTTTGCTTAGTTCATAAGTTGTTGAAGTTTCAAATTTTTGGCTCCCCGCCAGCTAAAAACTTTTTCTTAGTTGAATCCAGCTACTCTCCTGCACTGAGGTAGTGGATTCAAAAGGGGGGAGGAGTACTAGTAAAGTACTGTATTTTCGCTGTTCTCTGTTGATTTTGTAAGATTGTGTAGCCCTTATGGCTCAAGAAGTAAATGCAGATTTCTCACATGTCTCGCGTGTACCTCTCAGTAATCCAGATGTTAAGCTTTTTGTAGATGGTGGAAGGAGCATTGGGAAGGATGGACGGCTCTACGCTGGGTATACGGTGGTCACACAGCATGAGGTAATAAAATCACAACCACTCCCTCCTCGCATGTCCACAAGAGAGGTGGAGCTGGTGGCACTCATTGAGGCGCTTAGAGGGGCACAAGGGAAAAGATACAATGTTTATGTAACGTCAGGATATCTTCTGAAAGTGACCCATGAGTTTGGCCCCACATGGAGGGCAAGAGGTTTTCTTACAGACACAATGACTCCTGTCAAACACTGGTACCTCATTAAGCAGGTGATGGACGCACTATTGCTCCTGAAAGAGGTTGCCATAGTTGAGCTGAGGACACACTGGAGGCTCTCTACCAACAAGGCACGAGGCAAGGACAAGAAGAACAAAGCAGCCAAGGAAGCTGCAGGAATGCACAGGCGACACGAGACCTCTGCGGCCGCCCCACTTACTATGGTAAGCACGGAGTATAACCTGTTAACTGTAAGTATCTTGCAGGCTCTGACTTGGGCATCCACAGGGGAGGAGTCGAGGATCTGGTTGCAGAGTGATACCCGTCACCATGCAGGTTTGTGGAAGGTGGAACAGCAGGTGTGTCTGCCAAGGTCTTTGAACTCTGTGGTGGCCCAAGAGGCTCACAAACCGACGCACCGGTCCAAGGATATATGTGCCATGGTAGATGAGAGGGTCACTCACAACTTCATAATGCTCCCCTTTGGGTTCTGCTCAGGCATGTACCCCATTGCACAACACAGGTAGTATAGGCAATGCACCACATACACATGCCCAAGCCTCTCTTCTCGTCCCAATGACTGCGAACTGACTGCATACAACTACCCTCAGGTAGGAATGTATGTGCCCGTGTGTGTTGATCTCTTCCCAGGGTATCCAGAAGCCTTCCAGATGCCAAAAAGCTGCGGCAGCAGGGAGGTAATACAAAATGTTGTGCATCTAAGGCCGCATGGGAGAATGTCCCCTCTCAGACAACCTTGTAGCTGCGTCTAGAGCCACAAGGAGAGACTGTTGCTTATGCATGAATAAGTTTTGATTCTGTTCCAGGAGGTTGTGTAGTGATCCAAAGACACGCAAGGAAACCACTGGAGCTGGAATCTCACGGTTCTCCCACCACAGCTACACCATTGGAGGGAAGACCCTGCGTGGAATCATGCAAGCCAGTGTATGGTCCGGGAGTGGAAGAGTGATGTCCCTGCTCCTGATAATATCAACAGTCTCATCCCAAGAAGGACGGATACCCATGCTAGTTAATGATGCCGCCGGGATACCAACAATTTGGTTTGATGCCGTGGGAAAATCTGTGACTTTTAGATTTGACTTTTGTAGGATAGTAGAATGTCAATGGAATCTTAAATTTGGGAAAAAGAGCAGTAATCCCAGTTATAAATTCTTAACAACAATTGAAGGGGCGGTGGTATATATCTGTGTAACCAGACCAGGGAATGAGAACTGTGCTTCATGGTCTGATGTAGCTTGGAATACTGGAGACACCTGGGGATATGAGCCAGAGGAGGCTAAGACTCGCCTCAGTGCATCAGGACAGCCCCTCCTTCACAGGGTGAAAATTGTAGCAACAGGGGGCAGATGGGACTGTAAAACAGAGGAGTATGCATGGGGAGCATCCTGCAACCCTATCCTTATGATAATGAATGAACCCTCTCGGGTAGATGAAGGTCTTTATGTGTTAGGACTATTTTCCCCGGGAAAAAGGGCTCAGTTGGGGAAGTTCTGGCTAAAAGCTTACCCACCAGAAGAGAGTGGGAATACAGAAAAGGAGCCCCAAGAAACAACGGCAGGAGGAAAGCCAAGATTCAACATGTTTAAGGAAGTGAGCTACGAAGAGAAAGTTGCCATAGAAACAGGCTATACTGAAAGAAATGAGTGGCTCATGTGGATGAGATTTACAGCAGGACAGCATAACAAGTCTAACTGTATTGCATGTGCTACTGCCAGGCCTCATCTAGGGACAATCCCTGTCAGGTCTTCAGAACCAGACCAAACAGACTTGCAATGCATTATAGCCTTGTATGATGCTACCTATGACCCCTCTGATAATACTTTGTGCCATGCTCTATCAGCTTTGTATCCACCTGTAAAGCTCGATCAGGTACCCCCTAGAGTCTTTGCATATCCAGGGAACTACACCTGTTTCCAGAAACAAGGGACGGGAGTAGGTAAACCCGTATCAGTAGGAAACCTCACGTCAGAGTTCTGTGACACAGCCATCCCCGTAGACCAAGACACGGGGGGCTTTAAGGCTAAATGGTTCCAAGGACAGGCCACAGCAAGGAGTGATATATGGTGGATATGTGGAGATATGCTACTTAGAGCCAGGTTGCCAGCAGACTGGATTGGCAGCTGTGCCCTAACGCAGATACTCATGCCATTTCAGATAATCTCATCAGAAGAGATACAAAGGGGTAAGCTGAGTGTTGATGCTCTGCGTAGAAATAAGAGATCAGCACCTGCTGGATCCTTTGACCCAAGGATTTACATAGATAGCATAGGAGTTCCTAGAGGTGTACCGGATGAATACAAAGCTAGGAACCAGATTGCAGCAGGGTTTGAATCAGTTTTCTTTTGGTGGGTCACACTTAACAAAAATGTGGACTGGATAAATTATATATATTATAATCAGCAAAGGTTTATAAATTATACAAGAGATGCTATAAAAGGGATAGCAGACCAATTAGGCCCTACTTCACTGATGACGTGGCAGAATAGAATGGCTTTAGACATGTTGCTAGCAGAAAAGGGAGGTGTCTGTAAAATGTTTGGCACTTATTGTTGTACTTTCATTCCTAACAACACAGACCCAGATGGAAGCATCACTAAAGCTCTGGAGGGTCTTACATCGCTGTCTGAGGAGCTGGCAGAGAACTCGGGTATCGACAATCCCTTCACAGATTGGCTCGAGTCATGGTTCGGAAAATGGAGCCACCTGGTGTCCAGCCTCCTCATCTCCCTCTCCGTCGTCACGGGAATCCTTGTGATCGCCGGATGCTGCTGCATACCCTGCATCAGAGGGCTCCTCCAGAGACTGATCGATGCGTCCCTTAACAAGACCATGTACATGCAGATGAAACCCCGCAATGATGAATATGAACATGTGATATGATTGAGATGGGATATGATCTCCCCATCCTATGGGGGATTCGGCCGAAGAATTGACAAGAAAGTCCGACATTGGCACTAGGCCAGTGACAGCACCTATGGGTTAGGGGTAGAATCATATCTAATCTCAAAAGGGGGGACTGATGGGGAAATCAGGGACCACCTTACTTGAATCTCATAATTCATATACATGACTGTTAGGAATATGTCTTGACATGTCTGAAGACTTCTGCTAAATCATACCTGCTGACTGCTAATTAATATTGTTGATTAGGTCTAATAAAGATGAGACTTAGACCTTTAGCTTGTGACATGGCTAAACTCAAGTTACCCCTTATGTAAGACTCACCTGACCAGCAAGATGACCTTATTAGGGATTAGACCTGATATCTTAAGAATGATTTCATATGTAATAAACAGCTGATTGGCGCTCGGACATAATGTATACGCCTACTCAAATGTGTATATAAGTTCATGTCTTAATAAACCAGGTTTATGGCCTGATCAGATACCACATCTGTCTGTGTCCATCACTTTCCGGAAAGGTTCCTCCAATTCGGCAGCCATCCAATATTCCAGACGGGTCTGACTTGCAGACCACCCCAACACAGGTGTGTCCTAGCCATATCATCTGGGGGACGGATAGAGAAAGAACATCAGAAACAGACACAACAGTTGTGAGGACTATCCCGTGGTGCTCAGCAGGGAGGTACTACAACACACAGGCGCTAGAAGGTAGGCACTGATTTCCACCTGCAAAGGGAACTCTGGATGTGCCTTCAGACCGGCCGGTCTCAGCCAGCCCTGTTAGCAGTGCTCTGGATTGTGGATCCCGAAGCCTTCAGTAAAGTGGTAAAGAGACTGCAACCCTGTGTCCTCGTTATTCATCGCACCTTGCACCACGCACCATCATCACACCTTTCATTGGACGCCCCTTAGCAGGGTCACGGACCGGGTCTAGCCACCGTGACAACCCCAGGACCGAGACAGAGAGGCCCGGTACCGAGTACCCCGCGGCCCTTTGTCTGGGGGCGCTCCACATACATACATACTGCACATACATACACACACACACATTCAGCTTTATATATTAGATGGGGCAAAAGGGGGGTGATTTGAACTTTTATATTTTTTTACATTTTCTTTAACTTTTGGCATGCTTCAATAGCCTCCATAGGAGAAAAGTAGCTGCCATAGCCTGATAGGCTCTGCTACATAGAGGCGATGTGTTGTGAACTCTGTTTTCAGGCTCCCTCTTGTGGTCACTGGTGGTATGGTGTGACTTTTGCTTTGGGCTCCCCCTGGTGGCTTTGTTTGTCATCCTGCTGGTCTCTGGCTATCAGCTGGTTCATTATCCTCTGGGAGGTTCCTATATAGCTCTGTTTCACTTACACTTGTTGCCGGCTGTCGATGTAATCAGTGCTAGTCAGATTCCTTCTGACTACCTTGCTCCCAGTCCATCCAGGATAAGCTAAGTTTTGTTTGCTCATTTTTTGATCAGCAGTGTTTATCATGATGTCTTGTCCAGCTTGCTAAAATGTGATTCCCTCGCTTGCTGGATGCTCTAGTGGACTGAGTTTCTCCCCACACACCATTAGTTGGTGCGTGGGTTCTTGAAATCTCAGGATGGATATTTTGTAAGGGTTTTTTATTGATCGCATAGACCCCTGCTCTATTTTCTGCTTTCTAGTACTAGTGGGCCTCTTTTGCTGAATCTGATTTCATCCCTACGTATGTGCCTTCTTCTTACTTCACCGTTAATATTTGTTGGGGGCTTCTATATCTTTGGGGATTATTTCTCTGGAGGCAAGCGAGGTCTCTCTTTCTCTTTAGGGGGAGCTAGTTCCTCAGGCTGGCTCGAGACGTCTAGGAAATTTTTTAGGCACGTTCACCGGCTACCTCTAGTTGTGTTACATAGGTTCAGATTTGCGATCAGTCCAGTTACCATCTCCCTAGAGCTTGTCCTTAGTTTATTCACTTGCTGGTCTATTCGTGATCCTCAGCCACTAAGGATCATAACAGTACAGCCGGCCAATAAAGTGTTAATTGTTGCGGAGGTATGTGGTACCTATGGTTCCTCCAGTTGAGCCTCCTGCCCCGGTGCTGGTTGAGGGAGAATTGGAATACGTGGTGGAGAAGATCTTGGATTCTCGTGTTTCTAGACGGAGGCTCCAGTATTTGGTCAAGTGGAAGGGCTATGGTCAGGAGGATAATTCTTGGGTTGTCGCCTCTGATGTTCATGCGGCCGATTTGGTTCATGCCTTCCATGTGGCTCATCCTGATCGCCCTGGGGGTTTTCATGAGGGTTCGGTGACCCCTCCTTAAGGGGGGGGTACTGTTGTGAAACTCTGTTTTCAGGCTCCCTCTTGTGGTCACTGGTGGTATGGTGTGACTTTTGCTTTGGGCGCTCCCTGGTGGCCCTGTTTGTTATCCTGCTGGTCTCTGGCTATCAGCTGGTTCATTATCCTCTGGGAGGTTCCTATATAGGTCTGTTTCACTTACACTTGTTGCCGGCTGTCGATGTAATCAGTGCTACTCAGATTCCTTCTGACTACCTTGCTCCCAGTCCATCCAGGATAAGCTAAGTTTTGTTTGCTCATTTTTTGATCAGCAGTGTTTATCATGTTGTCTTGTCCAGCTTGCTAAAATGTGATTCCCTCGCTTGCTGGATGCTCTAGTGGACTGAGTTTCTCCCCACACACCATTAGTTGGTGCGTGGGTTTTTTGAAATCTCAGGATGGATATTTTGTAAGGGTTTTTTATTGATCGCATAGAACCCTGCTCTATTTTCTGCTTTCTAGTACTAGTGGGCCTCTTTTGCTGAATCTGATTTCATCCCTGCGTATGTGCCTTCTTCTTACTTCACCGTTAATATTTGTTGGGGGCTTCTATATCTTTGGGGATTATTTCTCTGGAGGCAAGCGAGGTCTCTCTTTCTCTTTAGGGGGAGCTAGTTCCTCAGGCTGGCTCAAGACGTCTAGGAAATTTTTTAGGCACGTTCACCGGCTACCTCTAGTTGTGTTACATAGGTTCAGATTTGCGATCAGTCCAGTTACCATCTCCCTAGAGCTTGTCCTTAGTTTATTCACTTGCTGGTCTATTCGTGATCCTCAGCCACTAAGGATCATAACAGCGATGATCAGTTCACCTCTATGTAGCTGAATTACTGACAGGCTATGAGAGCTGAACACTGGGTGGCGCTCATGGCAATCCAGCACTGACAACTAGGGTTGAGCGAAACGGGTCAGCCATTTTCAGAAGTCGCCGACTTTTGGCAAAGTCGGGTTTCATGAAACCCGACCCCTGTGTGGGGTCGGCCATGAGGTCGGCGATCTTCTGAATCTGGTATCGGAATTCCGATACCGAGTTCCGATATGTTTGCGATATCGGGAATCGGTATCGGAATCCATATTTAAGTGTAAAATAAAGAATCAAAATAAAAAATATTGATATACTCACCCTCGGACGCGCCCTGGTACTAACCGGCAGCCTTCCTTCCTAACAATGAGCGCGTGAATGACCTGCGGTGGCGTCACGGCTTGTGATTGGTCGCGTGAGCGGTCACATGGGCGGTCACGCGACCAATCACAAGCCGCGACGTCACCGCAGGTCCTTCACGCACTCATTCTTAGGAAGGAAGGCTGCCGGAAAGAAGCAGGGCGCGTCCGAGGGTGAGTATATACCTAATAGGAATATACTCACCCTCGGACGCGCCCTGCTTCTTTCCGGCAGCCTTCCTTCCTAAGAATGAGCGCGTGAATGACCTGCGGTGACATCGCGCCTTGTGATTGGTCGCGTGACCGCCCATGTGACCACTCACGCGACCAATCACAAGCCGCGACGTCACCGCAGGTCATTCACGCACTCATTCTTAGGAAGGAAAGCTGCCGGTTAGTACCAGGGTGCGTCCGAGGGTGAGTATATCAATATTTTTTATTTTGATTCTTTATTTTACACATTAATATGGATCCCAGGGCCTGAAGGAGAGTTTCCTCTCCTTCAGACCCTGGGAACCATAGTATCCCATAGCACTGCATTGGGTTTCGTGTTTCAGCCGACCCCGACCCCGACTTTTTTATAGGATCGGCCGATTTCACTCGACCCGACTTTTGAGAAAGTCGGGTTTCGTGAAACCTGACCCGATCCTATAAAAATAAAAGTCGCTCAACCCTACTGACAACCATAGAGGAGACCTCTGGTTGTCATGATGATGAACCGATGACCCCCGATCGTGTGACGGGGGTTCCCAGTGCAGATATTTTTGGCCCGATGGCCAGAAGAGCAATTTAAGTGCCGCTGTCAGAGTTTGACAGCGGCATTTAACTAATTAATAGCTGCGGGTGGGTCACGAATCCACCCGTGGCTATTGCAGGCACAAGTCAGCTGTTCAAAACAGCTGACATGTCCTGGAAAAGATGTGGGCTCACTGCAGGGGGGGATATCGATATTGGCGTACTATTACGACCGATGTTGGTAAGGGGTTAAATAAGGATTAGATAAATATAATACAGCTACAGTGGTGGACTAATATATACAGAAAGATCTATCGATCAATACTTCACACAGCAAAAAACAGAAACAAAACTTTACTTGGAACCAAAAATGACAGTGGTCGCATATAGGTCTATCTATTAGTGTTGAGCATTCCGATACCGCAAGTATCGGGTATCGGCCGATACTTGCGGTATCAGAATTCCGATACCGAGTTCCGATATTTTTGTGATATTGGAAATCGGAATCGGAAGTTCCCAGTGTATGGTTCCCAGGGTCTGGAGGAGAGGAGACTCTCCTTCAGGCCCTGGGATCCATATTCATGTAAAAAATAAAGAATTAAAATAAAAAATATGGATATACTCACCCCTCCGGCGGACCCTGGACCTTACCGATGTAACCGGCAGCCTCCGTTCCTAAGAATGAGGAGTTTAGGACCTGCGATGACATCGCGGCTTGTGATTGGTCGCGTGATTGGTCGCGTGGAGTCGGGCGGACTCAGAAAAGGTTGGCGCAGCTACGGGGCACACTAGGAGGTCTTCGGCTACCAGGGCAGGGTTGTCGTTCCTACCTCCCGAAGCTGACCCTGGCCCACAGGCTGCAGAGGGATGAAATAGCCCAGCCAACTTCAAAATGAGGCAGATGGGATTAACTCCTGCATGACCAGTCCAGAGACAAGACAGCTGAAATCAAACTCAGGACTGGATTATGACAGTACCCCCCTCTCAATAGGGGGCCACTGGACCCCCAGGTTTCCCTGGATAACGAGCGTGAAAGGCCTGAACTAGCTGATCTGCATGGACCGAACGCGAACCCACAACCTCAGGACCATAACCTTTCTAATGGACCAAGCTCTGTAGTGAACGGCGGAGCATACGAGAATCCACCTCCCCAATGTTTCTCTGAACCTCCCTCCAGATCTCTCGCAACCGCAGAAAGGCCGAATCAGCCACTGGACATTCCGAATCCAACCAGGAAAACTCACCAAAGTGAGGGTGAAACTCATAGTTGCAGAAAAATGGGGAAGTAGCAGTGGACTGATTGACACAATTATTATTATCCCGTTGGTCTCGGGATGGTAGGCCGATGAAAAGGACAGACTGATACCCAGCCTTCTACAAAAGACTCTCCAGAATTTTGCCCCAAATTGCACCCCTCTATTAGACACCATGCTGACAGGCATACCATGCAATCGTACCACATGCTCAATGAATAGTTTTGATAGAGACTCAGCATTAGGGAGGCCCGCCAAAGGTACAAAATGCGCCTGCTTACTAAACCTATCAACAACTATCAACAACAGATCACGGTTTTACCATTAGAGGGGGGAAGATCGGTGATAAAATCCATGGACAGATGAGACCACGGTCTATCTGGAATTGGCAGTGGCACCAATTCCCTGTTCGGCCGGTTACGGGAGGTTATAGCACAAGCACAAGTTTCACAGGAAGACACAAACCCAGTGACATCAGAAGCCAACGAAGGCCATCAAAACAGCCTAGTGATGGCTTTACGCATGGCCGAGATTCCAGGATGCCCACTAAGAGCCGAGTCATGAAGCTCCCGAAGCACCCTCAACCGATACTGGGCAGGTTCAAAGAGCTTATTATCAGGTACACACGAAGGAGCAAGAGATTGGGCCTCACGAATCTCTCGTTCCAATGACGAGGACACCGCAGCCAGCAACACTCCGCTCTGAAGAATGGAGGAAGGAGGTTCAGGAGGTGAAACTGGATCCAGGCTACGAGACAAAGCATCAGCCTTCACATTTTTGGACCCTGGTCTGAAAGTAATAGAAAACTGAAATAGGGAAAAACAAAAGTGACCACCTAGCCTGTCTCGGGGTCAAACTTTTGGCAGATTCGATGTAAGACGGATTCTTGTGATCCGTAATGACAGTGATATGATGGACAGCCCCCTCCAAAAAATGCCTCCATTCTTCAAATGCCAATTTAATGCCCAACAGCTCCCGGTTACCCACATCATAATTCCTCTCAGCAGAGGAAAATTTTCTCGAAAGAAGGCACAAGGTCTTAAGTTAGTCAACATGGTGGGCCCTTGGGACAACACAGTCCCCACTCCCACCTCCGCGGTGTCCACCTCTACAATAAATGGTTTAGATAAATCAGGTTGAACCAGTACAGGAGCAGTCATGAAACAGTTCTTCAAAGAAGAAAACGCCACCAAAGCTGGAGCTGACCAGTTTTTGAGGTCAGCCCCCTTATGAGTTAAATCCATGAGGGGTTGGACCACCTGAAAAAACCCTTTATTGAATTTTCTATAATAATTGGCGAAACCCAGAAAACGCTGAAAACCCTTGAGATCTCTGGGTTGCACCCAATCCACAATAGCCTGTACCTTCCTAGGGTCCATACGAAACCCCATGTGGACAAAATGACCCCTAGAAAGGACAATTCCTGAGCAAAAAATGAACACTTCTCTGGTTTAGCAAATAGTTCTCCCTAAGCCTCAGAAGAACTGCATGGAGGTGACCCATGTGACTCTGTTTGCCAGAAGAATATATGAGGACGTCATCCAAATAAATTACCATGAAACACCCAATAAAATCTGAGAAAACATGATTCATGAAATTCTGAAATGCTTCTGGTGCGTTAGTCAGGCCAAAGGACATAACCAAATTCTCAAACAGACCCTCAGAGGTGAGAAATGCAGTTTTCCACTCATCCCCCTGCCGCATACGGATGAGACTGTATTTAAAATGCACAGTCCACATAAAAATTCACAGCATTTATATGAAAGCACACTATATATTCGGTATCCCATAGAAACGGCCACTTTGTGGGATACCACATATCCACAGACACTACAAATCTTGTAGAAAGCCTTCCCAGAAGAGTGGAAGTTCAAAGGGAGACCAACTGCATATTGCTCCTGTCAGGGCCGGACTGGGACTAAAATTCAGCCCTGGCATTTGAAGTTACACAGGCCCACTTGTCACACGGTGACTGTATAACACCTTTGTACACTTGTAGGCAGGGCCGGTTTTAGGCAAAGTGGGGCCCTAGGCAAAGTTTAAAATGGGGCCCCAAATGCTAACATATTGCACATCACACAAAAACATTTCGGTTGTATTTACTTACATGCGCTGATCTCAGGACGCTAAATGAGTTTGATCGACCATACTGAAGTTGTTCAACGCTTGTTTCCCAGCCTCTTTCCACCGTCTGAGACAGAATGATGGGACGGAACAATCACTAATAGATCACTAACAGATCCCCATACAGTATCATGTTATCAGCAGCACATCTACAGTTTACGCTGGCGATGTGCTGCTGAGAACAATGATTTTTGTTCCGGCAAAAACAATCTGAATATGCAGCATTTTACTTGTTTAGTAAAATATACCCCATAGTCCTCCATATATTATAATGTGCACCATAGTCCTCCATATATTAAAATACACTGCTCAGTCCTCCACAGAGCATAATACACTCCTCATAGTGCTCCATATAGTATAATGCACCGCCATAGTCATCCATGTAGTACAATTCACTTCCCATAGTATAATGCACCCCATAGTTCTTCATATAGTATAACGTATTCCCCATAGTCCTCGATACAGTATAATGCAGCCACCACCCTACAGAGTATAATGTAACCCCCCATAGAATATAATGCAGCCCCCCCAATAGAGTATGATGAAATCACCCCTCATAGAATATATATATAATACAGCCCCCCCCATAGAATTTAATGTAGCCCCAAATAGAATAGAATACAGCCCACCTCCCCATAATATATAATGCAGCCCCCCATAGTATAAGACAGCCTCCCCCATAGAATATAATATACCCCCATAGTATAACACAGCCTCCCCTACAGAATATAATATACCCCCGCAATAGTATATAACACAGCCACATAGTATATAACATGGCCTCCCCCATAGAATATAATATACCCCCTATAGCATATAGCACAGCCTGCATAATATAGCACAGCCCACACAGGGGTATATAGAGCACAGCCCGCACAGGGGTATATAGAGCACAGCCCGCACAGGGGTATATAGAGCACAGCCCGCACAGGGGTATATAGAGCACAGCCCGCACAGGGGTATATAGAGCACAGCCCGCACAGGGGTATATAGAGCACAGCCCGCACAGGGGTATATAGAGCACAGCCCGCACAGGGGTATATAGAGCACAGCCCGCACAGGGTTATATAGAGCACAGCCCAGCCAACACAGGGGTATATAGAGCACAGCCCAGCCCACACAGGGGTATATAGAGCACAGCCCAGCCCACACAGGGGTATATAGAGCACAGCCCAGCCCACACAGGGGTATATAGAGCACAGCCCAGCCCACACAGGGGTATATAGAGCACAGCCCACACAGGGGTATATACAGCCCAGCCCACATAGGGGTATATACAGCACAGCCCACATAGGGGTATATACAGCCCAGCCCACATAGGGGTATATACAGCACAGCCCACACAGGGGTATTTACAGCCCAGCCCACACAGGGGTATATACAGCACAGCCCACATAAGGGTATATACAGCACAACCCACATAGGGGTATATACAGCACAGCCCACACAGGGGTATTTACAGCCCAGCCCACACATGACTGTATAACACCTTTGTACACTTGTAGGCAGGGCCGGTTTTAGGCAAAGTGGGGCCCTAGGCAAAGTTTAAAATGGGGCCCCAAATGCTAACATATTGCACATCACACAAAAACATTTCGGTTGTATTTACTTACATGCGCTGATCTCAGGACGCTAAATGAGTTTGATCGACCATACTGAAGTTGTTCAACGCTTGTTTCCCAGCCTCTTTCCACCGTCTGAGACAGAATGATGGGACGGAACAATCACTAATAGATCACTAACAGATCCCCATACAGTATCATGTTATCAGCAGCACATCTACAGTTTACGCTGGCGATGTGCTGCTGAGAACAATGATTTTTGTTCCGGCAAAAACAATCTGAATATGCAGCATTTTACTTGTTTAGTAAAATATACCCCATAGTCCTCCATATATTATAATGTGCACCATAGTCCTCCATATATTAAAATACACTGCTCAGTCCTCCACAGAGCATAATACACTCCTCATAGTGCTCCATATAGTATAATGCACCGCCATAGTCATCCATGTAGTACAATTCACTTCCCATAGTATAATGCACCCCATAGTTCTTCATATAGTATAACGTATTCCCCATAGTCCTCGATACAGTATAATGCAGCCACCACCCTACAGAGTATAATGTAACCCCCCATAGAATATAATGCAGCCCCCCCAATAGAGTATGATGAAATCACCCCTCATAGAATATATATATAATACAGCCCCCCCCATAGAATTTAATGTAGCCCCAAATAGAATAGAATACAGCCCACCTCCCCATAATATATAATGCAGCCCCCCATAGTATAAGACAGCCTCCCCCATAGAATATAATATACCCCCATAGTATAACACAGCCTCCCCTACAGAATATAATATACCCCCGCAATAGTATATAACACAGCCACATAGTATATAACATTGCCTCCCCCATAGAATATAATATACCCCCTTTAGCATATAGCACAGCCTGCATAATATAGCACAGCCCACACAGGGGTATATAGAGCACAGCCCGCACAGGGGTATATAGAGCACAGCCCGCACAGGGGTATATAGAGCACAGCCCGCACAGGGGTATATAGAGCACAGCCCGCACAGGGGTATATAGAGCACAGCCCGCACAGGGGTATATAGAGCACAGCCCGCACAGGGGTATATAGAGCACAGCCCGCACAGGGGTATATAGAGCACAGCCCGCACAGGGGTATATAGAGCACAGCCCAGCCAACACAGGGGTATATAGAGCACAGCCCAGCCCACACAGGGGTATATAGAGCACAGCCCAGCCCACACAGGGGTATATAGAGCACAGCCCAGCCCACACAGGGGTATATAGAGCACAGCCCAGCCCACACAGGGGTATATAGAGCACAGCCCACACAGGGGTATATACAGCCCAGCCCACATAGGGGTATATACAGCACAGCCCACATAGGGGTATATACAGCCCAGCCCACATAGGGTATATACAGCACAGCCCACACAGGGGTATTTACAGCCCAGCCCACACAGGGGAATATACAGCACAGCCCACATAACGGTATATACAGCACAACCCACATAGGGGTATATACAGCACAGCCCACACAGGGGTATTTACAGCCCAGCCCACACAGGGGTATATACAGCCCAGCCCACACAGGGGTATATACAGCCCAGCCCACACAGGGGTATATACAGCCCAGCCCACACAGGGGTATATACAGCCCAGCCCACACAGGGGTATATACAGCCCAGCCCACACAGGGGTATATACAGCGCAGCCCACACAGGGGTATATACAGCCCAGCCCACACAGGGGTATATACAGCCCAGCCCACACAGGGGTATATACAGCCCAGCCCACACAGGGGTATATACAGCCCAGCCCACACAGGGGTATATACAGCAGAGCCCACACAGGGGTATATACAGCAGAGCCCACACAGGGGTATATACAGCAGAGCCCACACAGGGGTATATACAGCAGAGCCCACACAGGGGTATATACAGCAGAGCCCACACAGGGGTATATACAGCAGAGCCCACACAGGGGTATATACAGCAGAGCCCACACAGGGGTATATACAGCAGAGCCCACACAGGGGTATATACAGCAGAGCCCACACAGGGGTATATACAGCAGAGCCCACACAGGGGTATATACAGCAGAGCCCACACAGTATACAGCAGAGCCCACACAGTGGTGTATACAGCAGAGCCCACACAGGGGTGTATATAGCAGAGCCCACACAGGGGTGTATATAGCAGAGCCCACACAGTATACAGCAGAGCCCACACAGGGGTGTATACAGCGGAGCCCACACAGGGGTGTATACAGCGGAGCCCACACAGGGGTATATACAGCAGAGTCCACATCTCCCCCCCCCCGATAATGGCCCACAGTCCAGTTAAAAAAAAAAAACACTCTCCTCACCTTTCCTTTTGCCCGCGCTGCGCGCTGCTCCTGGCTCCTATCTCCTGTCTCGGCGGCTGCAGTCTGCCGGGGACACAGCAGGTGCGCGATGATATGACGTCATCGCGCACCCGCAGTGTCAGAGGCAGAGCGGGGAATGATGTGAGAGGGGGCGTCAGGTGACGCTCTCTCCTCCATCATTGCATTGAACTATACCGGCGTCATAGACGCCGGTATAGTTAAATGCGGCGGCGGCGGCGGCACTGGCGGGGGGGAGGGGGAGGAACAGTTCAGCGGCCCACTACTGGCACCGGCCCTTCTGGCATTTGCCAGAAGTGCCCGATGGCCAGTCCGGCCCTGGCTCCTGTAGTGTAATGTGTGGGGGTCCAAATACTTTTATCCATATACTGTATGTTTGTACATTGCCTGCTGTAAACTAACAAGGTCATGGGAAGGTTGCACTGCACCAGAGTCAATGTGGTCACACAGCACCTCTTCTTCCATATTAATCTGCTCAGCTGAACAGACCCTGGGATGGGTATGGCACATGTTAATCAAACAGTGCAGCATGCTACTTAATCTATACATAAGACAGATTACATTCTGTGCTGGGTTTTGCATTAGCCGTACGCACCGCGGGGCATCAATCTGTTCTTGATTGGCTATTAGAGAGATGGATAACACGCTGTTTAACTATATCATTTCCAACTAGCATCAAGCTTTGTGGCTGATGTACAGAAATAGTCACACTTAATAGCACTCCTAGTAATAATACTATTATTAAGTGGCTACAATGGTGTTTTGCAAAGCTGTGCAGTATATAACTATAGTGATGCTTACATTTGAAATTATTTGGAAGCTAAGCATTTGATGGATTTTTTTAAAATGACTCAGAAGAAACTGGGTAACAAATTATGGGGTCCATGATCTTGTGCTGTTCCCTTTAAAAGTGAAATAATTGGGGCTAAAACAACATTTGTTAAAAAATTTAAAATTTTCAATATGACATCCCAATGTTATCAAATTCTGTAATATCTGTGAGTTAAAAATGCTTGCTATACCCCTGGATAAAATCAAATTGCTCAGTTCATTTTATCTTTCTATCCCTTGTAAAAGTGAAAAAATTTGGACTAGAGCAATTTTAAAGGGACTCTGTCAGCTCAAATTGGCGGGATATTAAAATTATTTCTTACCAGTCAGAAGGGAGGCGTATCCTCTTTATTTCTCCACCCAGTCCGTCCCTGTTTTCCGCATTATTTTTGGGAATAAGAGTATGTGTGCACCATAGTTGGCGCGTGCGCCATGCAGTCTTCAGTGGCGCACACGCAGTATGCTTTGCCCTACTGCGGGCAAAGCCGAAAAGCATTAATGCGCATGCGCCCATGCACTATTTCCCAGAAGTATTTCGCTGTGTTCTGGGACATAAACACCACTTCAGTGATTGGTCGCGGCCGGCCGTGAGCTACTAACCAGCGATATTGGCACGGTATTTAAACACCGCTTCAGCCATTGGTCGTGCCCGGCCGGCCATGACCAATCAGCAACAGGCGCAGTCCGGCCGCGAATTGACGCCAGATTTGAACCACGCTTCGCTGATCGGCCAGCCGGGCCCAACCAATCAGCAATATTGGCGCGGAATTTAACCCCTACTCACAGTGCGACGTACATACATACAAACATATTCTAGAATACCAGATGCGTTAGAATTGGGCCACCATCTAGTATTACATATTTGGGAAGCTAGACTCCCTTTAACTCCTTCATGACATATGAGTGACGCATATTTACGTCATATGTCGTATCCCTGACTTTGATGTAAGCTCTAACTCTGAGCCCAAATCTTTTCCCACACATGGCAGATGATTTAATCAGCCACAGGTATTAAATCCTACATCATTCCATCATTCCATGCACCCATCATCGGTTTTAATATTATGATTCTGAAGAAAAAAAATACAAACGTTCAAATCACTGCCCTTTTGTCTATTGAAAAGAAAACAATTTAAAAAGACCTAATGATAGAAAAATGAAAAAGCCAGAATTGCATTTATTTTTGGTGGCCACAACGTTGCAATAAAATGCAATAAGAGGTGATCAAAACATTGTATTTACCCGAAAGTGGTATCAGTAAAAATATCAGCTCAGGGCCCAAAAATAAGCCCTCACCCAGCCCCCGATCCCAAAAAATGAAACGTAACGGATCTTGGAAAATGGCGACAAATGGAAAAACTTTTTCTTTTTGTACAAATGTCAGAATTTTTTTTCACCGCCTAACCCCTTTACTCCCGAGGGTGGTTTGCACGTTAATGACCGAGCCAATTTTTACAATACTGTCCTCTGTCCCTTTATGAGGTTGTAACTCTAGAACACTTCAACGGATCCTGGTGATTCTGACAAAGTTTTCTTGTGACATATTGTACTTCATGACAGTGTCAAAATTTCTTTAATATGACTTGCGCTTATTTGTGAAAAAAAACGGAAATTTGGCAAAAATTTTCAAAATTTCACAATATTCCAACTTTGAATTTTCATGCCATTAAATCACACAGATATGTCACACAAAATACTTAATAAGTAACATTTCCCACATGTCTACTTTACATCAGCACAATTTTGGAATAAAATTTTTATTTTTAGTTAGAGAGTTATAAGGGTTAAAAGTTGACCAGCTATTTCTCATTTTTACAACACCATTTTTTTTTAGGGACCACATTACATTTGAAGTCACTTTGAGAGGTCTATATGATAGAAAACACCCAAAAGTGACACATCCTAAAAACTGCACCTCTCAAGGTGCTCAAAACCACATTCAAGAAGTTTATTGGTATTACATGGCAGAGCTTGGAAGAGAAGGAGCGCCGTTTGACTTTTCAATGCAAAATTGGCTGGAATTGAGATCGGAAACCCCCCACAAGTGACACCATTTTGGAAAGTAGACCCCCTAAGAAACTTATCTAGATGTGTGATGAGCACTTTGAACCCCCAAGTGCTTCACAGAAGTTTATAATGTAGAGCCATAAAAATAAAAAATTATATTTTTTTCACAAAAATGATCTTTTCGCTCCCAATTTTTTATTTTCCCAAGGGTGACAGGAGAAATTGTACCCCAAAAGTTGTTGTGCAATTTGTCCTTAGTATGCGGGTAAACCACTGTTTGGGCACATGGCAGAGCTCGGAAGGGAAGGAGTGCCGTTTGACTTTTCAATGCAAAATTGGCTGGAATTGAGATCGGACACCATGTTGCGTTTGGAGAGCCCCTGATGTGGCTAAACAGTGGAAACCCCACACAAGTGACACCATTTTGGAAAGTAGACCACTAAGGAACTTATCTAGATGTGTGGTGAGCACTTTGAACCCCCAAGTATTTCACAGAAGTCTATAATGTAGAGCCATAAAAATAAAAAAATCATGTTTTTTTTCGCAAAAATGATCTTTTCGCCCCAAATTTTTTATTTTCCCAAGGGTAACAGAAGAAATTGTTGTTGTGCAATTTGTCATGAGTATGCTGATACCCCATATGTGGGGGAACCACCATTTGGCGCATGGCAGAGCTTGGAAGGGAAAGAGCGCCGTTTTGGAATGCAGTCTTCGATGGAATGCTCTGCGGGCGTCACATTTGCGTTTGCAGAGAGCCTGATGTACCTAAACAGTAGAAACCCCCCACAAGTGATCCCATATTGGAAACTAGACCCCCCAAGGAACTTATCTAGATGTGTTGTGAGAACTTTGAACCCCCAAGTGTTTCACTAAAGTTTATAACGCAGAGCGGTGAAAATAAAAAATAATTTTTTCCCCAAAAAATGATTTTTTTAGCTCCCAAATTTTTATTTTCCCAAGGGTAACAAGAGAAAATGGACTGCAAAAGTTGTCTAACTTGTCCTGAGTATGCTGATACCCCATATGTGGGGGTAAACCACTGTTTGGATGCATGACAGAACTCAGAAGGGAAGGAGCACCATTTTACTTTTTCAACGCAGAATTGGCTGGGATTGATATCGGACACCATGTCATGTTTAAAGAGCCCCTGATGTGCCTAAACAGTGGAAACCCCCAATTCTTTTTTTTTTTTTTTTTTTTAAATTGTTTATTTTAAAATTTTCAAAATACAAATACAGGACACAGAAAACATGGAACATGAATCAAGCAGGAACAAATTGAAAATAGATGCTTGTGGAAACAATCTATAAACGTCCTGCTTCTAATTCTTGCACCGGAAGCCTCCAAAAATTCTGCACAAGCATTCAAAAATTTCCAGTGAAGGTTGGTAGATTACAGATAACAGTCCATGCATTCCAAGTTAGACCAATAGGTCAAAAAATAAAAAACAACATCTAGAACAACAAAATGAATAATAAACAAAAATGGATGTACCGGGGGGGGGGGGGAAAGCAGTGAGAAGACTCAAATAAACTCTAGAAATGAAAAAACGAGCAGGTGAAGTAGCGAAAGACCTGTAAAATATGCATTAAATAGTTAGAGTCAACATAGAGACAAGGGTGAGAGATAGTCTACAGGTCGGCTAACTTAGTTGACTTAGTTGAGCCCGGGTCCATCACAGTGCAATGAAGTAAAAACAAAGGGTCAAAATTGCGTGCGACAAGCAAAGATAGCTGATAGAAAGTTATGGGGTGGCTGGAGTGGAAAGTTGCCATGGAAGCTAGGTGTTAAAAAATTTGTCATGTGTTCGTGCATCCCAGCTGGACAGCTCTTCCATCCTATAGATGTCCTGTACCTTTTTAACCCATTCACTAATATGAGGGGGAGACGTTTGTCGCCAATGTAATGAAATCAAATGTTTAGCTGCGGCTATCAGGAGTGGAAGCAAATCGTGTTTCTTAGGGTTAAATGACTTCGTGGGGAGTGACAGCAGGACTTCTTGGGGAGTTAGGTTTCGTTTTATCAATCCTATCTGGCGGAGATAATCAAAGATATCTTCCCAGAATTTAAAAATAATTGGGCAAGACCAAAAAATATGTGCCAAAGAACCCTTGGACATCTTACATCTCCAACATAAAGGTGAGTCAGAGAGGCCCAAGTGGTAGAGTAGTTCTGGAGGTCTATACCATCTGGAGAGGATTTTGAAGGCATTTTCTTGCAACAGAACACATCTTGAAAAACCGTGTGAGTGTCCCAAAACCTGCTCCGTCTCCTTAACTGAAAGAGATATGTTGAGTTCAGCTTCCCATGAGGAAATGTACAAGGGTTTAAACTGATTTTTGGGGGAAATTAGGTTAGAGTATAATTTAGATACTAATTTAGGAGGTGTGGGTGTCATGGTTCCCAATGGCAAGGGAACGTAAGAAACATATAAATAACGAACGAGCTCTCGGGTGATGGAAACTCGAGTTGACCGTGAGCTAAATCTACCACACAACTAATAGTAGCCAGGGAGCATACCTACGGCTTCCTATATGCCACGTGCCAGCCGGAGGACTAACTACGCCTGGTAGAGGAAGAAACAGACCTGACTTACCTCTAGGGAAATACCCCAAAAGATGATAGCAGCCCCCCACATGTAATAACGGTGAATTAAGAGGAAAAGACATACACAGTATGAAAGTAGATTTAGCAAAGAGAGGTCCACTTACTAGATAGCAGAAAGATACAAAAGAGGACTTCACGGTCAACTGAAAACCCTTTCAAAAACCATCCTGAAATTACTTTAAGACTCCTGTGTCAACTCATGACACAGGAGTGGCAATTTCAGCCCGCAAGAGCTTCCAGCTACAGAGAATTACAAAAACTGCAAACTGGACAAAAGATACAAAACAAAAGGACAAAGTCCACTTAGCTGATCAGCAGACTAGTAGCAGGAACATGCAACCGAAGGCTCTGGTTACAATGATGACCGGCAAGGAAATGACTGGAGAGCAAGGCTAAATAGGAAACTCCCAAACGCTGATGGAAGCAGGTGAACAGAAGCAGCAAAGTGCAAACAAGTCACCAATACCACCAGCAACCACCAGGGGAGCCCAAAAAGCGGATACACAACATGTGGGTTTAAGTCTAAATAGTAGTTCCAACCATAACCAGTCTGTGCCATGTTGGATCTCCGACTTAAGTTTTGAGATATGTTGGACATGATGTGTTTGTATGAAGTCTCTGGGTCGTTTTTTGGCATCGTGAGGCCATTTGTCTACGCATTTGATCTGGTTGGTAAGTAGTTGTGAAATTGGGAGGACTGGTAGAGAATTCCATAAGTCAAATACATCTATGTATTTTGGTTCCACTAGCCAGGGTATAGTCTTTAAAGGGATACTATATAGGAAAAAACATTGTGGCCATTTATTTGGGATAAGCGCTCTTCTAATAGCCAAGGTGTTGTTGGTTATTATCTCCAATGTGCCCTGTGGGGGGGCAGCAGAGGTCCAGAGGTATATCTCCGCTTCTTTCCCCAGTAACATAAGTTCTAGGTTAGAAGTATTTTGGTCAGTTCCAAACTTAGTCAGATTTAATCATCGAGCTAAGTGTATTGCCTGATAGTAGGTCTTGAGACTAGGAAGTCCCAGGCCACCCTTCTTTTTTGGGAGGTTGAGGATTTTAAAGGGTAGTCTGGCTCTTCTGCCCCTCCATACAAAACCATTGACTATTCTATTAGCTGATACGAAGAAGGATTTGGGGAGAGGTATGGGTATCATATTCATATGGTAGAAAATTTTTGGTAGTATGTAGGATTTAATTATGTTAATCCTACCAATCCACGAAAGATATGGCAGATCGTATGATTTAAGAAGATTTTGTATATTGTCTAGGAGAGGCTCAAAATTATATTTAAAGAGGGCAGAGGGGTCTGCAGTAAGGAAAACGCCTAAATATTTCAGTTTATCAGTGAGCCATTTAAAGGGGGTAAACTTTTTAAGTTCTGAGACTACACCATCCGCTAATGAGATGTTCAGAACTTCCGATTTTTGCATATTGACTTTAAAGTTAGAGATGACTCCAAACTCGTCGAGTAGTTTCAGTAGAGTAGGGAAGGCTATCTTTGGGTTTGAAATCAGGATCAGGAGGTCATCCGCAAAGACAGCCGTCTTGAATTCTGTCTGATCTACTATTAGTCCCCTGATCGACTCCTCCTGTTTTATTCTCTGTACTAAAGTCTCCATAACCAGCACAAAAAGGGTGGGGGAGAGAGGGCAGCCCTGCCTAGTTCTATTCCCAATCCCAAAAGAATCTGAAAGCAATCCGTTGACTCTAACTCTAGCAGTTGGGAGTGAATACAGCGTCATAATGGCATCAATAAGAGGGTGGGGGAAGTCAATCTTCCGTAAAGTGCAGACCATATAATGCCAGCTGACTCTGTCGAATGCCTTCTCGGCATCAGTTGAAAGTAAAGCCAACGGAATGCCGGAACGCCTGGCATATGAAATGGCTAGGAGAATTTTTGTGGCATTATCCTTACCCTCCCTTCCCCTAACAAAACCCACTTGATCGGGGTGGATTAAGGATTGTAGAACAGTGTTGATCCTGGATGCAAGAATTTTTGCCCAAAGTTGGAAACCCCCAATTCTAACTCCAACCCTAACCCAAACACAACCCTAATCCCAAACCTAACCATAACCACACCCCTAACCTGAACACACCCCTAACCCTAATCCCAACCCTTACCACAACCCTAACCCCAACACACCCCTAACCCTAATCCCAACAATAACCTTAACCACACCTCTGACCTTGACACACCCCTAACCCAAATCCTAACTATAATCCCAACCATAACCCTAATCACAGCCATAAACGTAATCCAAACCCTAAGCCCAACTCTAGCCCCAACCCTAACTTTAGTCCCAAACCTAACCCTAACTTTATCCTCAACCCTAACCCTAACTTTAGCCCCAACCCTAACCCTAACTTTAGCCCTAACCATAACTTTAGCCCCATCCCTATGCCTAATGGGAAAAATGGAAATAAATACATTTTTTTATTTTATTATTTTTCCCTAACTAAGGGCGTGATAAAGGGGGTTTGATTTACTATTTATAGGAGGCTTCTATATTGGGTTTTTATGTTTGGCAGCTGTCACAAGCTAAAATACGCTTTTTATTGCAAAAAATAGGTTTTGCATCACCACATTTTAAGAGCTATAATTTTTCCATATTTTGTCCCACAGAGTCATGTGAGGTCTGTTTTTTTGCGGGATGAGTTAACTTTTTATTGGTACCATTTTCGGGTACATGACTTTTTTGATCGCTTTTTGTTATGATTTTTGGGAGGCAGAATGAACAAAAACCAGCAATTCATGAATTTCTTTTGAGTGGGGTGTTTATACCGTTCTGTGTGTGGTAAAATTGATAAGGCAGTTTTATTCTTTGGTTCAGTATGATTACAGTGATACCTCATTTATATCATTTTTGTTTTGGAGCTTTTATACAATAAAAACTATTTTATATAAAAAAAAATTTTCATCGCTTTATTCTAAGATCTATAACTTTTTTATTTTTTCGCTGATGGCACTGTATGGCAGCACATTTTTTGCTTTACAAGATGATGTTTTCAGCGGTGCCATGTTTGTTTATATCTGTCTTTTTGATCGCGTGTTATTGCACTTTTTGTTCGGCGGTATGATGATAAAGCATTGTTTTTTGCTACGTTTTTTATTTATTTTTTTACGGTGGTCACTGAAGGGTTTAACTAGTGGGACAGTTTTATAGGTCTGGTCTTACTATTGCGGGGATGCCAAATATGTGTACTTTTATTGTTTGTTTTTATTTACATAAAGAAATGTATTTATTGGAACAATAATTATTTATTTTTCTTTATTTAGGAATTTTTTGAAAAATATTTTTACCCAGTATAATATTTTTTTTTTACTTTTTTACATTGTCCCAGGGTGGAACATCACTATATAGTGATCTGACACTTTGCAGACCACTGTATCAGATCAGCGATCTGACAGGCAGAGCAGGAGGCTTGCCGGTGCCTGCTCTTAGCAGGCACTGACAAGCCATCTCCCTGCAGGACCCGGAAGTATCCCTTGGCTGTCTTGGATCCGGGAGCCTGCAGGGAGGAGACAGGTGGAGACCCTTGGAACAACATGATCACATCGTTTGTTCTGAGGGTCTCAGGGAAGCACACAGGGAGCCCCCTTCCTGCGCGATGCTTCCCTATGCCACGGAACGCTGTGATCTTGTTTGATCGCAGTGTTTCCGGGGTTAAAGTGCTGTGAGCAGTCCGTGACTGCTCCTGGCACATAGTGCCGGATGTGAGCTGTGATAATCAGCAGACACCCGGCCGTGCTCCCCCCGTGAGCGCGGCTGATCGCATATGACGTACTATCCCCTCGATGGTCATACGGGCCCAGGTCACCTCGACGGGAAAGTACATCTGATGTCAGAAAGGCGTTAAATAAAAAATAATCTGCGCATATCTGGTATCTACATACTCATACTGATCTGGAGAATCATACTTCCCGATCAGTTTTACCACATAGCGAACATGGTAAAACTAAAAATAAATTGTAGAATTGTACTTTGTTTTGCAATTTCATCACACTTGGAATTTTTTTTTTACCACTTTTCACTACAATACAGTTGTCAGGACTCTGAACATTTTTTATTACCTTTTTGTGCATTACTGCCCTTTTCCAAGATGGCGTCTTTGGTCTCATGTGCACTGTGTCTTCCTGCTATACAACTCCACCCCAGCCTTCAGTCTGTGCTAGAGTATTCTGCCTTGCATCCAGCTCCTGACCTCTGATCACTCCCTGGCTATATACCTGCTCCTGTGAACCTGTGGGGTTATCCTGCTACTCTGCTCTGAGTTCCTGCTGCATACACCAGTTCCAGTAATCCTCCTTCATCTGCTGCTCATGTTTGCTTCCATCTGCATTTGCTGGACATGTAAGCTGTTTCTGCTCTGCAAGAACTTGAGACTATTACTCAGACCTCCCTGGTTGAGCTAAGATATTATTTGAACTGCCTTATAAGCATATCTATCTGTGTTGTGGACTAAGCAAGGACTTATTCGTGTCAAGTTTCCTCAAGAATAATTGTGCTTCATAGACTTTCTGCGTGATTGCATTTTCCTCTGAAGTTTCCTATAGACTGCTGAGCTGCATTTGATATTTGCACCAAGTGTTGTGGACTTGAGTTTCTCTCTGCACCTGTTTGAATCACTGTGTGATAATATAGACTTTACCACTTATAAAACTGTGTCCTGTAGTTGTCTTGTTCCACGCACAGAGTCTCCTGAGTTATCCCCTATAATTATTACAACAGTATATAGTAAAATCAATGGTTCCATTCAAAAGTCTAACTCGTCCCTCAAGGAACAAGCCCTCATATGGCTATATTGATACAAAATGGCCGCGTTCACACATACAGTATTTGGTCACTATTTTACATCAGTATTTGTAAGCCAAAACCAGGAGTGAAACAGTCAGAGGAAATCTATAACAATAACACCTCACCACTTCTGTATTTTTCACCTATTCCTGGCTTACGATTTTTGATGTAAAATACTGAACTCGTGAACATGGCTTAAGATTTTTTGCTTTTTATTTTGTTTTTGGCTCCAAAAATGCATCAAAATTGTGTCTCACTGGCTACTATTTTGTTGGTTTCACATAAATCAAATCCCTAAATATTTGAGTTAACGATAATAATAATAATTATTATTTAGTTTGCCAGAATCCAAATTTTGGGGGAAATTCATAACAGGTTTAATTAGTTTAGCCTTGATTCTCACATTGTTAAACACTACCAAATAAAAAATGGGTTAATAATACACAAGAAAATGTTACAAGTCCATGTAATTCTATGAATCACCCACACCCACAGCACCAGAATATCATTCTACCAACCAAGCCCTAAGCTATTGCTGCAGTAAAGTCACCCCCTAGACTTAAGTTTAGTTGTTTTTTTTAATATCCATGAAGCCCATATCTGGGGATGGGAATTAGATCCATTTAGATGAATCAAGCAATAACTCTCTACAGCAATCATGCCTGGCAAGTGCTGTGTTCAGTCTTTGATTTCATCAAAATGGTAATGTGTTTTAAAAAAGCAACAGACAAATAACTCCAGAGGAACTGCTGGAAACTTTATTTGTAAATCACATCCTGTGTTCTGCATCTTGAGCTTAAAATTCTCGAATATTGTGAAAGAGAGAAGTCAGAACAGAAGGCTTGGTGAGATGTAACCCTACCAGTGCTGAATAACTCACCTGACAGTACAAGGTCATGATGAGACAAGCGGGTGCAAAGGTAGCATCTGCACCGAAAGGCCCCTGCCATATAGACACCACTATCATAAATGGCATATAGTGTGTGTTCAGCCAAATATACAGTTTTTAATTAGTGCTAGATCCTACCTGCCCTTCATTTGTTAGACTTTGGCCCAAGAGAATTGACCTGATAGTTGGGGGTCCAATCAAAGAAAAGTATGCCTTGTCGTGGCTGGTGGGCACACAAAAAAAGGTCAATTGTACACTGAAAATTGAATATTTCAAGGGAGTCATGTATTATTGCTCTTACTGCCTTTATTTAAATGTGTCGTTTTATGGTGTCTTTAGGCATGTTTCAAAATTATTATAGTCTTGCAACAAATTTCCATTCTATTTCACCATTTCCATCAGTTTTTTTCAGACAAAGTGGTCAAATGTTTTGAACATATACTGTATTAATACATCTATCTACTAACTTAAATTAAGAATAAGAGGTCTTTATTCACCAGATATACAGCCAATAAATACAGTACCCTATGTCTTCCAGAATTTATATACAGAAGACCACATGTATGGGACCTTACACCCTTATGTATTGACCGTGACTGGTGCTACTTCAATTCTAATAGTGACTACAGTATTAATGTAGCTATCTAGAATCAGAGCGTTATGTCAATAAGACACACCATAAGGTCGGCGTCACACCAAAGAGTTTTACGGACGTTTTAAAGGTGCAAAAACTAGGCATTGCACACGGACCAATGTTTCTCTATGGGGCAGCTCCTATCTGCCGTATATTTTGTGCGTATTTTACGTGCGTAGAAAATCGCAGCATGCTGCGTTTGTCAGTGTATTGTGCAAAAAATCCGCCAATGAAAGTCTATGGGGGCGAGAAAAATACAGTTTACACACGGACCACATGTGTGACTTGCGAGAAATATGCAGTGGTGTTCTATAGAAAAGACGGTAATACAGTGCGTTGTACAGTAAAATCACACTGACAGGTTAGAATAGAATAGATCAAATAAATGTCTACACATAGTATAGGTATATATATATATATGTATGTATGTGTGTGTATATATATATATACATATATATATATATCATTGAGACACACATATACTGTATATATATATATATATATATATATATATATATATATATATATATATTTCATACAGCGCTAGGTAACTTAACCACTTTCTGACATTGGACTTACTATCCCGTCGAGGTGGGGTGGGCCCGTATGACCACCGACGGGATAGTACGTCCAGCACGATCGACGGCGCTCACGGGGGGAAAGAGGCCGATCGCGGCCGGGTGTCAGCTGACTATCGCAGCTGACATCCGGCACTATGTGCCAGGAGTGGTCACGGACTGCCCCCGGCACAATAAACCCCGGCACACCGCGATCAAACATGATCGCGGTGTGCCGGCGGTACAGGGAAGCATCGCGCAGGGAGGGGGCTCCCTGTGTGCTTCCCTGAGACCCCCGGAGCAACGCAATGTGATCGCGTTGCTGCGAGGGCCTCTTACCTCCTCCTCACTGCAGGTTCATGGATCCAAGATGGCAGCGGCATCCGGGTCCTGCAGGGAGGGAGGTGGCTTACCGAGTGCCTGCTCAGAGCAGGCGCTTGGTAAGCCTGCAGTGCTGTAAGTCAGATCGGTGATCTGACAGAGTGCTGTGCAAACTGTCAGATCACCGATCTGTGATGTCCCCCCCTGGAACAAAGTAAAAAAGTAAAAAAAAAATTTCCACATGTGTAAAAAAAAAATAAAAAGAAAAATTCCTAAATAAAGGAAAAAAAATATATTATTCCCATAAATACATTTCTTTATCTAAATAAAAAAACCAAACAATAAAAGTACACATATTTAGTATCGCCGCGTCTGTAACGACCCCACCTATAGAACTATATCACTAGTTAACCCCTTCAGTGAACACCGTAGGGGGGAAAAAAAAAAACGAGGCAAAAAACAACGCTTTATTATCATACTGCCGAACAAAAAGTGGAATAACACGCGATCAAAAAGACGGATATAAATAACCATGGTACCGCTGAAAATGTCATCTTGTCCTGCAAAAAACGACCCACCATACAGTGTCATCAAAGAAATAATAAAAAAGTTATAGTCCTCAGAATAAAGCGATGCCAAAATAATTATTTATTCTATAAAATAGTTTTTATCGTATAAAAGTGCCAAAACATAAAAATAATGATATAAATGAGGTATCGCTGTAATTGTACTGACCCAAAGAATAAAACTGCTTTATCAATTTTACCAAACGTGGAACAGTATAAACGCCTTTCCCAAAAGAAATTCATGAATATCTGGTTTTTGGTCATTCTGCCTCACAAAACTCGGAATAAAAAGTGATCAAAAACTGTCACGTGTCCGAAAATGTTACCGTTAAAAACGACAACTTGTCCCGCAAAAAACAAGACCTCACATGACTATGTGGACCAAAATATGGAAAAATTATAGGTCTCAAAATGTGGAGACGCAAAAACTTTTTTGCTGTAAAAAGCGTCTTTTAGTGTGTGACGGCTGCCAATCATAAAAATCTGCTATAAAAAATGCTATAAAAGTAAATCAAACCCCCCTTCATCACCCCCTTAGTTAGGGAAAAATAATAAAATTTAAAAAAGTATTTATTTCCATTTACCCATTAGGGTTAGGGCTAGGGTTAGGGCTAGGGTTAGGGTTAGGGCTATGGTTAGGGCTAGGGTTAGGGCTAGGGCTAGGGTTAGGGCTAGGGTTAGGGCTAGGGTTAGGGCTAGGGCTAGGGTTAGGGCTAGGGTTAGGGTTGGGGCTAGGGTTGGAGCTAAAGTTAGGGTTAGGGTTGGGGCTAAAGATAAAGTTAGGGTTGGGGCTAAAGTTAGGGTTAGGGTTTGGATTACATTTACGGTTGGGATTAGGGTTGGGATTAGAGTTAGGAGTGTGTCAGGGTTAGGGGTGTGGTTAGGGTTACCGTTGGTATTAGGGCTAGGGGTGTGTTTGGATTAGAGTTTCAGTTAGATTTGGGGAGTTTCCACTGTTTAGGCACATCAGGGGTGCTCCAAACGTGACATGGCGTCCGATCTCAATTCTGCATTGAAAAAGTAAAACAGTGCTCCTTCCCTTCCGAGCTTTCCCGTGCGACCAAACAGGGGTTTACCCCAACATATGGGGCATCAGCGTACTCGGGACAAATTGGACAACAACTTTTGGGGTCCACGTTCTCTTGTTACCCTTGGTAAAATATAAATTTGGGGGGCTAAAAATCATTTTTGTGGGAATTTTTTTTTTATTATTTTCACGGCTCTGCGTTGTAAACTGTAGTGAAACACTTGGGGGTTCAAAGTTCTCACAACACATCTAGATAAGTTCCTTGGGAGGTCTAGTTTCCAATATGGGGTCACTTTTGGGGGTTTCTACTGTTTGGGTACATCAGGGGCTCTGCAAATGCAACGTGACACCTGCAGACCAATCCATCTAAGTCTGCATTCCAAATGGCGCTCCTTCCCTTCCGAGCTCTGCCATGCGCCCAAACAGTGGTTTACCCCCACATAAGGGGTATCAGCATACTTAGGACAAATTGTATAACAACTTTTGGGGTCCATTTTCTCCTGTTACCCTTGGTAAAATAAAACAAATTGGAGCTGAAATAAATTTTGTGTAAAAAAAATTTAAATGTTAATTTTTATTTAAACATTCCAAAAATTCCTGTGAAACACCTGAAGGGTAAATAAATTTCTTGAATGTGGTTTTGAGCACCTTGAGGGGTGCAGTTTTTAGAATGGTGTCACACTTGGGTATTTTCTGTCATATAGACCCCTCAAAATGACTTTAAATGAGATGTGGTCCCTAAAAAATATGGTGTTGTAAAAATGAGAAATTGCTGGTCAAATTTTAACCCTTATAACTCCCTAACGAAAAAAAATTTTGGTTCCTAAATTTTGCTGATGTGAAGTAGACATGTGGGAAATGTTACCTATTAAGTATTTTATGTGACATATCTCTGTGATTTAAGGGTATAAAAATTCAAAGTTGGAAAATTGTGAAATTTTCAGAATTTTAGCCAAATTTCCGTTTTTTTCACAAATAAACGCAAGTTATATCGTATAAGTTTTACCACTATCATGAAGTACAATATGTCTCGAGAAAACAGTGTCAGAATCGCCAAGATCCGGTTGAAGCGTTCCAGAGTTATAACCTCATAAAGGGACAGTGGACAGAATTGTAAAAATTGGCCCGGTCATTAACGTGCAAACCACCCTTGGGGGTGAAGGGGTTAAAAGCCGGTAATTCAATTGCCAGCTTTTGCTATCTCCTTATCAAACCCGACAGGATATGAGACATGGTTTACATACAGTAAACCATTTCATATCCCTTATTTTTTTACATATTCTTCACTAATACTGTTAGTAGAGTGTGTGTGCAAAATTTGGGGGCTCTAGCTGTCAAAATAAAGGGTTAAATTATGGAAAAAACTGGTGTGGCCTCCCGCACAATTTTATCCCCCAGAGTGGGAAAGCCAGTGACTGAGGGCAGATATTAATAGCCTAGAGAGGGACCATGGATATTGCCCCCCTCCCGGGTAAAAACATCTGCCCCCAGCCACCCCAGAAAAGGCGCATCTGTAAGTTGCGCCTATTCTGGCACTTAGCCTCTCTCTTCCCACTCCCGAGTAATGGTGGGATATAGGGTAATAAAGGGTTACAGAGCGAGTTTCTTCAGGTGGATTAAGTGTACATTATAGATTTTACAACCCCATGTGTGTATTTCATTAAAATACTTTATTCATAATGTGTGTGTGTATTATTAACCCTTTACTACTATTGGATTAATAATGGATAGGTGTCTTATTGACATCTCTCCATTATTAACCAGGCTTAATGTCACCTTACAATAGCAAGGTGACATGAACCCTTTATTACCCCATATCCCACCGATACTCAGGAGTGGGAAGAGAGAGGCTAAGTGCCAGACTAGTCGCGTCTTACAGATGCGCCTTTTCTAGGGTGACTGGGGGCAGATGTTTTTAGCCAGGGGGGCCAATATCCATGGCTGCATTGCACAGGAGCCCACGCCAGTTTTTTCCGTGATTTAACCCTTTATTTTAACAGCTAGCACCCCCAAATTTTGTCCTGTCGTGTTTAATAAGGAGATAGCAAAAGCCAGCAATTGAATTACTGTTTTTTAAGCGCTGTCTGAAATATATATATATATATATATATATATATATATATATATATATATATATATATATATATATATATATAATGTGTGTGTCTCACTGACATATATACAGGGGTTGGACCAAATAATGGAAACACCTAACGTTTTGGCATCATAATCTTCGAACATGTGATAATTATGCAAACCGTGACATATGGTAATGTTTTGTAGTTGATTATTTGTGTTATGTGATATGTGTATGTAAATTAACTGTTTGTTTTACAGAATTGTAAGAACATATATGAGAACCTGATACCAATGGCAGACCTCTCGGATTTTCAAAGAGGCCAAATTGTTGGTGCTCTTATGGCAGGCGCTAGTGTAAGAGAAAGTGCCCGAATGCTTGGTGTGTCAAGAGGCACTGTCTACAAAGTAATGACTGCATTTGAAAGAGAAGGAAAAATGTCCGCAGCAAAGCACAGGTCCGGCCGAAAGTCAAAGTTGACTGAGAGAGACCGTCGGACTCTAAAGCGAATTGTGAGAGAAGATCGCAAGACTACAGCTCCAAAAATCACTGCTGATCTCAATAAACACCTACAGAACCCAGTTTCCACCAAAACTGTTTGTCGGGATCTGCACAAATCTGGATTCCACGGAAGGGCTGCAATTAGAAAACAGCTGCTTTCAATGACAAATGTTTCCAAGCATTTAGAGTGGTGTAGAAGCCTCCAGAATTGGTCCCTCGAGCAGTGGAAACATGTGATATTCTCAGACGAATCATCGTTTACCCTATTTCCGACCTCCGGCTGAGTGTACGTTTGGAGACAGCCGAAAGAAGCAATCCATCCAGACTGCCTTCTCCCACCCGTAAAACATGGCGGAGATTCTGTGATGATCTGGGTGCTATTTCATGGAGATCCGCCGAGCCAATGATATCCCTTCATGGAAGAATTAACAGCTGAGATTATTTAGGCATTTTGGGCGACCAAGTGCATCCAATGGTTCAAGCACTGTTCCCGGAGGGGAACGCCATCTTTCAGGATGATAATGCACCAATTCATACAGCTAGAATCATTAAAACATGGCACGAGGAACATTCTAATGAAGTTGGACATCTCATCTGGCCCCCAGAATCCCCAGACCTCAACATTATTGAGTATTTATGGTCAATAACATGACAACCCATAGCCTAACATGACATGTTAGGGCAAGTTAGGTTAGGCTATGGGTTTAACTAGATGGACTTAGTCTTCCTTCAACCTTAATAACTATAATGGATTTTAGAGATTCAAGTTAAATGTCGATTTCCGCCGCCATCATCGCTCAAAGAACTGGAGGGTGTTTTAACTGCGGAATGGGCTAAAATTCCTTTGGAAACAATTCACACATTGTATGAATCCATACCTCAGAGAATTGAGGCTGTAATCGCCGCAAAAGGTGGACCTACACCATATTAAACTAACTTTTGTTGATGTTTCCAGGTGTTTCCATTATTCGGTCCAACCCCTGTGTATATATATATATGTATATATATATAGAGAGAGAGAGATTGTATATATGTCTTCACGAATATTTGAGCCCATGGATCCATTATATGTCCACTTTGCATGGTTGCGAGAAAAAAAATGAAGTACGGATGTCATACGGATCACATACGGAGGATGACAGGTGTAAAATACGCAGCCACATCCTGCCTACGGATGACATATGGATCACTGTTTTGGGATCATTTCTGCGTATGCTCATCACATGTGATGTGGAGTCCCTCTACACAAGTATCAGACATCATGATGGACTGCGGGCAGTGAAACATTATCTTTCTACAACCAGTATGTCTCGGGATGAGATCGGGTTTTTGCTTCAGTTGTTTGATTTTCTTTTGAGACACAATTTCTTTATTTTTAATGGGTCCCTCTACCTACAGCTCCAGGGAACAGCGATGGGGGCTTCTTGCGCACCATCCTATGCCAACCTGTTCCTGGGGCTGTGGGAGAGGGACCTATTCTCCGCGGATCAGTGTTCGTCGATGGACCGGGTCGTATTATGGACCCGGTACATCGACGACATTTTCCTGATCTGGCGGGGGACAGCTAGCACTTTGGAGTAATTCTTTCATGACCTTAATATTAATGATTGTAACATCAAACTGACTTTCAAATACCATGCTACCCAGATTGAATTCTTGGATGTTCTGGTAAAAAAAGATGTTTCTGGTTCTTTACAGACAGATGTTTTTCGCAAAGAAACAGCCGTGAATGCTGTCCTCCATGCAACTTCTTCTCATCCTTCACATGTTGTTAAATCTATTCCCACCAGCCAGTTTCTAAGAATATGGAGAATTTGTTCTACTAACAGTGATTTTGAGGAACAAGCTAATGAGATGAAGAAGAGGTTTTATGAGAGAGGATACAGCAAACGGTCTGTAAAATATGCCTATAATCGGGCCAGGAACGTTGATCGCCATGAATTGATGTACTCCAAACAGCCGCGGCAGGAATCACAGTCTCCAAGGATGGTAACTCAATACCATTCCCAATGGCAGAGAATGTATGACATAATGAAAAAGCACTGGCCAATTCTATTGGCGGACAAGACCTTGAGACAATACTTAGCTTTAACACCTACACTGTTATGACCCCAATGGCAGAGGGTCTCAGAAATAATTACTAAGTCTGCAAACACAACAAACCAGCTCATAGGGCAGTGGTAACTGAGCTGACCATATATCTAATCCTAGCACCACAAATAGCAGCAGCCGGGGAACGTGCCTACGTTGGTTCTAGACGTCTCGCGCCAGCCGGAGAACTAACTAACCCTAGAAGGGAAAAGAAAGACCTTTCTTGCCTCCAGAGAAAAGACCGCAAAAGTTGGATACAAGCCCCCAACAAATAATAACGGTGAGGTAAGAGGAAAAGACAAACGTAAGAATGAGCTAGGTATTTAGCAAAGAGAGGCCCACTAGCTAATAGCAGAATATAGTAAGATGACTTATATGGTCAGCAAAAACCCTATCAAAATATCCACGCTGGATATTCAAGAACCCCCGAACCGTCTAACGGCCCGGGGGGAGAACACCAGCCCCCTAGAGCTTCCAGCAAAGTCAGGAATCACATTTAGTACAAGCTGGACAAAAATAAGAGCAAAGCAAATAACCAAAAAACAAAGAAGCAAGACTTAGCTTAATTTTGCACGAACCAGGACCAGCAGACAGGAGCAAACAGAAAGGATGTGATTACAACGATGCCAGGCACTGGACTAAGGATCCAGGAAGTTTATATAGCAACACCCCTGGACTAACGACCCAGGTGGGTGCCAAACTGAGGAAAGACAATCCCAGAGTCATATCACTAGTAACCACAAGAGGGAGCCAAAAAGTCTAATTCACAACACTACACTAACTGCAAGACGTTGTAATAGTCTGAGAGACCATTTGGTGAGAAGCTACCACATTCCCACGAATCAACCGTCCATTTTTCCAGGTAGGAAAACTAAGAAACCTACTAATGTCTGGGGATGTAGACCTTGTGGGAAATGCATAGCGTGCCCAAACATAGAGGAGGCTAAAGATTTCCTGTCATCTGATGGCAGGAAATGTATAATTACCTACAATATTAACTGTCTGACACAGGCAGTTGTATATTATGCTAGCTGCCCCTGCAAACTAATATATGTAGGACTTACAACACGGCCCTCAAGGTCAGAATAAGAGAACATGTCTGCGATATTATTGCGGCGGCCAAAGAAGATGACCCGGAACAACTTAAGACCATCCCGAGGCATTTTAAAAAACATCATTCCTGTGATCCATCTGGCCTGAAAGTGAGAGGCATTGATCATATTAGACCAAGCCTTCGGGGGGGTAATGTTAGTCATAGTCTGGCACAAAAAGAGGCTAAATGGATCTGGACACTACGTGCACTCCAACCAGATGGACTCAATGAGACATTGAGTTTTGTTCCATTCATTTAAACTTCTACCCCGTGCAACAGTGATTTTAAGTTGTGGTTTCTTGTTTTATATGGATGTTTTTTGTATAGTTTTTATATGTTTTTAATTGGTTTTATTTTGGTATTAACATCTGCCACTTTCATGCCCTTTAGAATACTGTGGGAGACTGATGGGACGTTTACCTTCTTTTTGTTTCTGCCTGGCGGTCGTTGTGGATCCCGTCCTGTTCATGGCTGGTCTGGAGTGGAGGAAAAACCTGAAGGGGTTCTAAATAACAAATAACACTAAATGAAGATACAAAACGGTTGAGAAATAATACACCATATTTGGCTTCCCCACTTCGTATATTCTATGGACTTGGCTTGAGACGATCATAATTATTTATTGTATGGACATTCAAATTTTATACTTACCTTTTTTATTGTTGTGTTCTGCCTCATGCCGCCCGTTGTTTTTTGGGGGAACTTTGGATAGGCCTGCACGTATAGAGAAGGATAATATTATGTTTGGTTATGGTGCCTTATTTATCTACTGTATGTCCTAGGTGGATGTTTATATATGTGTGTTTTTATTAGGATCTCTGTTTTGTTTTTTTGGTATGAGTCTCTTGTATCTCTACTTGCACTTTGGCACATTTGCACTTTCATTATTAACATTTTTTTATGGCCAGGGCACTCATGGCCGTTTATTCACGTTTTTTTATTGCATTAGACCTTTGATCATTTTAAATTTTTGGTGTCTCTTTTTTTCATTATTATGGCCAGGTTAGATCTGGTCATAGAGCTATGCACTTTTTGGTAGGATGGCACTTATTGCACTATGCCACTTTATTTTGGTCAGTTTGGACCGTATCATAATTTCACTATCGGTATAACTGGTCCCTTTGTGGATCAGCTATATCTATTTTTTGTGGATTATACATGGCACTAGGCACTTTTTTCATTGTGATGCTTTTGTCTTTTTCATTCTGTCATGGTAACTGTTTTATATGTGTCGTACTATTTATTTTTTATTTTTTATTTGTGTAATGTTTAATCTAGATTATATTATTATCCATCTCCTTAGGCGTCCAGTTCACTTTTTTGCATTGTATCTGCCCTAAGTAAACACCTTCTCGTTATATATATACCTCATGTACGATCCTGTGTAGAGTTGCTTCGGTCGGTACGCATGCGCGCTGTTGCTCTGGGGGCGCGGCTGGCATTTGCGCTGTCTGCCGGCGGTGGGCGGCCTGCTGGGCGGGGCTTCCTTCCACGAACGGCCGCGTGGTTGGTTGCTCATGGCCGGTGCGCCGCTGATCGCTGGGGATGCGCGTGTCCATTCTGCTTCCCTCTGTAGCGTCAGTGTCGCATGCGACATGACTTGGGCCACATATGGTCAGTCTGGATTACAGGTCCCGGCATTCTCTTGTGCCGGTACCATGTGACTGACCGCCTGGTGCTAATAGTCTTACTATTGGTCTCCTCCAGTATATATGGTGCCACTTAGAAACATAATACCACTCCCCCTGATGAAGGCACGTTGCCGAAACGCGCGTAGGGGTCGTGGCACCATCCTCTGAGTGTTCTGATAATGTACTTTATTTATCTACTCTTTGGTCTATTTGTCTGCCATGCTGCTGCTAATCTGCTCTTTATAACCTTATGTAGTATGTAGTGACGTATGCCACAGTGGCTTTAATACTATGGTTGATACAGTGATGGTATGATTGTATTTGTCATCTGCAGCTTCTTCTTTATGCCATTGATGTTATTTAGAGCATGGCGTATTAGTCCTGTTACTTTTCTTGGTATGAACATGCGCTCAGAGTGGTGCCACTAATTTTTGTTGGCTCACCATTGTTACACACGTATGGCTACCAGGTGTGTTTTTTTAAATGTGCAATATGTCTAATAGGGATTTTATCCCTTGTGTTTTGTTCTTTTTGTAATAAAGTTCATTATATGAATTGTTCTCTATACGCGTTTTTCTTTATATGATTTCAAGTATACAGCATTGAACATATAATTATTTTCCGTTATTTTGGATGCTCTATGTATTTGCCACTGATGGTTATGAAGTATAATATGGATACGTCCGTTCTGCTAAAGGTAACCATTTGATTTTTTTCCTGTGTATATATATGTATATACTAGATTGTGGCCCGATTCTAATGCATCGGGTATTCTAGAATATGCATGTCCCCGTAGTATATGGACAATGATGATTCCAGAATTCGCGGCAGACTGTGCCCGTCGCTGATTGGTCGAGGCAACCTTTATGACATCATCGCCGCCATGGCAACTATTATGACATCTACGTCGATACTGTGCCCGTCGCTGATTGGTCGAGGCGAATTCGCGGCAGACTGTGCCCGTCGCTGATTGGTCGAGGCAACCTTTATGACATCATCGTCGCCATGGCAACCATTATGACATCTACGTCGATACTGTGCCCTTCGCTGATTGGTCGAGGCGAATTCGCGGCAGACTGTGCCCGTCGCTGATTGGTCGAGGCAACCTTTATGACATCATCGTCGCCATGCTGTGCCCGTCTCTGATTGGTCGAGGCTTGGCGGCCTCGACCAGTCAGAGACGCGGGATTTCCAGGACAGACAGACAGAAAGACAGACAGAAAGACAGACAGACAGACAAAAAGACAGACAGACAGACAGACGGAAAAACCCTTAGACAATTATATATATAGATAGAGAGAGAGAGAGAGATTGTATATATGTATTCACGAATATTTGAGCCCATGGATCCATTATATGTCCACTTTGCATGGTTGCGAGAAAAAAAATGCAGTACGGATATCATACGGATCACATACGGAGGATGACAGGTGTAAAATACGCAGCCACATCCTGCCTACGGATGACATAGGGATCACTGTTTTGGGATCATTTCTGCGTATAACATCTGTAAAAAAGGGACCGTATTTCCCTACGCTGTGTGACCCCAGCCTAAGACAGAAAGGAAGCGAATGAAAATATTAGAGCAATGCTATACGTACTCAAAAAAACACACTTTCCATCAATTTAAAATTGGCAAAGAGTTAACACAATGAAGTGTGTGCATAGATCCTGGAGCCCAAATGCAAAATAATTATGGACAAGTTGATTTCATGGTAATCTTTCAGTATAAACAGGCTACCGAAATGCTCATTCATCAAGCGAAATGATCTTTTGCTCAGTGAAAAAAAATAATCGTTCTCAGTAGTGCATCGTCCTGTGTAATCAGCACTTGCACTGCCGAGAACTATGGCAGGTTATGCTCACTGAACCAGTAGTGGAAAACTACAGAAGAGGGCCCCTGTGCAGGAACAGTGTATAGGTCCTTTGAGATCCAATAATGTGTCTGAGAAGCTGCCTTCTGCTTCGGAGGTGGATATGGGACCCCCTACCTTGTGGGCCCCTGTGCAGCTGCAGGGTGCACTAATAGTATGTCCACCCCTGCACTGAGTGATCTCTATAGAGAGCTCAGTGTGCACCATTTACTTTGGACTGCCTGTAAACGACCGCCATTTGGTAAAAGTTTACCAATTGGTGGTCCTATTGTTCCGCTGGTTGGTCCATGTAAACCCCCTAAAATTTGGTATATCAAGTACATTTATATATATAGTAATTGTTATATTACAGGATCATAAACTTGTAATTTGTACATAGCTATAAGATTAGGTACACACAATGTTTGTGGCCATTGTTAGGCACATATACTCCACAGGTATGAGCCCATTGGTGGCCACTGTCAGGTTGGATGACAAGACATCTGCCAACTACAGGGTCTCCTTTTGTAAAGAAACGTATACCACATTCCTCTGTATAGGAAAGCACAGTCTGCTTCAGTTTCCTATGCAGTTAGATAAATGGATAGCAGACACAGAACACATTTTTAGCCTCTGTTTGGAGGATGAGGGTTTATGCAACGTTACAGTATATGTTGGGAAAATCTCCCGACGTATGCTGCAGGCTAAATTAGCATTTGTGCACAAACGCAGTGTGCATGTAGCTTAGTGCCACCATAGGCATGAGACCTGTAACTGGGCCAAGCTGAGCAATATCTGCACTCATCCAACCCATAATGAGCAGTTGGAGGGAAAATATCTCTTATTTTTCTATAGTAGGGGTGCTTAACGTTTCCATCAGGACAGTGCCATTGTTAAATTAGACAGAGTCTCATTACATTAACTGCAATTGTGACAAATAGCATTGAGATTTAAGAACATTTGTCTGAAAAACTCCTGTGATGTAGGCCAGCTCTTTGTGTTCAAGGCCTCTTTTACTCAAGGTGAAAAAAGGACACTACTACTGTCACAGTAGATAAGGGTTAAACCATCTGTGTTTATGGACAGGACTGGGCAGAAGAAGGGGCAGCTGGGCAAGTGTTCATACGGCCATTCACAATGTTGCCCGAAGGAATTAGATCTGTATTTCAGCTGAGGATGTTATAGATTTCCTGGAAAAACAGATTATTAGATCCAGACACATAATAAAAATTAATTAGCCCCAAGTTAGAAATCTGCCAGACAGCCCTTGAGGTTAATAACTGGGCACAGAGCATTAGGTTTCCCTTTGCCAGTTTGGATATACAAAACCCCTTTGCAATGCTTCATATACTAATTCCAGCATGTCTGCCAAATTACTCATTGGAAGCAAAACTTCATTCTCTACACCTCATGCTTTTAGAATTTTATATTTTAGGATATACTGAAAAAAGAAGTTAGCAATTCTAATGCTGCAGTTCTAGGGAGAATCAAATATATTTTTTATTCCTTCACCTCTTGTGTTTGTGTAAGAGTTCAGGTGTCTCACATGAAAGAGTTCCTGGGTATAAAAACTCTACAAACTAAATGGAAGGATGTTTAAAATGGATGGTACCGTGCTACAAGCTATAAAATCGAAAATGGGCTGGCTGGCTAGTTGGGTGTGCACAACTGCTAAGGTGCACTGCTGCAACAACTGTTGTGGATTCTGTTTGTGGGCTCCCTCTGGTGGTTACTGCTGGTACTGGGTGACTTTGGTGGGTTGCGGCCTTTGGTTTCTATCTGTCCATCAGAGGCTGGGTGTTTCCTATTTTACCTGGCCTTTCTGTCATTTCCCTTGCCGGCTATCAATGTGTTCAGATGTGCTCTGTTTGGTTCCTGCCTACCTGCTCCCAGATCTTTCAGGATAAGCTAAGTGCTGATTTTCAGTTGTTTGGTTTTTTGTCCAGCTTGCTTGGAATGTCTCTTTGTTAGCTGGTTGCTCTAGTGGACTGAGGTTCTTCCCATGTGCCATGAGTTGGCACATGGGTTCTTGTAATCTCAGGATGGTTTTTTTGATTAGGGTTTTTTGCTGACCGCTCAGTCCCCTTTTGTGTCATTCTGCTTTCTAGTTTTCAGCGGGCCTCTATTTGCTAAAACTATATACATCATCTCTATGTGTGTGCCTTCCTCTCATTTCACCGTCAATACATGTGGGGGGCAACTATACCTTTGGGGTTAATTCCTCTGGAGGCAAGTGAGGTCTTTGTTTTCACTGCAGTACTAGTTAGCTCTTAGGCTGGTGCGTGGCGTCTAGAACCAACGTAGGTACGCTCCCTGGCTATCTCTAGTTGCGTTTGTCAGGCGTAGGGTAGCGGTCAGCCCAGGTTCCATCACCCTAGAGCTCGTCCGATATTTATTATTATTTTGCTTATCCTGTGCTATCCCTAGCCATTGGGGATTCATGACAGTATAGCCGGCCCACAAAGTGTTAATTGTTTGGGCTGAAGCAGGAGAATAAGAAGTGTTCAAGGAAAATTTTTTTTTTTTTTTTTTCCTTCAGAGTTTTGCTGCCTAGCCCTTAATTGCTGTCTAGCTGCTTCTTACCTCCTCTTAACCCTTGAATGGCTCTGATCTTAGCTGTTTATCATGGATGTCCAGAGTTTGGCTTCCAGCCTGAGTAATCTCGCGGCAAAGGTTCAAAACATACAGGATTTCGTTGTTCACACTCCCATGTCTGAACCTAGAATTCCTATTCCAGAGTTTTTTTCTGGAGATAGATCTACCTTCCTGAATTTCAGGAACAATTGTAAATTGTTTCTCTCTTTGAAATCTCGCTCCTCTGGAGACCCTGCTCAACAGGTCAAGATTGTTATATCGTTCCTACGGGGCGACCCTCAGAATTGGGCATTTGCATTGGCACCAGGGGATCCTGCATTGCTCAGTGTGGATGCGTTTTTTCTGGCATTGGGATTGCTCTATGAGGAACCTAACCTAGAGATTCAGGCTGAAAAGGCTTTATTAGCCCTCTCTCAGGGGCATGATGAAGCGGAAATATATTGTCAGAAATTTCGGAAATGGTCGGTGCTTACTCAGTGGAATGAGTGCGCCCTGGCTGCAAACTTCAGAAATGGTCTTTCTGAGGCCATTAAGGATATTATGGTGGGGTTCCCTGCGCCTACAGGTCTGAATGAGTCTATGGCTATGGCCATTCAGATTGATCGGCGTTTACGGGAGCGCAAACCCGTGCACCAGTTGGCGGTGTCTTCTGAACAGGCACCTGAGACTATGCAACGTGATAGAATTCAGTCCAGAAGTGAACGGCAAAATTATAGGCGGAAAAATGGTTTGTGTTTTTATTGTGGTGATTCAGCTCATGTTATATCAGCATGCTCTAAACGCACAAAAAGGGTTGATAAATCTTTTGCCATTGATACTCTGCAGTCTAAGTTCATTTTGTCTGTGACTCTGATTTTTTCACTGTCTTCCATTTCCGTCGATGCCTATGTGGATTCAGGCGCTGCCCTGAGTCTTATGGATTGGTCATTTGCTAAACGTTGCGGTTTTAGTCTAGAGCCTCTGGAAGTTCCTATTCCTCTGAAGGGAATTGATTCTACACCATTGGCTATGAATAAACCGCAGTATTGGACACAAGTGACCATGCGCATGACTCCCGTTCATCAGGAGGTGATTCGCTTCCTTGTACTGTATAATTTACATGATGTACTAGTGCTTGGTCTGCCATGGTTACAAACTCATAATCCTGTCCTGGACTGGAAAACAATGTCTGTGCTAAGTTGGGGATGTCAGGGGGTTCATAATGATGCACCTCCGATTTCTATCGCTTCATCCACTCCTTCAGAGATCCCTGCGTTTTTGTCGGATTATAGAGATGTTTTTGAGGAGCCTAAGCTCAGTTCGCTCCCTCCTCATAGAGAGTGTGACTGTGCTATAGAATTGATTCCTGGCAGTAAGTTCCCTAAGGGTCGTTTATTTAATCTGTCACTGCCAGAGCATACTGCTATGCGGAATTATATTAAGGAGTCCTTGGAAAAGGGACATATTCGTCCATCTTCGTCCCCTCTGGGAGCAGGTTTTTTTTTCGTGGCAAAAAAAGATGGTTCCCTGAGGCCTTGTATAGATTATCGCCTTCTGAATAAGATTACAGTCAAATACCAGTATCCATTGCCATTATTTACTGATTTGTTTGCTTGCATTAAGGGGGCTAGGTGGTTCACTAAAATAGATCTTCGTGGTGCGTATAATCTGGTGCGGATAAAACAGGGTGATGAGTGGAAAACCGCATTTAATACGCCTGAGGGCCATTTTGAGTATTTGGTAATGCCTTTTGGACTCTCCAATGCTCCGTCAGTCTTTCAGTCCTTTATGCACAATATTTTCCGTGAATATCTGGATAAGTTTATGATTGTGTATTTGGATGATATTTTGGTGTTTTCTGATGACTGGGAGTCTCATGTTCTACAGGTCAGGAAGGTGTTTCAGGTTTTGCGGGCCAATTCTCTGTTTGTGAAGGGCTCAAAGTGTCTCTTCGGAGTCCAGAAGATTTCTTTTTTGGGGTACATTTTTTCTCCTTCTACTATTGAGATGGATCCCGTTAAGGTTCAGGCTATTTGTGACTGGACACAACCTACATCTGTTAAGAGCCTTCAGAAGTTCTTGGGGTTTGCTAATTTTTATCGTCGGTTCATTGCTAATTTTTCCAGTATTGTTAAACCTTTGACTGATTTGACTAAAAAGGGTGCTGATGTTGCTGATTGGTCTCCTGCGGCCGTGGAGGCCTTTCGGGAACTTAAGCGCCGGTTTTCTTCTGCTCCTGTGTTGTGTCAACCAGATGTTTCACTTCCTTTTCAGGTGGAGGTTGATGCTTCCGAGATTGGAGTGGGGGCGGTTTTGTCACAGAGAAGTTCTAATGGCTCGGTGATGAAGCCATGTGCTTTCTTCTCTAGAAAATTCTCGCCCGCCGAGCGCAATTATGATGTGGGTAATCGGGAGCTTTTGGCCATGAAGTGGGCATTTGAGGAGTGGCGTCATTGGCTTGAGGGTGCTAAACATCGCGTGGTGGTCTTGACTGATCACAAGAATCTCATTTACCTTGAGTCTGCCAGGCGTTTGAATCCTAGACAGGCTCGTTGGTCGTTATTTTTTTCTCGTTTCAATTTCGTGGTTTCATACCTGCCAGGTTCAAAGAATGTGAAGGCAGATGCTCTTTCCAGGAGTTTTGTGCCTGACTCTCCTGGAGACACTGGGCCTGCTGGTATCCTTAGGGATGGGGTAATATTGTCCGCTGTATCCCCAGACTTGCGACGCGCATTGCAGGAGTTTCAGGTGGATAAACCGGATCGATGTCCACCAGAAAGACTGTTTGTTCCGGATGATTGGACCAGTAGAGTCATCTCCGAGGTCCATTCTTCTGTGTTGGCTGGTCATCCTGGAATATTTGGTACAAGAGACTTGGTGGCCAGGTCTTTTTGGTGGCCTTCCTTGTCTAGGGATGTGCGTACCTTTGTGCAGTCTTGTGAAGTGTGTGCTCGAGCTAAGCCTTGCTGTTCACGGGCTAGTGGGTTGTTGTTATCCTTGCCCATCCCGAAGAGGCCTTGGACGCACATTTCCATGGATTTTATTTCTGATCTCCCGGTTTCACAGAAAATGTCCGTTATCTGGGTTGTGTGTGACCGCTTTTCTAAGATGGTTCATTTGGTGCCCTTGCCTAAGTTGCCCTCCTCCTCTGAGTTGGTTCCTTTGTTTTTTCAGAACGTGGTTCGTTTGCATGGGATTCCGGAGAATATCGTTTCTGACAGGGGATCCCAGTTTGTGTCTAGATTTTGGCGGACGTTTTGTGCCAAGATGGACATTGATTTGTCTTTCTCGTCTGCATTCCATCCTCAGACGAATGGCCAGACAGAGCGAACTAATCAGACCTTGGAAACTTATTTGAGGTGTTTTGTTTCTGCTGATCAGGATGACTGGGTTGCTTTTTTGCCACTGGCCGAATTTGCTCTTAATAATCGGGCTAGTTCGGCCACGTTGGTCTCTCCTTTTTTTTGTAATTCGGGGTTTCATCCTCGTTTTTCCTCTGGTCAGGTGGAGTCGTCGGATTGTCCAGGAGTGGACGTGGTGGTGGACAGGCTACATCACATTTGGAATCAGGTGGTGGACAATTTGAAGTTATCTCAGGAGAAGACTCAGCAGTTTGCTAATCGCCGTCGCCGCGTGGGTCCCCGACTTCTTGTTGGGGACTTGGTGTGGTTGTCTTCTCGTTTTGTCCCTATGAAGGTCTCTTCTCCTAAGTTCAAGCCTCGGTTCATCGGTCCTTATAGGATCTCGGAGATTCTTAACCCTGTATCTTTCCGTTTGGATCTCCCAGCATCGTTCGCTATTCATAATGTGTTCCATCGGTCGTTGTTGCGGAGGTATGAGGTGCCTGTTGTTCCTTCGGTCGAGCCTCCTGCTCCGGTGCTGGTGGAGGGAGAATTGGAGTATGTTGTTGAAAAGATCTTGGATTCTCGTGTTTCCAGATGCAAACTCCAGTATTTGGTTAAGTGGAAGGGTTATGGTCAGGAGGACAATTCCTGGGTGGTCGCCTCCGATGTTCATGCGACTGATTTGGTCCGCGCCTTCCATAGAGCTCACCCTGATCGCCCTGGGGGTTCTCGTGAGGGTTCGGTGACCCCTCCTCAAGGGGGGGGTACTGTTGTGGATTCTGTTTGTGGGCTCCCTCTGGTGGTTACTGCTGGTACTGGGTGACTTTGGTGGGTTGCGGCCTTTGGTTTCCATCTGTCCATCAGAGGCTGGGTGTTTCCTATTTTACCTGGCCTTTCTGTCATTTCCCTTGCCGGCTATCAATGTGTTCAGATGTGCTCTGTTTGGTTCCTGCCTACCTGCTCCCAGATCTTTCAGGATAAGCTAAGTGCTGATTTTCAGTTGTTTGGTTTTTTGTCCAGCTTGCTTGGAATGTCTCTTTGTTAGCTGGTTGCTCTAGTGGACTGAGGTTCTCCCCATGTGCCATGAGTTGGCACATGGGTTCTTGTAATCTCAGGATGGTTTTTTTGATTAGGGTTTTTTGCTGACCGCTCAGTCCCCTTTTGTGTCATTCTGCTTTCTAGTTTTCAGCGGGCCTCTATTTGCTAAAACTATATACATCATCTCTATGTGTGTGCCTTCCTCTCATTTCACCGTCAATACATGTGGGGGGCAACTATACCTTTGGGGTTAATTCCTCTGGAGGCAAGTGAGGTCTTTGTTTTCTCTGCAGTACTAGTTAGCTGTTAGGCTGGTGCGTGGCGTCTAGAACCAACGTAGGTACGCTCCCTGGCTATCTCTAGTTGCGTTTGTCAGGCGTAGGGTAGCGGTCAGCCCAGGTTCCATCACCCTAGAGCTCGTCCGATATTTATTATTATTTTGCTTATCCTGTGCTATCCCTAGCCATTGGGGATTCATGACAAACAACCCAATTGAGGTAGAGAGCCCACATATAAGTGTACTGATGCTGTTGATAGAAGCAAGTGAACCTCGTTCATGCGCTAGTAGACTAGTAATTGCAGATCTTAAACTGTATACTAGTGCATAATGCAAGTGGCATAAACAAGTCAGTTAACCACTATCAAAGTATATAAATATCAATAGTAGTCAATTAGGAATATGGAATGGTGTAGCATAATATCATTGATAACTAGGCACTAACCCAACTCAATGCTCCTTGTCGTCGTCAGTATGGGGTATCATCCCGAGGTTGTCGACAAGGGGCTGGCTGCTGTAGTATAACACTTCGATGTCGGACTGAAGGTGCGTGGAGTGGCCGTGCAGAGCCAGAGGTTCCCCGGCCGGTGGCATCCCTGGTTACTTGGAAAAAAAATGGCCGGCAATGCCTGGCAGTGTGTGACGTCACTGAAGCTACGGAGCCTTGCTTGGGCCAAAAAGCAAACCAACGCGTTTCGAAGGACTGCATCCTTCTTCATCAGGGTTACCACTTCCATCTCTACGCTGCTTAATATATACGCTGTCCACACACTGTTTGTTACCTCCATTAACTCCAAGTACACCAAACCCTGCTGAATATGAGTCTCAGTATTTTATATGGTGGTGATAATTGACCAAGTGACACTCAATGATAGGCCTATGTATATAGATACCCCTCATATTGAAACTAATGCATGACAAAAAATATTTCAAAATAGATATTGTATCCTACCCCACCATTCTGTTGAGTGTAAACCCGCAAGGGCAGGGACCTTTCCCCTCTGTATCAGTCTGTGATTGTTAGTTAGTTTACTGTGATATCTGAATTTTGTATGTAACCCCTTCTCATGTACAGCAACATTAAATCAATGGTGTATAGAAATAAATAATAAACTGTATCAGTGTGTGCAGAGTGCCAGAACAGTTAAACTCTGCAGAAGAGCAGGGAGACGCGATCTCCCTGCACTGGCGTGCGGCCATAATGTGGCCTATTAGCTGGGGGCCCTGTGCCAGGACCTGCTCCAGCTTCCTAACGCAAGTCCAACTATATCGGCATCTGTGTGCTCTTTGCGGAGATGTGTGCTTCAGAAGACAAGCTACAGAGATCGGAACAGCGGACAAATGAGGAGGAGAGGTGAGTATTACATTTTATTATTGTTTTTAGAACATTGTGATGGCCATAATGCAGTATTGAGGACTATGGGATACATCAGAGGTGTCAAACTGCATTCCTCGAGGGCCGCCAACAGGTCATGTTTTCAGGATTTCCTTGTATTGCACAGGTGATAATTTAATCACCTGCACAGAATGATTCCAGCACCTTGTGGAATGCTAAGGAAATCCGGAAAACATGAAATGTTGGCGGCCCTCGAGGAATGCAGTTTGACACCTCTGGGATACATTATACTGTATGTATAACTATGTGGTGCATCATACTATATGGACTATGGGATGCATTATTCTGTATGGGCTATGGAGAGAATTATACTATATGGACTATGGGATGCATTATTCTGTATAGGCTATGGGGTGCATTTTACTATATAGGCTATGTGGTGCATTTTACTATATAGACTATGGGGTGCATTATACTCTATGGGCTATGGAGTGCATTATAATGTATGAACTATGTAGAACATTATACTATATGTGCATTCTGGTGTATTATAGTGTATGGGCTATGGGATGCATTATACTATATGGGCTATGGGGCGCATTATACTGTATGGGCTATGGGATGCATTATACTGTAATGGCTGTGGGGTGCATTATGCTTTATAGAGGACTATGTGGGGGCTATTATATTTGGAGGGCTACGTGGGAGCTTTAAAACTGTATGCAAGCAATTGTACAGTGTGGAGGTTTGTGTTAGGTCAATCTTACCATGTGGAGGGCTGTGCTGGTGCCATTATACAGTGTATAGAAGTGTGGGGCTATTATACTGTATGTAGGCCCATTATACTGCATGTAGGGCTGTGTGGGGGCCACAGTTGGAGGATCATACTGTGTTGGGGTCACTATAATTTTCTAGGGCAGCTGAGGGATGGGGTGCAGTAGGGTCATCATACTGTGTGTGTGGAGGGTACTGTGGATGAATTCACTGTAGGGGTAGTGTTTGTGGGGCACTTTTGTTGACATCATACTTTACGAGTGCCATTAAAGGGGAATCTAGAGCTCCAGTAGGTGGAATATTAGAGGACACACAGTATCACACAGTAGGTGCAATAATAGGTACACATATGCCTGCAGCGGCTCAGTATTGGAGTATCAGCAGGGTTAAGTGTTTGTGCAGGTTTTGGATAGATGGAGACGGTGCCTGAAATTTGGAGAAATCATATGTGCCTTTGTTGCAATCTCTGCAGAAGAGACCTGTCTGGAAGAAGTTGCCATGTTGGCCTTGGCCAGATAGAAAAGACGGTAAAACTGAATGAATCCACCAGATAGTAAATACAGCTGATGCTCTATCTGTACTATAATCTCTCTATAAGTTCACCATATGGTGGTAATATCAGTATTGGTCTTTGTATAGAGATTTTTTTAGCAATAGCTCTGTCATCTGCTGTGGTTCTCCCAGATCCACTACTAGGGTGCGCTAATGCAGCGCCCCAGAGTCCTGGTCGTTGCAGTACTGTGGCTCCGCCACTATGGGGAGCCATGGTGCGTCCGATGGCACTGAAGGAGTTCCCCTGATCAGGTATCACAGACACCAATACATTTCACAGCTGGGCCCCCGGGGGGAGCTAAGGGTTCTATTCATTAGGCCACTCCCCACCATAGTGGGTAAACTGGGGGTCAGGCAGGAAGTTAGATCAGAAAGCTGACTGGGTTGGAACCAGGCAACACCTTGTGGCAGAGGGTGTTGTGGGGGAAGATACAGTAGGGTCTCTGTCAGGGGTGGGATCCTGACAGAGGCTTGGCGACTTGAACGAACGTAACGGGACCGCGCCTGCTCCGGGTAGCGGCGGTGCCCAAGGAAGGACTAGAAGCGAGATAGATTGTGCTGAGTGAGAAACGAGATCAAGCAAAAGGAGAAATAAAAGTAGGGGTCGTGCTGTAAGACCGGAGCAACACCCTACTGAGGCGCATTACCGGTGGCCGGAACGCCGAGGGAGTATTATAACATTCAGCTTCAAGCAATACTCTAAACAGCAGCAGGACAGTCAGTCTAAGGCGGGCTGTCTAACTAAAATCACCTATGCAGTCTTGGGGGGCAACTTGTGGAGAGGGGCGACTCTAGGGTCCCGGAAGAGCTCCGAGCCTACCCGTCAAACGGGTGCCGTCCCAACCAGAACATCAGGGAGGGACGGAGGATTAGAAGAACATCATTTAATCGAGTTGTGAGGGAACTTAAGAAACAGACACAACGGTTGTGGGGGACTTTCCGTAAGCACAGCAGGGAAGGACCACAACACATAGCGCTAGAAGGAAGGCACCGATTTCCACCTGTGAGGAGAACTCTGGAGGTGCCATTGGACCGGCCGGACTTGCGCAGCCTGGTGAACCGTATACCGGACTGAGGACCCAGAGATCTTCAGTAAAGAAGTAAAGAGACTGCAACCTGGTGTCCTCGTTATTTACTGCACCGCACCACCACTACCATCATCCACTCCTAGTAATCCCCTGTGCGCCCCACGGCAGGGTCACGGACCGGGGCCTAGCCGCCGTGACAATCCCAGAGCAGAGGCTCACTCAGGCCCGGTACCGGGTACCCCTCGGCCCTGCGGCGGTGGGGGCGCTACACTAACATATTTGTAATCAGGGTTACATGGTTAGGGGCCCACTCAGAAGTTTGGCTCCTTTGAATCAAAACCCTAGCTATGCTTCTGAGTAGTACCTTCAGAAGTACAAAGATTATGAGGACAGTATATGGTTATGACGATAAATAATATTGTAGGCAGCGCCTTCTTGGACACAAAGATCTTATATCATGTGTTTCTCGGAGATATACATCTACAGATTATATAATCCAAACCCTGCTATCAACAATACCTGAGTGAAATGAAATATGAAAATAGTCAATTATCAGAGTGAATTAAATAAAACTGACAATAAACCGCTATGTATAGAGAAACATGTTACAGGCTGATGAATATATGAAGTACATAAAAATCCCAATAAGCATATATCCTTACTTTCTAATTTCAATATCTACTGATAAATCAGTAATTTATATAGTAGATTCATAAATGGTGAAAACATAAAAGGGTATACTTCTCCTATCTCACAGCTCAAAAACCGCTGTACATATCATTTGGCTGTTGCCTATCACTGTATTTACTCCAACCACAGTACTAGTGAGAACCTAGCCCCAAGTCAATGTGAATATATATCTTTATTTCAAAACAACCCTCAACCTATTGTCTCCTTCCCCATAATCCTGTAGACTGTAAGCCCGCAAGGGCAGGGTCCTCGCCCCTCTGTATCAGTCTGTCATTGTTAGTTTGTTTACAGTAAGTGATATCTGTAACTTGTATGCAACCCCTTCTCATGTACAGCACCATGGAATCAATGGTGCTATATAAGACAAGGGGTATTTGAGAATAATATAATAATCCATATTAAATTGTGCAATCACAATCCACCCAAGGCTGTTAACATGTTAAATGCCGCTGTCAATCTCTGACAGCAGTCTTTTACACGATCGCACAGCATCACTAATCCCGCCCATCAGTGCCCATGTCTCATGACCGCGGGTCACCGATGGTTGACATGACAACCCGAGGTCTGCAGGAGACATGTGGTTGTCATAGCTGGATAATTATGAGAATGGGCCAGAGGTCAGTGCTCATAGCAAGTGAGCATTTCTGCTATATAGAGCAGGGCTGAAGCCCTGTTGTGTGTGTAGCACAGGTGATCGGATGATCGCAGCTTCTAGTCTCCCAAGGAAACTATTGAAACAGGTGAAAAGTAAAAAAAAAAAGAAGTTTTTAAAAATATTAAAAAATAAAAATAATAAAAGTTAAAATCACCCCCCATTCATCCCATTCAAAAAACAATTTAAAAAAATGCACATATTTGGTATTCAGAATCGCCCGATCTATCAATATGTAACAGAATTAATCCGATCAGTAAACGGCATAAAGAGAAAAAAAGTCAAAGTGCCAGAATTATGTTTTTTGGTTGCCGTAACATTGCATTAAAATGCAATAACGGGTGATCAAAGCATCGTACCTACACCAAAATGGTATAAATTAAAATATTAGCTCGGCATGCAAAAAAATAAGCCCTCATCCAGCCCCAGATCCTGAAAAATGGAGATGCTACGGGTCTCGTAAAATGACGCTTAATCAAAAAAAGTTTTGATTTTCTTTTCAACACTTATATAAAAATTAACCTATGCATGTTTGGTATCTACAAACTCATAATGACCTGAAGAATCATAATGGCAGGTCAGTTTGAGCTTTGGTGAACATAGTATATATATAAAAAAAAAAAACAATTGTGGAATTGCACTTTTTTTTTGCCATTTCACCACACTTGAAATTTTTTCCCTTTTTCAGTGCATTATATGGCAAATCCAATGGTACAATTTTAAAGTACAACTCATCCTGCAAAAAATAAGCCCTCACATGGCCATATTGATGGAAAAATAAAAATGTTATGGCTCTGGGAAGAAGGAGATCAAAAAACAAAAACGCAAAAATGGAAAAGGGCCCGGGAGTGAAAAGGGTAAAATACCGCTATCAACATCTGTTATCCAGCGCCTACCTGACACATCTGCGGTGGGCACAAAGGATGAGCTTGGGATTTACTCATCAAGTAAAAGCTCCCTTCCTTCTAGCTGTGATAAATAAAAGAAACAAAACAATGAATATATAATAGTAGATTCACTATTAAATAATAGCCTTCTATCGTTGAAGATAAGAGTGGGAGGGTGGGCAGTTCAACCAGTACAGGTGAGATGCTCCTTATATTGTACACAACTGTCACACCCAGAACAGTTAGCTGCACAAATAATTACCTATATCAAAGCCTGATAAAAAGATGCTGCTTGCAATCTTTGTTTGCTAGATTGCACAGTCACGTACGGCATGCACAAACTATTATGGTGCTCCTATATTCATGTACTGATTGTGGTTCTGGTAATGTATTCATGTAAGTACCCCTTAAATCTTTTTAGTCTTGCTACAATCTGACAATGTGGCCCTTAGACCAAAAAATGTTGACCAGTCCTGTTCTACAACTACTGTATGAATATTTAAAATTGTGTTATGGTTTTTTGGACCCTGTATTGTAGATATATTCTAATTTGTGTCATACACAGGCAGTGTCATGCCTAAATGTATGTACAGTAGTATGGAGCCACTGATATTTTATATGACTCTGACCAGCTCTATATATACTACTCCTGACTACATGACACCTTAGATACCCTATTTTCTTCTTTAAAAGCAATTTGTTTATTGGAGTTTGCTTTCCTATATATATAGATTTTAATTATATTCAGAGTTTAGCAAAGGCCACCCATGAAAAACAAGATAATTCAACCCAACTGAAGATGTAATGCATCTTGATGGGCGTGTGAAACCAGCGTGACATTTACACAGCTTCAGGATACTAATTAACCGGTAATTGCAATAAAGGAGTCTTGTCTTGGAGGTAAGGTCATAGTCAGCAAATACTGTATGTTTTTCACTTCTTCCTCGCTGATCCGATATACATTGACATTTAGATTACACATATGAATGCCTACTAAAAGATCCTGCAAGTACTGGCCACATAGAGAGGAATGGTTAATAAGAAGGCAGAACAAGTAGCAGGCCATCCACAAAGCATGAAATATACACATGGTCAGTTAAGACTTGTTTGGCCATGAACATATGCAACATGAAATCCTTATCTTTTCCTCTAGTTAAGATCCAACAGCATCAATCATAAATTATTATGCTTCATTATTATCTCAGACATGAAGAATAGGTTAAGTAGAAAGTGTAGAATCACAGTGACAGTAATAGTATTTGTGATACCATTCAATGCAGCAAAACTATTTCAAACTTCCATTCTGGGCCAAAAATACACCCAAAAAAATTTATAAAAAAAAAAGAAAAAAAAATCCATAAGATGAAATAAAATATGTTATTTTAATTTTGTCATGAAATTATACTATAACATGCCAACTGATACATGCTGCTCAATCCACGGGGCAAAATGTATCAGACTGACATTGAATTCATTAAACTGAATAGGCTTAACTTAGTTTAAAAATATGTAGGGACCAAACCGCATGGGAAATTAGTTGTCTGGCAGCTTCTCCACATCCACTCCCTTGGAATGACAGGTCTCTCGCTACAAGTGTTTGCAATGGCAGCAGGGGGGAGATGCCACCGCAGAACTCTACTGTCTAACTAGTCTCCGATGCGTCTTGGTCCCTGGTGGCTTTCAAGATACTGTATGTTTTCCTCTGAAACACCACAACTATATTAGCTGTCAGGTTCTCTTTAAGACAGGGGTCCCCAACCTGTTGCTTGAGAGCCACATGTGGCTTGTAGACCCGTGATGTGTTTCTCACTGCTGAATGGTATAAATTCGCTTTAGAAATGAGCGAATCAGCTGACATTTGAGTTTGGTAGATTTCCTTAAATTAGGCTACAAAATTAAATTATCATAAATATTCAATGCAAATCAATCATGTGCCTTATTATAAGTTTTCCTTAGATCCCAAGTTTTCTTTTGTATTTTTGTTATGGGAAAATTGTACTCACCTCTGCCTGGCCCTCACTTGCCTCAACACTCAGCTGCTCAGGGCTCTGCATGGAAGGACAGATGAGTCCTGGGTAGACACAAGTTTAATATATTTTTTAACTTCTTCCTGCCCTCTTAAGATACAGCAGAATGACAGCCAGCCAGTCACCATCATACTGGATTCATCCATAGTGAATCGCAAACAATTGGATTTGCCCATTTTTGGGAAAATTCAAAGCAAATTCGCCCGTTTTATCTTCAAATTGCATATATGGCATAATTACCCAAAATGTAAAGAAAAAAAAAAAAAGAAATGATCATCCTGTAATCTGAATGTAAGTTGTACATAAATTGATATTTAACTTGTAATAAAAATGTTTTATTATAATTATAGTTTGTTTATTACATTGCATTAACTCATCGGCATCACAGTTGATGAGGATTACAATATATTAGTAGAGATGAGTGAGCACTAGAATACTCAGATTCTCGTTACTCGAACCAAACAATTCCTAATGCTCAAAATCTCTTTTCGAGTAATGAGTATAATGGAAGTCAATTGGAAATCTGTGCATTTTTCCAGCAGACCCTACAAAGAGGTCTGGGGGCAGTGAAAATGTTGAAATGTATCAAAAAAGTGCTGAGTGTAATGAGAACAGCATGGGGAAGACCCCTGGAAGCATGTCTAACTCCCAGATCGCTGCTCAGAATAATGGTGTCACACTTTTACTCTAATTTAAGAAACATTTTTTCCTGTATAATGATGTTACATTATTTAAAAATGATTTTTTTAAATATTAATTTAAGTAAACCAAAATTGAAATTTTTAGTAAAAAAATGGGAATTTCAGTGTAATTTATGTAGGAAGCAAGAACTTCCAAAATTGAGATGTAAGAGAGACTGAGCTATACTAGACATATACTATATATTAGAAATAAAGGAGGGCCTCATACACATTCTGTTCAAATTGTCATGTAGTGGTACCCCTAGTCTCATAAAGGCTATAAACTAAGTGCAAAGCCTACCAAAAATTATGGGCAGGGTCATCCATACAACCTTGAAGGCACCAAGTGTAGTGCCTCATGTAAAAACCAACTTAGTGTGCTTGATGTACTCCTACACTTATAAAGGCTTTTCACAAAGTGCAAAGCCAGGAAAACATTATAAGGATGGTCATCCATACACCCTTAAAGTCAACTGGAGTACCTCATTCAAATATTGAACATTAAAACACTTGATGTGCTGTTATCATCTGGTGATGTGGAACAGTGGGGTTAATCCAGGCTTTGATCATTTTACCAGAGAGAGCCTGTCAGCTTGTCCCTGTTGACAAGGAAATGCGCCTGTCTGTTATGACCCCCAGTCACATTAAAACCCACTCAGATAAGACGCTTGTGGCAGGGCAGCACAACACCCCAAGGAATATAGGGACAGCTCATGCCAGATGTCCAGCTTTGAGCCCCAATCATTGAAGGTCACGGAGGTATTAGAGAGTTGGCTGGTTTGGTTAGCTGTTGTGAATTCCGTTCTCGGGCTCCCTCCTGTGGTCATGAGTGGTACTGTGTGAGTTTGTTCAAGGGCTCCCTCTGGTGGCCTTTAGAGATATGGCTGGTCTTGGCTGGGCTCTGCTGATTCATTTCCTGCTATGCTGGGCCTATTTAATTCACCTGGCCCTTCATTTGTTGCCTGCTGTCGGTGTATTCAGTCCTGTTTCTTAGTTCTCCTGAATATTCCTTGTGACCAGTCTCCTGCTGGAGAAGCTAAGTTTGTTTGCTCATTATTTCCTTGAAAACGTTTCTCAGTATATAATGAGTTCAGTCCAGCTTGCTTTTATGTGATTTTTTGCTTGGTTAGTTCTGGGGTGCAGAGTGCGCCCCTCACATCGTGAGTCGGGGTGGGGGTTCTTGCATTCTCTGCATGGTTTATTTTTGATAGTTTTTGTACTGACCGCACAGACTCCTATCTATTTTCTGTCTATCTAGTATTAGCGAGCCTCATTTGCTTAACCTGTTTCATTTCTACATTTGTCTTTTCCCCTTAACTCACCGTTATTATTTGTGGGGGCTATCTATAACTTTGGGGTTATTTCTCTGAGGCAAGTGAGGTCTTTGCTTTCTCTCTAGGGGTAGTCAGTTTCTCAGGCTGTGAACGTGGCGTCTAGGATTTTAGGAACACTCCACGGCTGCCTTTAGTGTGTGTGGATAGGATCAGGATTGCGGTCAGTATAGCTGCCACATCCCCAGAACTTGTCCTATATTCTGGTCATATGTGTCAGGTCAGTTTTGAGGTCCTACCACCGGACCATAACAGTACAGCAGGCCACAAAGTGTTAATGCAGCAGAAGAGGGAGAAGAGAAATCCTGAAGTCATTTTTTTTTTTTTTCTGCACTGTGTTTAGCCTGTCCCCTCCCCTTAATCTTTGGGTGGTTCTGAATTTAGTTGCAGATATGGACATTCAGAGTCTGTCTTCTAGTGTGGATCATCTCACTGCAAGGGTGCAGGGCATTCAGGATTATGTAGTCCGCAGTCCTATGTCAGAGCCTAAAATACCAATTCCTGAACTGTTCTCCGGAGACAGATCTAGGTTTTTGAACTTTAAGAATAATTGTAAGTTATTCCTTTCTCTGAGACCTCGCTCCTCTGGTGATTCTGTTCAGCAAGTTAAAATTATTATCTCTTTGTTACGTGGTGACCCTCAAGATTGGGCATTCTCTCTGGCGCCAGGAGATCTTGCATTGGTAAATGTGGATGCGTTTTTTCTGGCGCTTGGAGTACTTTATGAGGAACCAAATCTGGTAGACCAAGCAGAGAAGGTTTTGCTGGCTCTCTCTCAGGGTCAAGATGAAGCAGAGGTTTACTGTCAGAAGTTTAGGAAGTGGTCTGTGCTCACTCAATGGAATGAGTGCGCCCTGGCGGCAATTTTCAGAAAGGGTCTGTCTGAAGCCCTTAAAGATGTTATGGTGGGGTTCCCCACGCCTGCGGGTCTGAATGAGTCAATGTCTTTGGCCATTCAGATTGATCGGTGTTTGCGGGAACGCAAACCTGTGCACCATCTGGCAGAATTTTCTGAGCAGAAACCTGAACCTATGCAATGCGACAGGATTCTGACCAGAGCTGAACGGCAAAACCACAGACGTCAGAATGGGTTGTGCTTTTACTGTGGTGATTCTGCTCATGTTATCTCAGAGTGTTCTAAGCGCACAAAAAGGTTCACCAAGTCTGTCACCATTGGTACTGTACAACCTAAATTCATTTTGTCTGTTACTTTGATTTGCTCTCTGTCATCCTACTCAGTTATGGCTTTTGTGGATTCAGGTGCCGCCCTGAATTTGATGGATTTGTCATTTGCCAGGCACTGTGGTTTTATCTTGGAGCCTTTACAATTTCCTATTCCACTAAAGGGAATTGATGCTACGCCATTGGCCAAGAATAAACCTCAGTACTGGACTCAAGTGACCATGTGCATGGCTCCTTCACATCAGGAGGTGATTCGCTTTCTTGTGCTACATAATTTGCATGATGTTGTCGTGTTGGGTCTGCCATGGTTGCAGGCTCATAATCCAGTCCTGGATTGGAAAGCAATGTCTGTGTCAAGTTGGGGTTGCCAGGGAATTCATGGCGATGCCCCTTTGGTGTCAATTGCTTCTTCTACTCCTTCTGAAGTCCCTGAATTTTTGTCGGACTACCAGGATGTATTTGATGAGCCCAAATCCAGTGCCCTACCTCCTCATAGGGATTGTGATTGTGCCATAAATCTGATTCCTGGTAGTAAGTTCCCTAAGGGATGACTTTTTAATTTATCTGTACCTGAACATGCCACTATGCGGAGTTATATAAAGGAGTCCTTGGAGAAGGGGCACATTCGCCCGTCCTCGTCCCCTTTGGGTGCAGGGTTCTTTTTTTGTGGCCAAGAAGGATGGTTCTCTGAGACCCTGTATAGATTATCGCCTTCTAAATAACATCACGGTCAGGTTTCAGTACCCCTTGCCACTGTTGTCCGTTCTGTTTGCCCGGATTAGGGGGGCCAGTTGGTTCACCAAGATAGATCTTCGTGGAGCATATAATCTTGTGCGCATAAAGCAGGGCGATGAATGGAAAACCGCATTTAATACGCCTGAAGGCCATTTTGAGTACCTGGTGATGCCTTTTGGGCTTTCTAATGCCCCTTCCGTGTTTCAGTCCTTCATGCACGACATCTTCCGAAAGTATCTGGATAGATTTATGATTGTGTACCTGGATGATATTTTGGTCTTTTCTGATGATTGGGAGTCTCATGTGAATCAGGTCAGGATGGTATTTCAGGTCCTGCGTGCCAATGCCTTGTTTGTGAAGGGCTCTAAATGTCTCTTCGGAGTCCAGAAGATTTCCTTTTTGGGCTTTATTTTTTCTCCTTCTACTATTGAGATGGATCCAGTCAAGGTCCAGGCTATTCATGACTGGACTCAACCTACATCTGTGAAGAGTCTTCAGAAGTTCTTGGGTTTTGCTAATTTTTACCGTCGCTTCATCACTAATTTTTCTAGCGTGGTTAAGCCTTTGACGGATTTGACCAAGAAGGGTTCTGATGTGACAAATTGGTCTCCTGCGGCTGTGGAGGCCTTTCAGGAGCTGAAACGTCGGTTTTCTTCAGCTCCTGTCTTGACCCAGCCCGATGTCTCTCTTCCCTTTCAGGTCGAGGTTGATGCTTCTGAGATTGGAGCAGGGGCTGTCTTGTCGCAGAGAAGTTCTGATGGCTCTGTGATGAGACCATGTGCTTTCTTTTCAAGAAAGTTTTCGCCTGCCGAGCGGAATTATGATGTTGGTAATCGTGAGTTGTTGGCAATGAAGTGGGCATTTGAGGAGTGGCGACATTGGCTTGAAGGAGCCAAGCATCGTGTGGTGGTCTTGACGGATCACAAGAATTTGACTTATCTCGAGTCTGCCAAACGGTTGAATCCGAGACAGGCTCGATGGTCGCTGTTTTTCTCTCGTTTCAATTTCGTGGTTTCTTATCTTCCGGGTTCGAAAAACGTGAAGGCTGATGCCCTTTCTAGGAGTTTTGTGCCTGACTCCCCGGAAGTTTCTGAACCTACTGGTGTCCTCAAAGAGGGGGTGATTTTGTCTGCCATCTCTCTTGATATGCGACGGGTGTTGCAGGAGTTTCAGGCCAATAGACCTGACCGTTTTCCACCAGAGAGATTGTTTGTCCCGGACAGATGGACCAGTAGAGTTATTTCCGAGGTTCATTCTTCGGTGTTGGCAGGTCATCCTGGGATTTTTGGTACCAGGGATTTGGTGGCGAGGTCCTTTTGGTGGCCTTCCTTGTTGCGGGATGTGCGTTCCTTTGTGCAATCCTGTGGGATTTGTGCTCGGGCCAAGCCTTGCTGTTCTCGTGCCAGTGGATTGCTTTTGCCCTTGCCTGTCCCGAAGAGGCCTTGGACGCATATTTCCATGGATTTTATTTCGGATCTCCGTGTCTCTCAGAGGATGTCTGTCATCTGGGTGGTTTGTGATCGTTTTTCTAAAATGGTCCATTTGGTACCCTTGCCTAAGCTGCCTTCCTCTTCCGATTTGGTGCCACTGTTTTTTCAGAATGTGGTTTGTTTACATGGTATTCCGGAGAACATTGTGTCTGACAGAGGATCCCAGTTTGTGTCCAGATTTTGACGGTCCTTTTGTGCTAAGATGGGCATTGAATTGTCTTTTTCGTCGGCCTTCAATCCTCAGACGAATGGCCAAACCGAACGAACTAATCAGACCTTGGAAACTTATTTGAGATGTTTTGTTTCTGCTGATCAGGATGATTGGGTGACTTTTTTGCCATTGGCTGAGTTCGCCCTCAATAATCGGGCTAGTTCTGCTACTTTGGTTTCTCCGTTCTTTTGCAATTCTGGTTTTCATCCTCGTTTTTCCTCGGGTCAGGTTGAGCCCTCTGACTGTCCTGGGGTGGATTCTGTGGTGGATAGGTTGCAGCAGATTTGGAACCACGTAGTGGACAATTTGACGTTATCACAGGAGAAGGCTCAGCGCTTTGCTAACCGCCGTCGCTGTGTGGGTCCCCGACTTCGCGTGGGGGATTTGGTATGGTTGTATTCTCGTTTTGTTCCGATGAAGGTTTCCTCTCCTAAGTTCAAGCCTCCTTTCATCGGTCCTTATAAGATTTTGGAAATACTCAACCCTGTGTCATTTCGTTTGGACCTCCCAACATCGTTTGCCATTCATAATGTGTTCCATAGGTCATTGTTGCGGAGATACGTGGTGCCTGTGGTCCCTTCTGTTAATCCTCCTGCTCCGGTCTTGGTTGAGGGGGAGTTGGAGTACGTGGTGGAAAAGATCTTGGAGTCTCGTGTTTCGAGACGGAAGCTTCAGTACTTGGTTAAATGGAAGGGCTGTGATCAGGAGGATAATTCCTGGGTTGTCGCCTCCGATGTCCATGTGGCCGATTTGGTTCGTGCCTTTCATTCGGCTCGTCCTGATCGGCCTGGGAGCTCTGGTGAGGGTTCGGTGACCCCTTCTCAAGGGGGGGGTACTGTTGTGAATTCCGTTCTCGGGCTCCCTCCTGTGGTCATGAGCGGTACTGTGTGAGTTTGTTCTAGGGCTCCCTCTGGTGGCCTTTAGCGATATGGCTGGTCTTGGCTGGGCTCTGCTGATTCATTTCCTGCTATGCTGGGCCTATTTAATTCACCTGGCCCTTCATTTGTTGCCTGCTGTCGGTGTATTCAGTCCTGTTTCTGAGTTCTCCTGAATATTCCTTGTGACCAGTCTCCTGCTGGAGAAGCTAAGTTTGTTTGCTCATTATTTCCTTGAAAACGTTTCTCAGTATATAATGAGTTCAGTCCAGCTTGCTTTTATGTGATTTTTTGCTGGCTGGTTAGTTCTGGGGTGCAGAGTGCGCCCCTCACATCGTGAGTCGGGGTGGGGGTTCTTGCATTCTCTGCGTGGTTTATTTTTGATAGTTTTTGTACTGACCGCACAGACTCCTATCTATTTTCTGTCTATCTAGTATTAGCGGGCCTCATTTGCTTAACCTGTTTCATTTCTACGTTTGTCTTTTCCCCTTAACTCACCGTTATTATTTGTGGGGGCTATCTATAACTTTGGGGTTATTTCTCTGAGGCAAGTGAGGTCTTTGCTTTCTCTCTAGGGGTAGTCAGTTTCTCAGGCTGTGAACGTGGCGTCTAGGATTTTAGGAACGCTCCACGGCTGCCTTTAGTGTGTGTGGATAGGATCAGGATTGCGGTCAGTATAGCTGCCACATCCCCAGAACTTGTCCTATATTCTGGTCATATGTGTCAGGTCAGTTTTGAGGTCCTACCACCGGACCATAACAGTTAGCTTGAGCATTTTTAAACTTTTCTCTCCTTGTCAAAACCACCTGGTCATCAGACCCTGGACACTGGGATGGTGTCATGAAATGGGCCCAGGCCTTTGACAGTGTACCCCTGCCTGTGCTATGTGTCTCCCTCACCTCTTGGTCGGGCAAGGAAGAAGTTCCTCCCTGCTGCTAGCATTGATTGAAGGAAATTTTTTCAACATAATTTCCACAATGGCATTCTGGTACAGTAACATTTTAGAAGACTTTTTTGTCTCAGGAAGGAGAGATGCAAAGTTCTTCTTGTAGCCTGCGTCTAGCAGGGTGAACAACCAGTACTATTTTTTTGGCCAAGATAAAAATAATGCAAGGGTTGCGGGAAAGACTTTGGTACACAGTCGGCCATATGTTCCAAGTTCCCTACAGCCAGCTTTTCCCTGTCCCCACCATGATGATGACTTTCCATCTCCTCCTCCTCTTTCTCCTCATTCCTCTCCTTAGCCCATCCACGTAGGAGAGATGGTTGTGTGGGTACTATCCTATGTTGCGATAGATAACAAAATGTAAGTCCGCAAGGACAGGGTCCTCTCCCCTCTGTACCAGTCTGTCACTGTAAACTTGTTTACTGTAAACGATACTTATAACCCTGTATGTAACCCCTTTCTCATGTACAGCACCATGGAATTAATGGTGCTATATAAATAAATAATAATAAATAAATAAAGTAAATAACAGCTCCAGTTCTTCTTCCTTCTCCTCAGCCTCATGGTATTATTATCACTTATTATTTTTTTTAATTATTATAACTTGATGTTTCAGTAGCTCACAATGTATTTGAGATGTGATTATTCTGGCTCATCAGCCTGTTCTACATATATCCTACATTGTTGCTAGAAAAAAAACAGTGCAGGCAGTTGTCTCAACAATAGTACTATAGTAATGATAAGAACTGTATGTAACAAGACATATGTTGAGCTTGTCAGTTTTTTTCTCATTTTTTAGCTTGAAAATCATGTATTTTCCTATGTGGAATGGTATGCTAGACTCTTAATTACCTCTATTCCCCACAGAGGTGCAGCTGTAGAGACAGCAGAGTAAAAGCGCCCCAAGATTTATCACGGGAAAATAAATAATTACTTTCAATCAGATTACTGTTTATGACAAGCCAGTGCTATTTTTAGGTCTATATACTGTATAAACTCTATTTATGTATTTTCAGACTACCAGGGTTTCTTCATCAGGCATAGAGTAACACAAAATCTGAAGTCACATATGTATGCACAACGAGACACAGAAATAATGCAATAGATAAAACAATGGCATGTAAAAGGCCTAAGGTTAAAGATTACACATTTCCTTTGTCATTTTTTACATTTTAAAAATTACAAAAGAATAATGGGCAGATGCCAAAGTTTGGGCACCTGTTATGGTTCTGGTGGTAAGAACACATGAACTGACCTGATAGGTAAACCAAAACATAGAACAAGCTCTGGGGATGTGGGAACTTTACTGACTGCAATCCTGATCCTATTAACACACACTATAGGCAGCCGTGGAGCATTCCTAACTCGGCCTAGACGCCTCTGCACAGCCTGAGAAACTAGCTACCCCTAGAGAGAAACAAAGCCTCACTTGCCTCAGAGAAATTTTCCCCAAAGTGAGAGCAGCCCCCACAAATAATGACGGTGAGTTAAGAGGAAAACACAGACATAGAAATGAAAATAGGTTTTAGCAAATGAGGCCCGCTAATAACTAAATAGTAAGAGGATAGCAAGGAATCTGTGCGGTCAGTATAAAATACTACAAAAATTATCCATGCAGAGATTACAAAAAGACCCCCACACCGACTCACGATGTGAGGGGCGCAACTCCGCACCCCAGAGCTTCCAGCTAGCAATCAAATAGCATATAAGCAAGCTGGACTGAACTCATCATATACTGAGAAACATTTTCAAATAGCAATGAGCAAAAATAGACTAGCATGAAACTTAGCTTCTCCACGAGGAGACAGGTCCACAAGGGAAGTCCCAGAGAGATCTGAACCAGTACTGAATACAACGACAGCAGGCAACAAGTACAGGTCCAGGTGGAGTTAAATAGGCAGCAAGCCTAGAAGGAAACGAGGCAGCTGGGGTCCAGCTACAGCCAGCCGTAACACTCAAAGCCACCAGAGGGAGCCCAAGAACAGAACTCACAAAGTACCACTCATGACCACAGGAGGGAGCCCGAGAACGGAATTCACAACAGTACCCCCCCTTTGAGGAGGGGTCACCGAACCCTCACCAGAGCCCCCAGGTCGATCAGGACGAGCCAAATGAAAGGCACGAACCAAATCGGCAGCATGGACATGAGAGGCAACAACCCAGGAATTATCCTCCTGACCATAGCCCTTCCATTTAACCAAGTACTGAAGCTTCCGTCTCGAAATATGAGAATCCAACATCTTCTCCACCACATACTCCAATTCTCCCTCGACCAACACCGGAGCAGGAGGATCAACAGAAGGAACCACAGGCACCACATACCTCCGCAACAATGACCTATGGAACACATCATGAATGGCAAAAGATGCTGGGAGGTCCAAACGAAATGACACAGGATTGAGGATTTCTGAAATCTTATAAGGACCGATGAAACGAGGTTTAAACTTAGGAGAGGAAACCTTCATAGGAACGTAACGAGATGACAACCATACCAAATCCCCCAAACGAAGTCGGGGACCCACACAGCGACGGCGATTAGCAAAGCGCTGAGCCTTCTCCTGTGACAACGTCAAATTGTCCACTACGTGGTTCCAAATCTGCTGCAACCTATCCACCACAGAATCCACCCCAGGACAGTCAGAAGGCTCAACCTGACCTGAGGAAAAACGAGGATGAAAACCAGAATTACAAAAAAGAGGCGAAACCAAAGTAGCAGAACTAGCCCGATTATTGAGGGCGAACTCAGCCAATGGCAAAAAAGTCACCCAATCATCCTGATCAGCCGAAACAAAACATCTCAGATAAGCTTCCAAGGTCTGATTAGTTCGTTCAGTTTGGCCATTTGTCTGAGGATGGAAGGCCGAAGAAAAAGACAAATCAATGCCCATCTTAGCACAAAAGGACCGCCAAAATCTGGACACAAACTGGGATCCTCTGTCAGACACAATGTTCTCCGGAATACCATGCAAACAAACCACATTCTGAAAAAACAGCGGAACCAAATCAGAGGAGGAGGGCAACTTAGGCAAGGGCACCAAATGGACCATTTTAGAAAAACGATCACAAACCACCCAGATGACAGACATCCTCTGAGAGACTGGAAGATCCGAAATAAAATCCATGGAAATATGCGTCCAAGGCCTCTTCGGGACAGGCAAAGGCAAAAGCAATCCACTGGCACGAGAACAGCAAGGCTTGGCCTGAGCACAAATCCCACAGGACTGCACAAAGGAACGCACATTCCGCGACAAGGAAGGCCACCAAAAGGATCTGGCCACCAGATCCCTGGTACCAAAAATCCCAGGATGACCCACCAACACCGAAGAATGAACGTCGGAAATAACTCTACTGGTCCATCTATCCGGGACAAACAGTCTATCCGGTGGACAACGGTCAGGTCTATCGGCCTGAAATTCCTGCAGCACCCGCCGCAAATCAGGGGAGATGGCAGACAAAATCACCCCCTCTCTGAGGATACCAGCCAGCTCAGAAACTCCCGGAGAGTCAGGCACAAAACTCCTAGAAAGGGCATCAGCCTTCACATTCTTTGAGCCCAGAAGGTGTGAAACCACGAAATCAAAACGGGAGAAAAACAGCGACCAACGAGCTTGTCTAGGATTTAACCACTTGGCAGACTCGAGATAAGTCAAATTCTTGTGATCCGTCAAGACCACCACGCGATGCTTGGCTCCCTCAAGCCAATGTCGCCACTCCTCGAATGCCCACTTCATTGCCAACAACTCCCGATTACCAACATCATAATTCCGCTCGGCAGGCGAAAACTTTCTTGAAAAGAAAGCACATGGTCTCATCACCGAGCCATCAGAACTTCTCTGTGACAAGACAGCCCCTGCTCCAATCTCAGAAGCATCAACCTCGACCTGAAAGGGAAGAGAGACATCAGGCTGACGCAAGACAGGAGCTGAAGAAAACCGACATTTCAGCTCCTGAAAGGCCTCAACGGCCGCAGAAGACCAATTCGTCACATCAGCACCCTTTCTAGTCAAATCCGTCAAAGGTTTAACCACACTAGAAAAATTAGTGATGAAGCGACGGTAAAAATTAGCAAAGCCCAAGAACTTCTGAAGACTCTTCATCGATGTAGGTTGAGTCCAGTCATAGATGGCCTGGACTTTAACTGGATCCATTTCGATAGTAGAAGGGGAAAAAATGAAGCCCAAAAAGGAAACCTTCTGGACTCCAAAGAGACATTTAGAGCCCTTCACAAACAAGGCATTGGCACGCAGGACCTGAAACACCATCCTGACCTGCTTCACATGAGACTCCCAATCATCAGAAAAGACCAAAATATCATCCAGGTACACAATCATAAATCTATCCAGATACTCTCGGAAGATGTCGTGCATGAAGGACTGAAACACGGAAGGGGCATTAGAAAGCCCAAAAGGCATCACCAAGTGCTCAAAATGACCTTCGGGTGTATTAAATGCTGTTTTACATTCATCACCCTGCTTTATACGCACAAGATTATAAGCTCCTCGAAGATCTATCTTGGTGAACCAACTAGCCCCCCTAATCCGAGCAAACAGATTGGACAGCAGAGGCAAAGGGTATTGGAATTTGACCGTGATTTTATTTAGAAGGCGATAATCTATTCAGGGTCTCAGAGAACCATCCTTCTTGGCCACAAAAAAGAACCCTGCACCCAAAGGTGACGAGGACGGACGAATATGCCTCTTCTCCAAAGACTCCTTTATATAAGTCCGCATAGCGGTATGTTCTGGTACAGATAAATTAAAAAGTCGACCCTTAGGGAACTTACTACCAGGAATCAAATTTATAGCACAATCACAATCCCTATGAGGAGGTAGGGCACTGGATTTGGGCTCATCAAATACATCCTGGTAATCCGACAAAAATTCAGGGACTTCAGAAGGAGTAGAAGAAGCAATTGACACCAAAGGAACATCGCCATGTACCCCAACTTGACACAGACATTGCTTTCCAATCCAGGACTGGATTATGAACCTGCAGCCATGGCAGACCCAACACGACAACATCATGCAAATTATGTAACACCAGAAAGCGAATAACCTACTGATGTGCAGGAGTCTTGCACATAGTCACTTGAGTCCAGTACTGAGGCTTATTCTTGGCCAATGGCGTAGCATCAATTCCCTTTAGTGGAATAGGGAATTGCAATGGCTCCAAGATAAAACCACAGCGCCTGGCAAATGACAAATCCATCAAATTCAGGGCAGCGCCTGAATCCACAAAAGCCATAACAGAGTAGGATGACAGAGAGCGAATCAAAGTAACAGACAAAATGAATTTAGGCTGTACAGTACCAATGGTGACAGACTTAGCGAACCTTTTTGTGCGCTTAGAACAGTCAGAGATAACATGAGTGGAGTCACCACAGTAAAAGCACAACCCATTCTGACGTCTGTGATTTTGCCGTTCAATTCTGGTCAGAATCCTGTCACATTGCATAGACTCAGGCTTCTGTTCAGAAAACACCACCAGATGGTGCACAGGTTTGCGCTCCCGCAAACGCCAATCAATCTGAATGGCCAAAGACATTGACTCATTCAGACCCGCAGGTGTGGGGAACCCCACCATAACATCCTTAAGGGCTTCAGAAAGACCCTTTCTGAAAATCGCCACCAGGGCACACTCATTCCACTTCCTAAACTTCTGACAGTAAACCTCTGCTTCATCCTGACCCTGAGAGAGAGCCAGCAAAATCTTTTCTGCCTGGTCCACTAGATTAGGTTCCTCATAAAGCAATCCAAGCGCCAGAAAAAACGCATCCACATTTAGCAATGCAGGATCTCCTGGCGCTAGGGAGAATGCCCAATCTTGAGGGTCACCACGTAACAAAGAAATAATAATTTTAACTTGCTGAGCAGGGTCACCAGAGGAACGAGGTCTCAGAGAAAGAAACAATTTGCAATTATTTTTGAAATTCAAAAACCTAGACCTATCTCCAGAGAACAGCTCGGGAATTGGTATTTTAGGTTCTGACATAGGACTGTGAATTACATAATCCTGAATGCTTTGTATTCTTGTAGCGAGCTGATCCACACAAGAGGACAGACCTTGAATGTCCATATCTGCATCTGAGTCCTGAACCACCCAGAGATTAAGGGGAGGAGAGAGGCTAAACACACTGCAGAGGAAAAAAAAACCCTCAGAGATTCTCTTATCCCTCTTTTGCGATGCATTAACACTTTAATGGCCTGCTGTACTGTTATGGTTCTGGTGGTAAGAACACATGAACTGACCTGATAGGTAAACCAAAACATAGCACAAGCTCTGGGGATGTGGGAACTTTAATGACCGCAATCCTGATCCTATCAACACACACTTTAGGCAGCCGTGGAGCGTTCCTAACTCGGCCTAGACGCCTCTGCACAGCCTGAGAAACTAGCTACCCCTAGAGAGAAACAAAGCCTTACGTGCCTCAGAGAAATTTTCCCTAAAGTGAGAGCAGCCCCCACAAATAATGACGGTGAGGTAAGAGGAAAACACAGACATAGAAATGAAAATAGGTTTTAGCAAATGAGGCCCGCTAATAACTAAATAGTAAGAGGATAGCAAGGAATCTGTGTGGTCAGTATAAAATACTACAAAAATTATCCATGCAGAGAATACAAAAAGACCCCCACACCGACTCACAATGTGAGGGGCGCAACTCCGCACCCCAGAGCTTCCAGCTAGCAATCAAATAGCATATAAGCAAGCTGGACTGAAGTCATCATATACTGAGAAACATTTTCAAATAGCAATGAGCAAAAATAGACTAGCATGAAACTTAGCTTCTCCACGAGGAGACAGGTCACTAGGGAAGTCCCAGAGAGATCTGAACCAGTACTGAATACAACGACAGCAGGCAACAAGTAAAGGTCCAGGTGGAGTTAAATAGGCAGCAAGCCTAGCAGGAAACGAGGCAGCTGGGGTCCAGCTACAGCCAGTCGTAACACTCAAAGCCACCAGAGGGAGCCCAAGAACAGAACTCACAAAGTACCACTCATGACCACAGGAGGGAGCCCGAGAGCGGAATTCACAACAGGCACCCTTTGAGAGTTCTGGGCTCAGATATCTTTGACCAAGCTTTCAGACCTTAATTAGCCTGTTAGGGTTATGGCTTGTTCACTATTATCGTTAGGAAAGGTCAGGTAATGCAAATTTCCCAGCTTTATAGAAACCCAACCTCCTCTAACCTTGTGCCAAAAAACAGCTGCCATGTGTTCTTTTATTCAGCTTCCTAGCACTCTGAAAATGAAAATGGTGGAAGCCCACAGGGCAGGAAAAGGGGATCAGGAAAATAGCAAAGCGTTTTCAAGCTGCTTTTTCCTTAGTTCGAAATGTAATTAAGAAATGATAGTTAACAGAAACAGTGGAGGTCAAGATAAGATGTGGAAGACCAAGCAAAATTTAAGTGAGAGTTGTTCATACCATTGCTAGAGGCAAGTCAAAACCCATAAAATAAAGCAAGTAGATATGAGAGTTCTGAGAGCTAATAGACATAAGCAACAATATAAATAAAAAATGACACAATACAGTTAAAAGAAGAAGAAAAGCAGCAAAAAAAATAATCTTGAGGTAATTAATTTGTCACCTCATGTCCTCACAGATGTTCAGTTGGAAGTTTTAGTTTCAATATGTTTATTTGAAATTTTCAACACAACATAATAAAATGCAGATGCTCCTCTAAACATAAGAGAGAGCTAATATTCATAAAATACAATATTTGTAAAGAAGAGGAGGCAATTTAGCATATGATAAAACACATATAAAGACTTATAAGAACAATACAAAATGAACAAGGAACAGGACAAAACAGACAAGGGGAGAGAACAAGGGGACCATGAACTTCCTTACTGTAAACATCATTGCATAAGGTATAGAGAGGAATAGAGTGATATAGACTTAAACCCACACACATTCAGGTATCAGGCGGGCAAGAGTATCAGGAGCTGTATGAATAATACACATTGAAGAGCGCCTCCAGGTCCAGAAGGTCGAAATGTACGGACTAACAAGATTAATTTCTAACCCTGTGTTTATAATTATTTACAGGGAAAGTGAGAGGGCCCGAGCTAGAAGAGCGCCCGAGCCAAGGTCCATCCAAGGACTCCAGGTCTTGAAAAAGACTTCCCATTCGTCATTTCTGGTGGCCTGGATTCGCTCACATAATAGGATCTCATCCATTCTATCTCTGACCAAAGAGATAGACAATGATGGGGTTCTCCACTTGGCGGCAATATGAATTTCGGTCGCCATACATAAAGTAGTCACCAATTTCTGTAGGCATTTTGAAAACCCAGGGTGTTTCTTGCCCAACAAGAAAACGGTGGGATCCATGGGGATAATCTTACCATAGATTTGTTCAATAATTAGCTTAACCTCCCTCCATAGAGCTTCAACTACTGGACACCTCCACCAAATGTGTAGAAAATCACCCGGGACCGCACAACCCTTGAAGCAACCCTCAGAGATATGAGGAAATATGGCGTGAAGTTTTGTTGGAACATGATATGTTCGATGTAGAACTTTAAGTGATGTCTCGGTCAAAGATGTCTGATGGCTACCTTTTGACAACATGTCACAACATGTGTGCCAAGTCTCTATGGGTATAGTGAGTCCCAGATCCTTCTCCCACTGTAGCATATATTTTAACTTTCCTTCTACGTGTGGCTTGTTAAACATAGAGTATAGGAGGGATATTATTCCAGTACCCAAATACACCTCTGTTCAAAATTAGTTGGGCTGAATGGGATCCCACAAGGCGAGTTCTGTCTGGCAAAATGGAGGACCTGGTTTATACGTAGGGCTTCTCTGGGTGGTGGCTCGTATCGCTGGACAAAATCTTGTCCGGTGAGTAATAAATTGAATGGAGAACAAAGATGTTTCAACGTGGAGATTCCTTTTAGGATCCACCAGGTGAAATGTGCTGTCTCCAATCCCGGAGTGAACATAGGGTTATGAAATAGGGGATTGAGGGGGGACAATTTGGACTGTAGGCCGCATTTGAATCTCACCTTTCTCCATAAGATGAGGGAGAGAGCTGAAAAGGGAGCTATAGTTAAAATATTTTGCGGGAGCTTTTCAGTAGACCACAAAAGGCCTCGAAGCGAGTATGGCCGTAGAAAAAAAGATTCTAGATGGACCCACCTGGGACTATGACTATTAGAATTAAGTTTGGCCATTTGGGCTATTTGGGCAGACTTAAAGTAAAGCTTAAAATTGGGTAAAGATAGGCCACCTATCTTCCTATGCAAGAACATGACGTTTTGCTTGATACGGGGTCTCTTACCATTCCAGATAAACTTAGAGATAGTTGACTGGATATCTCGAAGGCATTTTGTAGGTACCATTATGGGAAGGGACCTAAATAGATAGAGAAATCTCGGGAGACAGATCATCTTAATTGTATGTAGACGGCCCAGCCAAGATAAAGTCATGCGCGACCACTTGGCAATATCTGCATGAAAATTTCTAATTAGGGGGGAATAGTTCCATTTAAAAAGGGAAGATTTGTGAGTCGTAAGATTTATTCCCAGATAAGTTAGGGAGTGTTCTTTCCTTGTGAATCCGAATTGTGAGACTAAGTTATCCTGCTCCTCCCGGGGGGTTATTGACAAACAAAGCCTCCGACTTATCTACATTGATTTTGAGGCCAGATATTTTTTCAAACGTACGGAGGTGAGAGAACAGGTTAGGGAGTGTAGAGTAGGGGTTAGACAGTGTCAGGAGAAGGTCATCGGCGAAAAGACTAACTTTATATTGTTCGCCTAGTCCAGAGGGACCTAGTATATCTGGATTATTTCTTATAGCCTCTGCTAACGGCTCCATAGCTAGTGCAAATAATGCAGGGGATAGTGGGCATCCTTGTCGAGTGCTGCGTTGTATAGTTATAGGAGTGGGTTTAGTCGAGGGAAGTTTAAGATAGGCAGTCGGTTTATTATATATGAGCTGTAGGCATGAAATTAGCTTTTGTGGAAGGCCGTATTTAGCTAGTACTGTAAAGAGGTAGGGCCAAGAAACAGTATCAAACGCCTTTTCTATATCCAAGGCTAAGACCATGAGAGGTTTTTGGGAATAATTTGCTGAGTGGATAATATTAAGATTTCTTCGTATATTATCAGGGCCCTGCCTCTTGGGAATGAAGCCTACCTGGTCTTGGTGAATTAGCATAGGGAGAATTTTATTAAGTCTGTCGGTAATTAGTGAAGTAAATATTTTTAAGTCGACGTTTAATAATGAGATGGGTCTATAATTTTTGACTAATAGGTTGTCACGTTTTGGTTTGGGGATAACCGTCACATGAGCAACCAGTTGGAAGTTTTAAAGAAGAATCTTACTTTTTCTCCAACTAACCATTTTGATTTATTTACAGCCATGAGGCCCATGAATGATCTTTACTTATTTTCATGGAATTTATTATCTTTTTTAAATCTATAGTAAAGAAATAACAGGTATTACACTAACTACTTCAAAATGTCCTGAAACAGTGTATTGTTTGGCAGTTCAATATTAATCAAACACAATAGTACATTGCGATAATAGCAGTCAGAAATGAATAGATACTAACTAGAAACTTTTAAAACATAATATTTTATTAATGATAATATAGAAAACAAAATAAAAAAAGACAGGGCAAACAAGCCTCCAAATATAGGGGTAACATAACAAATTAAGCTAAATAACTGGTAAATCATTTTATATTATAGATATAGATATTTACCACAGACTAAATACAAATACATATAATAGGATATGATAAAATAGTGTGATCCCAAACAAAGAGTAGTAACAGTTACAGGGTGGATCAGGACAACATATTATACTAAATAATTGCATATACATGTAGAAAGCAATGCACATAAGCAATGTAACTTACACAAGTAGGACACTCAGTTAGTCACTTGTTTGTACCAAGACTAGTGATGAGCGAATATACTCGTTACTCGAGATTTTCTGAGCATGCTCTGGAAATCTCGAGTAACAAGTATATTCGCTCATCACTAATCACCATGTTTAGTACTAGCATGCACTGCTAAAAACCATTACAGGAACCATTACGCCCCCTTGAGGAAGCGAGTCTTTATAGTCGCGAAACGTACGTCGGGTTTGCGATAACATCGTGGACAAGAGGAGACACAATATGGGTAATTAACCCTTGATTTATTGATGCATATTAGTGATGAGCGAACACTAAAATGTTCGGGTGCTCGTTGTTCGAGTCGAACATCTCCCGATGTTCGAGTGTTCGTTTCGAATAACGAACCCCATTGTAGTCAATGGGAGACTCGAACATTTTTCAGCGGGACCAAAGCTCTGCACAGGGAAGGTCGCCTAAAAACCTGGGAAGCTCAGAAAATGATGGAAACAACACTGGAATGGACAGGAAACAGCAGGGGCAGCATGCATAGTTGCCTCTGAGGCTGCCCAAATGCACCATTACGCCAAATTATGGCCAACAGCTTTGTGGTGACAGAGTGACCCACTTTGATGAGGTAGCAGGTGAAACACACCGAAATTGAGCCTGACACAGCATGGCAGCTATGGGCACGGCATGCGGAGGCAGCATCAGGCCGGAGAGCGGCACAGTGACGGACCCTTGAGGAGGCGGCAGCAGCATCATTCCTTACACATTGAGGCCACAGAGTGGCACAATTACATAGTTTGGAGGTAGCGAAGACCCAGCATGTGGAGGCGTCAGCACGGAGAGTGGCACGGTGACGGACCCTTGAGGAGGCGGCAGCAGCATCATTCCTTAATCCTTACACATTGAGGCCACAGAGTGGCACAATTACATAGTTTGGAGGTAGCGAAGACCCAGCATGTGGAGGCGTCAGCACGGAGAGTGGCACGGTGACGGACCCTTGAGGAGGCGGCAGCAGCATCATTCCTTTCACATTGAGGCCACAGAGTGGCACATTTACATAGTTTGGAGGTAGCGAAGACCCAGCATGTGGAGGCATCAGCACGGAGAGTGGCACGGTGACGGACCCTTGAGGAGGCGGCAGCAGCATCATTCCTTACACATTGAGGCCACAGAGTGGCACAATTACATAGTTTGGAGGTAGCGAAGACCCAGCATGTGGAGGCGTCAGCAGCGTCAGCACGGAGAGTGGCACGGTGACATGACAGACTTCAGTTTGAGCTGCTTTAACACGGTGGCGAGTGGAAATCTGTAGAAATCCATGCTTTATTCATCTTGATAAGCATCAGCCTGTCAGCGCTGTCAGTTGACAGGCGTGTACGCTTATCGGTGATGATGCCACCAGCTGCACTGAAGACCCGCTCTGACAACACGCTAGCGGCAGGGCAAGCCAGCACCTCCAAGGCGTACAGTGCCAGTTCTGGCCACGTGTCCAGCTTTGAAACCCAGTAGTTGTATGGAGCAGAGTGATCATGCAGGACGTTGGTATGGTCACCTAGGTAGTCCTTCACCATCTTTCTGTAAATCTCGCCTCTACTCTGTCTAGACTGTGGATTGGTGGCATACTCTTGCATGGGTGACATAAAACTGGCAAAGGCCTTGGAGATTGATCCTCTGCCAGCGCTTGACAAGCTGCCTGCTCCCCTCCTCTCCCTCGCTTGTTGGCCCTCAGAACCACGTCCTCTGCCGCTAGCGGTGTCAGATGGGAAGGCTATTTTCAGCTTGTGCACCAGGGCCAGTTGGTATTGATGCAGTCTCATACTCCTTTCCTCTATAGGAATTAGAGTGGAAAAGTTGTGCTTGTACCGGGGGTCCAAGAGGGTGAACACCCAGTAATCGCTGGTGGAAAATATTTTTCTCACGCGAGGGTCACGGGAAAGGCAGCCTAACATGAAGTCAGCCATGTGCGCCAGAGTCCCAACACGTAAGAATTCCCCCTCCGCAACAGGCCGACTCTCCATTTCCTCCTCCTCCTCCTCCTCCAACTCCTCCTCCTCAGCCCAAACACGCTGAACTGAGAAGAGGGAATGGGTACCGTCTTCAGTCTCGCCCACAGTCTCCTCCTCTTCATCCTCATCTTCCTCCTCCCCCTCCTCAGTTACACTCTGAGAAACAGACTGGCTGGTGTTCTGGCTCTCAGTCAACTCTTCTTCCCCCATCTCCTGTGACAATCGATGCGCCTCAGACTTCATGCTGAGCAATGATTTTTTCAGCAGACAAAGCAGCGGGATGGTGACGCTGATTATGGCGTCATCCCCGCTGACCATCAGTGTTGACTCGTCAAAGTGGCTTAACACCTTACATATATCAGACATCCACGTCCACTCCTCATTGTAGATTTGAGGAAGCTGACTAACTTGACTACCGGTTCTGGTGGAAGTGGTCATCTGACAGTCTACAATGGCTCTGCGCTGCTGGTAAACCCTGTTTAACATGTGTAGGGTGGAATTCCATCTCGTTGGCACGTCGCACAACAGTCGGTGAGCTGGCAGTTGTAAGCGCCGTTGCACTGCCCTCAGGGTGGCAGCATCAGTGGTGGATTTGCGGAAATGGGCACAGATGCGTCTCACCTTGGTGAGCAAATCTGACAGATTGGGGTAGGTCTTGAGGAACCGCTGAACCACCAGATTGAACACGTGGGCAAGGCATGGAACGTGTGTGAGTCTGCCCAGTTGCAGAGCCGCCACCAGATTACGCCCGTTGTCACACACGACCATGCCTGCTTTCAGGTTCAGCGGCGCCAGCCAAAGATCCGTCTGAGCCGTCATGCCCTGTAACAGCTCCTGGGCAGTGTGCCTCTTGTCACCTAAGCTCAGCAGTTTTAGCACCGCCTGCTGGCGCTTGCCCACTGCGGTCCTGCTGCGACTGCAGCTGCCGACTGAAGGTGGCGTGTCCACGGATGGAAATTTACAAGTGGTGTTTGTGGAGGAGGAGGAGGAGGAGGAGGAGGAGGGGGGAGAAGTATAGTAATTCTGGGAAACAGTCACCGAGGTAGGCCCCGCAATCCTGGGTGTGGGCAACACATGAGCTGACCCCGGTTCAGACTCTGTCCCAGCCTCAACCAAATTAATCCAATGTGCCGTCAGGGAGATATAGTGTCCCTGCCCCCCAGCACTGGTCCACGTGTCCGTGGTTAAGTGGACCTTTTCTGTAACCGCGTTGGTCAGGGCACGGTTGATGTTCTGAGACACGTGCTGGTGTAGTGCTGGGACGGCACATCGAGAAAAATAGTGGCGGCTTGGGACGGAGTAGCGAGGGGCAGCCACCGCCATCAGGTTGCGGAATGCCTCCGTCTCCACCAGCCTGTAGGGCAGCATCTCCAAACTCAGGAGTTTGGAGACGTGGACATTTAAGGCCTGTGCATGTGGGTGGGTAGAGGCATATTTGCGCTTGCGCTCAAATGTTTCATGCAAAGACAGCTGAACACTGCGCTGGGACACATTGGTGGATTGTGGGGGGGATGGTGAAGGTGCAGGGGTGGTTGCATGGCGGGAGTCGCTGGTGCCGGGCTCCTGGGCTGGGGAGTTACTGGCAGAGCCAGCATGTGACACAGGGGAAGGAGCAGCGGTGCGACCAGAAGGAGGTGAACGGCCTTGATTCCAATGAGTTGGGTGTTTAGCACTCATATGCCTGCGCATGCTGGTAGTGCTTAGGTTGCTAGTGGTGGCTCCCCTACTGAGCTTGGTGTGGCACAGGTTGCACAACACAGTCCGTCGGTCCTCCTCACTTTCTTTAAAGAAGCTCCAGACTTTAGAACACCGAGGCCTCGACCAAACTGGTTCACTTGTTGAACCTCTGTCTGATGAAATTACTCTGGCCCTGCCTCTCCCTCTGGTCGCACGTCTACCTCTTGCAACATTTTCTGATGTTACACTTGCCTCCCCCTCCGAAGCACTCTCTTGACTAGGCCTAACAACCCAGCTGGGGTCAGTCACCTCATCATCCACCGGCTCCTCCTCCTCCCATTCATCAGCCTGCTCCCCCCTGGGAATTACTGCACTGACAAGCACCTCACTGTCTGACACCCGTGTCTCATCCTCAGACACCTCTCCACAGACTATTTGTAAATCCCCACTTTCATCACCCACAGACTGGGAAAGCTCTCTATTTTGGGCATCGGGACAGACCCACTGGTCAGGTTGCTGCTCAGCAGTGCTTTGTGAATCTAGGAAGGGTTGGGAAAACAGTTCCTGGGAGTATGCAGGATTTGAATCACTAATTTCCAAGGAGGGGCCAGGCTGGGCGGGAGGAGGTTGAGCTGAAAGATCCTGAGGTCCACTCCCTTGGCTAGCGTTGGTGGACTGCGTGGAAGACTGGGCGGTGGATAAACTACTGGATGCATTATCCGCTATCCAGTTGATCACCTGTTCGCACTGCTGGGGATCCAATAGGGGTGTGCCACGTGACACTGTAAATTGGGACAGGAAGCTAGAAAAGGGTACTCTGCGGCGTTCCAGTGCTCCATCAGAAGCAGGTACTGTGTCACCCTGCCCAGGACTACGGCCTCTGCCTGCAACCTCACTTTGACGCCCACGCCCACGTCCTCGTCCCTTACCCCTGGGGTTCACCATTGTAAAGGTTATGCTAGAAAAGCTAGTTATGAAGGTGAAATACACTCTATTTGTCCAAACAGAGGATATATTGCGTGTTGCAAAAAGGACTATTCGGTAAAGAGCGTATTTTATGCAACCAAACCTTGGTTTACAGCAAACTGATGTGTATCAGTAACAGATATAAAACTGTGTTTTATATTTGTGGTATTTCTTCAGATCAAATACCCCTTCTTTATGTAACTATTAGATATGGCGTGCACAAAACTGGCCACAGGCCTAGTCACTAAATACAGAGCTTATTTTTGGACCACAAAACTTGGGTACCAGTAACAGATATAAAACTGTGTTTATATTTGTGGTATTTCTTCACATCAAATACCCTTTATTTCTTTAACTATTAGATATGGCGTGCACAAATCTGGCAACAGGCCTAGTCACTAAATACAGAGCGTATTTTTGAACCACAAAACTTGGGTACCAGTAACAGATATAAAACTGTGTTTATATTTGTGGTATTTCTTCACATCAAATACCCTTTATTTCTTTAACTATTAGATATGGCGTGCACAAATCTGGCAACAGGCCTAGTCACTAAATACAGAGCGTATTTTTGAACCACAAAACTTGGGTACCAGTAACAGATATAAAACTGTGTTTATATTTGTGGTATTTCTTCACATCAAATACCCTTTATTTCTTTAACTATTAGATATGGCGTGCTATAAAAATGCAATTTTTATCTAATGCGGTTTTTTGGACACACAAAACCTTGGATTAGAATGTAGGGTATTCTATACTATATATATATACTATATATGTGGCAGAATTGCGTATTCTGTACACTGCGCTTATGTGTACGCTAAACAAATATTTTTGGGTCAGGTGTGGTATATCTGTATCACTCAAAAATGCATTTTTATATCTTATGCGGTTTTATTTTTAGGCCGCAAATATTTCCTTTTTTAATTTATTAATTATTGTTATTAATTAATATTATTATTATTAAATGAGGTGACAGCGTGTGCTGTACCACTCTACGGAGTCTGAGGCACTACAAGTCCCAGACAGCAGCACAAATGAGGTTACAGCGTGTGCTGGAGTCTGAGGCACTACAAGTCCCAGACAGCAGCACAAATGAGGTTACAGCGTGTGCTGGAGTCTGAGGCACTACAAGTCCCAGACAGCAGCACAAATGAGGTTACAGACAGCGTGTGCTGGAGGCTAAATGGAGTCTGAGGAACATCCAGCAGCCGATATTCTAATAGTGCGGCGTTCGCCCAAAATGGCGGACGCCGCACTATAAAGCCCAGCCTAATGCACACACGATCCCTGCCTAATGCCTAATGCCTATAAAGATTGACTTGGAGACTGAGATTGAGACTTGGCACTGAGACAGTGAGTGCGCAGCTAAGATGGCGGCCGCTGCACTCCTGGTCCCAGCTGCCACACAGCTAGCCAGCAAATACAAGAGAGGACTAGTAGTAGTAAACGTAGATTAGCCCTGACAAGGGCTGTTGATTTCTGCACCCTGCCTGCCTGATTAATTCTGGTCTTTGTCCCTGCTCTAGTCCCTATCAATTCCCAGTCCCCCCAGCACGTCTGTCCCTATGCTCTTTCACACTGCAAATGGCTGAAAGCGCCGAACATAATGAAAGCAGTCTATTGGCTGGTCAGGTCACCTGATCTGGCCAGCCACTCACTGCTCTCGTCTTGTACATGTCCCTACGTCATGCTAGTAGCTTAGAAGGCTCACCTAACATGATTGGCTCCTTGAAAAACCGCCAAAAATGAGAAAAACAAAAACGAGATTTCACTCGAGTACCGCGAGATGTTCGGCCGAATACCGAACACCTTCGAACGCCCTAATGTCCGATCGAACACCAGGTTCGAGTGAACACGTTCGCTCATCACTAATGCATATATTATGCTATTTATGTCTGATACATTGTAATTGTTTTTAGCAATGCATGCTAGCACTAAACATGGTGATAGTTATAGGTGGAACTGATTAGTCTTGGTACAAACAAGTGACTAACTGATTGTCCTACGTGTTTAAGTTGCATTGCTTATGTGCATTGCTTTCTAAATGTATATGCAATTATTTAGCAAAATATGTTGTCCTGATCCACCCTGTGACTACTCTTTTTTTGGGATCACACTATTTTATCATATCCTATTATATGTATTTAGTCTGTGGAAAACATCTAAACTTAATAAAATATTAATATTTTGAGATACATTATGACTTAAGTTCTCCTCATATTTAATTGATCTTTTTGAGTCTGTATTTTTTGATATCTTTGATTGTGTGTATATACATACTGGTGACCTATATAACTGGTAAATCATGAAAGAGAAAAAGGGAAGTACATGCAGTTGTATAATGCAGAAAAATACTACAAAACCAGGGAGATTTAATTAACCCCTTTCTGACATCTGACGTACTATCCCGTCGAGGTGGGGTGGGCCCGTATGACCACCGACGGGATAGTACGTCATACGCGATCGGCCGCGCTCACGGGGGGAGCGCGGCCGATCGCGGCCGGGTGTCAGCTGCATATCGCAGCTGACATCCGGCACTATGTGCCAGGAGCGGTCACGGACCGCCCCCGGCACATTAACCCCCTGCACACCGCGATCAAACATGATCGCGGTGTACCGGCGGTATAGGGAAGCATCGCGCAGGGAGGGGGCTCCCTGCGGGCTTCCCTGAGACCCCCGGAGCAACGCGATGTGATCGCGTTGCTCCGAAGGTCTCCTACCTCCTTCCTCGCCGCAGGTCCCGGATCCAAGATGGCCGCGGCATCCGGGTCCTGCAGGGAGGGAGGTGGCTTACCGAGTGCCTGCTCAGAGCAGACACTTGGTAAGCCTGCAGCCCTGCACAGCAGATCGTCGATCTGACAGAGTGCTGTGCACTCTGTCAGATCAATGATCTGTAATGTCCCCCCCTGGGACAAAGTAAAAAAGTAAAAAAAAAAATTCCCCACATGTGTGTAAAAAAAAAAATAAAAAAAATATCCTAAATAAAGAAAAAAAAAATATTATTCCCATAAATACATTTCTTTAGCTAAATAAAATAAAAAAAACAATAAAAGTACACATATTTAGTATCGCCGCGTCCGTAACGACCCAACCTATAAAACTGCCCCACTAGTTAACCCCTTCAGTAAACACCGTAAGAAAAAAAAAAACTTTCCAAAATGGTGTCACTTGTGGGGGTTTCAATGTTTAGGCACATCAGGGGCTCTCCAAATGCAACATGGCGTCCCATCTCAATTCCAGTCAATTTTGCATTGAAAAGTCAAATGGCGCTCCTTTCCTTCCGAGCTCTGCCATGCACCCAAACAGTGGTTTACCCCCACATATGGGGTATCAGCGTACTCAGGACAAATTGTACAACAACTTTTGCGGTCTATTTTCTCCTGTTACCCTTGGTAAAATAAAACAAATTGGAGCTGAAATAAATTTTGTGTGAAAAAACGTTAAATGTTTATTTTTATTTAAACATTCCAAAAATTCCTGTGAAACACCTGAAGGGTTAATAAACTTCTTGAAAGTGGTTTTGAGTACCTTGAGGGGTGCAGTTTTTAGAATGGTGTCACACTTTGGTATTTTCTATCATATAGACCCCTCAAAATGACTTAAAATGAGATGTGGTCCCTAAAAAAAAATGGTGTTGTAAAAATGAGAAATTGCTGGTCAACTTTTAACCCTTATAACTCCGTCACAAAAAAAAATTTTGGTTCCAAAATTGTGCTGATGTAAAGTAGACATGTGGGAAATGTTACTTATTAAGTATTTTGTGTGACATATGTCTGTGATTTAAGGGCATAAAAATTAAAAGTTGGAAAATTGCGAAATTTTCAAAATTTTCGCCAAATATTCGTTTTTCTCACAAATAAACGCAAGTTATATCGAAGAAATTTTACCACTATCATGAAATACAATATGTCATAAGAAAACAATGTCAGAATCGCCAAGTTCCGTTGAAGCGTTTCAGAGTTATAACCTCATAAAGGGACAGTGGTCAGAATTGTAAACATTGGCCCGGTCATTAACGTGCAAACCACCCTTGGGGGTGAAGGGGTTAATAACGTGCCAATGCAACAGCAAACATCAATGACACCCATCCTCAGACAAAACAAATTCCCAATGGGGGGTCAGATGGTTATGAAATGACCAGGACGTTAGAAGAATGAGATACTAATCCCAGTGATCCTTATAGCCAATAAAAGAAATGCATTCTGTGTCTCCATCATTCCCCCTTAGACATGAAATCCAAAGAAAAAAAGAAAGAAGGAACATGTTCCTCATCATAGAGACAGACTGTTTGTGATTTGGGGCAGCCTGTGGGCAGGTCTTTCCTTGGCCTTTCTGGCATAGAGCAGGAAGATAAGACTCTGCCTACAGTCCTGCCCCGGAGCACGAGCATCAACTGAAAACAACCACATAATGGATTTTTTCACCCTGGGTATCATTTTAATCAGTGTAACAGTGGCAAGGTGACAATGCCTGGAGTTTACTTAGCAAAATCCTGCTGACAGGTTCGCTTTAATGGCTAACTGAAAAGATAATAACAAATTGCAAGCTTTCAAGACTACTAGGGTCTCACCATCAGGCATAGAATAACACAAAATCTGAAGAGTCACATATTTATGCAAAACGGGACACAGAAATAACGCAATAGATAAGAAAACTGACATGAAGGAGAACTATCATTATGGGAGTAGGATAAACAGTTGTGGCCATAAATATAGGAACAGTTCATAGAGAAGAAGTGTGAAAGTTTTATTATCCTGTGATTGAGGTCTGGTCTGGGGTTGTGATGCCCCCACAACCTCAGGAGCACATTCCTTGGTTGATATAGAAAGACATAAATCCATGAGACACATTTATTCCTGCACTGAGTGTGTCAAAGGTTGTCATAAGTTTGAACTCCCAGACCCTTCTGTCTATCTGAGATTTTGAAATGACCTTTTACTACTAGAAATTTCATGTCCATGATGCTGTGATCAGTGATACAAAAATGTTTGGCCATCGATAGATCTATTATTTATCTTTTATTGTGTGGCAATGATAATTCATAGTTGTTCTAAGTTTTTTCAATGTCTTCCCTCATACGGACCCCCAGTTGGACATTTGGTACATATAATTAAGTACACAAAATTTGATGTGATGCACCTGCTGAAAGTACATGGGATCTTGTAATCTTGTTGTGAGTTGGGGATCTTTATTTTGTCCCATAGTCATTATTAATGGACAGGTTTTTACACTTTTTCTGGTTGCGGGGAAGTGTTTCTGTAGCTGTTGAAGAGGACAGGGAGCTTCTGGCAATGAAGCTTTGTAGATTTTGGGGCTACCAAAAGGTTTGGAATTATGGATTGTAATCAGGCATCTTTTTGTAGTAAAGGTTGTATTTTCCATGCAGTTTCCTTTTGCACCTCCAGATTTGGAAATAAGATTGATATATACAGTATATACTTGTAGATTGTCTTTAAACACTCTATCTGTATATACAGTATTTCTGTCATAAATCATGTATCTTGATATATATTGATGCAAAGTAATACCTTGGATTTACCATTTACTATAGAAATTCACAAACAATATACTGAGAGATACTATTGTCCAAAAACCGTCACCACTTTTTCACAAGTGATTTAGTTTAGTTTAGATCAGAGCATCGCCCCTATGTAGCAGAGCCAATCAGGCTATGCCAGCTTCTAGGCTCCATGGGAGGCAAAAGTAAGAAAAAAAAGTTTTTAAAAATATGAAAACAAAGTTCAAATGACGTCTCTTTTGCCCCATTCAAAATAACACAATAAAAAAACAAACCTAGACATATTTGGTATCACCTTGTTCAGAATCTCCCAACCTATTGATAAAAAAAAATAATCAACATGATCGCTAAACGGCGTAGCGAGAAAACAAAATCAAAATGCCAGAATTAGGTTTTTTTGGTTGTCGCAACATTGCATTAAAATGCAATAACGGGCGATGAAAAGAATAGATCTGCGCCAAAATGGTGTCATAAAAAACATCAGCTCGGCACGCAAAAAATAAGTCTGCACCCAACCCGAGATCACGAAAAATGGAGACGCTACGGGTCTCGGAAAATTGTTCAATTTTTTTTTTTTTTTTTTTAAGCAAAGTTTGGAATTATTTTTACCACTTAGATAAAAAATAACATAGACATGTTTGGTGTCTATGAACTCATGATAACCTGAAGAATCGTAATGGCAGGTCAGTTTTAGCATTTAGTGAACCTGGCTTAAAAGTCAAACAAAAAACAAGTGTTGGTTTGGACTTTTTTTTAGCAATTTCACCGCACTTGGAATTTTTTTCCCATTTTCTAGTACACGACATGGTAAAACCAATGATGTCGTTCAAAAGTACTTTTCGTCCCACAAAAAAATAAGCCATAACATGGCCATTTTGACAGAAAAATAAAAAAAATTAGGCTCTGGGAAGGAGGGGAGCGAAAAACGAAAACTTAAAACCGAAAAAAGCTCCGGTCATTAAGGGGTTAACATTAGGCCTTTTAGAGATCATTTCAGCTTCAACTTGCTTAAATGGCTTTATTAGGATAAAGAATATGTCCCATCCATAACAGAAGTCCATGGTTTGGATTGTTCACAGTTTTGAATCACATTTTAATTATTGTTCGGCCAGTGTGTCAGTTTTTGCCACTAGTGTTTCAGCAGGTTTTTGCCTGTATTTGCATTCGAGAAGATTACTCAAACTTCTCATATGAAACATAAAAATCATAAAACACAGGGATATACAGTGGCTATAGAAAGTATTCAGACCGCTTTAAATTTTTCACTTTATTTCATTGCAGCCATTTGGTAATTTCAGAAAAGTTCACTTGTTTTCTCATTAATATACACTCTGCATTTTTTCAAATTTATTAAAAAAGAAAAATTGAAATATCACATGGTTATAAGTGTTCAGACCCTTTACTCAGTATTGAGTAGAAGCACCTTTTGAACTAGTACAGCCATGAGTCTTCTTGGGAATGATGCAACAAGTTGTTCACACCTGGATTTGGGGATCCTCTGCCATCCTTCCTTGCAGATCCTCTCCAGTTCCGTGAGGTTGGATGGGGAACGTTGGTGGACAGCCATTTTCAAGTCTCTCCAGAGATGCTCAATTGGGTTTAGGTCAGGGCTCTAGCTGGGTCAGTCAAGAATGGTCACAGAGTTGTTCAGAAGCCACTCCTTTGTTATTTTAGCTGCTTGCTTAGGGTCATTGTCTTGTTGGAAGGTGAACCTTCGGCCAAGTCTGAGACTGCAATGAAACAAAAAGTGAAAATTTTAAAGGTGTTTGAATACTTTCCATACCCACTTGTAGTTAAACATTTTCACTAAAATTATGATATTTTCACAGATAAATGCAAAACATATCAACCTAAATTTTCCACTAAGATAAAGTACAATGTGTCACGTAAAACTAGTCACAGAATCAATGGGATCTGTTTACGAGTTCCAGATTTTTCAGCACACTAAGTTGTACTGGTCAGATTTAAAAAATTTAAGGGGTTGTCCACTATTAGGAAAACTCCTTCTTTAACTAAATGTTTGGCCCCAATAAAATAATGAAGCTTATACTCACCTCCCGTGCCATCTCCATTCCAGTGGTGTTGGCCCTTGCGGTCCCTCAGCTCTAATGCGATGGAATGGACGTGATGCATGGTGCCCAATCAATGCTGGCATTGCTTTCTTCGCCTTCGGACAAACTGAACATGAAGAAGTAGTCCGGGCTGCAGCTGATCCCTGCCTTGCTTTTCATGTTCAGTTTGTCCAAAGGCAAAGACAGTGATGCCAGCTCTGATTGGGTCCCAGGGTCACATGTTGCAAAACTTCAAAACAGCCCAAGGGAGAGTGAGTGCCGACACCTCAGAAACAGCGGTGGCCCGATTGGTAAGTATAAGCTTGATTATTTTTTCAGGGCTGAACATTTAGTTTAGGAAGGGGTTGTCTTAGTAGTGGACAACCCCTTTAAGGTTAAAACTGTCTCTGTCACTAAGGGGTTAAAGAGCAGAGTTGTTAAATTCTCCTGCAGCACCACCACAGACAAAATGAAGTATTACAATCAATGGACTGCCGCTATGATGCACAAATCTGAGAGGTCCTTAAGAATGAGAGAAGTTCTATGTAGCTGCTCACTGAGGTTATTTCAGCTTTTGCATTTTTGTTTTTTACTCCCCTTCTTTCCAGAGCCATAACTTTTATTTTTCTGTCAATAGTGCTTGTTTTTTGTGGGACAAGTTGTAATTTTGAAAGACACCATTGGTTTTAACATATCATGTGCTGGAAAACAGGAAAAATATTCCGTGTGGTGAAATTGCAAAAAAGTGCAATTCCACAGTTGGCTTTTTTGTAACATGTTCAATAAATGCTAAAACTGACCTACCCTTATGATGTTCCAGGTCATTACGAGTTCATAGACACCAAATGTGTCTAGGTTCCTTTTTATCTAAGCGATGAAAAAAAATTCCTAAGTTTATTAAAAAAAATTGTGCCATTTTCCGATACCCGTAGCGTCTCAATTTTTCGTGATCTGGGGTTGGGTGAGGGCTTTTCTTTTGTATGCCAAGCTGATGTTTTTAATGATACCAGTTTGGTGAAGATACAATCTTTTGATAGCCTGTTATTGCATGTTAATGCAATGTTGCGGCAACCAAAAAAGCATAAATCTGGTGGTTTTACTTTTTTTCTCGTTATGTCGTTCAGCAATCGGGTAATTCTGAACACGGCTATAGCAAATTATTTTATTTTGAATGGAGCAAAACGGGGGTGATTTGAACTTTTAAAAAAATATTTTTAAAAACATCTTTTGTTTTTGCATGCTTCAATAGTCTCCATGGGAGACTAGAAGCTGCACTACTTTGATTGCCTCTGCTACACACAGGCGATGACCAGATCACCTGTGTGTAGCAAGAATTGCTCACTTGCTATGAGCATCGACCACCGGAAGGCGCTCATAGTAATCTTGCTATGACAACCATAGAGGTCTGATGGAGACCTCTGATTGTCATTCAGACCCATCGGTGACCCATGATTATGTAACGGAGTTAACGGTGAGAGGGATAAAGGACGCATTTCCGGTAAGCGCAAATTAAATGGTGATGTAAGAAATTGACAGCGGCATTTAGCTAGTTAACAGTCGCGGGTGGATCGCGATTCCACCCGCGACTGTTGCATTCACATGTCAGCTGAATAGATCAGCTGACGTGTCCGGAAAGGTGCGGGCTCAGCGCTGGAGCCCCCACCAAACAGGGGGAGTCTGACATGAGCGTATTATAATTATAATTCTTGTTTTATTTGTCTCTTTTTTTTTTTCTTCAAGGTCTTGTGTGAAAATGTGCTGTAATTTTCAAACAAATTTATGCAGAAATATGGACATTTTTAAATGGTTCACAAACTTTCAGGCAACACTGTACAGTTTCCAATAAATGTCTGGTGGAGATATAAACTTTGATGTAAGTTATAAGAGTTGATGCAATTTGAAAAAAAAAGCGAAAACTTTTAATTCAGACCCAAAAATAAAGTGAAGAAGCCATCCTCTGTCGGCTTTGCCTAGATGACTTTCTAATATTTCAGTACCTGGGAATTTAGTGGTATTTTATCTCAATATATGAAAATAAACATTTAGTTTTGATTATAAAAACTGGAAAAGTCAAGGTGCAATTTTTCAAAAGCAGAAATCAGTTTATCATAATACAAATGTAAATTAAGAAAAATGTGAACATGTCTTGTTTCTTGTGTGAAATGTATGAGTCTAACTGCTAATATTTTACAGTAATCATTTTAGAAAACAGCAATAAATATCAAGAAAAATGTGAAATTTTTCCTCAAGAAATAGCAGCAGCTTTGCCAATGGGGTGTGGAATATTTCTATTATATATGGCTGATCTGCAACGCCAGACACAGTGCATGTACATGCCTGCCACTTTATATTTCCTTGGCTCATCCTACTCTTTTACGTTTCAAAGCATGATCAAGGATATTGATTACTTCTAATTAAGACCGAAAAGATGTTTTTTATTATACAGTTGTGATTAAATGAAAATTTAAAGGAAGAGAAAAAGTACTTAAAAACAGTGTCACTAGAGTTAGCTCACTGATGGATTCACTGTAAACTCATTCTGCAATCTGCTATGTACTTTACTAACTAGAGGCTTTTAAAGCTAAATGGTTCAAAATGTTTAACCCCTTGATGACATCTGCAATATATGTATGTCAGATCTTTACACTAGTTATAAGGAGTGAGCTTAGAAGCTGAGTCTGCTCCATACATTACTGGTTCCCGCTGTGTTTTAGGGCTCTTTCACACATCCTGATATTTTCGGTACCGAAAAAAACAGTGCCAGAGAAAACTGACAGCTGCGGGCTGCAACCCTCACCTGTCAGCTTTAGTAAGGCTAGTTATCAAGAATAGAGGGATCCCCACGCCGTATTTTTAATTAGTTAAATAAATATTTTAAAAAATGGCATCACGTCCCCACCCTTTTTTGACAACCAGCCAAGTTAAAGCAAACAGCTGGTGGCTCGTATTCTCAGGCTGGTAAGGGGCCATGGATTTTGGCTCCAACCTAAAAATATCTGCCCACAGCCACCCAGAAAAGGCACATCTATTAGAAATGACAATTCTGGCACTTTGCCCGGCTCTTCACACTTGCCTGTGGTGGTGGCAAGTGGGGTAGCAGTTGTGGGGTTGATGTTACCTTTCTATTGTCTGGTGACATCAAGGAAACATGTTAGTATTGGAGAGGCATCTATAAGATGCCTCTCCATTACTAATCCTATAGTTGTATTGTATATACACACAGCAAGTGCAAAGTCCTTTATTTGAAATAAAAACAAAAGACACTTTTTTCCTTTTTTATTTAAAAATAACAAGCACAATTATGCTCACCAAATGCCCATTCCATTGAAGCCCTTGTCTCCTGTAATAAAACAAAAATGAAAAACAACCATATCCTTCACGTGTCTATGATTCTGTCCCACACCGTAATTCATGTATTGGGATAAACAGTTTTCAACCTGGACGGTGCCAAGATGCGACCGTCCAGACTGAAAACCACTGGTGAATGATCTGCTGTGTGCGCATCATCAGTGAGCAGCAGTATCCACATTGAAGTTACCACAGGTAACTGAGGCTACATTCCCAGTTGGGCTGAACTGTGGTGACCTCAGTACTGTGATAAAAAGTCAGTGAGTTCACCACAGTTCAGCTCAGTGAGTTCACTACAGATCACCATGAGAATTTATCACGGTGATGTGCATTCCACTCACTGAGCTGAACTGCCAATGTGTGCTTTTAATTAGTGCTGGTTCCTACCTTCCCAATTCAAATGTAGGCTTATAGCCCGGGAGAGGTATGTTTGATAAGAATTAGAGTAGGTATGCATCAGAGAAGTGTCACCTTGCTGTGGTTGATGAATTAGCCAATTTATGTGCTAAGAACTTTCATTTTTTTTAGCAATAATGCATTTCAGATCTCATATATTCAGTGTTTGCAAATACTTTGGCTCTTACAGAGTGACAAAGTTTTTTTTTTTTGTATGTATAGATAGAATAAATAGAATAGCTGCCCTATAGATATTTAACATCAAAAGCCATCTTTATATAATAAACTAGCACCCTTTAATGCACTAAAGGGCATTTAGCTATATTTAACCTACTATTTTTTATTTATTTATTTATTTATTTATGTTGGATTCTCCTATTTTTCTAACCAGCTGAGGGAAAGCAGACAGCTCTTAACTGGTGTTATTATTTTGGCAATGGTCCAAAATCCATGGAACTTCCGAGACTATTAATATACACACGTGGTGAAAATTGTTGGTACCCCTCGTTTAATGACAGAAAAACCCACAATGTTCACAGAAATAACTTGAATCTGACAAAAGTAATAATAAATAAAAGATCTATGAAAATGATTAAATGAAAGTCAGACATTGCTTTTCAACCATGCTTCTACAGAATAAAAAAAAAATAAAACTCATGAAATGAGACTGGACAGAAATGATGGTACCCCTTAAAATAATGTGACAAAAGGGACATGTTAAATCAATGTGTGTCCACTAACTAGCATCACAGGTGTCTACAATCTTGGAATCAGTGAGTGGGCCCATATAAAGGGCTACAAGTACTCACTGTGCTGTTTGGTGACATTGTGTGTATCAAACATGGACCAAAGGAAGCAAAGGAAAGAGTTGTCTTAGGAGATTAGAAATAAGATTATAGACAAACATGTTAAAGGTAAAAGTTATAAGACCATCTCCAAGCAGCTTGATGTTCCTGTGACTACAGTTGCACATATCATTCAGAAATTTAAGATCCATCTGACAGTTTCCCACCTCCCTGGATATGGCCGCAGGAGGAAATTGATGAAGAATCAAAAGAAAAACTTCTAAACAGATTAAAGTTGAGCTTCAAGCTCAAGGAACATCAGTGTCAGATTGCACCATCCGTATGAGCCAAAGTGGACTTCTTGGGAGACGACCAAGGAGGACACCATTGTTGAAAAAAATCATAAAAAAGCCAGACTGGAATTTAACAAAAATGTTGACAAGTCACAAAACTTCTGGGAGAATGTCCTATGGACAGATGAGACAAAAAATTGAACATTTTGGCAAGGCACATGAGCTCTATATTCACAGGCGGAAAAATGAAGCATATCATGAAAAGAACACTGTCCCTACTGTGAAACATGGATGAAGCTCTGTTATGTTCTTGGGCTGCTTTGCTGCGTCTGGCACAGGTTGTCTAGTATCTGTGTAGGGTACAGTGAAATCTCAAGACTATCAAGGGATTCTAAAGAGAAATGTGCTGCCCAGAGTCAGAATGGTTGGTTTCAGTTGCAGGTCATGGGTCTTGCAATAGGATAATGATCCAAAACACACAGTTAAAAAACCCAAGAATGGCTAAGAGGAAAACATTGACCTATATCCTATTTAGCATCTTTGGAAACAGCTGAAGCATGCCGTCTGGAATAGGCAACCTTAAAACACGAGACAACTGAAGTAGCTTGCTATTGAGGAGTGGGCCAAAATACCTGTCGAGAGGTGTAGAAGTCTAATTGAGAGTTCCAGGAATGATTGGATTGCAGTGATTGCCTCAAAAGGTTGTGCAACAAAATATTAAGTTAAGGTTACCATCATTTCTGTCCAGGCCTATTTCATGAGTTTTATTTTTTTTTAATTCTGTGTAAGCATGGTTGAAAAGCAATGTCTGACTTTCATTTGATCATTTTCATAGATCTTTTATTTACTATTACTTACGTCAGATTCAAGTTATTTCTGTGACCTTGTTGGATTTTTCTGTCATTAATCCCTTCATGACCTGGGGTATTTTCGGATTTCGTTCCCCTCCTTCCCAGAGCCATAACTTTTTAATTGTTTGGTCAATATAGCTATGTGAGGGCTTATTTTTTGCAGTACAAGTTGTACTTCTGAACGACATCATTGGTTTTTGCATGGAATGTACTATAAAACGGGGAAAAAAATCCAATTGCGGTGAAATTGCAAAAAAAAGTGCAATCCAACACTTGTTTTTTGCTTGGCTTTTTTGCTAGGTTCACTAAATGCTAAAACTGACCTGCTAATTTGATTCTCAGTTCATAGGCACCAAACATGTCTAGGTTATTATTTATCTAAGTGGTGAAAAAAAATTCCAAACTTTGTGCCATTTTCCAATACCCGTAGCGTCTCCATTTTTCATGATCTGGGGTCAGGTGATGACTTATTTTTTCACGCCAAGCTGATATTTTTAATTATGCCATTTTGGTGCAGATACGTTCTTTTGATCGCCCGTTATTGCATTGTAATGCAATGTCGTGGCGACCAAAAAAACGTAATTCTGGCGTTTCAAATTTTTTCTCGCTACACTGTTAAGTTATCAGGTTAATCCCTTTTTTATTGATAGATTTGGCGATTCTGAACTCGGCGATACCAAATATGTGTATATTTGATTTTTTGTTATGGTTTTATTTTGAATGGGGAGAAAGGGGGGGGGGTGATTTAAATTTTATATATTTTTTATTTTTTTCATATTTTTTAAAACACTTTTTTAAAACTTTTGACATGCTTCAATAGCCTCCATGGGAGACTAGAAGCTGGCATAGCCTGATAGGCTCTGCTACATAGAAGCGAAGCTCAGATCGCTCCTATGTAGCTGAATTTCTGCATTGCTATGAGCGCCGACCACAGGGTGGTGCTCATAGCAATCCGGCATCAACAACCATAGAGGTCTCAAGGAGACCTTTGGTTGTTATGCCGACGCATCACTGACCCCCAATCATGTGACAGAGACAGCGATGCGCGCATTTCCGGCCGGAAGCGGTAGTTGAATGCCTCTGTCAGTGTTTGACAGCGGCATTTAACTAGTTAATAGCTGCGGGTGAATTGCGATTCCACCCGCCACTATTGCAGGCACATGTCAGCTGTTCAAAACAGCTGACATGTCCCGGCTTTGATGCAGGTTTGCCGCCGGAGCCCGCATCAAAGCAGGGGATCTGACCTCAGAGTACAATCCTGTCCGAGGTCAGAAAGGGGTTAAGCTAGGGGTAACAACAATTATGACCACTTGTGTATAACACCTTTAGATTAACAGGTAATGTGTTTGCGGATATCAAATATTTTAGAGCAATCATGATTCTCAAAGGTTTGTACAGTAAGCACAGGAGTTCTTGGTCTCCTCAATATCAGGCTGAGTGGATGTGAAACACTCCCCTATATTCCCCAGAAGGGTTGATAAAAAACAGATTTTAATGTTGATACATTAAACTAATAGCTTTTTTCAGGGTTAATTGAAATTGATTCCATTCTCTAATAATACAGCTGTTATCTGTAGTTCGTGTAGGGTGAGTTGTCACAGCAGGGATAGTGTACAGGCATCTAGTCAGGGATTATTGCCTTACAGACCTTGCTGTTGCAACCTAACAAAAAAAAAGATCATGGTAAAATTATTCTATTCCCTATTAATAACACTGTTAGTTACATTTAGTATAGGTATAGCCGCTAGGTATCATCTGCTGGAAATGAGGGTTCATTCTGGTCACATACATCTCTTCCACAGTCCATAACTTGATTGCTTTTTTCCACACACTGATTGACAGATTCATGTTTTTTTATGGTTATCTGCACTCAGAAATTCATCAAAGCAGGCAGAATTGCTTGCGTTCCTCAAGAGTTGTTGCTGCCACGTACAAGAAAAAAATCTTTTTAGGGCCAATTCAAATCCATTGTAGATTCTGCAATAATGCCACTCTTATCTGCAATTTATGTAGGGTGACCTGTCGCAGTAGGGATAGCGTATTACAGGCATCTAGTCAGGGATTATTGCCTAATAACTTATAATCCTTGCTACTACAACCTAAAAAAAAATCAAGGTAACATCTTTCCTATTTCCTATTAATACCACAGTTAACTGTGTTCAGTGTAGAGATAGGTGCTGGTTATAATCTACTGGAAATGAGTGTTCATTCTGGTCATATATATCTCTTTCACAGTCCATAACTTGATTGCTTTTTTCCATATACTCATTGACAGATTTGTGTTTTTTACGGTGATCTGTACTAAGAAAATTCTCAAAACAGGTCAAATTAACTGATTTAATGTGTCCATTTGCAGTTTCTCTGTAGCATCTTTAAGAGGTAGTGGTGGGAGACTTTACTATTGGAACCTGGAATCACCACTTCTGAACTCTCCAGTGCATTGTTTCCATCAATTTATTGATGATTCTTGAAGTATGTTTGCAGCCATTGTCCTGCTGGAAGACCCATGATCTAGGATGCAAACCTAGCTTTCTGACACTGGGCACTACATTGAGACCCAAAATCCTTTGGGAATCTTCACAATACATGATGCATTGCGCACAGTCAATACCCTCATTGTCAGAGGCAGCAAAACAACCCCAAAATATCTTTGAACCTCCACCATATTTGACTGGAACTAATGTGTTCTTTTATTTGTAGGCCTCATTCCATTTCCAGCAAATGGATTGATATGCTTTACCAAAAAGCTCTATCTTGAGCTCATCTGTCCACAAGACACCTGCTGGCTTTTTAAAAATAGTGGTGGCCACCTGATGGCCCTGTACAAATTGTCAGTGCCGCCTGCTGTCCCTCCAAGTTTCAAACTTTACAGTATTAACACGGAAAAAAACAATTTGCCCACCTCAGATGGATTACCGTATATACTCGAGTATAAGCCGACCCAAGTATAAGCCGAGTCGCCTAATTTTGCCACAATAAACTGGAAAAACGTAATGGCTCGAGTATAAGCCTAGGGTAGAAAATGCAGCAGCTACCGGTAAATATCAAAAATAAAAATAGATACCAATAAAGGAAAATTAATTGAGACATCAGTAGGTTAAGTGTCTTTGAATATCCATATTGAATCAAGAGACCCATATAATGCTCCATACAGTTCATGATGAGCCCCATAAGATGCTCCATACAAAATACATCCCATATAATGCTGCACAAATGCTGATTATGACACCATAAGATGCTCCATACAGACATTTGCCCCATTTAATGCTGCACAAATGCTGATTATGGCCCCATAAGATGCTCCATACAGTCATTTGCCCCATGTAATGCTCCATAAATTCTTATTATGGCCCCATATGATGCTCCATACAGTCGTTTGCCCCATGTAATGCTCCATTAATGCTGATTATGGCCCCATAAGATGCTCCATAGAGATATTTGCCCCATATGCTGTTGCTGCGATAAAAAAAATAAATCACATACCTCTCGTCGCTCAGGCCCCTGGCACTTGCTGTACTCACCTGCTCCCCATTCCACCATCGCCGGCCGCCACTTCTTTCCCCATCCACTGCACTGGCTGCTCAGACAGAGGGCAGCGCGCAAACCTCAGCGTCAGTGCAGAGGATGCAGAAGACGCAGCGGTGGCTGGTGACGGTGGAACGGGGAGCGGGTGAGTATCGCACACTGCTTATACTCACCTGCTCCTGGCACGGTCCCTGCTTCCCTGGCGCCGGCAGCATCTTCCTGTAGGGAGCGGTCACATGGTACCACTCATTACAGTAATGAATATGCGGCTCCACCCCTATGGCAGTGGAGTGGGGTCCATATTCATTACTGTAATGAGCAGTACCATGTGACTGCTCACTACAGGAAGAAGTTGCCGGCGCTGGGGAAGCAGGGACCGCGCCAGGAGCCGGTGAGTATGCTTAGACAGCTGCCACTCCACCTCCCCTGCTGACCCCTGGGTATAACTCGAGTATAAGCCGAGAGGGGCAAATGCAGCCTAAAAAAATGGGCTGAAATTCTCGACTTATACTCGAGTATATACGGTAATTATATTGCAGTAGCAATATGTTGATATGCAAAGCATAGCCGGCAGCTGGATCTCAAAAAATGCTTAGTAAGGGATGACTGCTGGCCCTCTAAAATTAGAGCGAGGGTCGCCTGATTGCCCTCTGACAATAGCGAGGGCCACCTTCGCACAATACCGAGGGCCACCTTCTGGCCCTCTAGAAATAGTGAGGGCCAACTGATGGCCCTCTAACAATAGTAGAGGATGCCTGATGGCCTAGAAAAAACCCCTTTGACTTCATAAATTAAATAGGATGTGTATGATCATGTCTTACACATCACATGACCAGATAAGCATGTCTCACCTAGTGCAGTAAAATGTTAAAATTACATTTCCTGCTGAATGTTTTTTCATCATTGAAAACATTGCAAATGTGCAAAAATGCAGCAAAAGCACTGCGTGTGAACATAGCCCAAGGAGTGGAGGTGCATATTTTTTCATCCCATTTATTTTGCCTGATAAACAAGTTATTATTCTGTAAAGAACGTTTCTTAACAATTTTTTCCAGTAAAATCCATTTTACCTTAGAATTTGTATATTTTATTGTCAGTTCGTAAAAGTGGCATAATACTCGAACAACATTGTTCCCAGCAGCGACCTGGAATTCAAAGTTGCTTCCAGGGGTCTTTCCCTTGCTGTTTCCATGCCATTTCAGAGCTGTTTCCATCGATTTGAGCAATTTTTAGACCCCCTCCAGACCTTGTGGGGAGGAGCCGCCAGAAGAATTTTTGAGTTTTTCATTGACTTCCATTGTACTCATTATTTGGGTCGAGCACTCGGGCATTACTGTTTGCTCGACTCGAGTAACGTGCACCCAAGCATTTTAGTGCTCTCTCATCACTAGGAGTGAGCTTTCCCACCCAGACTCTTTTGGTTGCTTTCAAGTCCCGGACCCAAAATCCAGTTTACAGAAAAATTATCTCAGAAGCAAATACCTCTATATTTAGATATTAATCTACTATATAATTGTCTAAGGGTCACTTCCGTCTTCCTGTCTGTCCGTCTGTCTGTCTGTCTTTCTTTCTGTCTGTCACGGACATTCATTGGTCGCGGCCTCTGTCTGTCATGGAATTCCAAGTCGCTGATTGGTCGTGGCAAAACGGCCACGACCAATCAGCGATGGGCACAGTCCGGTGGCAAAATGGCTGCTCCTTCCTCCCCTCCAGTCAGCGCTCACACAGGGTTAATGGCAGTGGTAACGACCGCGTTATGCCGCGGTATAATGCACCCCGTTACCACTTCTATTAACCCTGTGTGACCAACTTTTAACTATTGATGCTGCCTATGCGGCATCATTAGTTAAAAGATCTAATGTTAAAAATAATTTAAAAAGTAAAAAATCGTTATATACTCACCATCCGTCGGCCCCCGGATCAGGAACAGGCCTTCCCCACTCCTCGCGGTGCTCCGGGGACCGCTCCATGCATTGCGGTCTCGCGAGATGATGATGTAGTGGTCTCACGAGACTGCTACGTCATCATCTCGCGAGACCGCAATGCATGCAGCGGTCACCGGAGCGTTGGTAACCGCTTCGCCTTGATGCGGGGCCAACGGAAGGTGAGTATATAACTATTTTTTATTTTAATTCTTTTTTTTAACAGGGATATGATGCCCACATTGCTATATACTACGTGGGCTGTGCTATATAATGCATGGGCTGTGCTATATACTACGTGGGCTGTGCAATATAATACGTGGGCTGTGCAATATAATACGTGGGCTGTGCAATATACTACGTGTCATATTAAAGAGAACCAAAGGAAACTTTTTTATACTGTATATACAAATAGTAAACTTTTATTTATAACAATCCACACAATTTAAAAATTGATAAAAATTACAAAATACAAGCACATATCAAAATAATGAGAGTGCCCAAGACACAAAAGTGCAAAAAAAGACACCAGAAGTTATGAGGTACACCGCACAACAAATTTTGCCATATGTAATTATAGTTAAATTGTAAACAAGGTGCCGACATAATGCTCTCCTACATGCTAACCTGAAGGGAAGCTATCCCTGTAAATAGATATCCTTTTCTGTGGCATTATCCCATCTTACTCTCTCTAGCAGGGAAGTTAGTTACACCAATCAGGATCCCATAAGTAATAATAAAATTTAAACCATAGTGGTATCAAATATGAAGACCCAATGATGGGAACATTAAGAAAGCATGTCTCACCTAGTGCAGGGTAAGCCTCAGCACGCACCCCGAAGCGCGTTTCGCCGCTGTCAGCCTCGCTTTCTCAAGGGGAAGTGTGGTCTGAATGGCTTCTAGGACCTTTAAGTATCTATAGTAACACATCACATGGTAGCACTTACACCTATGCCATGCTAATATGGCGCATGCGCGCGCCGCTGTCCCGGTCGACCCACCCCCGCCCGGACATATCCAGCCCTGAGTAGAAGCAGGCACCAGCTGGTCCCGATTGCACCCACCACAGGACGCCGCCGGACGAGGAGGGATGACCACGGAGAGAAGGATCGCGCACGCGCACCATAGCAAAGGTGTCTGTAATCTGTGTCCACCTAATGTAATAGTTCAACAAAATAAATAAACATGTGAATATATAATATGGACTTTCTCCTCAAAAGGGGGAATTCACAGTAGGCTGGATTCTATGTATTCATCAAATACGTCGAGTCTGTCATTCCACATCCACTGTTATCAGCATTTTATATATATTTCTCATGAGGAAGACCCCAAATTCCAGCTATGTTCCTGGTGCCAAATAGAGAAGAAGCCTATATCATATAAAGAAAAAAAGTGTTTTAAAACCAAACACAAACACAAATTAAAATACAGGATGGGGGAGGGGCTATAGGTAAGTATAAATGGGGAGATAACTTCACAGATATTGAGCAAAATTCAGGGATTCATTTAAACCCGCAGGTTTCATAGTTCCAAGTGTCTCTATCCACTTTAGTTCTCGCTGTGCTAGCAATTTTTTCACATTTCCTCCTCTAATGCCGACGTGTACTACGTCTATGCCCCTAACCTTAAACTCCCTAGGATTGCAATTATGCACCATTCGGAAATGTCTAGGGATTGTTTTCAAGGTTGATATGTCCTCTATTGATCTGGCGGCACCAATATCCCGCACGTGTTCCCTGTTGTGTATCCTCAACTCGCAGGGGCTCATTGTTTCAACAAGCTAGGTCAACATGTCATTAGCATTAGCAAACAACATTATTCACTGACTCTGTGGAGAGATAACAATACAGAACTGTGGGGAGAATATCAAAATGGCAAATAACAACTCATCCAACAAGAGAGCACCATGAAAATAAGTAAAATAGAAATATACACAAAAATGATACCCACGTAGCATATCACACCATCACAACCTCTCCCCCCTCATAATAAGTGAGCATGCCATTAGGTCTATACAGACCTCTGGCCTGCTCACTTTAGTCCACATTGCTCCACTGTTTATAGTTCCTTGTACAGTGGCAGGGGTTGCAATAATCATGCGCACTTGTTATCCATAAAGTCCCGGGTCCTGGCTTTATGGTCATACCAGGCTTTTTGACTGGACTGGGCCATTCGCTGATGTTCATTAGCCAAGGTAGCTAGCTGGGTGAGACAGTCTGAACTCTAGAACGTAGGGAATGATGGGCGTTCCGGTATCTGTGATATCTCCCTCCAATTGTTCTTTCAGAAGAGAGAGGCCCATGGACCTTCTGCTCCCACAAAATGACTTTGTAACTCCCCAATGTCATTTCCAAGGAGGATATCTGCTGGAAGTCCTCCCATAATGCCAATCCAACACAGTTTTTCTCCAAAACCATAATCCAAATGTACCAAAGCTTGCTGTATATATTTACGGACACCCCCGCCAGGACAATGGGAATTCCCGGACCCTGGTGAATTGCCTTGGGTCAAACCACATGGGGGTCAGCGATAGTCAGGAATGCCCCCTGTGTCTCTAAATCCCGACACTTTGTATCCATCAGTTAAGACATCCTGCAGGTGGCAATGCCGTTGCTCTGTATTTCTGATGGATAAAGGCCGGAGTCCGTACACTCCAGCAGTGGTATCTATGGTGCCATGGTCGGTGGTCCACTCTGGTGGGGGTGGTGGTAGCTCTTCCTCAGGCGGGATGGAGTGCACAAGATGCACAGGACCAGGTGGGGCTGCGTGGGGCTCCCTCCGAATCCTTGAGGGACAGCCAGACTGCAAGTGTCCAGGTTGCCCACACCCGTAACATCTCTCTGTGATACCCCTAGGTCGTGGTTAGAACTGTTGGGGCCCAGGATTGTGAGCTGTGATTGTCATCGGTCTGCGGCTGGGTGGAAGGGCAGATATAATCGGAGGGGAACGGGGCGCAGGAGAAGGCCGTGGTTTATTGTCCAGAAGCCTCCTCCATTGCAGATGGATAGTACGGGCTTCATCCGCCCCGGCTGCAGCTCTATCCACGGTGCACGGTGTGCGCTCCCAGACCCATTCCAGTACCTCTGCGGTGCACTTAGCAAGAAATGGTGATTCTCGGCCATTATGACATCACTGGTGAGTCTCAGCCATGATGACATCACTGGTGATGCTTGGCCATGATGACATCACTGGTGATGCTTGGCCAAGATGACATCGTTGGTGATTCTTGGCCATTATAACATCACTGGTTTGATTCTCGGCCATGATGGCATCACTGGTGATTCTTGGCCATGATAACATCACTGGTTTGATTCTCGGCCATGATGACATCACTGGTGATGCTCGGCCATGATGACATCAGTGGCGATGCTCGACCATGATGACATCATTGGTGATTCTCGGCCATGATGACATCACTGGTGATGCTAGGCCATGCTGACATCACTGGTGATTTTCAGCCATGATGACATCACTGGTGATGCTCGGCTATGATGACATCACTGGTGATGCTCGGCCATTATGACATCACTGGTGATGCTCGGCCATTATGACATCACTCGTGATGCTCGGCTATTATTACATCACTGGTGATTCTCGGCCATTATAACATCACTGGTGATTCTCGGCCATGATAACATCACTGGTGATGCTTGGCCATGATGACATCACTGGTGATTCTCGGCCATGATAACATCACTGTTGATGCTCGGCCATGCTGACATCACTGGTTATTCTCAGCCATGATGACATCACTGGTGATGCTCGGCCATGATGAAATCACTGGTGATGCTCGGCCATGATGGCATCACTGGTGATTCTCGGCCATGCTGACATCACTGGTGATTCTCGGCCATGATGACATCACTGGTTATTCTAGGCCATTATGACATCACTGGTGATTCTCGGCCATTATGACATTATTGGTGATGCATGGTCATGATGACATTACTGGTGATTCTAGGCCATTATGACATCACTGGTGATGCTCGACCATGATGACATCACTGGTGATGTTCGGCCAGGATGACATCACTGGTGTTGCTCTGCCAGGATGACATCACTGGTGATGCTCGGCCATGATGATATCACTGGTGATTCTCGGCCATGATGATATCACTGGAGATGCTCGGCCATGATGATTTCACTGATGATTCTCGGCTATGATGACATCACTGGTGATTCTCGGCCATGATGACATCACTGGTGATTATCGGCCATTATGACATCACTGGTGAGTCTCAGCAATGATGACATTACTGGTGATGCTTGGCCAGGATGACATCACTGGTGATGCTCGGTCATGATGATATCACTGGTGATTCTCGGCCATGATGATATCACTGGAGATGCTCGGCCATGATGATTTCACTGATGATTCTCGGCTATGATGACATCACTGGTGATTCTCGGCCATGATGACATCACTGGTGATTATCGGCCATTATGACATCACTGGTGAGTCTCGGCCATGATGACATCACTGGTGATGCTTGGCCATGATGATATTGTTGGTGATTCTTGGCCATGATAACATCAGTGGTTTGATTCTTGGCCATGATGATATCACTGGTGATGCTTAGCCATGCTGACAGCACTGGTGATTCTCGGCCATGATGACATCACTGGTGATGCTTGGCCATGATGACATCACTGGTGATGCTCAGCCATTATGAGATCACTGGTGATGTTCGACCATGATGATATCACTAGTGATTCTCGGCCATGTTGACATCACTGCTGATTCTCGGCCATGATGGCATCACTGGTGATTCTCGGCCATGATGACATCACTGGTGATTCTCGACCATGATGACATCACTGATGATTTTCGGCCATGATGACATCACTGGTGATGCTCAGCCATACTGACATCACTGGTGGTGCTGTGCTATACTGACATCTCTGGTGATTCTCAGCCATGATGGCATCACTGGTGATGCTCGGCCATGATGCCATCACTGGTGATCCTCGGACATGCTGACATCACTGGTTATTCTCGGCCATGATGACATCACTGGTGATGCTCGGCCATGATGACATTACTTGTGATGCTCGGCCATGATGACATCACTGGTGATTCTCGGCCATGCTGACATCACTGGTGATTCTCAGCCATGATGGCATCACTGGTGATTCTTGGCCATGATAACATCACTTGTTTGATTTTTCGGCCATGATGACATCACTGGTGATGCTCGGCCATGATGACATCAGTGGCAATGCTCGACCATTATGACATCACTGGTGATGCTTGACCATGATGTTATCACTGGGGATTCTCCTGATTTCGCAATGACCGCTGACATGACAGGTACTGCTGCATCGATTCAAAGTGACAGGAGACAGCATTTCTCCAGTATGGTTACGAACTACTTTTCCTCCCTTGTCGATGTTCTCCCTCACAGGTCATTTCCCTTTGATTACTGGGCATCTAAAATAGACACCTGGCCTGAATTGGCAGAATATGCATTACAGGAGCTCGCTTGCCCTGCTGCTAGTGTGCTATCAGAAAGAGTCTTCAGTGCTGCTGGTTCAATACTGAACGAAAAAAGGACACGTCTGGCTACCCCAAAATGTTGATGATCTAACCTTCATTAAAATGAACCAATCATGGATTTCAAATTATTTGGCATTACCTTCCCCTGCTGACAGGTAGCTTGCCTGAAAAATGTCTTTCTTTTGGCCTCCTCTTACTGACTGCTACAATTCTTCCATTTGCAGCTGCTGAATGTCCACCATAGGCCATTTTCATACCTCCCTAAATGGGCTGACTCCCCCCACAGGGCCGTGGTCACCACCTGGCGCAAGCACCCGTGTGAGTGCCATTTGCCTGGACAAGTGGGTGTGCCCACTCTTGGGCGACAGCACTGGCACAGAGTCCCTCATAGTACAATGAAGTGTCTCTGACGGTGGTGGTGCAAAACCAATGTCAGACACACTGTCGTAATATGAGGGGCCCTGTGTGCCAGTACCACCGCCCACGATAGAGTGCCCCCCCAGCTCGAACAGTGCTCTACCACTTGCAATACTTACCTCTCCCTGCTCCACCACTGTGTAGTCTGGGCTGTTAAATCCTTCAATGGCACTGCCAATACAAATTTGTTGAAATGATAGTTAAAATATACAGGGGCCCTGGCCTTCATTTAGACCAGTTAATACTTTGCGCCTACTACCACTGTCTGCTACTCAGCAGAGGAGCCCAGCCCTGTACCTAGCTATGCCACCTGTTGATTTATGAACAATTTTTTGGCAGACATTTAGCCCACTTTATTATTTGGGCCTACTAACGGTGTCTGCCGCTCATTACAGTTGTCCTCCACTGAACAAAGCAATGCCGCCTGTTTAGCCCCGTTACCAATTTTGAACTGCATTTAGCCTACTTTATTATTTGGGCTTACTAACTGTGTCTGCCGCTCATTACAGTTGTCCTCCACTGAACAAAGCAATGCCGCCTGTTTAGTCCTGTTACCACATTTGAACTGTATTTAGCCCACTTTATTATTTGGGCCTACTAACTGTGTCTGCCGCTCATTACAGTTGTCCTCCACTGAACAAAGCAATGCCACCTGTTTAGTCCTGTTACCAATTTTGAACTGCATTTAGCCTACTTTATTATTTGGGCCTATATCTGTGTTTCCTCCTCATCCTGCCCATTGCCAAGCCACTGCTAGATGAGTCTGCTGGTACATTGACCCAGACTACTACATTCCCCTTGCACTCTACACAGCCAGAATCTGACCCTTCTGAAAGTCAGGTTCCCCTTCCCGCATACTATACCACCTTACACGGGGACAAAGAGGAAGGTGCAGATTAAAGTGCAGGTTCCTTCATCAGGTGGGGGCATACTCGTTGGCGACATCACTGGCACAGGGCCCCTCATAGTACGCAAAAGTGTCTCTGCCAGTGGGAGGCACCACCCGCTGTCAAACACACCGTCGTACTATGAGGGGCCCTGTGCCAGTGACGTTGCCAACGATTATGCCCCCCCACCTGATGAAGGAACCTGCACTTTCATCTGCACCTTCGTACAAACGAGTGGGCCCCCCTTGCTTGCTCAGGATCACTGCACTTGCAAAGTTGAAATACTTACCTCTCCCTGCTCCACCGCCGTGACGTATTCCGCGTTTCCTGGGCCCACGAAAATCTTGAGCCAGCCCTACCCCCCACAACTTTAGCCAAATGACCCCCAGTTTTCAATGCCTAACTATTATTATAAAGTAAATTAAGATTGACAAGCTTAAGTAATAAGAATTGATGTTTTTGGCATTAAAATGGGCACTGTAGGTGTTTTCCTGTGCTCCACTCACTGCCGACTTTGATTCCCCATTGACTTGCATTGGGTTTTGTGTTTCAGTTGGTCCCCGACTTTTCGCAATAATCAGCCGATTTCACCCGACCCGACTTTTGACAAAGTCGGGTTTCGCGAAACCCGACTCAATCCGAAAAAAGTAAAAGTCGCTCAACTCTAGTCAACACCATACTGCATGTTGCTTGAATTACTGTAAGCAGCCTTTTCATCTCTGGACTTGACTTCCTTCAAGCTCATCTAGGGCGACATTAGTCAACAGTTGCAAAGAGAGCTGCAAGCAATGAATCTTAATGGTTTGCAAGCCCAAGTGCATTCAACATAGAAGAACATTCCTCAGATTAACCATTTTTGCATGTGGCGCTCATACTGAATACTGAATACATCGAAAAGTTTTGAAAAATGTATCTCCCTTTAGTATAGTGTGAATTATTAACATGCCTATTAAAACTGTGACCCCAATTATTACACGACTTTTCCTTCTTCCAATTTCAATTTACCAATATTTTTCTGTCTACTAATTTCAATTATATATATAAAGAGAAATATAAAGATATATATATATATATATATATATATATATATATATATATATATATATATATATATATACACACAGTACAGACCAAAAGTTTGGACACACCTTCTCATTTAAAGATTTGTCTGTATTTTCATAACTGTGAAAATTGTACATTCACACTGAAGGCATCAAAACTGTGAATTAACACATGTGGAATTATATACTTAACAAAAAAGTGTGTAACAACTGAAATTATGTATTATATTCTAGGCTCTTCAAAGTCGCCACCTTTTTCTTTGATGACTGCTTTGCACACTCTTGGCATTCTCTTGATGAGCTTCAAGAGGTAGTCACCGGGAATGGTTTTCACTTCACAGGTGTGCCCTGTCAGGTTTAATAAGTGGGATTTCTTGCCTTATAAATTGTGTTGGGACCATCAGTTGTGTTGCGCAGATGTCTGGTGGATACACAGCTGATAGTCCTACTGAATAGACTGTTAGAATTTGTATTATGGCAAGAAAAAAGCAGCTATGTAAAGAAAAATGAGTGGCCATCATTACTTTAAGAAATTATGGTCAGTCAGTCCGAAAAATTGGGAAAACTGTCCCCAAGTGCAGTGGCAAAAACCATCAAGCGCTACAAAGAAACTGGCTCACATGAGGACCGCCCCAGGAAAGGAAGACCAAGAGTCACCTCTGCTTCTGAGGATAAATTTATCCGAGTCACCAGCCTCAGAAATCACAGCACCTCAGATTAGAGACCAGGTCAATGCCACACAGAGTTCTAGCAGCAGACACATCTCCACAACAACTGTTAAGAGGAGACTTTGTGCAGTAGGCCTTCATGGTAAAATAGCTGCTAGGAAGCCACTGCTAAGGACAGGCAACAAGCAGAAGATACTTTTTTGGGCTAAAGAACACAAGGAATGGACATTAGACCAGTGGAAATCTGTGCTTTGGTCTGATGAGTCCAAATTTGAGATCTTTGGTTCCAACCACCGTGTCTTTGTGCGACGCAGAAAAGGTGAACGGATGGTCTCTACATGCCTGGTTCCCACCGTGAAGCATGGAGGAGTAGGTGTGATGGTGTGGGGGTGCTTTGCTGATGACACTGTTGGGGATTTATTCAAAATTGAAGGCATACTGAACCAACATGGCTACCACAGCATCTTGCAGCGGCATGCTATTCCATCGGGTTTGCGTTTAGTTGTACCTTCATTCATTTTTCAACAGGACAATGACCCCAAACACACCTCCAGGCTGTGTAAGGGCTATTTGACCAAGAAGGAGAGTGATGGGGTGCTCCGCCAGATGACCTGGCCTCCAAAGTCACCAGACCTGAACCCAATCGAGATGGTTTGGGGTGAGCTGGACCGCAGAGTGAAGGCAAAAAGGCCAACAAGTGCTAAGCATCTCTGGGAACTCCTTCAAGATTGTTGGAAGACCATTCCTGGTGACTGCCTCTTGAAGCTCATCAAGAGAATGCCAAGAGTGTGCAAAGCAGTCATCAAAGCAAAAGGTGGCTACTTTGAAGAACCTAGAACATAAGACATAATTTCAGTTGTTTCACACTTTTTTGTTAAGTATATAATTCCACATGTGTTAATTCATAGTTTGCCTTCAGTGTGAATGTACAATTTTCATAGTCATGAAAATGCAGAAAAATCTTTAAATGAGAAGGTGTGTCCAAACTTTTGGTCTGTACTGTATATGGTAGATATGTAAATATATAGATATAAATACATATGTCATTTACTTTTTACTCTTTGTAGCAAGACTCTCATAATGACTCCTGGAAGTTCATTATAGCATTTCTGAGTTGGGAGACACTTGACACTAATGAATGCTTCGAGCTGCATTATGTAACTGTCTTGATTGTCTTCTAGCCTTGATTCTGAAATCATGTTTTATCTGATAGCAAACCCTTAACACTAACTAGAAAGAGCAAAAAAGAAAGAAAACGAGTCTAATAAGAGAGAATTTTCCTAAAAGGAGAGGACAGCTCCGGTATATAATTATCAACACTGAACAGACAGCTCAGAGGAGACCTTTGGGGAAGTTAGAGCATGTGGTGGAGCTGGCTAAGAAACCACACTTCTCTCATCTAATATGAAAGTGTCATCCTGAAAGCAGAGGAAGCATAAGTGAGACTAGTCTCTGTACCTCTCACATCTCTGCTTTCCCCTCCAGGGACTCAAAACATTACAAATTAAAGAAATCGGAACTATAATGACACTTACTGACAGATTTGATGTCACCAGTGCCATAGCTCTAGAAGACACTTCAGTTTATACTGTAGATCATAGCAACTGAACAATTAGAAGCAGCCAAAAGCCCTGATATTGGATCAGGATTAGCGATGAATGAATAGCTTTGGATAAGTCCTTATTCAAATAGCTATAGCGCTAACCGAATAGCTGCATCGGGAACCCGGATACCTGTAGCGCTCCAGATAATCAGCTATTCGGCACCGCAGGTCACAACACACAGGCTTTCCATGCATGCGTTGTGACTGTCACACAGCCATGACACATACAACTGCGGCGCCAAACAGCTGATTATCAGGAGCACTCCAGGTATCCGGGTTCCCGATGCAGCTATTCGGTTAGCGCTATAGCTATTCGGATAAGGAATTATTTGAAGCTATTCGCTCATCCCTAGTGTTGAGCATTCCGATACCGCAAGTATCGGGTATCGGCCGATACTTGCGGGTATCGGAATTCCGATACCGAGATCCGATACTTTTGTGGTATCGGGTATCGGTATCGAAACAACATTAATGTGTAAAATAAAGAATTAAAATAAAAAATATTGCTATACTCATCTCTCCGACGCAGCCTGGACCTCACCGAGGGAACCGGCAGCGTTATTTGCTTAAAATGCGCACTTTTCCTTCCTTCCGTGATGTCACGGCTTCTGATTGGTCGCGTGCTGCCCATGTGGCCGCGACGCGACCAATCACAAGCCGTGACGTCACGGGAGGCTGGACACGCGCGCATTTTAAAATGCGCGCGTCTCCTGCCTCCCGTGACGTCACGGCTTGTGATTGGTCGCGTCGCCCATGTGACCCGCGACGCGACCAATCACAAAGCCGGAACGTAATTTTAAAATACTGAATGCCTAGAAGGACCTGAAAATTACGTCACGGCTTGCTGTGATTGGTCGCGTCGCGGCCACATGGGCGGCACGCGACCAATCAGAAGCCGTGACGTCACGGAAGGAAGGAAAAGCGCGCATTTTAAGCAAACAACGCTGCCGGTTCCCTCGGAGTGGTGAGTATAGCAATATTTTTTATTTTAATTCTTTATTTTACACATTAATATGGTTCCCAGGGCCTGAAGGAGAGTTTCCTCTCCTTCAGACCCTGGGAACCATCAGGGATACCGTCCGATACTTGAGTCCCATTGACTTGTATTGGTATCGGGTATCGGTATCGGATTGGATCCGATACTTTGCCGGTATCGGCCGATACTTTCCGATACCGATACTTTCAAGTATCGGACGGTATCGCTCAACACTACTCATCCCTAATAAGGATTAATGATTGTGGCTTAGAAAGGATCCCATGCCTTCTTTGACATTGTGCAATTAAGGGATTTCTTCCCCTGCTCAAAGCGAACCTGTGAGCAGGTTTTCCCATTAGAAGATAAAACCATCACCTTTAACTCCTCTTTTATTGAAATCTGCAGCCTAGGTACCAGTATATAAGCCTCAACTCCATCTGCGTATCGAAAAAAGATCCCTTTTTAATTCCTCTATATGGTGCTGTTCGGTTCAATGGGCGTCAGTGGTCTTTCTGGGGCCTGCAATATGCACACAATCTCTGTTCTTATGAGTTAAAGGGAATCTGTCATCACATTTGGCATTTTTAAACTATTAACACGTATTTGGTATCGCCGCGTTCAGAATCGCCCCATCTATCAATTAAAAAAAAGCATTAACCTGATCGCTAAACAACGTAGTGAAAAAAAAAATTGAAACGCCAGAATTACGTTTTTTTGGTCGCCGCGACATTGCATTAAAATGCAATAACGGGCGATCAAAAGAATGTATCTGCACAAAAGTGATATTATTAAAAACGTCAGCTCGGCATGCAAAAAAAAGCCCTCACCCGACCCCAGATCACGAAAAATGGAGACGCTTCAGGTATCGGAAAATGGCACTTTTTTTTTTTTTTAAGCAAAGTTTTGAATTTTTTTTCACCACTTGGATAAAAAATAACCTACACATGTTAGGTGTCTTTGAACTCGTAATGACCTAGAGAATCACAATTGCAGGTTAGTTTTAGCATTTAGTGAAGCTAGCAAAAAAGCCAAACAAAAAACAAGTGTGGGATTGCACTTTTTTTGCAATTTCACTGCACTTGGAATTTTTTTCCTGTTTTCTAGTAAAAGACATGGTAAAACCAATGGTGTCGTTCAAAAGTACAACTCGTCCCGCAAAAAATAAGCCCTCATATGACCATATTGATGGAAAATTTAAAAAGTTATGGCTCTGGGAAAGAGGGAAGTGAAAAACAAAAACGCAAAAACAAAAAAGGGCCGCAAATTGAAGGGGTTAATATGGGCATACAGGTTATAGACTGAAAAAAATCATCCCTGTATGTATCATATGAGATCCTGTGTTGTGGAAAAATCATCTTTTATCACTTCAAATAAATGACTTCTTCCAGGCTCTGGGGAGGACGCGGCTTGGTAGATAACTCTGCCCCCAGAGATTATGTTACATGAAGGGCTGTTACCAGTGTGATGTGTAATGGTCGCTCTCTGCTCTCATGATCTCACTGCAGAGCTGTGTGTGATTATACCCAACAGATCTGCAGGTTCCTCTCAGCTTCAGCTTCTATCTCACTGACAGACAGGGTTACAATATTGTTGCAATACAGTAGAGCTGAGAGAAACGTAAAAATGTGTTTGCAAGAAGACAAATTTCATTTCTACTTTTCTTTGTTAGTTACTTGTCTCACTGGCAATTTCTCCTTCATGTAAAATAAGCTCTGAAGGCAGAGTTATCTTCCAGATGTAGGAATATGGACCGGGCCAGCGATGCCTCTCTCGTGTCTGTTCTGGAACTATCGGAGCTGTCACCATTGTTGCTAGAGGGGAAACCGTTCTGACCCAGACAGACCTTTGCACTGAACTGTAGGGGGCATGTCAGGGATAAAAGGGATGGTGCACAGGATAGCGGCAGACTTGGCGGGAAGACTGAGCACACAGCAGGAGAAGGTTGACTCACTCTCCGTGGGGCAACAAGATAGTCCAGGCCTGTGCTGCTCCTGAGCCCTTGCGCACATTGACTGTAAGGGATGTAAATTCATGTGCCTGCTCACCCCTGCGACTGAGGGTCTGACCCGCATCGTTCCGCTGACTGCCACGAGAGTGTGGCCTAAATCTGACCAGGCGAATCATCTAGAACTGGGTAGCTTCATCACCCGTCACCACCACTGGATTGAGACACCATCCGGCAGTGTCAGAGGCTGCTTCACATCATGTACGTCGTTACGGTAACCCAGGACCTCACCTCAGAGAACCAGGATACACCTCTTCTGTCTGGAGACAGTGCATCACCTTCCTTCAGGAACAGGCCAGAGAATTCACGCATCACTTACGGCGACACCGTGGGATTTCAAGCTTCCACAGCCCAGAAACCATCAGACTGATAAGTTTACCTGTTTCATAACCGTTTGTTCTTACACTGACACAATACCCAGTTTTACTTTCTCTCCCTGTGTGGAGTATCCCTTGTAATAAAACCTTTAACTCTTGTTCTGCCTCCTGCTCATCACTGCATCCCGCATTCCTGCTATTCTACACTGACACTATCCTCCCCTGAGCCTGGAAGAGGTCACTTATATAAAGTGATAAAAGATGATTTCTCAATAACGAGGTGTGACGCCCGGGAGACCGAGGTACCCAGCACCAGATCAATGAAGTCCGTCTCTTGAGGGGGATGTCACTAGTGCCTTGACCCGGTGCTGTGGCCTCAGGCGATGCACAATGTAAGGGATATCATGAAGGAACAGACACTTACTTGATCAGCAGCAGGTCCTCTCGGCTGTGATGACCCCGATCCTGGATCGATGGCTATTGTCCAAATGAAAGACTGAGGCGCTGAAACGTTTAACCAGTTTACTTTAACAAAAAGGGATTTGCAACCAATACTGTCACCGGAGTCTGTTTAAGAACTCTGAATTACTTTGATCCTGTCAGGATTTCCACCTCCCACCATGCGCAGTCTCTGTATGGCCCCGCCGCTGCCCGTGAACTGGCCGCCGACCCAATCCGTCTCCTCTGTGCTCTGGCTCGACGGACAACCCGAGTCCCCTTTTTGTTGGCCTACCCCCTCTGGGAGCACCGCCGAACTCCGTGTCTGCTGCTGCATCCTACCCTGGCGAAGCTGACATCACCCCACTTCTTTCTAGTTGCTGTATTATATATAATGAATATAACCACGGATCCGGTATCCGTCTCTGCGCCTATTCTGGGTAGAGGTTATTGCTACCCGGTTCTCACAATGTCCTTTTTCTCTATTCCTCTTTTCCTACTATGGGTATCACGGGCCTATAATCCGTCATAGGGCTGTTAGGAGTTCAGTTATACGACCTCTCACTTTCAACTCCTCAACCCAACTGCCAGTCCTTTTCTCAGACCAGAATAGATCAAGGGGAGTCTCTGGAGCTCCCCCTTCTGGCCGGAGATGGTAGTGCAGTCTTGCTATTTTAATATTTGTATTTGGTGTCAATAACTATTTTTGTGGCAAATACCCCTAGGGGTGCCACATTCCCCCTTTGTTAAGAACAGTACTCCGGGACTGTGGGATGATAACATTTTGAAATAACAATTGATATGTACAGAGTCTTAAAAATGAAAAGTTACAAAAACCACTCAAAGAAACAAAAAAAATGGAATTCTGTAAAAAGTCACTTCAAATAGCGTCCATTAATATAGTTCTATCCTTGAAGGTACTAGGAAGCAAAGTTCACAAAGCAGTCTTTCCGGAGCTTTGATTTAGTGTTTCCGGGCTGATAAAAAGTTCAAGAATATGCAAAAAGTTCATACAGGTAAGTCTCTGTAGGTACTGGGCTTAAACGTTACAGAACGATAACAATGACTATAGTCTTATAGTTGGTAATCCGCATACCTGGCCGGTAATTGACCCTGGGTACTACGCTGGGATCTACGTGTCTCTTTATGTGGTGTACTACTGTCTACTGCGGATATAGTATCTGCCCTCTCTGCTAAAGATAATTCCACCACTAAGGGGTTGGCAAGTCCACCGTGAATGGGATCACTCTGATCAGGAACCTGTTCTTCCTGACCTGGAACCTCTTGTAGTACGGGGTCAACCTCTTCCTGTCTTGGGACTTCTAATATTGGATTCGGTGTTGGATAAAAGGCCACCATGGGAACCACTACTGCACCATGGTATGTTAGTAGGGTTTTGGGAAAGTCTCCTATACAGGTGTGATACATTTCCTCCTCTTTTTCCTTTACTGGTTGAACCTGTATAGGTTGAATAACTTCTGATTCTGGCTGGACAACTTCTGGCTCTTTCAACGTTTCCGGACATAATTTAAGATTGTCTCTTGACACTAGTACAGATGTTAAACCTCCGTTTTTGCTAATGAGACACATTTTAGGATTATCCATTCTTGTTGGTAAAACTGTGTAGGGTACGGCTTCCCATTGATTATCCAGTTTATTGGTTCGACGATTCCTCTTGAGTACTTGGTCACCCGGTCTTAATGGAGTTGCTAGAGCATTCTGGTTGAAAGTTCGCTCTTGTCTTTCTCTGGTTTGCTGGAGGCTTCTTTCCACACTCTCTTGCACTTGGCGATACTGCTTTTGCCGTACGACATCCCAATTGGAGTCTTGAACTTCTGCGTCTGGTTTCAGAATTCCCATTTCTAGATCGATTGGCAATTGGCCGGGTCTTGCACGCATAAGATAAGCTGGGGTGCAGTTGGTAGAGCTCACCGGGACATGATTATACAGATCCACCAAGTCAGGCAATTTCTCTGGCCATTGATTCCTTTCCGTTTCAGGTAAAGTCTTTAGTAGGTCTATCACAATATGGTTCATCTTCTCACATAAGCCGTTCGTTTGCGGATGATAGGCCGTCGTCCGGATCTTTTTGCAACCATACATATTACAGAATTCTCTGAAGATCTCTGATTCAAAGGCTGTACCCTGGTCAGTGAGAACCTGTTCCGGATATCCATGGGGTCTACAAAAGTACGTTTGGAACGCTTTGGCTGCTGTTTTTGCAGTCAGATCTTTTACAGGTACTACTACCAAGAAGCGCGAATAATGATCCACGATGGTCAAGGCATAGACGTAACCGGACCGGCTCGGTGTCAACTTCACGTGGCCCATGGCTACCAGTTCAAGTGGTTGTTTGGTGATTATGGGCTGCAGTGGTGCACTTTGGCTCTTTTGATCATTCCTTCTGAGGTTGCACGGGCCACAGTTTCTACACCACTGTTCGATTGATTTTCTCATCCCGACCCAATAAAATCTTTCTCTCAGAAGTACTTCTAGCTTTTTCCAACCAAAGTGACCAGCACCATTGTGGTAAGCCTCGAGGACCATCCTCACATCTTGTTTAGGCACGATAATCTGCCAAACCAATTCATGTGTTTTCGGATTGGTGTATCTTCTACAGAGTTTCCCTTGATACAGGAACATTTTGCCTCTCTCTTTCCAGAGTTGATGCGTCTCTTCTGGGGCATCCTCATCGGGATATGCACTTTGCTCAGTCAATAGTTCCTTCACTAGCTTCACAGCCGGATTGCTATCTTGGGTGTCAGCCCATCTATGGTGTGCTAACGGATTAAAATTCACTTCTTGTTGCTTCTGAAAGGTATTTGACTGACGATGTTTTACCTTGGGCTGATGAAAGGCTGGTAGTTCAATTTCTTCAAGCTCCCCCGTTTCTTCTTCTACATCTCTCAAGTGTGGCATCCGGGATAGGGCATCGGCATTTCCATTCTTGCGACTTGCTCGATACTTGATCACGAAGTTGTAATTAGATAACCGGGCTATCCATCGCTGTTCTAACGCACCTAATTTAGCCGTGTCTAGGTGGGTCAATGGATTGTTGTCAGTATAGACAATAAATTCTGCACCGGTCAAATAGTGTTTGAAACGTTCAGTCACAGCCCAAACTACTGCCAGTAGCTCCAATTTGAAGGAGCTATAATTTTCAGAATTTCTTTCAGTAGGCTGGAGTTTTCTACTTGCAAAGGCGATGACTTTCTCCCGACCTTCTTGCTTTTGTGACAGCACCGCTCCCAATCCCACATTACTGGTATCGGTGTAGAGGATGAAAGGTTGATGGTAATCCGGGTACACCAGAACTTCTTCTCCGGTTAGTGCCTTCTTTAGTTGTTCAAAGGAGTCTTCTCTTTCGTCGTTCCACTGAAAAGGAGGGTTTCGGTTTGAAGGTTTCTTCGTCTGCCCTATCAAAGCATCTTGCAAGGGCGCTGCCAATTTGGTAAATCCTTTTATAAAGCTACGATAGTAACCCACTAATCCCAAGAATTGCCTCACTTCTTTTGCGTTGGTAGGTCTTGGCCAATCCCTTATGGCAGTTATTTTCTCGGGATCTGGTGCTACTCCCTCCGAACTCACGATGTGCCCTAAGTATTGTACCTTTGGCTTGAGAAGGTGACATTTGGATGGTTTGATTTTCATACCATACTTGGATAAGGCTTCGAACACCTCTGCCAGGTCTGTTAAGTGCTGTTCGTAAGTCTTTGAGTAGATGATCACATTATCTAGGTACAGGAGGACGGTCTCGAAGTTCTTGTGTCCGAGGCAACATTCCATCAGTCGCTGGAAAGTACCGGATGCGTTGCAGAGTCCGAACGGCATGCGATTAAATTCACTTAGACCCATTGGTGTGGTGAATGCCGTTTTTTCTTTATCTCTCTCAGCCACAGGGACTTGCCAATACCCGCTTGTTAAGTCTAAGGTGGAAAAATAATTAGCAGATTTCAAAGCAGTCAAGGACTCTTCTATCCTAGGCAAGGGATAGGCGTCTTTATGGGTGATGTTATTAATCCGCCGGTAGTCTACGCACATTCTCATGGTTCCGTCCTTTTTTTTGACAATCACCAGAGGGGCCGCCCAAGGGCTACAACTATCTCTTATTACCCCGGCCTGTTTCATCTCTCTCAGCATGTCCTTCGCGCATTGATAGTGAGCGGGCGGTATGGGTCTATATCTTTCTTTTATCGGGGGATGGTCACCGGTGGGGATTGTATGTTCCACCCCTTCTATCCGTCCAAAGTCCAATGGGTGTTTACTGAAGACCTGTTCATATTCCATCACTAATCTATACACCCCTTGTCTTTGATGGGTAGGTGTTGAATCTACACCTACGTCTAGCTGTTGGCACCAATCCTCCAATTTTCCATCTGACAGGTCGATTCTAAGGGCTCAACGGTTGTGATGGCATTGTTGTCAACAGTATATAACTTTGCCACTGTAGCGTACCTTGGCAAAGTGACCTCTTCCTCTCCACAGTTCAAAAGTCGTACCGGCACCCGTCCCCGGTGTACCTCGACCACCCCTCGTGCCGTGAGTATAGTGGGCCTGCTGTCGGTGTACGCTGGTTCTATTAAGGCTTGATAGTCTCGTCCTTTAGTACCAATGGCCGCTCTACACCATACCAGCATTTCTGTTTTTGGTGGGATTACAATAGACGTTGGATCACTCACCCTCACACTGCCGATTTCTCCACCTGCAACTTATATCTGTTGCCGTAACATTAATACTTTTATTTCACTCCGGAGAACTCTCTGCTGGCAGGATCGGGCAGTTTCAGCAATTTGTTGTAAGACAGAAATAACTTCGGAAAAGCAGTTCTCTAACACATTCATTCCTATCAATACAGTTGGTTCACAGTTCTGTCGGTCAACATCAACGACAATTATACCCTGTTTCTTCAATTCTGCTTTACCAATCTTTATGGTCATCTCCCTGAATCCTAGTTTCGGTACCAACTTACCATTACTGGCCCATATATCTAGTTCAACATCAGAGGGTCCTTTATCAATATCTACCTCAGCCCAGTACCTCTTATAAAGGATATATGGTATAGATGAAATCTGGGAACCTGTATCCAGCAAAGCGTTGAGGGGAATTCCGTCCAGCATGATAGGGATGATGGGTCGTCCTCCGATGTACCTGTCATGCCAGGGTGTTGGGCCTTGAAAATTCATTCCTGCGAAGCGGCCCACATTCCCAGGGGATTCCCCTTCAAATCACAATTTCGTGCAAAGTGGCCTGGCTGCTGGCAATGGCGGCAAATGGGCTGTCCATCCGGTTGGTAGCAGTCACAGGGTCGTCCTCTCCATGTCGGGTATCTCCGGGACCTCATCCATGGAACATCCTCTCTACAGTTTGCCAACTCCATCTTGGGTTCTCTCATCTCCTGCATGGTTTTAGCCATTGAAGCAACAACATCAGTTAAAGAGTCAAGCTATTGCTGAAGAGCCTCATTAGTAATGGGCCCCAGGGACTTAGCACTGGCACCGGACGTAGCTGATGTCACTGGCATTCCCAGTTGCTGAAGTGCATCTGCCATGGGTTGCGTGAGATCCTGATCCCGAGGTGCCTCTGCCAGCTGGAGACGTATAGCGCTCTCCTTTAATTGGGCAAATGTCAATTCAGGGTTCTGAAAAACAAGCATGCTCACATGCCCCCGGTGAGAAGGGGTGTAGAGTCCCTCAATAAATTGATCTCTTAGCAGTTTATTGGCTCCTGTGTTAAAAATGGGTTCAGCCAGTATAAGTGATTTAAGGGCTTCCTGCAGGTTTAAGGCAAAATCTCTCACGCCCTCATTAGCTTTTTGTTTGCAATTAAAGAATCGTATTTTAGCTTTGCTGCTGGCAGTGGTTTCAAATGTAGCTTTTAATCCAGCAAATATGCATTCAACAATACCTTTTAGATCAGTTGCCCATGCCGTGACTTCTCGCTTAGCATGGCCACTTAACTGCATCATCAGGAGACTAACAACCTGAGCTTCACCCACGGGGAACATATCAAAATGAGCCAGCATCTTTTCCCTGAAACCGTCAAGGGTATTAGGTTCACCTTCATACATTGGAAGCCACGGGCCACCCGGGGTATATGGCATCAACACCGGCATGATGGGCGCCACTCCTTGCACTGCTGCGCTGCCAGGCTCTCTATCGACACTCTGTCTTTCAGCTGAATTAGCGTCGCCGGGTGGTGCGGCGTCTCCGTGCTGCGAGATACTGTACCCCCTTAGTTTATCCAGACCCCTCCGGTCCCAGCTTCCGTCTAGATAATGTAGATTCGTTCCTCTGTGCAGCACGATGACAATGACACGCCCCCTGCTGCTTCTAACTGCCGCACGCTCTGTGATGGTGGATTTTGAAGTTTTTCAGTTAGACTGGGGCTTGGGTAATGATGTAGCTCGATTAACAGTTTTGTGCCTAACGGTTATGAGATGATTACATCAGGGGATGGCGGCCATTTTTACCCCATTATAACCAATGGAGAAAAGTCACTTTCAATAGTTTTCAATGGGGAACAGGATTTTCTTTAACAAAGTCAATCTTCAAGATTTTTCATCCAAATTTTCACAGTTTCGGACTCCAATTACGGCACACAATACCCGGTGTACGGGCTGGCCCAATCCTGTTCGTGACGCCAGTTGTGACGCCCGGGAGACTGAGGTACCCAGCACCAGATCAATGAGGTCCGTCTCTTGAGGGGGATGTCACTAGTGGCTTGACCCGGTGCTGTGGCCTCAGGCGATGCACAATGTAAGGGATATCATGAAGGAACAGACACTTACTTGATCAGCAGCAGGTCCTCTCGGCTGTGATGACCCCGATCCTGGATCGATGGCTATTGTCCAAATGAAAGACTGAGGCGCTGAAACGTTTAACCAGTTTACTTTAACAAAAAGGGATTTGCAACCAATACTGTCACCGGAGTCTGTTTAAGAACTCTGAATTACTTTGATCCTGTCAGGATTTCCACCTCCCACCATGCGCAGTCTCTGTATGGCCCCGCCGCTGCCCGTGAACTGGCCGCCGACCCAATCCGTCTCCTCTGTGCTCTGGCTCGACGGACAACCCGAGTCCCCTTTTTGTCGGCCTACCCCCTCTGGGAGCACCGCCGAACTCCATGTCTGCTGCTGCGTCCTACCCTGGCGAAGCTGACATCACCCCACTTCTTTCCGGTTGCTGTATTATATATAATGAATATAACCATGGATCCGGTATCCGTCTCTGCGCCTATTCTGGGTAGAGGTTATTGCTACCCGGTTCTCACAATGTCCTTTTTCTCTATTCCTCTTTTCCTACTATGGGTATCACGGGCCTATAATCCGTCATAGGGCTGTTAGGAGTTCAGTTATACGACCTCTCACTTTCAACTCCTCAACCTAACTGCCAGTCCTTTTCTCAGACCAGAATAGATCAAGGGGAGTCTCTGGAGCTCCCCCTTCTGGCCGGAGATGGTAGTGCAGTCTTGCTATTTTAATATTTGTATTTGGTGTCAATAACTATTTTTGTGGCAAATACCCCTAGGGGTGCCACATTGGCATCTGATGTGAGACATACTATAACCTGTATGCCCATATTAATAGTTTAGATAGGTCAAATTTGGTGACAGATGCAATTTAAGTCATGTTGATGATATAGCTTGCGTCATCCACACAACACCACCAATCTTTTTCCTGTGTAGCTGAAGCAAAGACCTGTGCAGGTGTGCTTCACTATGTCCTGCTAAGAGCATGGAAAAGTTCTGTAATGACCTTCTCGTCATTGGCTCGCTCTCTCCTCTCCCTGCACATGCATATTAATGGGTGCCATATTCCATTGTATCTCATGCTATGGAGTTGTTCTATGGAGGAAAATATCTGTGTAATAATGCAGTGGTATAAAGTGGAAAATTATCTGCCTTTGGCTCCATAATACAAAACTGTATTGACTCTGTGTCTCAGTATCTAAACAAATGTATTGAGTAACGATAATATTTTTTTTATCTGTAACATTCCTTTTTCTTACAGTTCATGGTTAATTGGAATGGTTTAGGGATGGAAGGAGACATCTGACTTAAAAATTCCAATTATATTTTCACTTAGCAGAGACAATGAATGTGGCTTGAAGGCTTAGCCACAACAGGTGAGAACTTTTCATACTTTAAATGTGCAAAATAAGCCTTGGGTTCCTTAGAGAAATGAGTTCTCTCACAGACTTGAAAGCTCAACGGTGAGGAGGGAGCACAGTCTGTAATAACTTTGCTGGGTCCACAGGGCTTCACTGTTGAATGTGTTTTAAATCTGCAAATGAGGCGTTAAAGCAGCTTAAAGACAATTGTGCCATGATTATAAACCTGATTGATTAACAACTTAAAAGAACAATTCACACCTGGAACAGAGAAGAACGTTTTAATTGTTGAAGAGGTGAGAACTGTGTTTAATTCTGTTTCACGTATGTCTTTTTTGTGGCAATTATTTATAGACATTTGAAAACAGAGACATACAGTGCCTTGCAAAAGTATTCGGCTTCCTGGAACTTTTCAAACTTTTCCCACATATCATGCTTCAAAAATAAAGATACCAAATGTACATTTTTGGCGAAGAATCAACAAGTGGAACACAATTGTGAAGTTGAACGAAATGTATTGGTTATTTTAAATTATTGTGGAAATTCAAAAACTGAAAAGTGGGGTGTGCAATATTATTCGGCCCCCTTACTTTCAATGCAGCAAATTCAATCCAGAAGTTCATTGTGGATCTCTGAATGATCCAATATTGTCCTAAATGCCTAATGATGATAATTATAATCTACCTGTGTGTAATCAAGTCTCCGTATAAATGCACCTGCTCTGTGATAGTCTCAGGGTTCTGTTTGAAGCACAGAGAGCATCATGAAGACCAAGGAGCACAACATGCAGGTCCGTGATACTGTTGTGGAGAAGTTTAAAGCTGGATTTGGATACAAAATGATTTCCAAAACATTAAATATCCCATGGAGCACTGTGCAAGCGATCATATTGAAATGGAAGGAGTATCATACCACTGCAAATCTACCAAGACCCGGCCGTCCCTCTAAACTTTCATCTCAAACAAGGAGAAGACTGATCAGAGATGCAGCCAAGAGGCCCATGATCACTCTGGATGAACTGCAGAAATCTACAGCTGAGGTGGGACAGTCTGTCCATAGGCCAACAATCAGTCGTACACTGCACAAATCTGACCTTTATGGAAGAGTGGCAAGAAGAAGGCCATTTCTCAAAGATATCCCTAAAAAGTGTCTTTAAAGTTTGTAACAAGCCACCAGGGAAACACACCAAACATGTGGAAGAAGGTGCTCTGGTCAGATGAAACCAAAATCGAACTTTTTGGCAACAATGCCAAACGATATGTTTGGTGTAAAGGCAACACAGCTCATCACCCTAAACACACCATCCCCACTGTAAAACATGGTGGTGGCAGCATCATGGTTTGGACCTGCTTTTCTTCAGCAGGGACAGGGAAGATGGTTAAAATTGATGGAAAGATGGATGGAGCCAAATCCAGTACCGTTCTTGAAGAAAACCTGTTGGAGTCTGCAAAAGACCTAAGACTGGATGGAGATTTGTCTTCCAACAAGACAATGATCCCAAACATAAAGCAAAATCTACAATGGAATGGTTCACAAATAAACGTATCCAGGTGTTAGAATGGCCAAGTCAAAGTCCAGACCTCAATCCAATCGAGAATCTGTGGAAAGAGCTGAAAACTGCTGTTCACAAACCTTCTCCATCAAACCTCACTGAGCTCGATCGGTTTGCCAAGGAAGAATGGGCAAGAATTTCAGTCTCTCGATGTACAAAACTGATAGAGACATACCCCAAGCGACTTGGAGCTGCAAAAGGTGGCGCAACAAAGTATTAAGTTAAAGGGACCAAATAATATTGCACACCCCACTTTTCAGTTTTTGATTTTCCACAAAAATTTTAAAATAACCAATAAATTTTGTTGAACTTCACAATTGTGTTCCACTTGTTGTTGATTCTTCACCAAAAATTTACATTTGATATCTTCATGTTTGAAGCATAATATGTGGGAAAAGGTTGAAAAGTTCCAGGAAGCCGAATACTTTCGCAAGGCACTGTATTTTAGAAAAATAATGGAAACAATGATGAAAATGATGAATTATTTAATAAAGACCCTTGTGAATGGGTAGGCAATGGTGGCACACCCAGGAAGGTTGGAAAATCTGTACATAAAAGCAATGCCTTAAAAGTGTTTAACTGACTGACATTAATATGCATGGGGAATGGAAGGGGACACTGTGAAAGAAGTCTGTGATGTAAATTGAATGAGTTGCACACCTGGTTTTTAATTCAATTGATGTGCCGAGGACATGGTTTTGTAGCACTTACCCATATTTATTTATTCCAGATTCTTCTTCATTACTTCTTAGGGTGCCTTCACACTGCACATTGTCCCATGTTCAGCGGTCCCATTGAGGCTTACATCCGAACTACCTGCAAAACGGGATTTGGGCATATGTGCTGATGAGGCCTATGACTATAATGGTGCCGACAGAGTCAATATGTGAGCTGACGTGCATCATTTTCGGGCGTATACTCCTACTGGAGATGGAGTATTCACCTCATGTAGGCGTATGTGCCTGAAAACGATGGTTGTCAAAGCACATGTTGATTCTGTCGGCACCATTTTAGTCAATGGCCCCCATCAGAGCATACATCCAAATACCGTTTTGCTGTGGGTTTGAACCTAAGCCCGGACACAGCCTCTTTGAGTGGGGACAAATGCAATGTGAAAGGGGCCTTAATGCCTTCTTCACAGCACAGCTCTCCTGATCTGAAAATGGCTGCTGGGGGAGGAGCATGTGACCATACCTTTCCATCAGCCTCCTCCAATATAAAAACAGCTTTTTCATGAGCAGTGTTTTTCACCTCTAGGAGGCTGATGGAAATGTCTAGTCATATGCTTCTCTATTGGTAACAAGGAGAGCTATGCAGTCTGTGAGGGAGGCCGATTCAATACATTGAGGAGAAAAACATATATTACACAGCTGTGTGAAAAAGTGTTTACCCCTTTCCTGATTTCCTATTCTTCCTCATGTTTGTCACACTTAAATGTTTCAGATCACCAAACATTTAAATATTAGACAAAAATAACACAAGTAAACACAAAATGCAGATTCTAAATGAAGGTCTTTATTATTAAGGGGAAAAGAAATCCAAACCTACAGGGACCTGTGTGAATAATTGATCCCCCCCTTAAAACATAAATTAACTGTGGTTTATCAAATCTTTGGGAAGCTGAGTTCAAATTCCATAGCCACACCCAGACCTGATTACTGCCATGGATCTGTTCCCAATCAGGAAATCACTTAAGTAGAACCTGCCTGACAAAGTGAATAAGAACAAAAGATCCTCAAAAGCTAGACATCATGCCATTATCCAAAGAAATTCTAGAACAAATACAAATCAAAGTAATTCAGATCTATTTGTCTGGAAAAGGTTGTATAGCCATTTCTAAAGCTTTGAGACAACAGTGAGCCACAGTAACAAGCATTATCCACAAATGGTGAAAACATGGAACATTGGTGAAGCCAACCAAAATTACCCCAAGAGCACAGCAACGATTCATTTATGAGGACACAAAAGACCCCACAACAACATCCAAAGAACATAGGGCCCTGTATATTTGGATTTTTTTTTATTTTAATAATAAAGACCTTCATTTAACTTCTGTTATCTTTGTCTAATATATACATTTGTTTGGTGATCTGAAGCATGTATGTGTGACAAACAAGCAAAAGAATAGGAAATCAGGAAGGAGTAAACAGTTTTTTGCATAATTGTATTTAACGGGTGATGCGTCCTTCTGTCTGAAGCCAGGGTAGGCGGTGCCTGTGCAGTGTGGCGCTGGAGTCACTGTGTGCACACACCACACTATGGCACAATTTTTATTGAAGTCACTGTGTGTGCAAATTTGCAAACACAATGTCTTTAACAAACTGACACTGTATATCACGGTTTGTATATCTCTGGCAGCATTTTATTGAAGAATTGTACTACAACGTCAACAAAGCAGTGCGCATGCACCAGCCATCGCCTTTATCCCTATGGTTGGCGTGTGCACACTGTGTTAGGGTTGGCGGATTGCACTTAAAAAAATGTAATAGTAAAGTGCAATCGCAACCTGGGATCCACCGTGCAGAGATCTTAAACTGGTGCTAATGTGAACAATGACGGAAGACACAGCGAGCGATTGCTTGCGCACAGTTAAACACCACTCAGTGAACAGCAAATGAAGCTGTGTCACTCGCACACAGAACCGGAATAGATGCTCTGCAATAGGGCTGTGTCACTCGCACACAGTAATGGAATAGATGCTCGCAATAGAGCTGTGTCACTTGCACACAGAAACGGAATAGGAATGACGCTAGATATGATCCCTGTTAACCTCACAGGGAAACGAAGCCCGCTCATGGGGTAAGAAGCTAACAGTGGTCACACAGTCAGCAAAAGCACTCAACAAACTTCTCTCCAGAGTGCCGGAATTCTAATGGCATTCCGCCGACCCTGAGCACATGCTGATAAAGGTAACACTGTTGCAATGTCCCATACACACATAAAGAGATTGATACGAGCGCACCCGTGTGCACCTCTGAGACCCTTTTATATGTTCAGCTCATGTCCAGTCAGATAGGACCTTGCTCACGGACCAATCTGGAGCTGCCACATGACCAGAGCAGCTTACGACCTACCACCAATGAGACGTCACCACATCACAAGCATGCTCAGTAGGGTTCACTCATCGCTGCCTATAACTGGTTACCATTGGCTTGGCTGAAGAGCCAGCAGTAACCAGACGAACAGCATGAGCCTGAGGAAGATGCTGAGACCGACGTCTATGCTCAGCAGCACTTGCAGTTGCCAAAGCTAAATGGGAGAACGCTGATGCAGACAAGGCTTGGGAGACCTGGGTAAGCTTGTCCGCTTGCACTTTTTAGGTATTATCCTGTGTGATGTGTGTTTATTTAATTAATATGGGGGCATCCTTTTTCCGTGGAGCTCCTTTTTCTCCTATTTGCCGTGTTTTTTGGAGTTGGTGTAACTGTTTTAGGGTGGGCTACCATAGGTGCCCCATTCTCTTAGAATTTGATATGCAGCTGTTGATTTCTATCTTCTGATAAGATTTTATGTAGACGAAGGGGTAGAAGGAAGGTAGCACTCTGATTCCAGCTCTGCTAGAAGGCTTGCAGCTTTCTAATGCTTGAGAATGATGAAAAAAATGTATCATTATAATTCAAATGTTGCAAGACAGATGCCAGATACTGCATTTTCTTGATCAATCCCTGAGTCTATTACTGATGCTGCTGGCACCTCTCCTATCACTTTCCTAAATCACTTGAATCTCTGTATTTTTTGTATTCTTTTACTCTCATCTTCTTCACTGCTGCATTTATACAACACTTTTCTTTGTGAAATATTTGTCCCATGTTTTGGTCTCTCACTTCATACCTCTGCTGAATTGCAGAGCTGTGAACTTTCATATACTCTGACTACCCTGGAACCAATTCCCTGGAGCCCAAATAAGAAATTGAAGCTCAAGGAAGGTAATTTGCATATTTCTAGTGCACCCTAGAAATAGTGACTAGTCGCCACAAATATCTTTGGATGTGGCTGGATTGAACTGCTTGAAGGAAGTCGTAAAATTGGAATTGAAACTCGAGTGAGGTAATTTGCATATTTCCGGTGCATTCTGGGAAGAGTGAAGAGTCATCATGAGTATGAAGATCTTTGGGAATAGCGTTACAACAGTTCAACAATTTATTTTGTTCAACATGGAGAAGGAGATTACCCATATGGTATGCTGCAATGTGTGCTTTATGTTTACAGACATGCCAGAGGAAAAGACAAACTTTACGTGCCAGAAATTCAAGTTTGTGTCTCTGTTAGAGAAAAGGTGCAGTCTTCAGAAGAGAATAATCTTTACACTGAAGCTCATCAAAGAAGATCTCTTCAAAATGTTTCAAGAGAAGAACTTTTCAGCATTCTTGCAGATGCTAATGACAGAGTAAAAATAACTAGAGATGAGCGAATCTATCGAGGTTCGGTTTGGTTTGGCGAACATACCCGAACCCTATTGAATTTAATGGGAGGCAAAACCAAATGCATGAACACCTTAAGGGGCCAAAAAGCTTCCAAAACAGCTCAAATTTGGAGCAGACACCAGGAAAAGTGGCATCAATTGACCCAGAGTACAAATAGTATAATTGTGCAGCATGGATGCATGAGACAGGGATTGGACTAGCATTTCTAGCTGAAACATTGATCAGTAACAGGTGGATAAGGACAGGTGTAGACCTTCTGCTCTGACAGGCCTGCCAAATTCAGGAAACAGACATGAAGGAGACCCAACTTGGTGTCCAAAAATTTCCAAAAATGAGGGGCTGACATCAGGAAAAGTGGCATCAATTGACCTATAAGAGAAATTTTATAATGGCACAGCAGCAGTCATACATGGGCTATTTGTGAGCCATGATCTGGGCCAGCCTTTACCGCTTTGAATTTAAGTTCAAATTACGAAATTGATGAGGGACCTGTGTAAGCCTGCTGTGCTTGGAGCCCTGATACCTCATGCAACAGCTCAACCTGCTTTTCTCAGCCACACTAAAGTGGCACAAACATCAGGTTGGTAGACCACTCATGTTAGAAAACATTCTCTAACATTCTATAATACACTGAATCACCTAAAATATCTGCTGTATTTCCTGTCTAGGATTTTATACAGGCTGTAATTCTCCACAGTAAAGATATATCCCCAGAACTCAACAGAAATATATTCATCTTTTTTCAAATCTAGGGTTTAAGAAAGTGTCTGAGAATGTGAAACAGTCACTGGCCACTGCTATGTGGTGTTTTGCCATTGAAAATTCTGTTATGCACATTAGATTGGAATAAAGATGAATTAAAGATTTTTTGGTGGGTGCCATGGATGTTTCCTATTGTGGACAAGTATTATTTGTATTTGCAGTTATCAATTAGGAATTATGAAGCTTAATTAATTTGCAAAAAGTTCTGCTGCCAAAAAGAGACCTTTTCTCTATATCAGGTTGTACTAAGGCTACGTCCCCATGGACAGTAATCAGCAGCGCTTTGGATGCAGCACATGCCCGCTCCGCCCAAATCGCTGCCGGCTTTTGAACGCAGGTGATTCCGCATGTGTTCATTGAACCATGTGGAACACCGCGCCCAATACATTATACAGGTGACATTTATCTTGCAGAGACCGAGCGTCTCCGCAAGATAAATTGACACGCTGCATTCTGGAAAGACATGCCGCATGTCTGTCTCCACAGGTAATCCGTGGGTGCCGGTGCTCGCATAGTGGAGATGGGATTTCTTGAAATCCCATCCACTCTGCTGTAACATCTGGCCGCTGCGGGTTGGACACTGCAGATGTACGCAGCATCCAACCCACAGCGTTTACTGACCGTGGGAACATACCCTTAGACTTTCATAAAAGTGCATGATGTCTATATAGTACTGCAACTCTTAGGTACAAAGAGGGTTTTCTTGTTTGATTCAATTCGGAAATCTTTTGAATACTTCATTGGACTCTGTTCAGAGGTGTTTTGTCCCAAAAGCATTGCTTGCATTGGAAGTTTGATAGAGCCTGTACAGCAGCAAATCTAAGCTAACTGGCTCCATGCACTGCGCTGATAAGATATATTTGACTTTCACTGCATAGTAGACCTTTATTACATCCTTGATGAAGAAACTCAGGATTCTTTAGATGGATTACCAGAGGAGTAAAAGTCCAGGTTCTTTACCCTTATGAGTCTTCCCATCAATATTATTCATAAATACTAGGAAAGCTGTAATTTATAATGCAGACGTTGACAGAAGAAGGACACCATGAGACAGAATCTTATGGCCTTCATTGTATGCATATTCAAAAAGCTGTAAAATTATGATGGTGATGACCTAGTTTTGTGATTAAAAGATCTTCTGGAGTTCTGAGCCTAGTCCCACACACAAATCCCAATAATAACTCAAGCGCTCTCCCAATAGGAATATTACTTGATAGGTGAAATTTCCAGGAGTGTTCACAGCTATTCTCACACCATCTCTTCAGAAATACAAAAAAAATAATGTAACGTTCCTGTCTCAGCAGTTTGTTTTTTTTATAGGTGTCTAGCTATGAAGGTACTGACGATTTTATTTAACTCCCTGTTGCTGTTCTGTCACTTTCTTCATTTTACAGTTTTTTCTAACTCATGGTTGTGTTACATAGCGCTGAGGTGAGAAAATTCATTTAGAGCAAAGGAATTAGACAATGCAAACAGTCTCCAAAAGATTTACTCAAGAGACATTCTCAGGGTTAATGTATCAATAACTGAAAAAGGCAGGCAGGTGACAAAATCCATTGCACTTAGGAGCTCATGATCTGCCCAGAAAAAGATGCATTTCCATTCAACTTTTAAAGCTGAAGCAGTAAAGAGCTAAAGCACATGTCTTGAGCTTCATCATGTTGGAAAGGTAGTCAGCAGAAATTCACTGCACCACATTAATCAGGAAAAGATAGAAATCAGAAACTAGTTTCATTGCTACATATACTTTTGCACTGATTTTTCTCTATTGTTCCTTTGCTTCTTGTATTCAAAATAAAACCACTAAATTATAATTCTTAAAAATTCTGAAGGTGTCTGTGTAAGGCTAGTTTCACACTAGTGTTTGTAGCAGCTGCGGAGGGCTGCAGACTTCCTCCGTGAAGCCCGCCCTCGGCCGTACCTCCGCCGCTAGCTCCGCCTATTTCTGCATGCAGCCGGCATGCGGCCTGTGTACCTATCTTTAACATTAGGTACGCAGGTCATGTGGCTGTATGTGGATGCTTCCGCATGCGTCGTTTTGACGATGCGGAAAAAAAATGAAATTGCTACAAGCTGCGTTCTACGCTGGTCGCCGCATCGTCAAAACGACGCATGCGGAAGCATCCGCATACAGTGGCACGACCTGCGTACCTAATGTTAAAGATAGGTACACAGGCCGCATGCCGGGGCGGGGCTTCACGGAGGAACTCCACAGCCCTCCGCAGCTGCTACAAACACTAATGTGAAACTAGCCTAAGAGGGTGGTGCTGTTATGGACAGTAAGGAACACGCTGTCACTTTAAGAGGCTGCACCCCCTTGTCTGGTGTGATGGAATGTTCTGCTTCTCCCCTACAATAGTCGGTGTGATGAACTAGTCTGGCAGAGTGCAGGTGTGGAGCTGAAGCAGTGTGTGTGAGCTGAGGCTGCCGCAGAGAGGACTTTTTGTGCTGATAGCTGAAAAAGAGAGGAACTGTGTCCTGATATAGCTGCAAGAGAGCCACGAAGATACAGAGGAAGGGATTTACAGTTTCCAGGAGCATTCCTAGGATCCAGAAGCAAGGAGAAGACCACGCTTCACAGAGCTGACAGAAAGCCGTGTGCATCACCATATTAGACTGCTGGGGCCCCCCTGGGACTGGATCTGATTCTTCAACATCACCGTGAGTTTGTTCCTGTTTGGTGCACCTGTCAGTGCCCAGTGTAGGCTTCAATAGTCAGTGCATGGGAGCCGTGTGGCCTGCTTAGTAAAGGCCAGGGAGGTTATACGTAGAGTAGCATCATCACCTGTTATTGTTTACATTTGCTGGTTAGACATATTTTGAGTCTGTAGTAGTTGGAGCACCGTGCTATTTTATGGGAAAAATAATGTTTATAACTCTTGTAAATTGTCTGTTGTCATTGTATATCCCTGTTTGCATCTTCCTCATTCACTTCATCCCTTGCCTTCCAATAAATCTACCCTTTGTTGTTTGCACCTCATCTTGTGTACAGTATCTTCCTGCACCGTGGTTGTCCCACGGCCATCACTTCAAGTGGCACTGCGAGCAGGGTACTGTCACCAAGATGGAGGCAGCAGACAGCAATGGCAGGAATGCTAATGTTAATGGAGATGCTGTGGGCATTGGTGGAACCCCTGCAAGGACACTCCCTATGGGCACCATATTTAGTGTGCTACCAAAGTTTGACGGCAAGAATATGCCACTGTCCGACTGGGTGTCCCAGCTGCAAGGCACCCTGAAGATTTATAACATCAGCCCAGACCTCGAAGTGGACATTGCATTAACTGCCCTAGAGGGAGTAGCCTGTAGAAATGTCTGCCTACAACCAGAACTCACCTGCAGTCCCCTGAAGTTGCTAGTGAAGTTCCTGGAAGAGATCTACGGCGAGACTGCTAGCGCCGGACACCTTCACACCAAATTTTTTTCTAGGCTGCAGCGGGAAGAAGAAGGAATTTCTCAGTATGCAACAGCACTGCAAGAAGTGTTAGCAGAGGTGCAGAGAAAGGAGGTGGATTGATTTGGCAGCATGGGCTCTAAAGACCGGATACTTCGGGAGCAATTCAGTCTGGGACTGCACAGCACATCCTTGAGGCAAGCACTGTCAGAACGGGTCTGGGCAGATCCGGCTCTTACGTTTCGTCAAATCCTGGCAGAAACAGTGGCCCGAAGTAAAGAAGAGAGCTATGCGTCTGGGGTGATGCGTGTCCAGGGTGCCAATACCAGAGGGGACCCAAACCATCAGGAGGTGCTGGTCCAGGTGGTGCAGGACTTGCAGCGGTCCCTTGTCAACGTGCAAGAGAAACTGACCCAGATGGAGTGAAGAGTGGGGGAACTACAACAGTCTGACCCACCGTACTCATGCAACCATTCTTCAGCCCAACCGATAAGGGATCAGTGGGAGCAAGCCCCCTCCCATCAGGCATCGGAGGCACGAGGACAGGCTCGAGGTACCCCCCCAGCGAGGAGGAGGCATCTAATGCTGGGAATGTGGAGGATGGGGGCACCTTGCCAGAGACTGTCGGAACTATACTCAAGGCCAGTGGAAGCTGCCATTAAACTACCAACCCCTGCAGTAGTGCAGCACTCTGCGGGGGAGGCGAGAAGAGAGGCCGCTCCATATCATAAAGAACACTTGATTGCTGGGAGCCCCATCCTACGTGCTGAATTTGAAGGAGTTCTAGTGGATTGCCTGATAGATACTGGGTCACAAGTGACAACGATGCCAGAAGCGTATTTCAAGCAGCATTTCCAGGACCTGGCCAAGCCAGAAAAAGAGACATTGATCCGGTTGTTTGCTGCCAACCAACCACCGATCCCATCACAGGGGTCGTGTGGATGAATATTCAAATCTGTGGGCAGGAAGTTGGGAGAAAAGTGATCCTGCTAGTCCCTGAGCCTATCAAGGAAGATGTGCCTGTAGTACTGGGAATGAATATCCTACGTGAACTCGATCAGATTATGTTTACCAAATGGGGACCTGGATATTGGAAGAAGGCTACTACCCATAAACCTACTCAAGAAGCCCTTTAATGACTGATCCATGTCTGTGGGACGCAGAAGAGTGTGCCATCTTATCAGACGGTAGGGGTCATCAGGGCCCCTGGCAAAGAACCTGTAGTCCTACCTCCCGAGCGAGAAACTATAGTATACCTTCCAGTGGGGACTCACCGCAACCTTGACAAGTTGGAAGTGGTTGTTCAGCCTGTGGTAGGCAGAGGAGTGGATCAAGAAGTCATGATAGCTCGTACGATAGCTGTGGTCCAGCGAGGACATGTCCCCATAAGAGCTTTGAATGTGGGCCCCAGGGAGGTCACCTTGCCACGAGGGACAGATCTGGCCCTGGTGTATCTACATAAGGGTGAAGTGGTGAGTCAGAAGGAGATGTCTTTATCACTGAAAGAAGGTGCGGGGTGGACCCTAGCAGTTGCTGCAGGGAACAAAGAGACGCCATCCCCGGAGTGGAGTGGACGGGTCATCCTTGATCAAATGGAAGTGGATGTGAAGGCTCTGGGCCCTGAGCATGTGAAAGCAATAGAAACTATGCTGTGGGAAAATCAGGCCACATTCGCCCGTCACGCCAAAGATTTCGGCTGTACTGAAGCCATCACGCATGAGATACCAACTGGGGAAGCTCGTCCAATTCGAGAACGATACAGGCAGATCCCACCCAAGATGTATCAAGAGGTGAAAACATTACTGAGGCAGATGCTGGATTCAGGAGTGGTGCAGAGTAGTCAGAGCCCTTGGGCAGCCCCGGTGGTCCTCATCAAGAAAAAGGATGGGACCATCTGGTTCTGTGTAGATTACAGGAACTCAATGCCTGCACTGTTCGAGACTCGTATCCGTTGCCCCGCATCGAGGAATCCTTGACAGCGTTGGGGAAAGCCAAGTACTTCTCCACCCTGGACCTAGGAAGCGGATACTGGCAAGTAGCCGTGGCAGATAAAGACAAAGAGAAAACTGCCTTCATCCTCCCTATGGGGCTGTTCTAGTTTAACTGGATGCCCTTCGGGCTCTCCAATGCTCCAGGCACATTTCAACGGCTGATGGAAAAGTGTTTGGGAGACTTAAATTTTGAGGCTACCCTGATCTATCTGGATGACATCATTGTGTTTTTGGCCTCATTCGAAGAACACCTTGCCCGGCTTGGACAGGTACTTGGAAGACTGCGGGCTCTTAACCTGAAGGTGAAGCCAAAGGGGTGCCACCTCTTCAAGAGAGAGATCGAGTACCTGGGCCACATATTGTCACAAGATGGAGTTCTACCCTCGCCAGAAAAAGTGGCTGCTATTCAGAAGTGGCCAGTCCCTCGAACAGTGAGAGAACTCCAGGCCTTCCTGGGACTCGCTGGGTACTACCTCCGGTTTGTTAAAGACTTCGCGAAGGTGGCGGGTAGTGTTGAGCATTCCAATACTGCAAATATCGGGTATCGGCCAATATTCGCTGTATCGGAGTTCCGATACTGAGTTCCGATATTTTTGCGTTATCGGAAATCGGAATCAGGATCCATATTCATGTAAAAAATAAAGAATAAAAATAAAAAATATGGATATACTCACCCACCGATGGCCCCTGGCTCTCAGCGGTGCAACCGGCAGCCTCTGCTCCTAAGAATGCAGTGAGTGTAGGCCCTGCGATGACGTTGGGGTCTTGTGATTCGTCACGTGACCGCTCATGTGACCGCTCACGTGACCGCGACGTCATCGAAGGTCCTTCACTCTGCATTCTTAGAAACGGAGGCAGACGCTTGCAGCGGTGACAGCCAGGGGCCGTCCGAGGGTGAGTATATCCACATTTTTAATTTTTATTCTTTATTTTTTACATGAATATGGATCCTGGGGCCTGAAGGAGAGTTTCCTCTCCTTCACACCCTGGGAACCATCCCGGATTGCTCCCTATTATGTTCCGATATTTGTGTCCCATTGACTTGTATTGGTATCGGGTATCGGTATCGGCGATATCCGATATTTTTTGGATATCGGCCGATCCAATCCGATACCGATACTTTCAAATATCGGAAGGTATCGCTCAACACTAGTGGCGGGTCCTCTTAATGAGTTGTTGAGGGGGACCGCTGGAGTGCCGAAGACCCAGCGCATCCCCTGGGCACAGGGACAAGATGAGGCCTTCCAGGCTATAAAGAATGCCCTTACCTCAGCCTCGATTTTGGCCTACGCAGACTTCGATCAACCATTCCTATTGTACACAGATGGTAGCCTTCATGGACTCGGTGCAGTACTTTCTCAGATACAGGATGTACATGAGAGAGTCATCGGGTATGCTAGCAGGTCCCTGCGAGACAGTAAAAGAAACCCTCACAATTACAGCTCCTTCTGGTGAGAGCTCCTGGCCCTGGTGTGGGCCATGACAGAAAAGTTTGCAGGCTTCCTGACAGGTACCAAGGTTCAAGTTTGAACAGACAATAATCCCCTGGCCCACCTTGAGAATGCTAAATTGGGGGCCTTGGAACAACGGTGGGTTCTCTCCTAGCCAAGTTCGACTTTACCATCCGTTATCACTCTGCTACCGAAAACGCAAATGCTGATGGGCTGTCAAGAGTGACTGTGGAGACTCCAGTGCTAGATCTTGATGAGCAACTCGAAGAGGAAGAAACCCCAGACTTTCATAAGTTTAAGCCCAAAATGGTTGTGGCCCAGTCAAGAAGGGAGGCCTGCGCATTCCCTCGGTCCCTGGGGAGGACCAATGAGGAATGGGGACATGTTCAGGATGAAGACGAAGGGCTGAGACAGATGCAATGGTGGGTAACTCAAAAGCAGAAGCCTGGCAAACAAGAGAGAGATGATCTGGACTTTAAAATGAGGAGTGTGTTACACCAGTGGGATAGACTGGAAGTGCGAGAGTCAGTGCTATATCGTAAGAGGCAACAGACAAAAGATATGGAAGTAAGGTGGCAAGTGGTCATCCCAGGAAGAATGGCTCAAGAAGTAGCTAAAGAAGCCCACGAAATTGGAGCACACTTCGGCCCCACAAAGACCTACCAATGGTTACAGCGGTATGTGTATTGCTCCCAGTTGGAGTTTGTGGTGGAAGAGGTTTGCCGGAAATGTCGAGTATGTGACCTCATTAAGAGTACCGAACAGAGGGCACCAATCCAAACCATACAAACTAAGGAACCGCTAGAAGTCTTGATGATCGACAATCTCCTCGTGGGACACTCGGCTCGGGGGCTGCAATACTGTTTGGTGATGACCGATCATTTCTCTATGTTCACAGTAGTCACTCCGACTAGAGATCAGACTGCAGAATCGGCAGCACAAGCCATCTGTCAAGACTTCATCCGGGTGTATGGGTGCCCAAAGTGCATCCACTCCGACCAAGGTGCATGTTTCCAAGGCAAGGTGATGGAAGAATTGTATCGTATGTATGGCATCGAGCGGTCCCGGACCACCCCTTACCACCCTCAAGGCAACGGAGCTTGTGAATGCTTCAACTGAACCTTACTTCAAATGCTGAGAACGTTGGAGAAGGATAAGAAGGCATGTTGGCCAGACTATCTGCCGGAATTAGTCTGGACCTACAACAATCGGGTCCACTCCACCATGGGTTATACCCCCTATCTACTGTTGTTTGGAAGAGCTGGACGAGAGATCATTGAGCTGAATTTGGAACAGCTAGAGGAGCTGATGGAGTGAACTGTCACCTCATGGGTGAAAGAGCATCGGCAATGTTTGCAAACGATACGGCGGTTGGCGAGTCAGCAGCTGCAAGAAAAAGAACATACGGGCCGCAAACCAACTCAAGAGTTACCCCTCCAACCTGGAGACCGAGTGTTAGTCAGAGAGAAACGCCCCAAGGGAAAACTAAGTGAGAGATGGGAAGTACAGCCGTACAAAGTTATCGAGCGAGTGTATGCCTACGGCCCTGTCTACAAGGTACAGACTGAGACTGGGGCATCCGCCCCTAGAGTACTTCACAGAAATATGCTGCGGCCTTGCCGGTCTGAGGTCTGTTCTACGCTATTGTCACCTGAAGGTGCTACTCCACTTCCTGAATCTGTCATGCCTGATGGTGAAATCGATGATGAGTGGTGGACCATCCCTGACACAGTAGGGGGTCCTCAGCCGCACAGAGACGGTAATCCCATGGATGTACCAGTACCGCCATGTGAGGATGAGACCAGACAAGAGCTCACAATGTCTCCTGCAACAAGTGTTCCTCTGGAAGATAGTCAAGCCTTGCCTGAAAGCCAAGAGCTTTGGAGATCCCAGAGGTCTAATGCAGGGGTTCCACCAGTCCAGTATGTAGAACAGTGTGCTCTGTCTGTTTTTACAACTTTATTGCCTCCTCTATAGGTGCTGTTTCCGCATTGAACGCTCCTCCATTACACTTTGACCCTGATGTTGTGATGGCCTAGGACGACAATCATTAAGAAGGGAGGCTGTTGTGAATTCCGTTCTTGGGCTCCATCCTGTGGTTGCGAATGGTATTTTTGGGAGTTCTGCTCTTGGGCTCCCTCTGGTGGTTTCAAGTGGAACTTAGCAGCTGCGTTCACTAATCGGTTTCCTGGCCTTGTTATTTAACTGGGCTTTTGGCTTCAGTGGATGCCAGCTGTCAATGTATTTCCTGTGGATTTAGTCCTTTCCTGGAAGTTCTCTGTTGGCCAGTCCATTTTCAGCTTAAGATAAGTCTGCTACTTTTTGGGTGTTTCCCTGCTTATGACCTTCTGTTCAGTTCAATTTATGTCTCTTTTGTCCAGCTTGTCATTATGAAATATTCCGGCTAGTTGGAAGCTCTGGTGTCGCAGATTTGCCCCTCCACACCGTGAGTCGGTGTGGTGGTTATTTTTGTAAACTCTGCGTGGACTTTTAGTTTTTATACTGTCCGCACAGTAGCCTTTTCTATCTCTGTCTATTTAGATAGTATTGGCCTCCTTTGCTAAAAAATCTAGTTTCATTTCTGAGTTTGTCATTTTCCCTCTCCACTCACCGTCAATATTTGTGGGGGGCTATCTTCCTTTGGGGGTTTCTCTGAGGCGAGATAGCTTTCCGTTTTCATCTTCAGGGGTAGCTAGTTCTTAGGCTGTGCCGAGGCGTCTAGGCAGAGTAGGCTGTGCCGAGGCGTCTAGGCAGAGATAGGAACGCTCCACGGCTATTTCTAGTGTTGGTGTTAGGAGTAGGGATTGCGGTCAGTAAAGTTACCACCTCCTCAGAGCTAGTCCTATTTTTGTTTTACCCACCAGGTCATTTCAGTGCTGCTCCTTAGCGAGTCCATGATTGGTTTTGCCCACCAGGTCATCTCAGTACCGCTCCGTACCCACCAGGTCATAACAGTACAGCTGGCCCACAATGTGTTAAATGCATCTCAAAAGAGGGAAGAGAAAGTTCTGAGTCATTTTTTTTTGTGTTGCTTGTTTTGTCCTTTTTTTCCCCTTGATTTTTGGATGGTGCAGGAGTTTGGTGCTGATATGGAGGTTCAGGGTCTGTCTGCGCGTGTTGATCATCTCGCTGCAAGGGTACAGAGTATCCAAGACTATGTTGTTCAAACTCCTGTTTCTGAGTCTAGAATTCCTATTCCTGATTTGTTTTCTGGGGATAGATCTAGGTTTTTGAATTTTAAAAATAATTGCAGATTATTTTTTGCTCTGAGACCCCGTTCCTCTAGTGACCCCATTCAGCAGGTGAAGATTGTTATTTCTCTGTTGCGTGGCGACCCGCAGGACTGGGCATTCTCCCTTGAGCCAGGGAATCCTGCATTGCTCAATATAGATTCGTTTTTTCAAGCACTTGGACTGCTTTATGACGAACACAATTCTGTGGATCAGGCAGAAAAATTTTTGCTGGCTCTGTGTCAGGGTCAGGAAGCAGTAGAGATATATTGTCAGAAATTTAGAAAGTGGTCTGTGCTTACAAAATGGAATGAGGATGCCCTGGCGGCTATTTCCAGAAAGGGTCTTTCTGAAGCTCTTAAAGATGTTATGGTGGGGTTTCCCACGCCTGCTGGTTTGAACGAATCAATGTCTCTGGCCATTCAGATTGATCGGCGCTTACGTGAACGTAAGGTGGTGCACCATATGGCGGTGTCCTCTGGGCAGAGTTCTGAGCCTATGCAATGCGATAGAGTTTTGACGTGAGCAGAACGGCAGGAGTTTAGACGTCAGAATGGGCTGGGTTTTTACTGTGGTGATGCTACTCATGCTATCTCTGACTGCCCGAAGCGAACTAAGAGGGTTGCTAAGTCGGTTACCATCAGTACTTTACAGCCTAAATTTCTCTTGTCTATTGTCCTGATTTGCTCATTGTCGTCCTTTTCTGTAATGGCATTTGTGGATTCTGGCGCTGCCCTGAACTTAATGGACCTGGAATTTGCCAAGCGCTGTGGTTTTTCCTTGGAGCCGTTGCAGAGTCCTATTCCCTTGAGGGGGATTGATGCTACGCCATTGGCCAAGAATAAACCTCAGTACTGGACACAGTTAGCCATGAACATGGCTCCAGCACATCAGGAAAATATTCGCTTTTTGGTGTTGCATAATTTGCATGATGTGGTTGTGCTGGGGTTTCCATGGTTGCAGGTACATAATCCAGTGCTGGATTGGAAATCTATGTCCGTTACTAGTTGGGGTTGTCAGGGGATACATAGTGACATTCCTCTGATGTCAATTTCCTCGTCCCCTTCTTCTGAGGTTCCTGAGTTTTTGTCAGATTTCCCGGATATATTTGAGGATCCTAAATTCAGTCCTCTGCCTCCTCATAGGGACTGTGATTGCGCTATTAATTTGATTCCTGGCTGTAAGTTCCCTAAGGGTCGACTTTTCAATCTGTCTGTGCCAGAGCATACCGCTATGCGGACTTATGTAAAAGAGTCCTTGGAGAAGGGGCATATTCGCCCGTCTTTGTCACCGTTGGGAGCGGGGTTCTTTTTTGTTGCCAAGAAGGATGGCTCCTTGAGGCCCTGTATAGATTATCACCTTCTCAATAAGATCACGGTCAAATTCCAGTACCCTTTGCCTTTGCTTTGTGATTTGTTTGCTCGGATCAAAGGGGCTAGCTGGTTTACCAAGATTGACCTTCGAGGGGCGTATAATCTGGTCCGCATCAAACAGGGTGATGAATGGAAAACAGCATTTAATACGCCCGAAGGCCATTTTGAATATCTTGTGATGCCTTTCGGGCTCTCCAATGCTCCATCTGTGTTTCAGTCCTTTATGCATGATATTTTACGGGAGTATTTGGATAAATTTATGATTGTATATTTGGATGATATTTAGTTTTTTTCCGATGATTGGGAGACTCATGTGAAGCAGGTCAGGATGGTATTTCAGATTCTTCGTGCTAATACACTGTTTGTTAAGGGGTCTAAGTGCCTTTTTGGAGTTCAGAAGGTTTCTTTTCTGGGGTTCATTTTTTCTCCCTCGGCTATTGAAATGGACCCTGTTAAGGTCCAGGCTATTTATGATTGGACTCAGCCCACATCTGTGAAGATCCTTCAGAAATTTTTGGGCTTTGCTAATTTTTATCGCCGCTTCATTGCTTATTTTTCTACTGTGGTTAAACCTCTGACCGATTTGACCAAGAAAGGTGCAGATGTGGTGAATTGGTCCTCTGCGGCTGTGGAGGCCTTTCAAGAGCTTAAGCGTCGTTTTACTTCTGCCCCTGTGTTGCGTCAGCCAGATGTTTCTCTCCCTTTTCAGGTTGAGGTTGACGCTTCTGAGATTGGGGCAGGAGCTGTTCTGTCTCAGAGAAGCTCTGATGGCTCTGTGTTGAAGCCGTGTGCTTTCTTCTCCAGAAAGTTTTCGCCTGCTGAGCGTAATTATGATGTCGGCAATCGGGAGTTGTTGGCTATGAAGTGGGCATTCGAGGAGTGACGACATTGGCTTGAGGGAGCCAAGCATCGTGTTGTGGTCTTGACCGACCATAAGAATCTGATTTACCTTGAGTTGGCCAAGCGCTTGAATCCTAGACAGGCTCGGTGGTCTTTGTTTTTCTCCCGTTTTGATTCTGTGGTCTCGTATCTTCCGGGATCTAAGAATGTGAAAGCTGATGCCTTGTCTAGGAGTTTTTTGCCTGATTCTCCTGGAGTCCATGAGCCGGCTGGTATTCTCAAGGAGGGGGTGATTCTTTCTGCTATCTCCCCTGATTTGCGGCGGGTGCTTCAGGAGTTTCAGGCTGATAGACCCGACCGCTGTCCTGTGGGGAAATTGTTTGTTCCTGATAGATGGACTAATAAGGTGATTTCTGAGATCCATTGTTCGGTGTTGGCTGGTCATCCTGGGATCTTTGGAACCAGAGATTTGGTTGCCAGGTCCTTTTGGTGGCCTTCTTTGTCACGGGATGTGCGTTCCTTCGTGCAGTCCTGTGGGATTTGTGCTCGGGCTAAGCCCTGCTGTTCTCGTGCTAGTGGGTTGCTTTTGCCCTTGCCTATCCCTGAGAGGCCCTGGATGCATATTTCCATGGATTTTATTTCCGATCTTCCTGTGTCTCAGAAGATGTCTGTCATCTGGGTGGTTTGTGACCAGTTTTCTAAAATGGTCCATTTGGTACCTTTGCCTAAGTTGCCTTCCTCCTCTGATTTGGTTCCTTTGTTTTTCCAGCATGTGGTTCGTTTGCATGGTATTCCGGAGAATATTGTGTCTGACAGAGGTACCCAGTTTGTTTCTAGGTTTTGGCGGTCCTTTTGTGGTAGAATGGGCATTAATTTGTCTTTTTCTTCGGTGTTTCACCCTCAGACAAATGGACAGACGGAGCGAACCAATCAGACCTTGGAAACCTACTTGAGATGCTTTGTGTCTGCTGATCAGGATGATTGGGTTACCTTCTTGCCGTTGGCCGAGTTTGCCCTTAATAATCGGGCTAGTTCGGCTACTTTGGTTTCGCCTTTTTTTTGCAATTTCGGTTTTCATCCTCATTTTTCTTCAGGGCAGGTTGAGCCTTCGGACTGTCCTGGGGTGGATTCTGTGGTGGACAGGTTGCAGCGGATTTGGACTCATGTGGTAGACAATTTGACATTGTCTCAGGAAAAGGCTCAACGTTTTGCTAACCGCCGTCGGTGCGTTGGTCCCTGGCTTCAAGTTGGGGATTTGGTCTGGTTGTCTTCTCGTCATGTTCCTATGAAGGTCTCTTCCCCTAAGTTCAAACCTCGTTTTATTGGTCCTTATAGGATTTCGGAAATTATCAATCCGGTGTCTTTTCGTTTGGCCCTTCCAGCTTCGTTTTCCATTCATAATGTGTTCCATAGATCTTTGTTGCGGAGATATGTGGTGCCCATGGTTCCTTCCGTTGACCCTCCTGCTCCGGTGTTGGTTGAGGGGGAGCTGGAATATGTGGTGGAGAAGATTTTGGATTCTCGTCGTTCAAGGCGGAAACTTCAGTATCTGGTCAAGTGGAAGGGTTATGGCCAGGAGGATAACTCTTGGGTTTTTGCCTCCGATGTCCATGCTGCCGATTTGGTACGTGCTTTTCATTTGGCTCGTCCCGATCGGCCTGGGGGCTCTGGTGAGGGTTCGGTGACCCCTCCTCAAGGGGGGGGGGTACTGTTGTGAATTCCGTTCTTGGGCTCCATCCTGTGGTTGCGAATGGTATTTTTGGGAGTTCTGCTCTTGGGCTCCCTCTGGTGGTTTCAAGTGGAACTTAGCAGCTGCGTTCACTAATCGGTTTCCTGGCCTTGTTATTTAACTGGGCTTTTGGCTTTAGTGGATGCCAGCTGTCAATGTATTTCCTGTGGATTTAGTCCTTTCCTGGAAGTTCTCTGTTGGCCAGTCCATTTTCAGCTTAAGATAAGTCAGCTACTTTTTGGGTGTTTCCCTGCTTATGACCTTCTGTTCAGTTCAATTTATGTCTCTTTTGTCCAGCTTGTCATTATGAAATATTCCGGCTAGTTGGAAGCTCTGGGGTCGCAGATTTGCCCCTCCACACCGTGAGTCGGTGTGGTGGTTATGTTTGTAAACTCTGCGTGGACTTTTAGTTTTTATACTGACCGCACAGTAGCCTTTTCTATCTCTGTCTATTTAGATAGTATTGGCCTCCTTTGCTAAAAAATCTAGTTTCATTTCTGAGTTTGTCATTTTCCCTCTCCACTCACCATCAATATTTGTGGGGAGCTATCTTCCTTTGGGGGTTTCTCTGAGGTGAGATAGCTTTCCGTTTTCATCTTCAGGGGTAGCTAGTTCTTAGGCTGTGCCGAGGCGTCTAGGCAGAGATAGGAACGCTCCACAGCTATTTCTAGTGTTGGTGTTAGGAGTAGGGATTGTTGTCAGTAAAGATACCACCTCCTCAGAGCTAGTCCTATTTTTGTTTTACCCACCAGGTCATTTCAGTGCTGCTCCTTAACGAGTCCATGATTGGTTTTGCCCACCAGGTCATCTCAGTACCGCTCCGTACCCACCAGGTCATAACAGGAGGCATGTAAGAGGGTGGTGCTGTTATGGAAAGTAAGGAACATGCTGTCACTTTAAGAGGCTGCACCCCCTTGTCTGGTGTGATGGAATGTTCTGCTTCTCCCCTGCAATAGTCGGTGTGATGAACTAGTCTGGCAGAGTGCAGGTGTGGAGCTGGAGCAGCGTGTGTGAGCTGAGGTTGCCGCAGAGAGGACTTTTTGTGCTGATAGCTGAAAACGAGAGGAAGTGTGTCCTGATATAGCTGCAAGAGAGCCACGAAGATACAGAGGAAGGGATTTACAGTTTCCAGGAGCATCCCTAGGATCCAGAAGCAAGGAGAAGACCACGCTTCACAGAGGTGACAGAAAGCCGTGCGCACCACCATATTAGACTGCTGGGGCCCCCCTGAGACTGGATCTGATTCTTCAACATCACTGTGAGTTTGTTCCTGTTTGGTGCACCTGTCAAGGCCCAGTGTAGGCTTCAATAGTCAGTACACAGGAGCCGTGTGGCCTGATTAGTAAAGGCCAGGGAGGTTATACATAGAGTAGCATCATCACCTGTTTATTGTTTACATTTGCTGGTTAGACATATTTTGAGTCTGTAATATTTGGAGCACCGTGCTATTTTACAGGAAAAATAACGTTTATAACGCTTGTAAACTGTCTGTTGCCATTGTATACCCCTGTTTGCATCTTCCTCATTCACTTCAACCCTTGCCTTCCAATAAATCTACCCTTTGTTGTTTGCACCTCATCTTGTGTACAGTAGTCTTCATGCACCGTGGTGGTCCCCCGGCCATCACTTCATCTGTAAGGTCAGGTTCACCCATTCATGTTTCACAACCTGCGAATGGACTGTAATGCAAGAACCAGCCTTCATTTATGCTTATGAGGCTGTCAAGTTCTTTTCAAGAGATCCAAGGCTGATCGAGGTACAATAATAATAATAATAATAATTATAATAATAATAATGATTTTATTTCTATAGCGCCAACATATTCCTCAGCACTTTACATTTTAGAGGGGACTAGTACAATTGATATTACAACATAACAATAAGCACATAGATCAACAGACACCAAGAGGAATGAGGGCCCTGCTCGCAAGCTTACAATCTGAGGAAATAGGGAGACACAAAAGGTGGATGGTAACAATTGTTTTTGCTGTTCAGACCAGCCATAATGTTGGAAATCGGGTGTTCATGTAATAAATAATGTTATCAGCCAGAATATGTAACAGTACAGAGACAGAGGGCTACTAAATGCATAAAGCGTATGACAACATAATGCCAGGAACCTGGTTATGGTGAAAATTTTGAATGGGCAACACAGGGATAGTTAGATTAATGTGTTGAGGTGGTAGGCCAGTCTGAAGAAAAGTGTTTTTAGTGCACGCTTAAAACTGTGGGTATTGGGGATTAATAGAATTTCCCTGGATAGTGCATTCCAAAAAAATGGGGCAGCACGTGAAAAGTCTTGGAGATGGGAGTGGGAGGTTCTGATTATTGAGGATGTTAACCTCAGCTCATTAGCAGAACGGAGGGCACAGGTATCTTCATAGCCCAAACTTGTAACTTGAAACATGGATTTGTGAAACTTGCTGAAGTCCTTCATTTAGCTAGCTGATCTGCAGAAGCTGAAACAAATCCATCAGAGCTCTGCTTCCGACGTTGATTTTCCTACAATAGTTTGCGGATTCCATACAGAGCCCCTCTCAAGTGACCCCATTTTGGAAATTATAACCAGTTGGGAATTAATCTACAGATGTGGTGATGATTTTGACTCCATGGGCGTTTTCTAGAAATGAGCAACAGTGGATGCTTCTGATTGAAAATTGCAAACTCCCATTGTATTGACTAGTACGCTGTAGTAACCAGTACGTTGTAGTGCCCAGTACATTATTCCCAGCTCATGCTTCTGGAGACACGCCCTCGTAAGTTAGGCGGGCTTTCATCCCTTCAGAAATGCCAAACATGAGGGTGTTAAAAGGAGTTTTAGGCACACTGGGGCTCAGAAGTGAGGGGGGTATTTGGATTTGGGAGCTGAGAATTTGCAGAATTTATTTTGGGGGCGAGGAGCCATTTAGCTTTTCCAGAGCCTTTGTACTACCAGTAACGTGGACGTGATAGATCTGAGTGGGGACTTGCTTTTTCGTGGATTGAGTTGAAGCTTACATTGGGAACATTTTACATAACATTTATGATCACAGTAATCCAGCGCTCTGAGCTGAACACTTACTTTGGAGTTTCAATCTAAATCTCTGAGTGACGTGATTCAGATGAACCCCCCGATGGATGCATTCACTAAATGAGGCAACAGAGTTACTCTGGATGGAGCGCCCCCTAAGTAGGGCAATGGGGTACTCGGCACCGGGTCCTGTGGTTCGGGGGATGTCACGGTGGCTGACCCGGTCCGTGGCCCTCAGGGGTGTCCAGTAAAAGAGTTTATATATGGGCAAGGTGCAATAAAGAATGAGGAGACAGGTTTGCAGTCTTTTGCCTTGTTTACTGAAGACTTCAGATGGTATCCTCAGCCCAGAGCGCCAGATGACAGGGCAGGCAGGGTCCGGTTGGTCTGAAGGCAATTCCAGAGTCCCCTTATCCAGGTGGAAATCAGCAGCCTTCCTGCTAGCGCCTGTGTGTTGTACCTCCCTGCTGAGCACCACGGGATAGTCCTCACAACTTTCGTGGATATTTCTGATGTTCTCTCTCTCTCTGTTCCCCAGATGGTATGGATAGGACAACCCGTATGACTGGGTAGGCCTGGAGCTTATTTATAGGGACCCTAGAGACGCCCCTCTCCCACAATTTGCCTCCGTGTCTTCTTAGGTATTAAGGTCGGGCAGCCAACTTGGAATTGACTGTCCTGCCGGTCTCTGGAGCAAGGCTTGGAGACAGTTACTCCCTCAGTGTATCTGGCTACCGGCTTCTGCGCGTCAGAAAGGAGCAGCTTGTTCCTGGCTGTTCTCCCTCTGGTATTTCTCTCCTATGCTCCGCTTTTCTGCACACTATCTGCAGTATATTCACCTTTTAGTGTTTTTTCCCAGGAGTTGCAGCACATCATGCCAGCAGAGCTCCTCTCCTTCTCTCTGCCTGACAGGAACTGAACTCTTTTTCTCCAAATCAGGATGTAAATAGGGGAGTTCACCCTAAACAGGCTTAGAGCTCCCCCTTCTGGTCTGGAGTGTGAACATGTTGCATGTGTGTAATACCTGAATGTGGTTGTCTTTCATTGCCTTCAGACAGGACATCACTTCGCCCCTGAAAGGATAATGACATCACTGTGATGACCAGGACACTGGGGCGCCGCACTCCCCCCCTGTTAAATTCAGTACTCTGGGACTGGGAAAAGAAGAACAACAATACATTAGCAAAGAGACATACAAAATTTTGAAATGCTTTAAAACAAATTAATTTAACAGTGCTTCCCTTTGTGGGAGGTGAGGACACTTGAACGTTGCGAAAGTCTCGGTCATGCACAGTTCATGACTCCCAGTTCAGTGAGTGCAAACTTGAAACAGCAGGGATCCCGGGTAAACAAAGGGATCCCTTTTAAAAGTATAATGAAAGTTTTGGAGCAATTCACTGTCCATTACTCCATTGTCCATTTTAAATCTGTAACAAAGATATATATACAAACATTTTCAACCAAACAGCAGCAACTGTTAATATTTCCAAGTTTTGTAGCGAATTGGGGTCTGATTTTTAGTGCTACGTGTAGACCTCCGCAATGCAGGGGTTGCTAGTGACCTAACAGGGTCCACTGTGCTTGCTATCGCTAGTGTAGTGCACTGTCTTTTGGCTACACTTCTAGTGAGTCTAGGTAGCACTGGTATGTTGGAGTTCTCAGGACTGCTGCTACTAATTGTGGGCATGGCAGATTCACCGATAGCCAAGAGTGGACTTGCCGATTCAACTGTTGGCATGGCATCCTCTGTTGGAGTTTGCTGTGGCTGAGTTACGGCTGGGATCACGTCGGCTATTGGAATCTGTTGGTGCAGAGTCTCTTTTGGCTCCAGATGATCTGGCATCACATTTGGTTCCGGCGGGTTCAGCTGACGAAACGTCAAAACAGGTACCACGATGGCCTGATTTATTTGAGTCCAAGACTGGGGAAAGTCTCCAAGAACAGTGTGTATCATCTTCTCCTCTTCTACGGGGGGAGATGTTCCTGGATCTGTTTCCCTATCTCTCAACTTAGCAGGGCATATTTTGAGGTGGTCTCTGGATATTGCTCTTGAGGTTTCTCCTCTATCTTTGCTAATGAGACAGACCTTTGTATTGTCAAAGTCGGATGGCAGGATGGTATATGGTTCCACTTCCCATTGGTCGTCAAGTTTGTGTAATCTCCTCTTCCGTTTGAGTACTTGTTCACCCGGTGACAAGGGAATTGCAGGAGCATGCTGATTGTAGTCCCTTTCTTGTTTTTGTCTGGCTTGGGCTAGACTTCTTTCCACGCATGTAAAAATACCAAACAAGCTATAAGAACCATACAAAAGAAGAACACACAAACAGAGACCTATGGACAGTGCCAGATGAATATTTAGAGACCAGGTATGATTAGAAAATTAGTGCCATAAATAATAATGCTTTCATGCACAGACAGATATGATCAGCCTGACATGATAATTATATGTGCAAAACAATGCTACAAAAAGTGCCGACTAGCAAATGCTAATAAAGTGTCCAGTGCATACTACAAGTACATGAAACTGAATGTACCCACATAAATGAACAATGCTAATGCAAGCTATCAGATACAGTGAATAACTGAATAGCAAAAGAATAAATAATCTATCTTTGCACAAAATACTGAATCAGAATAAATATGTGTGCACAAAAATAATAAATAATAAACAGCACTGATCATTTCATGAAAGGTAATATAATGAACGCTCTCCACATGATAAATGGTGAACCGTAATCAAAGGAATCACACAATGCATGTAACCAACTGATAATTGAAAGGTGCTGAGTGCTCAGTGCAGACGCATAATGCACAAGTGTGCCAATACAAAAAAGGGATAATTAATATGGAAATCCCTACATCAAAATTACAAAGCCACAGATCTGGTTACTAAGTGGAGAACCAGCGCAAAAGAAAAAGAATGTGACCATACCTGACTGTGAATGAATGTAAACGGTCCAAAATTGTGCGTGTGCTCTCACCCCGACAGCGCCGTTTCGCTAAAGCTTGCTCTATGTTTCAATAAACTTATAACATTGTAAGAATTTGCTATATCGTCTTTTCTACTCTTTATTCAAGTAGTAGTGTGTATTTATTATTGCATTTGACGTTTTTTTGCAAAAAAATTTTTCTCAAGACTGTGTTAAATAATTTTAAATAATTCTTTCCACGCATTCCTGTACTTTGCAATACCTTTGCTGCCTTTCTGTATCCCAGTCTGCATCTGGCGAGGTATCTTCCGGGGTTAGGACTCCCATGTCTAGATCAACAGGTAACTTACTGGATCTTCCTCGCATCAGGTATGCTGGAGTGCAGTTGGTGGAATTCACTGGGATGTGGTTGTACATGTCTACCAAGTCAGGCAACTTTGCTGGCCATAAGTTCCGTTCCTCCACAGGCAAGGTCTTCAGTAAGTCGATTACCACTTGGTTCATCTTCTAGCACATCCGTTGGTTTGTGAGTGATACGGTGTCGTTCTGATCTTCTTACACCCGTATAAATTGCAGAATTCCTGGAACACTTCCGCTTCAAATGCTGGTCCCTGATCAGTCAGTACCTTCTCTGGGTACCCGTGTGGTCTACAGAAGTACTGCTGGAAGGCTTTGGCTACTGTCCTAGCCGTCAGATCTTTGACAGGCACAACTACCAGAAATCTAGAGTAGTGGTCCACGATGGTTAGAGCGTAGACATAGCCTGACCGGCTGGGTGTTAGCTTTACGTGATCTAGCGCGACCAGTTCAAGCGGCCGCTTGGTGATGATAGGCTGCAGAGGAGCCCTTTGGCTGTCACGGTCCTTCCTGCGTAGGCTACATGGGCCACACTCTCGGCACCACTTTTCGATGGCTTTCTTCATGCCAATCCAGAACCTTCCACGGAGTAGACTCTCCAACTTCCTCCATCCGAAGTGTCCTGCTCCATCGTGGTATGCTTCCAGAACCATTGGTGCATCTTGTCTTGGGACTACTATCTGCCATACCAACTCATGAGTGCGTGGGTCGATGCTTCTTCGGCACAGCTTACCATCGTAAATAAACAGTTTGCCTCTCCCCTTCCACAGTTGTTGCGTCTCTTGTGGGTCATCCGGGCCAGGGTGTGAACCTGCCTGCGTCAGGAGCTCTTTCACCCGACGGACCGCGGGGTCACTGTCCTGGGTCTCTGCCCATCCGTGGTGGGGCAGGGGATTCAGCGTGGCGTCCTGCTTGTTCTTGCGCCTGTTCCCCACATGATGGGAATACTGAGTGGCCTTGGGGCGATGGAAAGCTGGCAACTCTATTTCTCCTAGTGCTTCCGAGTCTTCTGGCAAGTTGGGCATCCTGGACAATGCATCGGCATTCGCATTCTTGTGCCCTGCCCGGTACTTGATGGTGAAATCGTAATTGGACAACCGGGCCATCCACCGCTGCTCTAAGGCACCAAGTTTTGCTGTGTCCAAGTGTATCAGTGGATTGTTGTCCGTGAAGACGGTGAATTTTGCAGAGGCCAGGTAGTGCTTGAACCTCTCCGTCACTGCCCAAACGATGGCGAGGAACTCCAGCTTAAAGGAACTTAAAGTTGTCAGGGTTCCTTTCAGTGGGACGAAGTTTCCTGCTGGCGTAAGCAATTACCCTCTCTTTGCCTTTCTGGACCTGGGACAACACGGCTCCCAGTCCCATGTTGCTGGCATCCGTATACAGCACAAACGGTTGGTCATATTCAGGGTAGGCCAGTACCTCTTCTCCCGTCAGCGCCAACTTCAAACAAGTGAAGGATCCATCCAGTTCGTCGTTCCATTCAAATGGGGTATTCTTAATCTTGGTTTTCTTGGATTGGCCCAACAGGTCTTGCAATGGCGCGGCTTTCTTGGTGAAGTCCTTGATAAACCTCCTGTAGTAGCCTACCAACCCGAGGAACTGCCCGGACTTCATGGAGGTTGCTGGGCTTCGGCCAGTCTCTGATCACAGTGACCTTGTCAGGGTCTGGGGCCACCCCTTCGGCACTCACTACATGGCCCAGGTACTGCACTTTGGGCTTCAACAGATGGCATTTGTACGGTTTTACCTTTAGGCCAAAGTTGGACAGGGCTTTGAACATCTCGGCCAGGTGCTTCAGGTGGTCCTCATAAGTCTTGGAGAAAACAATGACATCGTCCAGATATAGCAATACGGTTTCAAAGTTCTTGTGTCCAAGACAGCACTCCATCATCCTCTGGAACGTTCCTGGGGCGTTGCACAGTCCGAATGGCATGTAGTTGAATTCACAGAGACCCATCGGTGTGGTGAAGGCCATCTTTTCCTTGTCCGCCTCTGCTACAGGAACCTGCCAGTACCCACTGGTGAGATCCAAGGTAGAGAAGTAGTTAGCAGATTTTAAAGCAGCTAAGGACTCTTCTATTCTGGGCAGTGGGTATGCATCTTTATGTGTAATGTGATTTATCTGCCTATAATCAACACATATCCTCATCATGCCATCCTTCTTCCTGATGAGGACTAATGGAGCTGCCCAGGGGCTACAACTGTCTCTCACTACCCCAGCCTCCTTCATCTTTCGCAAAATGTCTTTGGCACACTGATAATGAGCTCGGGGTACAGGACGGTATCTCTCTTTAATGGGTGGATGATCTCCCGTGGGGATATGATGTTGAATCCCTTTTACCTGCCCAAAATCTAGGGGGTGCTTGCTGAATACCCGCTCATACTCATGAACCACCCTGTAAGCTCCTTGTTTTTGGTGCGATGGGGTAGAGTCAGTGCCCACGTGCAATTTCTGACACCAATCTTCCATTTGCCCTGCAGAGCCATTGTCCTCCGCCTGGTTGGACGGGACCAAGGGTTCTGTTGCCTGTATCACATTATTATCAACAGCAAACAATTTAGCAAGTGTGGCATATTTGGTTAGGTGGACCTCTTCCTTTCCACAGTTAAGGACACCTACTGTCACCCTCCCCTTGCAGACTTCAACCACCCCTCTGGCTGTCAGGAGGGTGGGCCTACTATCTGAATACGCAGGTTCTACCAGGGCCTGGTAGTCTTTACCTCTGAGGCCTATTGCTGCCCAACACCATATTAACATTTTACTCCTGAGGGGTATTGCAATGGGGATTGAATCACTCACTGTGACACGGCCAATTTCTCCACCAGTCAGTTCTACCTGCTGTCTCTGCATCAGAGCTCTGATTTCTTTCTGCAGGGCACGTTGTTCACTGTGACCAGCTGTTTCTGCCACCTGCTGTAACAAGACAATAACCTCTGCCAAACAGTTTTCTATGACATTAGTACCAATGGTCATCATGGGGTTACATTCACATCGGTCAATATCAACAATTACAATTCCTTGGGCATTCAATTCTACCCACCCCACTTTAATGGTGACCTCTTTGTACCCCACTTGTGGCAATGGCTGACCGTTACTGGCTATTATGGTGAAATCATCATTAGGGCCACGAGTAATTTCGGTGTCCTCCCAATAATGTTTATAAAGGATGTAAGGCATAGTTGTTACCTGAGAACCGGTGTCCAACAGAGCGTTCATGGGAATACCGTCGATCACAATGGGGAGAACAGGTCGTCCTCCAATGTACTTGACTCTCCAGTTTTGCGGACCTGGTCATCCTACTCCTGGGGGTCGGCCCTCTGCCCCAGGGGTTGCTCATTTTAAATGACAGTACCTTGCAATGTGGCCCACCTGGTTGCAGCGGCAGCAGATGGGTCGTCCGTCCTGATGAAAGCGATCGTCATCTCTGCCTCTGGTCGGCGGGATCCTCCTGTCGTCGCCAGGGAACACCCTCCCGTCCGGAAGCCAGCTTGATCTTCTCCTTGGGGGCCTCCTGTAGGGCCTGCACGGTCCGAGCTAAGGCAGCAACGCTCTTGGTCAGCTCCTGCATCTGGAGGCGTAGTCCTGCAGGGGAATCGTCTTCCAGGATCTGAGCATCGGCCTCGGCAGAAACTTGAGCATCTGGCGCCACCTCCTGGTGGTATGTGAGGGCTTGACGCCTAGGAAGTACTGCACGGCTGGGCTGTCGCTCCTGTAGCACTTGGATGGCCTTGTCTTTAAATTGCGCAAAGGTCAGGTCAGGATTCTGCATGGCCAGGAGGTGCAGTTGGGCCCTTTGGTGACTGCACAGGAGCCCCCCAATGAACCGCTCTTTTAAGAGTTTATCCTCATCTTGCATGCTGTTTGGATCATCCTGCTTGATTGCCCGCAGTGCCTCCTGGAGATTAAGGGCATAGTCCCGTAAGCTATTCTGCGGCCTCTGCTTGCACCCATAGAAAGTCAATTTAATTTCTGTAGTGGTGCGGGTGTCACAGGTGGTTTTAAGCTTTGCAAAGACCTGCTGCGCAGTTCTCTTATCCGCAGCGGGCCAGGACTTCACTTCTCTCAGAGCCGCTCCAAACAGTTGGCCCGTTACCATGTGAAATTTCTGAGGCTCTGTCAAGGGATACAACTCAAGCAGGCTGCAGATCCCTTCCTTAAAGTCAGTTAATGTATGCGAGTATCGTGGGAGCCAGGCTGCTCCAGGTATGTATAGCATGGAGAAGGGCATTATGGCCGCAGCAGCCGTGGTGGTGTCCGGCTGGCTGATGGGGGCGGCAAGCTCTGCGGGACCCGGCGGCGGTATGAGGCCTGCGGCTGCACCTATTGCGGGGCCTGCGGGCGTTTCTAAGTCTGCAGCTGCGACCGCTGCTACTTCCCCTCCCGGATCGGACATGGCCGCTCCTTCCCTCTGCTAACCTGGTGGAAGTCAGGGTTCCTCTCCGGACTCGGCGCTTTGCAGCATCTCTACTTCCGGCTTTCCAGGCAGCAGCACGGCACCTGTCTTCTTGCTTCGCGCTCTTTTTGGCTGGCTCCACCCACAAAGCTATGACTCCTCCCCTCGCGCTCCACACGGCGTGGCAATGGCGGATTTTGGCGGCAATTTGCAACACACAGTCTTTAAGCAAGTCGCAGTTCACATACAGTTCTTAGGCGCACATGACCCGATTTTTCAGGCTTAAGTACATCCTGTTCATGACGCCAAAATGGAACGCCCCCTAAGTAGGGCAATGGGGTACTCAGCACCGGGTCCTGTGGTTCGGGGGATGTCACGGTGGCTGACCCGGTCCGTTGCCCTCAGGGGTGTCCAGTAAAAGAGTTTATATATGGGCAAGGTGCAATAAAGAACGAGGAGACAGGTTTGAAGTCTTTTACCTTGTTTACTGAAGACTTCAGATGGTATCCTCAGCCTGGAGCTCCAGATGACAGGGCAGGCAGGGTCCGGTCGGTCTGAAGGCAATTCCAGAGTCCCCTTATCCAGGTGGAAATCAGTAGCCTTCCTGCTAGTGCCTGTGTGTTGTAGTACCTCCCTGCTGAGCACCACGGGATAGTCCTCACAACTTTCGTGGATATTTCTGATGTTCTCTCTCTCTCTGTCCCCCAGATGGTATGGATAGGATAACCCGTATGACTGGGTAGGCCTGGAGCTTATTTATAGGGACCCTAGAGACACCCCTCTCCCACAATTTGCCTCCGTGTCTTCTTAGGTATTAAGGTCGGGCAGCCAACTTGGAATTGACTGTCCTGCCGGTCTCTGGAGCAAGGCTTAGAGACAGTTACTCCCTCGGTGTATCTGGCTACCGGCTTCTGCACCTCAGAAAGGAGCAGCTTGTTCCTGGCTGTTCTCCCTCTGGTATTTCTCTCCTATACTCCGCTTTCCTGCACACTATCTGCAGTATATTCACCTTTTAGTGTCTTTTCCCAGGAGTTGCAGCACATCATGCCAGCAGAGCTCCTCTCCTTCTCTCTGCCTGACAGGAACTGAACTCTTTTTCTCCAAATCAGGATGTAAATAGGGGAGTTTACCCTAAACAGGCTTAGAGCTCCCCCTTCTGGTCTGGAGTGTGAACATGTTGCATGTGTGTAATACCTGAATGTGGTTGTCTTTCATTGCCTTCAGACATGACATCACTTATCCCCTGAAAGGATAATGACATCACTGCGACGACCAGGACACTGAGGCACCGCACTGGACACCATCTGGCCTTTGGTCAGCGGTATCCTTCTTTTCAGAAGTGTACAAAACTGTGGCCGACTGCACTTTTATGCAATCTTAAAATCCTAAAAAGATAAACACCAAGAGCAGATCACATGTCAGACGGTGTCCACAGTACCTTCATCTGCCTCATCATAGGGAATCTTAATAATAATAATCATTTTATTTCTATAGTGTCGACTAGTGATGAGCGAATATACTCGTTACTTGAGATTTCCCGAGCACGCTCGGGTGTCCTCCAAGTATTTTTTAGTGCTCGGAGATTAAGTTTTCATTGCTGCAGCAGAATGATTTACATCATAGCCAGCATAAGTACATGTGGGGGTTGCCTGGTTGCTAGGGAGTCCCCACCTGTACTTAGGTGGGGACATCTCACACAGAGCTGACACCCACACCCGATCGCCTTGGCACTTAGCGTGAGACCTTGTGATCGGTGCGCTGTACCTGTACTGCTCTTTGCGGGAATGCAGCTCCTGCAGAGCAGTACATATACGGCGCATGTTGGGAAGGGGTTATCAATGTATGTATTACAATAAGTCATCATTCCCCCAATGGATAATCAACCTTAATCCGGGCGACAGCACGCAGTCAACCATTATGTGTGACCTATTTATGCTTTTTCTATATATACTGTGTGACCCCATGATAAAGTAAAGTGAAGATGAGAAAAGACTTGGCAGTCTGATTACAAGCCCTATGTAACAGAGCAGCCTGAGACTAGAGTGCCCTTGTTGCCCGTAGGAACCTTTCCGAGTGCACTTTGAAGTTCAGGGAACCAAAAACTGACTGCTGATTGGTTGCTATGGGCAACATGAACAATTTTTCTTGCAAACAGTTTTGATACCTAAGTCACTGGTGTTCCATTTTACCTTCACAGCTGTTTATGGTTCTCAGTGGACCATAATATGTCATCCATCACTAGACGTAGAGAAAATGACATTTTGCTGTATTTGTTCCACGCTCAACATCTGGTTTTCAGACAAAATGAAGACTGCATCCCATGAGGATGGCACACTGGTAGCTGTAATATAATGTATAAAGCCATCAATCGTGCACAAGATCTGAAATCTGTGTCTATGTTGTCCCTTTTATATAAATGTGAGGACAAAACATATGTTGTGGAAAATGGCGATTTCTTTTATACACAATGGCTGCTCTAATGAGGTTGGTCAACTTATGCAGAACAATAGCGTAACCATAATTCACTAGTCTCAGCCAGAGAAATTTCACCAATAGAATGTATTGGACGTGGTGAATCCGCACGGTTCAGTGATCACATGCGGATTTACCTGCGTTCAATAGAAGGCAGCGCTTCGGATGCAGCGAACATTCATTGCGCCCAAAGCTCTGCTAGTTCCGGATTGTGGGCCCCCTTCCTAAGATAATGGACATGATTCCACTTGTTAATGACCTATACCATACATTATATGTTATAATGACCTATAACATTTTCATCATAGATCAATAAGGGATGTGGAACGCCCGCCAGGGTGGAAACAGAGGATACAGGTTTGCAGTCTCTTTACCTGGTTTACTGATGATTTCAGGCAGCCACTGTTCAGGGTATCAGATCATGGATGTAGGTGTGGTCCAGCTGGCTTGGAAGCGAGTTGGGAGTCTCCTTTACCAGGTGGGGTTAGACGCCTTCCTTTTAGCGCTGTGGTGTAGTCCCTTGCTGCATTAGACCTCCCACAAGGTCCTCACGTTTTCTCTCTGTCCCCCAGGTTGGTAGGACACTACCTGTATGACAGGTTGCTCGAGCCTTTTTACAAGGTCTCTATCATGACCCGGGCTCTATGCACTACTGTGTCCTCAGGTTTCAATGGTGGACAGGTGACTTGCAATCCAGCTGTCCTGACGGTTTCTGCTGTGAGACGTAGAGTACCTCACAACACCGGTCTTCCAGATACCGGTATCTGCGCTCAGTAGGGAGGTAGTTCAGTTGCAGCTACCCCCCAGCTCTTCACTCTCCTGTGCTTTACTTCCCCTTCACGCTCTCTACAATCTTTTCTGCTTTCCCTTTTGCTCTTTCCAGGAGCTGCAGCACCTCTCATGGCTGCACGGCCCCTCTCTATCCTCTCTGCCTCAGACTGCTCCAGTCTGCTGTCTGGCACTCATTGACTAACTTCCCCTCCAGACCAGAATATATATAGGGGAGCCACCCACAAGCTGGATCAGAGTTCCCCCTTCTGGCCTGGAGTATGAACATGTTGCATGTTTGTGATTACCTGGAAAAAGAGATCCTTTCTCTCTTCCAAGCATGACATCACTCTCCCCAGGAGGAAAGCAATGCCACTGTAACAACAAGGAACCTGCGGTGTTACAGATGTATGAAGCAGTCGCGGGAGTTGAGCCTGCTTTACACCAGGCAGACACCAGCTGTGTTACATTGCTGGTATCTGTCAGTAACTGCAGCTGTTAACGCATTCTCTGATTGCTATAATTTAACCACTTAAACACCTCTGTCAACCTATGACAGCGGCATGTAAAAATTGCCAGTGTCACTGTGCCCTGGTAAACATATGGTTTACAAAAAGAGAGAAATCAGCACAGAAATAGATGCATGGCACACCTATACATGTAAAAATACATCTTATTGACACAGTGAAGCACCAAAATTAAAAACAATTATAACTATAGTTTACCCTTCCGCATCAGACATAATGGACCAATTTACATTTATTAAAAGATAGACACTTTAACAGTAAAATATATATACCATGCATCAAATATGCATGTGAATAAAAACTACAGGTATGGATCCATACACTGTGTGCAGAATTATTAGGCAAGTTGTATTTTGATCACATGATACTCTTTATACATGTTGTCCTACTCCAAGCTGTTCAGGCTTGAGAGCCAACTACCAATTAAGTAAATCATGTGATTTTCATCTCTGTAATGAGGAGGGGTGTTGTCTAATGACATCAAAACCCTATATAAGGTGTGCTTAATTATTAGGCAACTTCCTTTCCTTTGGCAAAATGGGTCAGAAGAGAGATTTCACAGGTTCTGAAAAGTCTAAAATTGTGAGATGTCTTGCAGAGGGATGCAGCAGTCTTGAAATTGCCAAACTTTTGAAGCGTGATCACTGAACAATCAAGCATTTCAAGGCAAATAGCCAACAGGGTCGCAAGAAGTGTGTTGGGCAAAAAAGGCTCAAAATAACTGCCCATGAATTGAGGAAAATCAAGCGTGAAGCTGCCAAGATGCCATTTGCCACCAGTTTTGCCACATTTCAGAGCTGCAACGTTACTGGAGTAACAAAAAGCACAAGGTGTGCAATACTCAGGGACATGGCCAAGGTAAAGAAGGCTGAAAAACGACCATCTTTAAACAAGAAACATAAGATAAAGCGTCAAGACTGGGCCAAGAAATATCTTAAGACTGACTTTTCAAAGGTTTTATGGACTGATGAAATGAGAGTGACTCTTGATGGGCCAGAGGATAGATCAGTAAAGGGCAGAGAGCTCCACTCCGACTCAGACGCCAGCAAGGTGGAGGTGGTGTACTGGTATGGGCTGGTATCATCAAAGATGAACTTGTGGAACCTTTTTGGTTTGAGGATGGAGTGAAGCTCAACTCCCATACCTACTGCCAGTTCCTGGAAGACAACTTCTTCAGGCATTGGTACAGGAAGAAGTCGGTATCGTTCAAGAAAAACATGATTTTCATGCAGGACAATGCTCCATCACATGCCTCCAACTACCCCACAGCATGGCTGTCCAGTAAAGGTCTCAAGGAAGAAAAAATAATGACATGGCCCCCTTGTTCACCTGATCTGAACCCCATAGAGAACTTGTGGTCCCTCATAAAATGTGAGATCTACAGGGAGGGAAAACAGTACACCTCTCGGAACAGTGTCTGGGAGGCTGTGGTGGCTGCTGCACGCAATGTTGATGGTAAACAGATCAAGCAACTGACAGAATCTATGGATGGAAGGCTGTTGAGTGTCATCATAAAGAAAGGTGGCTATATTGGTCACTAATTTGGGGGGGTTTTGTTTTTGCATGTCAGAAATGTTTATTTCTAAATGTTGTGCAGTTATATTGGTTTACCTGGTGAAAATAAACAAGTGAGATGGTAATATATTTGGTTTTTATTAAGTTGCCTAATAGTTCTGCACAGTAATAGTTACCTGCACAAACAGATATCCTCCTAAGATAGCCAAATCTAAAAAAAAACCATTCCAACTTCCAAAAATATTAAGATTTGATATTTATGAGTCTTTTGAGTTGATTGAGAACATAGTTGTTGATCAATAATAAAAAATAATCCTCTAAAATACAACTTGCCTAATAATTCTGCACACAGTGTAGAATTATGCTATGTATTCCAGCAATTTTGATGTCCCAAACAGGAGCCCAATGAAGAACAAAGTCAATAAAATATCCAGAGTATATACAGTTGTGCTCAAAAGTTTACATAACCCTGCAGAAGTTTTGCTTTCTTGGCCTTTTTCAGAGAATATGAATGATAACACCAAAACGTTTTCTCCACTCATGGTTAGTGGTTGGGTGAAGCCATTTATTGTCAAACTACTGTGTTTTCTCTTTTTAAATCATAATGACAACCCAAAACATCCAAATGACCCTGATCAAAAGGTAACATACCCCATTTCTTAATACCGTGTATTGCCCCCTCTAACATCAATGACCGGTTGAAGTCTTTTGTAGTAATGGTGGATAAGGGTCTTTATTTTCCCTCTGTGTTGGACCACAGCCTTTTTTGTCTGTCCACCTGCTGATAATCCTCTTGCCTTTTCTTTGTTGTGTTTCTTCTATGTAGATGTTTTCACTTCCTGGTTTGGTTTGTCCTATCACATCTTAGGAGGAGCTCCCCTGGCACTTGCAGTCTTTGCTGGCTATATTCCAAGTTAGGGTACCGTCACACAGTGAAATTTCCATCGCTGCGACGGCACGATTCGTGACGTCGCAGCGTCGTATGAATATCGCTCCAGCATCGTAGACTGCGGTCACACTTTGCAATCACGGCGCTGGAGCGATGCCGAAGTCCCCGGGTAACCAGGGTAAACATCGGGTTACTAAGCGCAGGGCCGCGCTTAGTAACCCGATGTTTACCCTGGTTACCAGCGTTAACGTAAAAAAAACAAACAGTACATACTTACATTCTGGTGTCTGTCCCCGGCGTTCTGCTTCTCTCCACTGTGTAAGCGCCATAGCCGGAAAGCAGAGCGGTGGCGTCACCGCGTCACCGCTGTGCTCGCTTTCCGGCTGGCCGGCGCTCACACAGTGCAGAGAAGCTGAGACGCCGGAGGACAGACACCGGAATGTAAGTATGTACTGTTTTTTTTTTTACGTTTACGCTTGTAACCAGGGTAAACATCGGGTTACTAAGCGCGGCCCTGCGCTTAGTTACCCGATGTTTACCCTGGTTACAAGCGAACACATCGCTGGATCGCTGTCACACACAACGATCCAGCGATGTCAGCGGGTGATCAAGCGATGAAAGAAAGTTCCAAACGATCTGCTACGACGTACGATTCTCAGCAGGGTCCCTGATCGCTGCTGCGTGTCAGACACTGCGATATCGTAACGATATCGCTAGAACGTCACGAATCGTACCGTCGTAGCGATGGAAATTTCACTGTGTGACAGTACCCTTAGATGGATGTTTGGAGTCCTGGCTCCCCAGTGAAGGATTACCTTGCTGAGGTTTTCTCTATAGTTTCTCCTGTGGTTCGTTTGCATGTCCCCACACCACCCTGGGGGCTTTCGCGTATACAGAAGGAACTTTGGGGTTCCATTCATTTTCTTTTGTCTTTCATGTATGAATGTGTGAATACATCTTCATCTCTGTGTCTCATCCTTTGTCTATGTGCACTCCGTTTTGTTGTTGTGGTTTTGGTTTTCGCTCTGTATATAGATAGGTTGCAGAAAAGGACACCCCTGGTTATCCGACATTCAGTGCAATTGGGTAATTTAACCCTTTAATCCAATTTGATGTACTATCCCATCAAGGTGACCTGGGACTTAATTCCCAGTGACGGATAGTACGTCATAGCGATCGGCTGCGCTCATGGGGGGAGCGCGGCCGATCGCGGCCGGGTGTCAGCTGACTATCGCAGCTGATATCCGGCACTATGTGCCAGGAGTGGTCACGGACCACCCCCGGCACACTGCGATCAAACATGATCGCAGCGTTTCGGGGGCATAGGGAAGCATCGCGCAGGGAGCGTCCCCTTCCTACAGGCACCAGATCCAAAATGGCTGCAGGGCTGCATCCGGGTCCTGCAGGGAGATGGCTTACCAGCGTCTGCTCAGAGCAGGCGCTTGGAAGCCTCCCTGCTGTGCCTGTATGATCGCTGATCTGACACAGTGCACATCAAATCATCAGATCAGCGATCTGTCACTTTACTGTAATGTACCCCCCTGGGGCAAAGTAAAAAAGTAAAAAAAAAAATATTTACATGTGTAAAAAAAAAAATAATCCTAAATAAATAAAAAAAATATATATACTGTATATTGTTCCAATAAATACATTCCCTTATCTAAATTTAAAAAAAACAATAAAAGTACACATATTTAGTATCGCCACGTCCGTAACGACCCGACCTATAAAACTGTCCCACTAGTTAACCCCTTCAGTGAACACCGTAAAAAAAAATGAGGCAAAAAACAATGCTTTATTAAAAATCAAAAAGACGGATATAAATAACCATGGTACCGCTGAAAACGTCATCTTGTCCCGCAAAAAACGAGTCACCATAAAAAAAATGATAAAGTTATGCTCCTCAGAATAAAGTGATGCAAAAATAATTATTTTTTCTATAAACTAGTTTTTATCGTATAAAAGCGCCCAAAACTTAAAAAAATATATAAATGAGGTATCGCTGTAATCGTACTGACCCGAAGAATTAAACTGCTTCATCCATTTTACCAAATGCAGAACGGTTTAAGCGCCCCCCCCAAAAGAAATTCATGTTTTTTGTTCATACTGCCTCACAAAAATCGGAATAAAAAGCGATCAAAGAATGTCACGTGCCCGAAAATGTTACCAATGAAAATGTCAACTCATCCCGCAAAAAACACGACCTCACATGACTCTGTGGACCAAAATATGGAAAAATTATAGCTCTCAAAAAGTGGTAACGCAAAAAAAAATATTTTTTGCAATAAAAAGCATCTTTTAGCGTGTGACGGCTGCCAGTCATAAAAATCCACTTAAAAAACCACTATAAAAGTAAATCAAACCCCCCTTCATCATCCCTTTAGTTAGGGAAAAATAAAAAAATAAAAAAATGTATTTATTTCCATTTTCCCATTAGGGTTAGGGCTAGGGTTAGGGCTAAGGTTAGGGTTAGGGTTAGGGCTAGGGTTAGGGCTAGTGTTAGGGCTAGGGTTAGAGTTAGGGCTAGGGTTAGGGATAGGGTTAGGGGAAGGATTAGGGCTAGGGTTAGGGCTAGGGTTGGGGTTAGGGTTAGGGTTTGGATTACATTTACAGTTGGAATTAGGGTTATGGGTGTGTCAGGGTTAGGGGTGTGTTTAGGGTTATGGTTGGGATTAGGGTTAGGGGTGTGTTGGAGTTGGGGTTAGGGGTGTGGTTGGGATTAGGGTTAGGGATGTGTTTGAGTTAGGGTTTCAGTTAGAATTGGGGGTTTCCACTGTTTAGGCACATCAGGGCTCTCCAAACACGACATGGTGTCTGATCTCAATTTCAGCCAATTTTGCGTTGAAAAAGTAAAACAGTGCTCCTTCCCTTCCGAGCTCTCCTGTGCGCACAAACAGGGGTTTACCCCAACATATGGGGTATTAGCGTACTCAGGACAAATTCCAAAACAACTTCTGTGGTCCAATTTCTCTTGTTACCATAGGGAAAATAAACATTTTGGGGGCTAAATACCATTTTTGTAGGAAAAAATGATTTTTTATTTTCACGGCTCTGCGTTATAAACTGTAGTGAAATACTTGGGGGTTCAAAGTTCTCCCAACACATACATATTAGTTTCTTGGGGGTCTAGGTTCCAATATGGGGTCACTTGTGGGGGTTTCTACTGTTTAGGTACATCAGAGGCTCTGCAAATGCAATGTAATGCCTGCAGACCAATCCATCTAAGTCTGCATTCCAAATGGCGCTCCTTCCCTTCCGAGCTCTGCCATGCGCCCAAACGGTGGTTCCCCCCACATGTTGGGTATCAGCGTACTCAGGACAAATTGCACAACAACTTTTGGGGTGCAATTTCTTCTGGTAACCTTGGGAAAATAAAAAATTAGAGGCAAAAATTTCATTTATGTGAAAAAATATTATTTTTTATTTTTAGGGCTCTACCTTTATAAACTTCTGTGAAGCACTTGGTGGGACAAAGTGCTCACCACACATCTAGATAAGTTTCTCAGGGGGTCTAATTTCCAAAATGGTGTCATTTGTGGGGGGTTTCAATGTTTAGGCACATTAGTGGCTCTCCAAACGCAACATGGCGTCCCATCTCAATTCCAGCTAATTTTGCATTGAAAAGTCAAATGGCGTTCCTTCCCGTCCAAGCCCTGCCATGCACCCAAACAGTGGTTTGCCCCTACGTATGGGTATCTGGGTACTCAGGACAAATTGTAAAACATCTTTTGGGGTCCATTTTCTCCTGTTACCCTTGGTAAAATTCAACAAATTGGAGCTGAAGTAAATTTTTGGTGAAAAAAAATTAAATGTTCATTTTTTTAAAACATTCCAAAAATTCCTGTGAAACACCTGAAGGGTTAATGAACTTCTTGAATGTGGTTTTGAGCACTTTGAGGGGTGCAGTTTTTAGAATGGTGTCACACTTGAATATTTTCTATCATATAGACCACAAAATGACTTCAAATGTGATGTGGTCCCTAAAAAAAATATGGTGCTGTGAAAATGAGAAATTGCTGGTCAACTTTTAACCCTTATAATTTCCTAACAAAAAAAATTTTGTTTACAAAATTGTGGTGATGTAAAGGAGACATGTGGGAAATGTTATTTATTAAGTATTTTGTGTGACTTATCTTTGTGACTTAAGGGCATAAAAATTCAAATTTGGAAAATTGCGAAATTTTCAACATTTTTGCCAAATTTCCAATTTTTTCACAAATAAACGCAGGTAATATCAAAGAAATTTTGCCACTATCATGAAGGACAATATGTCTTGAGAAAACAGTGTCAGAATCACCGGGATCTGTTGAAGCATTCCAGAGTTATAACCTCATAAAGGGGCAGGGGTCAGAATTGTAAAAATTTGCCTGGTCATTAACATGCAAGCCACCCTCTGTAGTCAGGCGGGGAGAAATCAGGGTAAGGTTAGGGATTTGTGTAGTCTGTATATTTACCTGTGGTGTACAGGTTTAACATCTCCCCTGGCTTGTTCACCCCGTGTGAATGTTAGGGCTCAGTCATAACTGTAAGGTGAATTATAAGAGTTAGGGACCATCCTGATTGGGTACACCATGCTTTTACGCTCTCTTTATCAATATAGTGTCAACTAAATACTTCATGTTATTTACATTATCTATTACTATTTAGTGATTTATTTGCTTACTGCAGGGTAATTGTTCATTTTGTTTTGATTCTAGGTTTAGTGTGCTAAATCACAACGTTGTGAATGTCCACCTACATATTGCACTTCTACCAACATGTGTTCTGGTTCCTTTCTTTGTGTTTGATCAACCAAAGGTGAGGAGTCACTCTGTGAACCAGAATGGAAAGGTAGTCTGTGTGAGTGGCTCCTGATATAGTGGACTCAAGCATCCACCTCCATTACATAGATAGCTATTCATCTGAGTGGTTGCATGCAGTATGTCTTATAAATGTCTGGCCAGCTGCTGTTTTCTCCAATTACCCTTAAGGTTACATAGCCAATTAAATCAAATTGTACTGTTACAGATTTTGCATTTGGACCAAAAAATGTAAAATTATGTCTCATGAACAAATTGAAGCTATGCATAATATCAATGTATACAATGAACAGATACTTACCAACATTGATCTTGGCAAAATAGAGATATTACGTCTCACCTCCAGTCCCTCCTGGGAATACCCTAAATCCAGTCCAAATCCATAATGCCCTCAATGTGACCAGCCATATGTTTGAGGAAACTTTACCTGTTTTTAACCTAGTACATCCAAGATTTGGCCAAGATTATTTAGGGAAAACTAAAATAGTCATTGCAAATTTGTGACTCTTGTCATCTATGAATCAACACGCTAACATGTTTGGAAGAGATATATCAAAACTAGCTCAAAGTGAAAAATTAGGTAGTTGACAATCGCATGAAAAGAAATTCAAATTTTCCTGAAATTCTTTAAATAAAACCCAAAAAAACAGCAATCTTGTCCACCGCTCCATACATGCAACTTACTGTCTTCCTAGATTTATATTGATAAATCTTCTATGAACTTCCGTGTGTGTGTAGGTTTGGCTCTGGGTGATTTTAGGCCCTTGGGTAATAGCTTCACAAGAAGCACCATCTACCATGTTTACTAATAGGCTGCAAACTGATGTGATTTATTTTAGGAGTTCTTTAATAGACTTTCTTTGAGTTTGGTGACCATCCCTGGGCAAATCTGGGTTGGCCCTGAAGACATTACACAAATTCGGGCTCAAATCTTTTGAGATATGGAATTGCCTCTTGCTGACACTTGCCTGGAGGGGAAATATTGTTGCTCTAGATATAAAATGGTTCCACTAATAGAAGTGTATCCTGGAATTGATGGTTATACAATTACCTTATATAAAGGACAAGCAAGGCTCAAGTATGAGAATAAGTGTCATCCCATCACACCGGGGATGAGAGAGTATATGTAGTGAAGATTGAGAGTTTTCATTATAGGGTGGAAATATATGGTTCTCAGTATGAGATCCGTAGCGCCAGTCCTCTACTTGTAACACTTCAATAATGGCTAACAAGAATAAAAGTGATGACAAATAACAAGCTTTCAGGACTGCACGGGTCTCCTTGTCTTGAAAGCTTCTATTTGTCATCACTTTTACTTTATTTGAGTTAGACATTAAAATGTATCACACATAGAGAACTGTCATTTCATGTCTCTTATTGAGAGCTATATATCTCAATCCACTAGATAACATGGAGGAAGCATTCTTCATTGTTTTGAGACAAAGCACGAAAGAGAGGGAAGAAAAAACATACTTGTAAGGACTTGTACTTACTGTGCTTATAAATAAAAGGAACATTTGTATCAATTAAAAAGATGATGATGATGACATAGTATTTGCATACATTTCGGCAGCCACTGATTCCTGACAATTTGCAGATAAAGAACAGATTGTTTTTGAGGGTTTTTGGGGGGCTTATTTTGCATTTTTACTTTAATATGTACAGTGGAGTTTTCTGGAGTAACAGAGGTGTACTTGTGATTCCAGAAGTACAATCGCTTTAATATATTGCTTTATTGACTGCTGTGGTTATCACAGTGACCTTAACTTAAAGCTTGCTGGCCTTAACGTGAAAATATCACAAGGCTTCCAAAAGTCACCCACAGGCCCCCCAACTTTAATACAATTGGTTGAAAATGAGTGAATCTCTTGAAATTTGGGCAGATTTGCTCAAATTCTGTAGATTCAAATACATTCTGTCTGAAACAAAAGTGCTCCAATTGCCATGAGGGGCTAAAAAAATAACAAATAAAACCTCTTTACACTCACCTCCTCTTTTGTCTTTGCTGTCCGTTCTCCAAGCCAGTTCTCTTTTCTTTCATTACCAGTCACTCCATCCCAATACTAAGGCCAATCTGAGGACAGTGATTGGCATCATGTTTTCACTTGGTGGGGTAACGCACACAGTGCAACAAGTGAAAAAAGGTGAATATATACATTTTTTCTACAAACTCAATATAATCAATAGAATCCTGAAAAATGGAATCAAAGAAATTGAATCTCCAAATATTAATAATTAATTATAATGAATTATTCATTACAAATAGATTTGTTAATCTCCAGTGTTGGTCTTCTGGTATGAGCCAAGGGGATTTTTTGGACCACTTGGCTACATCTCCAAGGATTGTCTGAAATTTATTCTCATAGCCCAGGGATTTGACTGTGTTTTAGGACAGGTTAAGAATTTGTAAACCACATCAGGATCTGAGTTCATGGACATAGGAAAGGTTCATTATAGACCCACTCTAAGAAACAGAATTTGGGGATGGCTATTTATCGGAGACCTACTATTAGGTATCATGCATACTGCTCTCTGGCGTCTATGTGAAAAAAATTGCGATCATGTTCATTTCGGAGGTTACAATTCCGGGAGCGGTCTGTGACCATTCCTGGCACCTAGTGCCAGGTGTCAGCTGTCAGAATCAACTGACACCCGGCGAAGATCACCCGCGCACCCCCCTTGTGTGCAGGCGATCGCGATGATGTAATATTCCATTCATGATCACATGGACGGAATATTACAACTGATATCAGAAAGGCGATAATTAAGTTGAATTATATTTTTTTAAATCCTTTTTAAATTCCTTAAAGTCATTATATATGAAAAAATATTTATTTTCTCATGTAAAAATCAATTTTTCGGCGGTCTGGAGTGTTTAGTAAAAGTATGACACCATTGTTCTCAGCAGCAATCTGGAAGTCAGAGATCCTTCCAGAGGTCTTCCTCATGCTGTACTCTTTCATTCAGCACTTTTCCCATCCATTCAAACATTTTTCACTGCCCTCCAGACCTCTTTGTTGAGTCTGCTGTAAAAAACCTTGGATTTCCCATTGACTCCCATTATACTCGTTACTCGAAACAGGCATGCAAGTATTAGGAATTGCTTGGTTCGAACAACGAGCATCCAAGACCAAAGACTTAGCATATATACTCGAGTATAAGCCCAGTTTTTCAGCACATTTTTTATGCTGAAAAAGCCCCCCTCGGCTTTAACTCGAGTCAGAGTCCAACATGACGGACTGGGAGCAGCAGCGATGGAGCAGCAGATCACAGGAGGCTAGAGCCGGCTGATGCGGCTAACTCCTATGCTCACTGTTGAAGAGAAATGAATATTCACTGCACTCATGGAGCGCCCCCATGTGTAGGGCAATGGAGTACTCGGCACCGGGTCCCTCGGTCTCGGTTCTGGGGATGTCAAGGTGGCCCGACCCAGTTCGTGGCCCTGTTGAGGGGCGCCCAATTAAAGGTGTAAGTTTGTACGGTGTTCATGACGCCACCTGTGGTATTCGGTCAGGGTGACCGGCGCTGCTGGGGGTCCGCTGGGGTGATGGAATGGCAGCCAGATGGTATACCTTCCCACAGGTGAAGTATGTCCCCAGGGCTTCTCAAAGTGGGTGGATGATGATAGTGGTCGTTGTAAGGCGCGGTGAATAACGAGGACACAAAGGTTGCAGTCTCTTTACCTTTTACTTAAGACTTCAGAGTCCGCAGTCCAGAGTACCGCTCACAGGGCTGTCTGAGTTCGGACGGTCCGAAGGCACATCCAGAGTCCTCTTAGCCAGGAGGAAATCAGTAGCCTTCCTACTAGCGCCTGTGTGTTGTAGTACCTCCCTGCTGAGCACCACGGGAAAGTCCTCACAACCTTTGTAGATGTTTCTGATGTTATCTCTCTCTGTCCCCCAGATGATATGGATAGGACAACCCGTATGACGGGGAAGGCCTGGAGTTAATTTATAGGGACCCTAGAGACGCCCCTTTCCCACAATTGCCTCCGTGTCTTCTTAGGTATTTAGGTTGGGCAGCCAACTTGGAATTGACTGTCCTGCCATTGTCTGGAGTAATGCGTAGAGTCAGTACTCCCTCGGTGTTCCGGCCACCGGCTACGTGCCTTGGAAGAAGGCTGCCGATCTCGGGGCAGGACTCCTCCCGGTATTATCTCCTTGTGCTGTGACTTCGGTTCTCACTCTCCACAATATACTTCACTTCGTGTCCTTTCTTAGGATGCTGCCGCAATGATGTGCAGGCGCAGCTCCGTAATGTTCTATCTCTTGCTAGGCCTCTGTCAGGATCCCACCCCTGACAGGACCTCTCTGGGTCAAACCCAGGCTGCTTCTCCCTCGATGTTATCTGGTCGAAGCCCAGTCTGCTTCTCTCTCTAACTTCCTATCCAACCCACCAGTTTTACCCATGTGTGAGGAGTGCCCTAGTAGATAGAAGCTTTGCCCCCCCTGGTGGACTGGAGTGTAAAGTGTAGTGTGTGACTGTGATACCTAGCAAGGTGAACTCCTTTAGTACCATCAGACGTAACATCACTCCCCCTGGTGGAAGAGCGACATTACTGCAACGACCAGGACTCTGGGGCGCTGCATTCCCCCTGTTAAATCCAGTACTCCCGGACTGGGAAAAGAAGAACAACAATACATGTTAGCAAAAAGACATACACATTTTTTGGAATGCTGTAAACAAGTAAATATAACAATGCTTCCCTTTATGGGAGGTGAGGACACTTGAACGTTACAAACAAGAACATATTTACATTATGTTATGATTTTAAATAACACCTATTAATTAACTAACTATGAATAACCATTATTACCCATACGGGTATGCTACCTACTAAATACAAAACAGTATCTCTCCTTTAAGGGCGTGTACCCACTAAAGGTATACTATAAAACTTCACAAGTGCAAATCAACATTCTCTTCATTTCTCTTTCACTTACTCACGTATGCAGGACTATCTGTCTACCCCTACGGGCCTACTGCATCTTTCTTTAGCTTTCTCTCATCAATTCTAATAATTAATTTAACTTCGATTTTATTCAAAGAACATCATTAACATTTCTACTTCTAACTACATACTATCACTATGTAAGAACATTATTACTATCTAACTATTTAAGGCAACATTATCACTTTTAGGCGAAGTGCAACAACTAACATTCCCTTTAAGAGGAAACCAAGTCTCTTCTGAGGTAGTGCAAACAATCAGTTTGCAAGTCAGTTTAAAGCAAGAACTTTCACGCTGTAATCAGGAACAGTCTCTTCAAAAAAAGCTCTTCTTTGTATAACCAGTAGTGTTGAGCATTCCGATACTGCAAATATCGGGTATCGGCCGATATTTGCTGTATCGGAATTCCGATACCGAGTTCCGATATTTTTGCGATATCGGAAATCGGAATCGGAAGTGTGCGGTGCGTATGGTTCCCAGGGTCTGGAGGAGAGGAGAATCTCCTTCAGGCCCTGGGATCCATATTCATGCAAAAAATAAATAATAAAAGTAAAAAATATTGATATACTCAACCCTCCGGCGGACCCTGTCTCTTAGCGGTGCCTCCGTTCCTAAGAATGCAGCGAGTGAAGGACCTTCGATGACGTCGCGGCTTGTGATTGACATGAGTGGTCACGCGACCAATCACAAGCCGCGACGTCATCAAAGGTCCTTCACTCTGCATTCTTAGGAACGGAGGAAGACGCTTGGACCGGTGAGAACCGGGGCCATCGGAGGGGTGAGTATATCAATATTTTTTATTTTTATTCTTTATTTTATACATGAATATGGATCCCAGGGCCTGAAGGAGAGTTTCCTCTCCTTCAGACCCTGGGAACCATTACGATATTTTGTGTCCCATTGATATGCATTGGTATCGGGTATCGGTATCGGCAATATCCGATATTTTTTGGAAATCGGCCGATCCAATCCGATACCGATACCTTTGCATATCGGAAGGTATCGCTCAACACTAATAACCAGTAGAGAGCACCTTTAAGAAGGTGCAAACTATATACAGCGACAGTTTGTGAACCATTCACCGTCCATGATTCGGCAGTCTTTTAGAAAAAGTGGAAAACTTAACTTGAAACAATAGGGATCCCGGGTAAACGAAGGGATCCCTTTAAGGATTAACCCTAGACGGGTTTAAAGCAGCAAAACAGGAAAGCAAACAGTTAACTATTTACAGTTTTTGGTTCTCCGAGGTTTATTCTTGCGATTCAGGAGGAGGCCCCTGTGGGTGCTGACCACCACCTGCTCCAACATAGAGTGCATCCACACCCTGGATAGGGGTCTGTGTACGCACAGTTCTCCTTGTGGTAATGGTTCGCAGGCACTTGGCGCACAGAGAGATCGGAGCGAGGGCCACTGGCCCCGGTGGAGAGTCGCAAGATGGTGGCACAGTTATTTCTGGTTTGTACTTATGCACATGCAGAGCATACCACCCTTTGTCTCCCCAGTGACTAGTGTACCAAACGCGGTCCCCCGGGTAAAGATCCCGGCCTGGGTATCCTTCGATGAGATGCGCCTCCACATCCCGTCTGTTCACAAACACCTCCAGAGCAAGACCGGGCTCCTTAATGAAACCCCAACCTCACTGTAAGCGGAAGGTGCTGATGACTCCGTAGCACTGCGGGCCTCGGTCCTCTTCAGCCGTTTGTCTGACCCGAGCCTCAGCCTGGAGGTCCTTCTCCCGCTCAGCCTGACGTCGGAGTTCCTTCTTGCGGGCCCATTCCTCCTCCTGCTGACGTAACTGTTGGCGATATTCTCGCTGGAGGATGACCTCAATACTCTCTCCCTCTGCCTGGGTCTCCTCTGGGAACCTGATCAGGTTGGTAGTAGCGCGGGTCCACTTAAAGGTCATCCACTCCCCCTGGAGGTTTACGGGCTGTCTGATAGGCTGCAACGGAACGTCGGTGGTCTTTAGAGTCTCCCAAGGTCTCTCGCACTCAATGGGGCTACACACCCATCCGGGTGGTCGCGGCGGGGGCGAACCCACGTCCACTAGCAGGGACTCCTCAACTACCGGGGCAGGGTTGGCATTGTCACCTGCTTCTGCCGCATCTTCGGCATTGATCTCCTCTTCCGCAGACTGAGATGTTGGCACCTGATGATGACGTGGCCCCTCGCTGGTAGCGGCCGCACGCTGACACAGGTTGCGGAGCTGACGGCATAGTTCCTCCACTTCCGCCCCAAGGATCTCCTGGTCCACACAGCCTGGTAAGGGTTCACTCGGCTCCCATTGGCTGGGACTGGTGCGGGTTTTGTCACCCTCTTCCGGGCGACCTCCGCTTGCCATGCTGCCAACCAGATCCTGCCTCGTGGCGTACGGTGATTCCTGCTCCTCCTCGTCCAGAGGGCGGTTCCTTCTTCCTCCACCATCCCAAACTAGGAGGTGGACCTTCCTCGTTGATGGGCATATTTCGCGCCATTCTTCCAAGCTACTCCCACGACGATATGCCCCACTCCTCCTGCACGCCACATGGTGCTGCAATGGCGGCGGTTTTGGTGGGAATTTTTGGCAGGAAATAGCAATACACAGTGAATATTATTTTCTCTTTAATAGCGGGCACAGTAGTCACACCTGCCGGCTTCCTGTAGCAGCCGGGCAATCATTGCTCTCCACTCCTATGTGCGTGGAGTGCAGTGAATATTCATTCCATTTAGTAGCGGGCACACGTGATTGCCTGGCTGCTGCAGCTGCTGGCATCGGAACAAGATGCAGCACGGGAGCGTATGGAAATTAAGTAGGATTTTTTTTAATGTTTTTCTGATGGGGGGGGGGCCATACAAACCAGGATAGGGGTGAGGGAGCCATGCAAACCAGGACAGATCATGTGTCTTAGTGGATATTCCTGATTTGTACTTTGACTTGTTTACAGACGATTCTCCTGCCTGAAGGTTTTTTAACTACCGGTACCTCTTCGTTCTGACCCGGCTACCTGACAATTCTTCCTGTCAGCTTGCACTGCTGAAAAGCAACTGACTTCATGGCCCTAGCCCAGGGGCCCCTGTGTAAGTCAGTATCCCTATACAGGAGTTCAAGGGTGAAGGCCAGGGCTACCCCAGAATATGGCAAATGGAGTTTGTAGCGCCAAGCCTGATCATGGTAGCCATATTTAAAGCTCCAAGGTGACAGGAGGGTCTGTAGACAAGATTGTTGGCTGTCTCCAAAAAAAAACCCAGCAGAATTGTTAAATCAGCTCTGGTCTATTATAATGGACTTACACTGTCCATAATTGATGTAATTGCCTCTGACAAGTCCACCACAAAATTTGCCACATACACTTGTACAATCTTACATGTGAATTTTGCTGCTAAATTTCCATTGGAAATGCCCTGTAGCATTTTCACAGCAAATTGGGCAGTACCATATTAAAGGAAATTTGTCAGCAGGTTTTTGCTATGTAATCTAAGGGCAGCATGAAGTAGGGGTTGAAATACTGATTTCAGCAATATATCACTTATTAGGCCGTGTGCTGTTGTTTCCATAAAACCAGTGCTTTATCAGCAGAAGATTATAACTACTGGACTAGCTGCCCACGTGCCTCCTGGTCCAACCACTGATTAGCAGCTTACTGATAATATACAAAGTGCATAGAAATCTGCCAATCAGTGGTTTGGACAGGGTTAACTTTCTGAGCACTACTACATCTTCAGCAGAGAAAACTGTCACATCTGTTGCACCAAGTAAACTAAATGATACATCACTGGAATCAGGGTCTCTTTCCCTACATCATTCTGATCTCAGATGAGATAGGAAAAACGTGGTGATAGATTCCTTTTAATCCACCCTGACTCATACAATACAATAGAGCTATACAGTTGTTCTACATTTTATGTATATGACATCTATATATAATTAGCTGTAAAATAATTTTTTTATGGTTCACCGGTTTACCTAGAAAATACAACCTTTAAAAGAATATGAGAATTCTAAGAGCAAATGTATAGTAGGAAGACAATATTCCACTGCCGGGAAACAAGCAGTAACCCGTGATTCATCCAGGATTTGCAATGCATAATGAGCCCCAACAAAGATAATACTCCATTTTTCGGCTATTATTGCATGCAGACTCGCTCCCACTAAGTTTGCATCAACTTATGGTATACTATGTAGATTTAATTCACTGATAAGCATAATCACAGCATTAATTTATCTGTGCTCATGTTTTTTTATCCGATTTCAGCTCGGCTCTTCTGCCTCCTCTTCCCTTTTTAAGGCATATTAAAAATAAGCAATAATATATCTGATACACTTCAACTTCAGCGAGGCGATAATGTAGAGAGAGAGGATTCTGACTCACATTTCAAAATCCTAATATCGGGCAGCGCAGTGATCGGGGGAAAACAAATTTAGAACATGATAAAGGCCGAGGCAGATGCTATCCATAACGCTAACAACTTGTCATAAGCTGAGATGTATTTTGTGTCCCGTGGGAATGAGATGTCTCATTTCTCCTCATTGTACGGCTGTAACATTTATTGTCTCTGAGCCGTGTGTATGAGGTGTAGTTATTCACTTCTCTGATGTGATTTGTCAGAAGGGAAAGCTTCCAATTTAGGCAGCCGCTCACTGCTCTGCACTAGGAAGAAGACGACACCCAATGAGGACGGCGGATAATTTGGCGCAGACTTCCACACTAGTGTCATTGACTCGCCATGTTACATTCAAATGAGGGGGAACTATAGATCTTCGCATGGTTCATCGAGGCAATAACATGCAACGTTAGGAGCGCAGCCGCTTATCCTATTACTTGATTTTTTTTTATGGGATAAATGCAGACACTGTATTATCCAATGGCTGCCGAAATGCTGATGTAATACATAGAAGGAGCTGCCGTCCTAAAGGAAAAACCTGCTCATATATTGTTTTACTGCTGCAGACGCACAGGCAATGTGATAGACAATTCATGCATACAAATATATTTATTATTATTATTCTTGTTAATGTACACTGAGATATATAGCTATATGTATATTTTTAATTGTTCCAACACGTGAATATCAAGTTCTATTTTTATTCATTTTTAAAGGAAGAGAAATACCTACTGATTAATTTCCAATATATGCTTTATGGCCATCATAGTTTTCTTTTCTGACAACAGTAGCCACTAGTGATGAGCGAGTGTACTCGTTGCTCGGGTGACCTCCGACTATTTGTTAGTGTTCGGAGATTTAGTTTTCATCACCTTGGCTGAATGATTTACAGCTACTACTCAGCCTGAGTACATGTGTTGGTTGCCTGGTTGCTAGGGAATCCCCACATGTAATCAAACTGTCTAAGGGTACCGTCACACAGTGCCATTTTCATCGCTACGACGGCACGATTCGTGACGTTGCAGCGTCGTATGATTATTGCTCCAGCGTCGTAGACTGCGGTCACACGTTGCAATACACGGCGCTGGAGCGATAATTTCATGACGTATTTGCGATGTAGAAGCCGTTGGTTACTGTGCGCACATCGTATACAACCTGTGTCACACGATGCAATCATGCCGCCACAGCGGGACACTAGACGACGAAAGAAAGTTTCAAACGATCTGCTACGACGTACGATTCTCAGCGGGGATCCGGATCGCAGTAGCGTGTCAGACACTACGATATCGTAACGATATCGCTAGAACGTCACGAATCGTGCCATCGTAGCGATGAAAATGCCACTGTGTGACGGTACCCTAAGGCCTCTTTCACACTTCAGTTGTTTGGCGTCAGTCTAAAACCGCCAGTTTCCTCAAATAACGGATCCGTCATTTTTTTTGGCGGATCCGTTATTTTCCCATAGACTTGCATTGGCGATGGATTGTGATGGATGGTCGTCAGTTCCATCCGTCATGCGACGGATCCGTCGAAATTTGGTGGACGTTGTCTAGACATAGACGGACATTGAAACGTTTTTGTCAACGCCGAAATGACGGTTCGCGGCGGATCAGTCGCGTCCGTCATTCCATAGAATGGCCGCCTATGGGCGACGGATCCATCGCGACCGTCATTTCGGCGGATCCGTCGCCCCAATCCGTTTTTTCAATTGCGCATGCTCCAAAAAGTAGATACTTTTCCCAGACAGCCCCCAAGTAACAGATCCGTCAAAAAAACGGATCCGTTGGAACCGTTTTCTCAACAATTGTGACGGATCCGTCGATCCGTCACTATGTCGGAAGCGACTGACGCCAAACAACTGAAGTGTGAAAGAGGCCTAACAGTTGCAAATCATCCAGCTGCTGCGAGGAAAACTAAATCTCCGAGCAGTCATAAATACTCGGAGGTCACCCAAGCGTGCTCGGGAAAACCCGAGCAACGAGTACACTCGCTCATCATTAGTGGCCACCTCTAAAGAGAGCTTATTGCATACCGTTTATACCTTATAGGGGATCTGTCACTAGATTTCACAGCATAAACTGCATCCAAAATTAAAGGGGTTGTCCCACCAACAAAGTATTATTTAATCAATAGATCTTGGGGTAAAAAAAAATTCCACTATTGGATGTTTTAAAAAATGTTTGTATGCTCCTATGTACTGTGTAATGGCCGGGTCTGACAATTCAGGAATATGGTCTGATCCTACCACAGCTCCTGAGTAGAGGAGGATGCAAAAGAGTTTACAGATATTACAGCAAGGTGTTACACACCTGTCCAGGTCCAGGTTTCGGCTCTCCTCACCTCGATCCACTAGCCTCTGCTGTGTTCCACATCAGGCTTTGCAAATTTCCCAGCATGTTACTTTATCTCCTTAGGTCTTTTAAGGCTCATCAGGACACACAAATGTGCCTTCGGATTATTATCCCAGACTATAGTTTAATATTCTCTAGTTCCTAAGCACACCATGCTAACCTGCTTCAATCTCTGCTGCCCTGCTGACCTCTCTTCATCCTTCCTGCTGTTTTTGGGAATCCTGGTTGTGACATGTCCACACTCCCCAACTGACATTGCTAGTAGAGATGAGCGAATATTTCAATGTTCGGTTCAGATTACGATCACTGAGTTTGCAATTTTCGCCGATTAATTCATAGAATATTCGCGGAACATAACCAATCGCCATTCATGTCAATGGGAGGCAAAAACAAACGCATGCACAACACCTTGAGGGACAGACAAGGAAAGTGGCCTCAATTCACCCCAGTACAAATTGTAGCATGTCACTTCAGCAATCAGCCAGGCATGAGGTATCGGGGTCTGGGACAGCATTTACAGCTTTCAATTGAATGTCACAGTAAGATGAGGTGGGTGAGAGACCAGTGTAGGGCCCCTTCGCTAGGAGCCCTGAAACAACATGCAACAGCTCAACCTGCTTTTATACTCAGCCACACTCAGGTGGCACAAATATCATATAACATATAATATAAATTTTTCAGACTACTATTGTCAGAAAAATCTTAGGATAGTAACATGGGTAGTTGACTCCAAGGAAGTGGAGGCCTGATTGTCTGGGAGGCCTACTGCTACAGGCAACATGCATGAAGGAGACCTAACCAGGAGTCTATATATTTACAAAAATAAATAGCAGACACCAACAAAGTGGCATCAATTGCAATAGAGTAGAACTAATATAGCGGAGACCGACACCTCTTCCACTACAGCCAACTCAGCAGATGGAGGCTGTAACGGGCAAGGTGGTGGAATCACTATTCTGTATCCCTCTGAAAGCCTGGAAGGGGCATAACTGGGTGGCCTACCAAATCCCTACTCGGACAAGTGGCATCAGGTGAAAACTACGACATAAGGAGGGACAATGAGATGGCACCAGGTGCTGCTCCATGGCTGACCTACAGAAGGTGGCAGCTTACCCCATACAGCGGGTAGGCTACTATAACCTAAAGGAGGGATGACAGATGCAGGCAGGCACTGTAAGGACTCTGGAACCATGGGTGCAGATGGGACCAGCTGGGGAGCAGAAAGGAACTGGCAGTTGAGGGTTGGACAAGGTGATAGACAGATGGGCACTGGCAGGTGCAATCTAGACCGGCTGATGGACAGAAGAGCCCAAACAGGTATGGGCAGAAGGGCACAGACAGGTAAGAGCAGATGGGTAAAGGGTAGACAAGCAGATATGCAGACAACTGGAATGAACCTGACAACTAGCAAGCATGCAAGAAAAACTAACATTGAAGCTCAGGCACCTCCATATTGGAGGAAAAGCCTTAAATAGAAGGTGTCGCCCAGCTATAGGCTGAGAATACCTTAAGTTAATGCTGGCGGTCCCTTTAAGAGGGAGGGAGTGCACACGTGGGCCCTCTAAGCATAGTTCCCGGTCCTACAACTGAACCTTGGTGGACACCAACACATAGGGGGTGAGATGAGGAGACGGTGTGTGAGTGGGAGACACTGCATGACCTGTCTGTTAGGTACGAGGAGATATAACAAAGGGCCAAATCTGTAATGTCAACAGATCAGAAAGTCTGTAGTAAGAGGGAATGGTCACTGTGTCAAAGACAGATGCCAGGTCCAGGAGAAGGAGGAGGACAAACTCGCGTTGCGTTCATTTGGCGGTTAGTAGGTCATTGGTGACTTTAGTCAGGGCAGTTTCAGTGGAATGGTGTGGTCTGAAGCCAGATTATAAGTGGTGAAAGAGGGAGCAAGAGGAGAGGGGGGAGAACAATCAAAATGGATGTGTTGCTCCAGTAGTTTGGAGGCATAGGGGAGAAATGATATGGGGTGTTAGCTAGACACAGAGCATGGGTCAAGGGTGGGCTTTTTGAGGATGTGTGTGATTGAGGAATGTTTCAATCCACTTTAACATCTCCACCTGCACCTCTCTCACAGTCCAGTAGCTTGTCATTTTCACTCTACTCAACCCTGTGTCAGCACAGCAACAAACCCTCGTTTATGCAGTTGTGCTCACATAAAAGATTCTTTCCTCCTACCATCTTCAATCTACTAATAATAATAACCTTTATTTATATAAAATGACATCAATTTCACACAGTAGAAATAGTCTAATAGCGACCAATAGGTCTTCCATTACACCCAACCCAGCAGTTGGAAACCCAACCAGGATTGTTCACATTTAAAAAAATTAGTGGCAGACACAAACAAAGTGACATCAATTTTAACACAGTAGAAATATTATAATAGGGACTATAATAGGGACTTATAATAGTCTTCCATTACACCAACCTAGCAGAAGGACACCCAAGCAGGACTGTTCACATTTCCACAAATTAGTGGTAACATCTCCAGCAGCATCAGCAACAGCAGGCACATAAGCCCCACTAAAGATATCAGAGACTGCAATTACGTAAGAACACTACAGCACCCAGTAACAGAAGTTGTCAGTTGTCTTTGGATAGGACAACTTTCATAAATATTAACACCTACCCCACATACACCTCGAACACCAAGCCTAATCCCCCTTCCACCATGACCTCACTTTTTCCCAGTCATGTTGCTCAGATAGTGTGCTAGGAGCACACTATTAGCAACTAAAAATTAGATATTTTTTACTCTGCACACAGCTGAATTTCAGCGGCACAAAATGAAAAGGTGAAATATAGCGTGATGAATCACGTTACTCAAAGAAGAAAGAATTGTTTCAGTGTGGATGAGGCCTGTATGACAAAGAAGATCTGATCCAAAAAATTTCAAAGTGAAGTGTCGCCTATTGTGTGACATTAGTAACAGATTTTTTTCTGTTTTTTGTGTGGATGAGGCCTGTATAACATTGACTACATGTTCCAAACAATTTGTATGTGAGATGTCCCCTACTATATTACATTAGTAACAAAATATTTTGGGGGGCCTGTCGATGAGGCCTGTATAACATAGACTAGATGCTCAAAACAATTTCAAACTGAGATCTCCTCTTCTGAATCACATTAGGAACGTTAAAAAAAAATTAGTGTGGATGCGACCTGTATAATCTATGAGATTGTCCGTGGCTTTGGAACGCCCTCTTAACTACAGTTGCTGCTGGCAAGGTACAGGTTTTCTGCAGAAATATGGCTGATGTGTCATTACAGGAACTGATTAGGAAGAGCCATGACGACGGCAGGAATGAGATCAGACAACAGAAGGCTATGCGAGGTATGAGATCCAGGATCCAGCCTACAACGATTACTCATTTACTCAACACCAATTACCAGAGAGTATTTGATGCTTGTCAGAAGCTAGGTATAACACACGCATGTCTCAAGCTAGGCATAAAATATGGCCATGAGAAATTGGATGCCAAAGATGCACATAATCTAGAAGCTAAAAACAATTTCAAACTCAGATCTCGGCTGCTGTATCACGTTTGTAAAAGAAATAAAAGAAATAAATTTTAATGAGTAACAACTCTGCACACAGAACTATTTCAATACCACTAAATGAAAAGTTTGGATATAGCAGGCTGTATCACGTTTATAAACAGATAAAAATATTTTAATGTGCGTGAGGTATGCAGACAGCTTCATATCACTGCCACAAAATGAGAACATGGGATATGGCGGGCTGAATCCCATTCAGCAACAGAAAGAATTATCCCATTGAGCAACAGAAAAAATTATATTTTTTTTAATGCGCATTAGATATGCAGACACGTTCATATCACCGCCACAAAAATGACAATGTGGGATATGGCGGGCTGTATCCCATTCAGCAACAGAAAGAATTATAATTTTTTTTATTGCTCATTAGGTCTGCAGACAGGTTCATATCACCTCCACAAAATGACAAAGTGGGATACGGCGGGCTGTATCCCATTCAGCAACGGGAAAAATTATAATTTTTTTAATGCACGTTAGGTCTGCAGACAGGTTCATATCATCGCTACAAAATTACAACGTGGGATACAGCGGACTATATCACATTCAGCAACAGAAAAAGTTATATATTTTTTTTAATGTGCATTAGGTCTGCAGACAGGTTCATATCACCACAGCACTAAATGATAAGGTGGGGTACAGCAGGCTGTTTCACATTTAGCTAGTGAATAAATATTTTTTATAATGCTATGCTTGTTCATGGAGCACAATAGAAGAAGTAAACCACACACTTGTAGGGCATGTGCCCCGCTGGCTTTGTCTGTGGACCTCAGTAACGGCAAAAAAAAAAATGCTGGAAGGTAAATTTAACAGCCACACTGCACACAAGCTAGCTACACTATCTGACTGGTATTCAACCAGCCTAGCTAACTAGCTAAAATCTTGCTGCTAACAGTGTCAGCATCAGGAGAAGCCTCTCTGCGCTGTTACAGTGTCAAAATGGCGCTAAAACAGGATTTCCGCTCTTTATATGGAGAGGGACATTTGATTTCAGCAGCCAATGACACAAGGCGTAGTGTCAGGACATTGTGGATGTTTCCTGTGCCCTGATTGACTAGCCGAAATGTGCACACATAAAATTAGGGAAAAAAATAATCTTCACAAGAACGCTGCGCCTCTGAGCTTTGCAAACTCCATCCCCTCATCAAACACATGCCAAACGCTCATGGTACACCACCATTATCATTGCTAAAGTGCTGAAAATACTTTTGTGGCAATGCAAATATTTTCTTGTACTTTTTACGGAATGGTATCGATTTTTTCCAATTTTCCAGTATGTTTGTAAATCGTTTTCAAAACAAATTTGCCCATCAGTAATTGCTAGCTGAACTGACGCCCAGTGTCCGTGTACTCATTCAAGCCAGAGGATCAGCGGGTCTATGCCACAATGTGAGCCTTACATATGGAATTGCAAATGCTGTTTTGTGTAAGGAAAAATGTTTTAAAATAGGCAGATAAATATTTTACCTCACAGAAAGCAGCTGTTGCAATCTTGTGCTGTCCTATCTGTATATACTTGTGTCCTACCTTGGCAGCAGGAGCACATTTATAAGATTATCTCACTCTGTTAGGGTTAGCAAAATGCTCCAAATAAATATATTAGTAAGGTATGTTCGCAACCCAAGGTCCACTGTGCAGAGATGGAACCTGCTGCTTGGCAATGGCGGACACAAGATGGCGGTAGAGCACCGAAGACACACGGGTTAAATGCCACCCAGTGTGAACAGCAGCAAAGTCTGTTACACCACAGAGCCACAGCAATTACTGTATTAGAATGCTGTTAAACATCACAGGGCACAGCAGAAATAGTGGTAGTGAGGTCCCAAGCTCAGCCACTGGAACGCTGGGGTAAGAGTCGGACCGGACCCACAAAGTGCACGGTGTCGTAACAAAAAGCGACTAGCAACGCCGCTACTTTGGCGATTGCTCTATCTCCAATCTCCCTAAACCACATTCACAACCAAAGGGTAGGGGATCATTAGGAGCTTTCACCAGAGACAATCATACATGCACACATATCACATGTCATGGTCTATACTAGCGCACGGCCGTGCAATCCTTTTATAGATCTCAGCCTGCCATTACCTTACTAGTGGACCAATCCGGACTTGCTTGAGGACCTGAGCAGCTTACTGCCGACCACCAATGAGTGGTCATCTCACGGACATGCTCAGAAGGGCAAATCCTGGACTTAGTCCCAGGAACGTCTTGCTCGCCGCTGTCTAATGCTGGTTGCTATAGCAGCAGCTGCAACCAAACGCACAGCTCAAGTCTGAGCAAGACGCTGAGACCAGTGTCTCTGCTGAGCAAGGTCCACTGCGGCTGAGACTGAATGGGAGACCACAGGAGAAGACATGCCTTGGGATTCCTCCTGTGCAGAGGGAGAAACCTGACACTTAACATTACCCCCATTCTAGCACCCCCCCCTCGGGCCTTGTCATGCTCAAAGGCTGCAATAAGCTGAGGGGTCCGAATGTGGTAAATCGTCTCTCAGGTCCTATCCTCAGGCCCATGACCCTTCCAGTCCACCACATAAATTTTTTTTCCGCCTACCACCTTAGAACCGACAATGGCGTTCACCTCAAAATCATCCATGGACGTGCCCGATGTCCCGGCAGATGGCTTCGAAAACCGGGACATGTGAATGGGTTTCAAAAGGCAAACATAGATGGTGTCGGTGATACCCAGGCACGGAGGAAGGGATAGGCGATACACCACAGGATTTACCTGCTCTAGGACCTTGAAAGGACCTAGGTAGCGGGCAGCAAACTTAGTGGACTCAACATGCAGCCTGATGTTACAGGCAGAGAGCCACACTAAGTCGCCAGGGGCGAAGGTCAGAGCGGGGTGCCGATGCACGTCGGCGGAGACCCTTATTCTTTCCTTAGAGGCCCGGATAGCATCTTGCAAGCATTCCCAAATGTAACGGGCCTCCACCGCCCAGTCTGCCACCCTAGAGTCGGTGGATGACACAGGCATAGGCACAGGAACACACGGATGCTGGCCGTAATTGAGGAGGAAAGGGGTCTGCCCTGTGGAATCGGCAACGGCGTTGTTAAGAGCTAACTCTGCCAACAGTAATAAGGATGCCCAGTCATCCTGCCTGGCTGAGACAAAATGTTGCAGATACGTGACCAGGGTCTGGTTGACCCTCTCTACCAACCCGTTCGTCTCAGGATGATAAGCTGAAGACAGAGAGATTTAACTTAATACTGAGTGGACGACAAAGCTCTCACCAGAACCGAGAAGCAAACTGAGGATCCCGGTCACTGACGATTTTGTCATGCATACCGTGCAAGCGAAAGACTTGCTAAAAAAAAGCACCGCCAAAGCCCGTGTTGATGGTACCCACAGAAGAGGCACCAAGTGCATCATTTTGGATAAATGCTTGTTGACTTCCCAAATAACTGTATTGTTACAAGATTTGGGTAAACCCACAACAAAGTCCACCCGACCATCTCCCAGGGCCTATCCGCCATCAGCAGGGGATACAATAAGCCTGTGGACCTCTGCCGGGAAGACCGATTTTTGGCACAGGTGACACACGCCTGAACATAGTCCCTAATGTCACGCGCCATATGCGGCTACCAATATGACCTCGCCAGGAGATCAGATGTCCTTTTGGTCCCAAAATGTCCACCCACTCTAGACGAATGAGCCCAGGAGAGAACCTCCGGTTGCTGATTAGGTGGAACTAAAGTGTAGCCTGGAGGCACAGACTCCAGCAAAACCGGGGCTAAAGTTCTCTAACTCTTCAATGGGATAATAAGCCGAGGCTCCTCTTCCTCCTCAGATGAGACAATGGAACGGGAGAGAGTGTCGGCACGCAAGTTCTGATGGAATAATTCCTCTCCGCCGGTGTGAAGGTTTTAGAAAATAAAAAACAGGAATGTTTTCGACCTTGAGCATCCGTCTGAAAGAGGACAGCTCCAGCACCGTCAGAAGAGGCATCCACCTCCATTATGAATGGCTTATCAACTTCAGGACGATGTAAAATGGAAGCACAAGCGAAGTGAGACTTTATGGGGGTAAAAGCCAAGGAGACCTCCTCCGAGCACAGCTTGGGATTAGCTCCTTTCTTGGTGAGGTCTACCAGAGGAGCTACTAAGGTAGAGAAGTGGGGAATGAACTGGCGATAGTAATTGACGAACCCCATGAAGCGCTGCAGCACTTTAAGAGAATGGGGTTCTTGCCAGTTCATCACGGACTCCAGTTTGGCAGGATCCATGGCCAGATGATATAGCCCAGAAAAGGGAAGGACTCCTGCTCAAACACACACTCCCTGCAGGAGACACTGACTTCCTAATGAACCTTCTTGCCAAATTCTCCTTTATTGGGAGATAGCCTCTGTCTCCAGAAGAGATAACGGATAGACTTGACCCCTGGGGAGGCAAGAGATCAATAGGACAGTCATAGGGCAGGTGAGGTGGAAAAATCTCTGCAGCTCTCCTGGTGATCATGTCCACGTAAGACCAGTAGTGTTTGGGGAGAGAGGTTAAATCTACGGGCACCCCAGTAGTAGCAACATGAATCACTCCATCCCAATATTCTCCCAGAGGATCATTCTATATGGGACGAATGATGACGCAGCCATGGTACCCCTGGCAAAACCTCGTCAATACCCTCAGGTATGACTAGCAGAGAAATTGTTTCCTGATGTGCTGGAGACATGGTGAGATTGAGGGGAATGTTCTGATGAGTGATCTGTGAGGGCAATGTTGACCCATTTACCACCCGGATGGTAACTGACTTGGTGAGCATCACCAGGGGTATTGCATGCCGTTGGGCAAAGGCAGGAGACATGAAATTGCCCTTCGCCCCAGAATCCAACAAACCTCCACCGCATGGCTGGATGGGCCAATGGAGCGTGTTCCCTTAAACAACAAGTTGGAGGAAAATGCCACTGTGACTAGTGAGCATCCTCCTATAGCCACTAGACGCGGTCGTTTCCCAACCGCTAAAGACTTCTGTTGGCATAATGTCCCGGCTGCCGACAGACAATACAGACTAGAGGTGCACAAGTGGACCGAGACATAGATCCTACTCGAAAAACCTCCACGGCCTCTTGAGGCTCTGTCGCCTTGACCGGAGATTTCAGTGGCTTGGCGAAGTTAGGAGCCAGCCGAAACTTCTGCCAACACTGTCCTCGCTCCAACCTTTGCTCGGAGTACTGAAGTTCGATGCGTGTGGAGACTGATATTAGCTCCTCCAGTGTGGCCGGAATCTCCCTAGTGGCCAGAGCATCCTTCACATGGTCAGCCAGCCCCCTACAAAAGACAGGGATGAGGACATTATCTGGCCACTCCAGCTCAGATGCAAGAGTCTGGAAGTGGACGGCAAAATGGCTGACCATAGAAAAGCCCTGAGTCAATTCCAGCAGCTGGAGCGCAGTTGTCGTGGGTGACCCGAGGTCCTACAAAGACCTGCTTCAGAGCACTCAGGAACCGCGAGACACTCTGCACCACTGGATTGTTGTGCTCCCACAGCAGCGTAGCCCACTCCAACGCCCTGTCCAACCAGAGTGAGATCACGAACCCCACTCTAGCCCGCTCTGAGGGGAAACGTGCAGCCAGCAACTCAAGATGTATTGCACACTGGTTCATGAATCCCCTACAGAACTTGCTATCGCCTGTAAACTTATCAGGCAGAGGGAGACAGGATAAAGTCAGAACAGGGATCGCAGCAGACATACGAGATGCAGCTTCACTAGCTGTCTGAGCCGCCACTGCAGTAACATCCACAGCGGAGGTCATGTGCTCGAGAGCGGACATCCTGCCCTCTAGCTGCTGGATGTACCGCTGCAGACGCTGCTCATCCGGCTTTACTAGCCAGACTCTGGCACTAGTATAATGTTAGGGTTGGTGGAACGCTCCAAATAAATATATTAGTAAGGTGTGTTTGCAACTCGGGGTCCACTGTGCAGAGATGGAACCTGCTGCTATGCAATGAAGGACACAAGATGGTGGTAGAGCACTGAAGACACATGGGTTAAATATCACCTGGTGTGAACAGCAGAAAACTCTGTTACACCACAGAGCTGCAGCAATTACCATATTAGAATGCTGTTCCCTGTTAAACGTCACAGGACACAGCAGAAATTAAACTAGTGAGGTCCCAAGCTCAGCCCCTGGAACGATGGGTTAAGAGTCTGACCGGACCCACAAAGCGCATGGTGTCATGCTAGCGACGCCACAACTTTGGCGCTGGCTCTATCTCCAATCTCCCTAAACCACATTCACAACCAAAGGGTGTAGGGGATCATTAGGAGCTTTCACCAGAGACAATCATACATGCACACACATCACATGTCATGGTCTATACTAGCGCACAGCCGTGCGTCCGTGCGATCCTTTTATAGATCCCAGCCCGCCAGGACCTAGTGGACCAATCCGGATTCGCCTGAGGACCTGAGCAGCTGACTGCCGACCACCAATGAGTTGTCGTCTCACAGGCATGCTCAGAAGGGCAAATCCTGGACATAGTCCCAGGAGGAACATCTTGCTCGTTGCTGTCTAATGCTGGTTACTATAGCTGAATCTGGAGAGGCAGCAGCAACCAAATGCACAGCTCAAGTCTGAGCAAGACACCGAGACTGACGTCTCTGCTGAGCAAGATCCACTGAGACTGAATGGGAGACCGCAGGAGAAGACATGGCTTGGGATGCCTCCTGTGCAGAGGGACAATCCCGATGCATAACACACTCTTTAGCTGGATCATAAAATGCTGCTTTTAAAATCAGGATCATATAGTCATTCTGACATGGATTTTCAAAGTCAATATATCAATCTCATGACATCTAACTATTGTATATGGTGGGATCTACTGACAGATCCACTTTAGATTGAATAATAGACATTATGCAGTCTACAGCATGCTTGGTCCAGTGTCAGTAGCAGGCAGCATCTTATGTTTTAAACCATTGTTCATGCAGTGGATCTGGAACACAGTGTCACAAAAACGAAAACTAAGTCTGCTATAATCATATATTAGGAAAATCATCACCACAAAATGTTGTTTTAAAACCTCATAAACTAAAATGTTGGTCCGTAAAGGGGATCTATCACCAGGATTTTGCTACCTCAACTGAAAGCAAATTTATAGTGTTTTAATTTTAAAGAATTAGAAGACCCTCTTCAGGCTTGTAAAGATGGGGCATAGTTCTCCTTGGGTTATATTAATACTTCCTCTCTCACATCATGATAAGATAAGAGAAACTCCAGCAGCATCCTCCTTCTTTGCCTTTCATTTATTTTATTGCTACAGACAGGATTTTGACAGAACTGAGGAAGCTCATGATCATTTACAGTGAGAGAATGGAGGGCTACTGACTGCAGGGAGGATAGGAAGATGATGTCTTATCTTACTAAGATATATTTAAAATATTTGCTTGTTCATCTCAAAAGTATATTTTAAACATTAAAAACTACACGAGGAGTAGCCGACAGTTTTATCAAAAAGAAGTGCTGCTTTTCTATGCTGTGACTTTTCATTGTGGTTAAACTGTTAATGCAACACATAAAGAAAACTATCTGGATGGATTCATCTGGACTCTGAGCTGTGATGTGATCTGGTGCCATCATTGCTGTGGTTTGGCTAGTTAACAGGACTTCAGGGTAGACAAAGCTGGAAATCTTTCATCTGAAATCATATCAAAAATCAGATTAGTGCCTGGCCTGTGTCAGGACGAAACTTGGCATCATCCAAAATCTCTCATGTACATAAGATGCTTCCCTGTGTTTCCACATCTGATTATTTTATGCAAATTGCATTTGCAACACTGGCTTCATTATGGAACTCTTAAAAGTGCAGGTGTCATTTGTCATAGCTATTTTAATAGCTGAGCTAAAGTATTGAAACAATATAAACTATGTATTTTTCCAGGATTTAGAAAAAATGTGCACAATTTTTACCTTTTACTTTTGAATCTCACTCACAGGGTTGAGGAAGCTAAAATCTCAGCTGCTGCTTTTAGCTTCTTGCATTTAACCCCTTCATGACCCAGCCTATTTTGGCCTTAATGACCTTGCCGTTTTTTGCAATTCTGACCAGTGTCCCTTTATGAGGTAATAACTCAGGAACGCTTCAACGGATCCTAGCGATTCTGAGATTGTTTTTTCGTGACATATTGGGCTTCATGTTAGTGGTAAATTTAGGTTGATAATTTCTGAGTTTATTTGTGAAAAAAACGGAAATTTGGCGAAAATTTTGAAAATTTCGCAATTTTCACATTTTGAATTTTTATTCTGTTAAACCAGAGAGTTATGTGATACAAAATAGTTAATAAATAACATTTCCCACATGTCTACTTTACATCAGCACAATTTTGGAAACAAATTTTTTTTTTGCTAGGAAGTTATAAGGGTTAAAATTTGACCAGTGATTTCTCATTTTTACAACAAAATTTACAAAACCATTTTTTTTAGGGACCACCTCACATTTGAAGTCAGTTTGAGGGTTCTATATGGCTGAAAATACCCCAAAGTGACACCATTCTAAAAACTGCACCCCTCAAGGTGCTCAAAACCACATTCAAGAAGTTTATTAACCCTTCAGGTGTTTCACAGCAGCAGAAGCAACATGGAAGGAAAAAATGAACATTTAACTTTTTAGTCACAAAAATGATCTTTTAGCAACATTTTTTTTATTTTCCCAAGGGTAAAAGGAAAAACTGGACCACAAACGATGTTGTCCAATTTGTCCTGAGTACGCTGATACCTCATATGTGGGGGTAAACCACTGTTTGGTCATACGGCAGGGCTTGGAAGGAAAGGAGCGCCATTTGACTTTTTGAATGAAAAATTGGCTCCAATCTTTAGCGGACACCATGTCGCGTTTGGAGAGCCCCCGTGTGCCTAAACATTGGAGCTCCCCCACAAGTGACCCCATTTTGGAAACTAGACCCCCCAAGGAACTTATCTAGAAGCATAGTGAGCACTTTAAACCCCCAGGTGCTTCACAAATTGATCCGTAAAAATTAAACAGTACTTTTTTTTCACAAAAAAATTATTTTAGCCTCAATTTTTTCATTTTCACATGGGCAACAGGATAAAATGGATCCTAAAATTTGTTGGGCAATTTCTGCTGAGTATGTTGATACCTCATATGTGGGGGTAAACCACTGTTTGGGTGCACGGCAAGGCTCGGAAGGGGAGGCGTGCCATTTGACTTTTTGAATGGAAAATTAGCTCCAATCGTTAGCGAACACCATGTCGCGTTTGGAGAGCCCCTGTGTGCCTAAACATTGGAGCTCCCCTACACGTGACCCCATTTTGGAAACTAGACCCCCCAAGGAACTTATCTAGATGCATAGTGAGCACTTATAACCCCCAGGTGCTTCACAGAAGTTTATAACGCAGAGCCGTGAAAATAAAAAAATAATTTTTCTTTCCTCAAAAATGAGTTTTAGCCCAGGATTTTTTAATTTTCCAAGGGTAATAGGAGAAATTGGACCCCAAATGTTGTTGTCCAGTTTGTCCTGAGTACGATGATACCCCATATGTGGGGGTAAACCACTGTTTTGGCACACGGCAGGGCTCGGAAGGGAAGGCACGCCACTTGGCTTTTTGAATGGAAAATTAGCTCCAATCATTAGCGGACACCATGTCACGTTTGGAGAGCCCCTGTGTGCCTAAACATTGGAGCTCCCTAACAAGTGACCCCATTTTGGAAACTAGACCTCCCAAGGAACTAATCTAGATGTGTGGTGAGCACTTTGAACCCCCAAGTGCTTCGCAGAAGTTAATAACGCAGAGCCGTGAAAATAATAAATGTGTTTCCTTTCCTCAAAAATATTTTTTTAGCCCAGAATTTTTTATTTTTGCAAGGGTAACAGGAGAAATTGGACCCCAAAAGTTGTTGTCCAGTTTCTCCTGAGTACGGTGATACCCCATATATGGGGGTAAACCACTGTTTGGGCACATGCCGGGGCTCGGAAGGGAAGTAGTGACGTTTTGGAATGCAGACTTTGATGGAATGCTCTGCGGGCGTCACGTTGCATTTGCAGAGCCCCTGATGTGCCTAAACAGTAGGAACTCCCCACAAGTGACTCCATTTTGGAAACTAGACCCCCCAAGGAACTTATCTAGATGTGTGGTGAGCACTTTGAACCCCCAAGTGCTTCACAGAAGTTTATAACGCAGAGCCGTGAAAATAATAAATGTGTTTCCTTTCCTCAAAAATATTTTTTTAGCCCAGAATTTTTTATTTTTGCAAGGGTAACAGGAGAAATTGGACCCCAAAAGTTGTTGTCCAGTTTCTCCTGAGTACGCTGATACCCCATATGTGGGGTAAACCACTGTTTGGGCACATGCCGGGGCTCGGAAGGGAAGTAGTGACGTTTTGGAATGCAGACTTTGATGGAATGGTCTGCTGGCGTCACGTTGCATTTGCAGAGCCCCTGATGTGCCTAAACAGTAGAAACACCCCACAAGTGACCCCATTTTGGAAACTAGACCCCCCAAGGAACTTATCTAGATGTGTGATGAGCACATTCAACCCCCAAGTGCTTCACAGAAGTTTACAACGCAGAGCCGTGAAAATAAAAAATCATTTTTCTTTCCTCAAAAAAGATGTTTTAGCAAGCAATTTTTTATTTTCACAAGGGTAACAGGAGAAATTGGGCCCCAATGTTTGTTGCCCAGTTTGTTGTGAGTACAGTGATACCCCATATGTGGGGGTAAACCACTGTTTGGGCGCACGTCAGGGCTCGGAAGGGAAGTAGTGACATTTGAAATGCAGACTTTGATGGAATGGTCTGCGGGCGTCACGTTGCATTTGCAGAGCCCCTGATGTGCCTAAACAGTAGAAACACCCCACAAGTGACCCCATTTTGGAAACTAGACCCCCCAAGGAACTTATCTAGATGTGTGATGAGCACATTCAACCCCCAAGTGCTTCACAGAAGTTTACAACGCAGAGCCGTGAAAATAAAAAATCATTTTTCTTTCCTCAAAAAAGATGTTTTAGCAAGCAATTTTTTATTTTCACAAGGGTAACAGGAGAAATTGGGCCCCAATGTTTGTTGCCCAGTTTGTTGTGAGTACAGTGATACCCCATATGTGGGGGTAAACCACTGTTTGGGCGCACGTCGGGGCTTGGAAGGGAGGGAGCACCATTTGACTTTTTGAATGCAAGATTGGCTGGAATCAATGGTGGCGCCATGTTGCGTTTGGAGACCCCTGATGTGCCCTAACAGTGGAAACCCCTCATTTCTAACTTCAACACTAACCCCAACACACCCCTAATCCTAATCCCAACTGTAGCCATAACCCTAATCCCAACCCTAACCCCAACACACCCCTAACCACAACCCTAACCCCAACACACCCGTAACCCTAATTCCAACCCTAGCCCTAATTCCAACCCTAACCCTAAGGGTATGTGCCCACGTAGCGGATTCGTGTGAGATTTTTCCGCACGACTTTTGAAAAATCTGCAAGTAAAAGGCACTGCGTTTTACCTGCGGATTTACAGCAGATTTCCAGTGTTTTTTTGTGCGGATTTCACCTGCGGATTCCTATTGAGGAACAGGTGTAAAACGCTGCGGAATCCGCACAAAGAATTGACATGCTGTGGAAAATACAACGCAGCGTTTCTGCACGGAATTTTCCGCACCATGGGCACAGCGGATTTGGTTTTCCATAGGTGTACACGGTACTGTAAACCTGATGGAAAACTGCTACGAATTAGCAGCGGCCAATCCGCTGCGGATCCGCGGCCGATCCGCTGCGGATCCGCGGCCGATCCGCTGCGGATCCGCGGCCGATCCGCTGCGGATCCGCGGCCGATCCGCTGCGGATCCGCGGCCGATCCGCAGCGGATCCGCGGCCGATCCGCCGCGGATCCGCCGCCGATCCGCTGCGGATCCGCGGCCGATCCGCTGCGGATCCGCTGCCAAATCCGCACATGCCATAACCCTAACCCTACCCGTAACCCTAACCCTAGTTCTAACCCTAACCCTAGTTCTAACCCTAACCACAGTGGGAAAAAAAAAATATATATTTTCTTTATTTTATTATTGTCCCTATCTATGGGGGTGATAAAGGGGGGGGGGTTATTTATTATTTTTTTTATTTTGATCGCTGTGGTAGAACCTACCACAGCGATCAAAATGTACCTGTAAGGAATCTGCCGGCCGGCGGGCGTACTGAGCATGCGCCCGCCATTTTGGAAGATGGCGGCGCCCAGCGAGGAGACGGCCGGACACCGGGAGGATCGGTAAGTATGAAGGGGTGGTGGGGGGGTGGATCTGAGCACAGGGGGGGTGATCGGAGGACGGGGGGAGCGGACAGCAGGACGGGGGAGCGGGCAGGAGCACGGGGCAGCGGAGCACAGGACGGAGGGGACCGGACCCCATAACGGAGCGGTGGGCGGGCGATCGGTGGGGTGGGGGGTGGTCACTTCAGGTTTTCCAGCCATGGCCGATGATATTGCAGCATCGGCCATGGCTGGATTGTAATATTTCACCTGTTTTTTAGGTGAAATATTACAAATCGCTCTGATTGGCAGTTTCACTTTCAACAGCCAATCAGAGCGATCGTAGCCACGGGGGGGTGAAGCCACCCCCCCTGGGCTGAAGCACCACTCCCCCTCTCCCTGCAGATCGGGTAAAATAGGAGTTAACCCTTTCACCCGATCTGCAGGGACGCGATCATTCCATGACGCCACATAGGCGTCATGGGTCGGATTGGCACGGGTTTTCATGACGCCTATGTGGCGTCATGGGTCGGGAAGGGGTTAACTATATCAAAGTGGCTTGGAGGAAAAAAATGTACCGACTGTCTAATAGATCAGTGTGGGGAGAGGAAGGAAGGGAGGGAAGGAAAAGTAGGAAGGAGAAGGAAGGAAGGAAGGAAGGAAGGAAGGAAGGAAGGAAGGAAGGAAGGAAGGGAAAGAGGAAGGAAGGAAAAGGAAGGAAGAAAAAGAGGAAAAAAAGGAAGGAAGGAAGGAAGGAAGGAAGGAAGGAAGGAAGGAAGGGAAAGGAAGGAAAGGAAGGAAGAAAAAGAGGAAGGAAGGAAAAGGAAGGAAGAAAAAGAGGAAAAAAAAGAAGGAAGGAAGGAAGGAAGGAAGGAAGGAAAGAAGAAAGAAAGAAAGAGGGGGAAGGAATGAAAAGGTGGAAGGAAAGAGCAGGTTTTTTCTTATCAGTCATGTTTTGTGAACAGAATGTATCTCTTATTACATAAATAGCACTGACCAGAATAGAAGATGGAATTGTACAATTTCTTCAAAGAAAAAATATAGCTGCACTCTGAAATACTAAGATTAAGGGCTCCTTCTCACTTGCGTGAAATACGGCCGAGTATCGCAGGTTAAAACCCGGCTCTGCCACCGGCACTCCAGAGCGGAGCGTGCGGCCGCACAGCAATACATGGAGCTGCACGAAGGAGCCCTAATAGATTTAGAAAACCGGAACTGCATTACTGCCATAGAAAAATAGATAAACGCTTCATTATGTACATATGGAACATTGAAAAATTGGATCTGGAATTGGAGTTACAGAATGGTACCACATTTTAACCATAAGTAAATTGGAAAGTTGCTTGTTTTTACAAGCAGTTTTGATATGCATTCATTGCAAAATATGGGAAAAAAACCTTTTTTATGGGACGTCTTCTATATATTTTGCCCTCTAGTCTTTGAGCCTGTGGCAATAATGGAGCGCCCCACTAGGGCCTAGGGGTACTCAGTACCGGGTCCGGTGGTCATTAAAAGGGTGGTTACGGTGGCAGCGACCCGGTCCGTGACCCTCGGCGTCCAAATTAAAGGAAAGGTCTTTAAAGGGATTTTTTTAGGAATAAGAATGTTCATGATGCCATCTGTGATATTCGGTTGGGGGAACAGACGCTGCTTAAAGGGGTTCACTGGGGCGATGTTATGGCAGCTAGGATGGTATGTCTTCCCACAGGTGAAGCTGGGTCCCCAGGGCTTCCTGTGTATTAAAGATTGTGTACTAAGAAACAGAGGACACAAGGTTGCAGTCTCTTTACCTTTTTACTGTAGAATTCAGGCAGCCACAGTCCAGGGTACCGGATCACAGATACTGGTATGGTCCGGCCGGCTTGGAAGCGAATCTGGAATCCCCCTAACTAGGTGGGGTTGGAAGCCTTTCATTCTGTGCTGTGTTGTTGTAGTATCTTGCTGCCTTAGTTCTCACACAAGGTCCTCACGTTCTCTCTGTCCCCCTTGTTGGTAACCTTTTTACAGTGTCTCTCAGGATGACTCTGGGCTGTCTCTGTTACTGTGCCTTCGGGTGTTAATGGTGGAGAGGCAAACTGCAATCTCCTGTCTGCTGGTTTCTGCCGTGGGACATAGAGTTACCCCCATAACCTCTGTCTTCTGGCTACCGGAATTCTGCGCTTCAGCGTGGAGGAAGCTCAGTCGCAGCTTCCCTCCAGCTCTTTACTTCTTCTGCACTTCACTTCCCCTATCAGTCTCCTACAGACTGTTCTGCTTTTCTCTTTCCTCCCAGGAGCTCACGTGGCCCCAGCTTTCCTCTCAGACACTCCGTCTGCTTCCACTCTGCTCTGTTCCTCTGACAGACTCCTCTCACAGTCTCTCCCCCCGACAGACTGACTAACTCCTCCTCCAGGCCAGAATATATCTATATCTGGGGAAGCTCGCCTGAAACCGGGTTCAGAGCTCCCCCTTCTGGCCTGGAGTCAGAACAGTGTTGCATATGTTGAATACCTGTCAAAGGGATCCTTCCTCACTTCCAAGCATGACATTACTCTCCCTGTGAGGAAAGCAATGCCACTGCAACTACCGGTTACCTGGGGTGTTACAATAACACAGCCGGTTTTCTTTAACATTGTACCACTGAGAGGGCCTTATAAATAGTAATACCATGATATCAATGGAATGCTGCTGCATCATAGTATCGTGCATCCTATCACAGTGGGTGCTGGAGGGGAAGATAGGTAGCAGTCATGGTGTAAACTTAAGTGCGGCAGTACAGGAGCTACTAGGTGGCAGGAGAGAGGTTAGACACGCCGGGTCAGGAGTGGACGGGAAATACAGTATCAGGAGAAACAACAATACACGTGGTCAGATACAAGCCAAAGAAGTAAAAGTCAGTTGGGAGCGGAGATGCCAATGGTGTAAGACAGAGAAACAGGTCAGAGGACAAGCTGGGTCAGATACCAAGGTCACAGCATGGGGCGCACACAGCAGGACAAGCGAGGAAGCAGGGAAAGGAAGGCAGGGGAACATAGTTAATGGGCAGAGGACAAATTATTATTATTATTATTATACATTTTTATAGCGCCATTTATTCCATGGCGCTTTACATGTGAATGGGGCAAATTTAGACAAGTACAATAAACATGAGTAAAACAAGTCACACGCAAGTACAGGGGGAGAGAGGATCCTGCCTGTGAAGGCTCACAGTCTACAAGGGATGGGTGAGGATACACTAGGAGAGGGTAGAGTTGGTCATGCGGAGGTTCAGTAGACTAAGGATCACTGCAGGTTGTAGGCTTGTCGAAAGAGGTGGGTCTCCAGGTTCCTTTTGAAGGTTTGCGTGGTAGGCGAGAGCCAGGGTATAACCGGATCAGTTGCTCAAGCCGAGGGCAAGAGCTATAGCTGACACTGCCTGCAGGCAGCCGTGGACTGAAATAGCAAAACAGATCCCAAAATGAGGCAAAGAAGGTTAACCTCCGCATAACCAGACGGAGGAGAGAATAGCAAGAAACAATCCCGGACCTGGATCATGACAAGTTACAGTGAATTTTGGACAAGGAATTTGGGGACCGTGATTTTGGAGACAGAGTAATTTGTGTTAAATTTCTAGATTAGATCATATTATAAATGATTACCTTAGTGTTGAACTTCCTGCCTTTCTACATAGAAGTCAATAGATCCTGGGTTCTGATATCACTTAATGGCTGCTACAGTAATGGGACCATGATGATCTTCTAAACATGGTGTGCCTTGGTCTCCATCTACGTCGCTCTGCTCCAGTTGCTCGAGATTATGCTGGCCAGTTAGTAGACTTTTCAAGTTAGAGAGAAGCTGACTGGGAATCGAACAGGCAACATCCTGTGGCAGAGGATGTTGCGGGGAGAGACTCAGGGGGGTCACTGTCAGGGGTGGGATCCTGACAGAGGCCTAGCGAACAGAGAGAATGTTACGGGACCGCGCCTGCACGAGATAGCGGCAGTGCCCTAAGAAAGGATAAGAAGCGAGGTTTATTGTGCTGAGTGAGAAACGAGATCAACGCAACAAAGAGAACATCCTACTGAGGCGCGCAGCCGGTGGCCGGAACGCCGAGGAAGTACTAGGCTCCAAGCAATACTTCAAACCTACGGCAGGACAGTCAGTTATAGGTGGGCTGTCTCACTCAATTCACTTAAGAAGACATAGGGGGCAACAACTGGAGAGGGGCGACGCTAGAGTCCCGGAAGAGCTCCGAGCCTACCCGTCGTACGGGTGCGTCCTATCCATAGCATCTGGGGGGACGAAGCAGAACATCATAATCGAGTTGTGAGGGAACTTCAGAAACAGACACAACAGTTGTGGGGACTATCCCGTAAGCACAGCAGGGGAGGACCACAACACACAAGCGCTAGAAGGTAGGCACAGATTTCCACCTGCAAAGGGAACTCTGGAGGTGCCATCGGACCGGCCGGACTTGCGCAGCCCGGTTAACCGTATTCCGGACTGAGGATCCTGAAGCCTTCAGTAAAGAGGTAAAGAGACTGCAACCTGGTGTCCTCGTTATTTACTGCGATCCGCATCAATACAGCATCACCACCCACACTTTTCATTGGGCGCCCCTCAGCAGGGTCACGGACCGGGTCTAGCCACCGTGACAACCCCAGAGCAGAGACTCAGAGGCCCGGTACCGGGTACCCCTCGGCCCTGCGGCAGTGGGGGCGCTACAACTTGGTGTCACGAACAGGATCTACTTAAGCCTGAAGAATCAGGTCATGTGTGCCTTGGAACTGTGATTTATTATACTTGGAGTGTGACTTATTGCAAAGACTGTGTATTGCCACTTGCCGCCAGAAGTTCCCGCCAAAAACCGCCGCCATTACAGCGCTAAGGAGAGCGCAGGAGAAGAAGAAGGGCGTGGAGTAGGCGTGGACCAGCTGAAGAGCGCGAAAGACAATGGCCGCCCAGTCTAAACATTTTTGCATCCTGAGGACGTGTCCGTCAGCAGCCGAGATCCGCCTCCTGATCCTCAATGGTGGGCAGAGACAAAGAAAGCGAAACCGCCCATGAAGGAGAGAGCGGGAAAAGGACCAGGAAGAAGAAGTCAGCGACATGGAGAACGCCATGGCCAGCCACCCGGAGCCGTAGCGTGGGGTAGGAGCAGAGGACTCCCCTAGCTATCCAGGCCTCCACCGCTGATGTTGACTTCCTGCAGGCCGGAGTGGATGAGCTCGGCGACCAACTCCGGCGGACGCAGCTGAGCACTGAGGCTGGGTGGAAGAAGACCTTCATCGGGAGCCTCATCAGTCGTCTGTTGGCAGCCTCGTCTGGTCCGGAGCAAGAAAGAAGTTCCAGCACTCCGAAGCCAGAAAGCAAGGCCCTGCTGGAAAGCGAGGTGCTGCAAACGGAGATGACAACGCCGCAGCACCAGGCCCTGCAACTAGCGTTCCAAACCCCAGTGGAGACGGAGCAGATCAGCACCGGAGGGACCGCATCTGAAGCAGGTATGAAGAACGACCCTGCCCTGCCAGCAGAGGACCTGCTGATAGGCCCCGTCGCGGCACCCCCTCTCCCTGGGACCTATAGACTCCGGCGCCTTACACCCTGGGATTGGGCCCACGGGTATGGAGCACTTCTTAAAGGCCCTGATCTCACCGATCACCTTGCCGAGCGAGGTCTATGCGGAGCTACGGCCTCCAGAGCGAGAGTAAACCTCGATGCCATGGACATGTAAATAGTTAACTGTTTGTCCTCTTGCTGCTTTGACCCGATCAGGGTAACTCTTAAAGGGATCCCTTTGTTTACCCGGTATCCCTTCTTCTGCTTTTTGTTTTTGTTTCCTGTTTTATCATTGTTGAAAGAACTGCTGGATCATGAACACTGCATGATTACAAACTCCTTGTAAATAGTTTGCACCTTCTTAAAGGTGCCCTCTACTGGTTTTATAAAAGAAAGGACTCTTTGCGAAGAAACTGTTCCTGGAAGCAGTACCGGAGTCCTTGCTGCACACGGACTTGCAGATTGAGAAGTTGCACTACCTCATAGAGACTTGGTCCCTTCTTAAAGGGGACGTTCATCGATAGCACTTAAAGAATGATGATGCTTTAAAAGAAAGTATTAATAATGCTTACGTATAAAAAGGTTATATGTAGTGAGCTAGTTAATTGTGAGAAATGTTTAATGATGTTGCTAGAAGAATGAGGACAGGAAGTGAACCCAGACGGGGTTAATCGGTGAGTCCTCCTAGGAGCCATACAGAGATGGCTCGGTGATCCTGAACTGAGAGATGGAAGATAAGTTCTATACTGTGTATAGTAGTAGAAAGGCAGTAGGCCCGGGCAGAAAGGGGCAGTCCTGTAATAGAACGAGAGGCGGTAGGCCTGGGCAAGTAGACAGGCGGTCCTGCAGATGTAAAGATGGAAAATGAAGAAAAAGTTGATTAGCCTTATAACGTTTTATAAGAAGGTCTTTAGTGGATTTAGCGTGTACATCCTTAAAGGCAATGTTAAATTATTGTTCAAAAATTTGCACTAAGTAGAATACCCGGTTGGGTAAGAAAAGTTATTTATAGTATGTTATTTAAGGTATTTAACCAGGTTTGTAACGTTCAAGTGTCCTCACCTCCCATAAAGGGAAGCTCTGTTCAAATCTACTTATTGTTATTGCATTTTCAAAATTGTATGTCTTTTGCTGACATGTATTGTTGTTTTCTTCCCAGTCCAGGAGTACTGGATTTAACCGTGGGGGAGTGCAGCACCCCAGAGTCCTGGTCGTTGCAGTACTGATGCTCCGCCGCTAAGGGGGGCTATGGTACGTCTGATGGCACTGAAGGAGTCCACCTGACCAGGTATCACAGACACCAATACACTTCACAGTCTGGCCTCCAGGGGGAGCTAAGGGTGCTATGTATTAGGCCACTCCTCACAATCTGGTAAAACTGGGGGTTAGGCAGGAAGTTAGAGAGAAGCTGACTGGGAATCGAACAGGCAACATCCTGTGGCAGAGGGTGTTGCGGGGAGAGACTCAGGGGGGTCACTGTCAGGGGTGGGATCCTGACAGAGGCCTAGCGAACAGAGAGAACGTTACGGGACCGCGCCTGCATGAGATAGCGGCGGTGCCCTAAGAAAGGATAAGAAGCGAGGTTTATTGTGCTGAGTGAGAAACGAGATCAACGCAACAAGGAGAAAACACCAGTAGGAGTCGTGCTGTAAGACGAGGCAACATCCTACTAAGGCGCGCAGCCAGTGGCCGGAACGCCGAGGAAGTACTAGGCTCCAAGCAATACTTCAAACCTACGGCAGGACAGTCAGTTGTAGGTGGGCTGTCTCACTCAATTCACCTAAGAAGACATAGGGGCAACAACTGGAGAGGGGCGACGCTAGAGTCCCGGAAGAGCTCCGAGCCTACCCGTCATACGGGTGCGTCCTATCCATAGCATCTGGGGGGACAAAGCAGAACATCATAATCGAGTTGTGAGGGAACTTCAGAAACAGACACAACAGTTGTGGGGACTATGCCGTAAGCACAGCAGGGGAGGACCACAACACACAAGCGCTAGAAGGTAGGCACAGATTTCCACCTGCAAAGGGAACTCTGGAGGTGCCATCGGACCGGCCGGACTTGCGCAGTCCGGTTAACCGTATTCCGGACTGAGGATCCTGAAGCCTTCAGTAAAGAGGTAAAGAGACTGCAACCTGGTGTCCTCGTTATTTACTGCGATCCGCATCAATACAGCATCACCACCCACACCTTTCATTGGGCGCCCCTCAGCAGGGTCACGGACCGGGTCTAGCCACCGTGACAACCCCAGAGCAGAGACTCAGAGGCCCGGTACCGGGTACCCCTCGGCCCTGCGGCAGTGGGGGCGCTACATCACCACTTTCAAATTCCCTGGCAGGGGGAGGAGGAGAGCAGCTGGGTCAGCAGTTGAAGAACTGGATGACTCATGCAGGTGTAAGGGGGTTACCTTCTCTGCTCCATGCCTGGAACCATGTAGCTGTGCAGCAGGTTTCCCTGGGGGCAGACTTAGAGACCGGGACAGGAAGGAAGCTGGGCTGAGAGAGAGAAAATGCGCGTGCTCTAGTGAGTGAGCAGCGTGTGCAGCGGAGAGAGCAGCGGGTGCAGTGGGGAGAGCAGCATGTACAGCGGTCAGAACAGCATGCAGCTGCGCTCCGGGGAGGGGAGAGAGAGCTCCCGGTCGGAGGATGAATACAGGGAGATTGTCCATAAAGACTGCATCTCACAGTACATGAAAGTGGACTCTGCTGTGACTGGAGAGGTGCGCCCTGACGCCCATGCAAAGACAGTGGCCAGTGCAAAGACAGTGACCCGTGCAGAGACAGTGACCCATGCAGAGACAGTGGCCCGTGCAGAGACAGTGGCCCATGGTACCCACGGTATTAGTGCAGAGCCTTTGATTCCTGTGGAGAGACTAAATAATAGACTGAGCATCATTCTCCTAGGATAGGTTGCACTGCTAAAGTAAAAGACTCAGAGCAGAGGGAACCCCATTTGCCTAGCATCCCCTCTGTCCATCACAGTAACCCCTTAAACCCCAAGTTGCGGGTTCCTAGAGACTACACAGCCCACAGATAACAGAGGGACGACAAGTGCCGCTGTTTCTCTGCGCCTATGTTGGAGAAGATGACCCTACAAGCAAGTCCTCATCAGACTGATAAGTGTTTTCTCAAGAAATTCAGTTTACCACTGTTATACTGTTTGACTGTTTGGGAACTTATACTGCTTTCCATATATTTGCATGGTTATATTATCAGTTTATATCCTACTGTTTTCTCCCTGCGAGGACAATCCTATTCCTGTTAATAAACTCCCTCAACAGTTGGTCTGTCTGTTCCGTGGTGACATACTCTACACCTGCACTCTATTACACAGGGAAAAGAGACTTAGACTTCTTGTTTCCACATATAGCAGACACAAAAATATGATGATTGCAATATATTAAGAGGATAAAAACTTTTTCCTTAATTTTATTAACAATGGTGGAATAATGTGCTACATCATATTTCACTTTTCTCACTTTTCTAGATTTAGCTGTATGACTGATAAATGTCCTATCAAGACTTCTACATGTACAGATTACTGAAAGGATGCCTAATATGAAGCAACCATAATGATCGAGGTGGTGGTGGCAGTGGTGGATGGATTGAGCTAAGCTAATAATCAACTGACTTTAATTCTAAGCTCTAATTCTTAGTTACATTTGTGACTTCATTGTAAATGAAACATAACAAGTTCCAAGACAGCTGTGGCTCATGTCTTACTGCTAATTATGGCTGCATTATTTTATAAACTTAGGTTTCCTTATTAAAAGTCTGGATGTTGAGCATTTCTACACGCCATATTGATGGGTCTATAACTTAGGCAGGTGCTTATAGAATAGTCATTTATAATTATGTAGCCCTTGGGAGTGCAAGCACTGGTTCCTGGACCTTAAAGGCCTCCATCTGGTACAATCCATCATTCTTTGACATCGTTTGCACCTTGATTTGCTGTCAGATTATATTCTCAGTTAATTATATCTGATATGTTAGTACAGTTCTCTCCTCTAATTAAAAAGTATAAAAAAATGTAGTTGAAATGTCTTTAGGGCTATGCTTTCAGCAGATGTAGAATATCTTTAAGCTGGTAAACTTCTAGCAATTTTGCAGATTTCTAGCTACCAGAGCCCACACTATACAGAAGATTGATGACATTTTATAATGTAATAATGATTTGGGGTTTAGATAAAAATAAGTTGTGTAGGTCTGAACAGCTTTCTTTCAGCAAAAAGTCAATTAAGGGTCTATTATATTTGCAATAATTGTCAGGGACTACAATAGTTTCTCTTCGAAATGATGTACTGCATATATTTGCAGTAACTCGTATGTATCTTGGCAATTTTCTTGCCCATCTTAATAGCTAGCCCAACTTTGTGATGACGCTTTGTTTTAGGGTGGGAGCAGAGGCTTTGGCAATGACCACAGCCTCTGCCCCATGATGATGTGCTAATTGAGTATTCCGGCATGCACTGAGGAGTCTCAAAGAAAATGTCATCAAACCGGAAGTATGTAAAAAAAAAAAAAAAAAGAAAAACGTTTTGATAGAGTAGAGAAGAAAATGTTAGGGACTTTTCAATTGAAGTGTATTAGAAAAGATATTAGTTCACTATGTTAAATAGACATTTAAGATTAAAATTAATGTTAGTTTTGGACAACCCCTTTAAGAGTGTCACATCTCCACCAGATTCTGCTTCTGTGATTTCTGCTCGTGTCGCTGTATTCACTCTGCAGGCGGCGCTGGTGATAGAAGAGATGTCAGAACAAGACGCTCTGTACAGTGGGTTCTGTCCAGCCACTAAGGTTAAAGTGGCTGGGACCTAAAGTGCAGTCCAGTCTGGCAGTATGGGAGTGTGTGATGTCCAGCTGAAGTTATTAGCTCCCTGCTTCAGCCAATTGATAGCACTACATCCTACTAAGGCTTTCAGATTGCTGCCAGAAGATGCCAGATTTAGTCTACGTTCACATTTGCGGTCTGTGCCGCAGCGTCGGGCGCCGCAGCGTCGCCGCATGCGTCATGTGCCCCTATATTTAACACGGGGGCGCATGGACATGTGTCGCACTTGCGTTTTGCGCCACATGCGTCACTGCGGCGCACGCGTCTGGGCGCAGAGGACGCAGCAAGTTGCATTTTTGCTGCGTCCAAAATCAATCAAAAAAAGATGCATGCGGCGCAAAACGCAGCGTTGTGCATGCGTTTTGCTGCGTTTTTGTTTGCGTTGTGCGTTGCGTCGCCGACGCTGCGGCGCACAACGCAAATGTGAACGTAGCCTTAAGCTTGTTTTCTTGGCTAGATGTGCGTCTTCTTCTCCTGTTTGGTTTAGTGTATTCCTGATTTGACCCTGGCTTGTTTCTGACTAATCTTACAGATCCTGATTTTGTACTTGACTTGACCTCTTGTCTTTGACCCTGTTTGGTAACCATTCCTACCTCTAGACGGCAGCCCTTCCATGCTAGCATTCCACTGGATCCTATTGTAAAACCAGATATCTGCACAAGAATTAATAGTTATTTGGATTTCTCTGGAACCAGATAAAGTGAATTGTGCCTAGTCTGTCCTAGCCTTTTGAGCTTGTAGCCTTAGGCAGACATTACAAAGAGTCTCGAATTTGTAAAATTTAGATTGTTGAATATAATGCTTTCCAATCACATATGGGAGGTTCTCAAAAAAATGGGTAGACCTCCCAGACTCTTAGAAGAGTGGACACCAACAAAGCCTTCTGAGACCTCTCTGAACTTTTCTTCCATTTATAAGAGATGGAATGGCATGGAGGGGATGAGGAAGGGGTGTGAAAGGGCATGGTAGAAGATTGAGGCTATGTGCACACGTTGCGGATTTTGATGCAGATCAGCAGCGTTTTTGGACGCATGGAATTGCATCAAATCCACAGTGTATTGCACAACCAATGTTAGTCAATGGGAAATCCAGAATTGGTGTGCACATGCTGAGGAAAAATCCGTGCAGATTCGTAGTGTTTTATTTTCCGCAGCATGTCAATTCTTTTTGTGGATCTGCAACGTTTCTACACCCATTGACTTCCATTAAGTCACTAAAATCCAAAGCAAAACTTCAGGTGTAAAAAGATTTGTGGTTTTGCTGCAAAGTTGCGTGTGAAAAACGCTGCAGATAGGGAGGAGAAAGAGTGTGTGGGCGTAAACTATGTGTGAGCGGAGAAGATGTGCGTGTCTGTGTGCGGGTGTCTGTGCATTTCTGTGTGTGTCTGCGGGGGTCTGCGGGTGTGTGCGCGGCTGTGTATGTTTGGGTATGTGCGGGTCTGTGTGTAAGCAGGCATCGTCTCATGAGACTGCTAATCCTATCCGGCTATGTCTGCTGTCACATAGAACAGTGACAGCATTAGCCGATGATGGGACAGTAGTAGTCCTATCATCCGGCTACTGTGTTAAATAGTAAAAAAAAAACCACACATACAGTACATACTCACCAAACAGCTAATCCCGACACCCTCGATCGCCTGCAAAGAAAAAAATAAAATAAACCAACAGTATACTCCCTGTTCCGATGTAATCCATTTAATAACGATTGCCCCACGACGATCTCCCATGTAGAGCTGTCACAGCAGGAGATGTGACCATCCTACTGGGGCTCTGGTGATATAGTGACCGAAGGTGATCCTCCCACAGTGGATCACTCCGCCGCCTGGAGGTCACCGGAGTTCATACTGTCACTTGCGGCATTGCTGCTTGAGAAAATTCTCATGCAGCAGTTGTGCTGTAAACTGAGAGCACAAACTTCAGTGACCTACACTGTGGGAGTATTATCTTCGGTCAGTGTATCACCGGAGCCCCTGGAGAGCAGTCACATCTCCCGATGTGACAGTTCTACATGGGAGATCGCCGTGGGACACTCATTATTAGATGGGCTACATTGGAACAGGAAGCATTTGTGTTTGTTTATTATTTTATTTTTATTACAGGAGATCGGGGGCGTTGCATGGATTAGCTGGATAATAAAGATGGCAAACTGTGTGGTGTTTTATTTAATTAAAATACTTTCTTCTGGCTGTGTCTTTATTTAACATGTAACAACTATAGGATAAGTAATAGATAGGTGCCTTATTGACACCTCTCCATTACTAAGGCCGGGTTCACATTAGCATTTCTGTGCGCAGCGTATAATCCGCATACATCCACAGGCGTCATGCGTACATATCTTTAGCATGGTGTACGCAGGGACATGCTTTTGCATGATGATGCACAGTCATAAGAATACTTTTGCATGCATTTTGGCATGCATTTGTGCATGCAGATGATACGCTACGCACAGAAACGCTAATGTGAACTTAGCTTAAGCCGGGCTTGATGTCACCTTACAATACAAAGGTGACATCAACCCCACAACTATTACCCCACTTGTTGCCACTTCAGGGCAAGTGGGAAGAGAGAGGCTAAGTGGCGGAATTGGCGCATCTTAGAGATGCGCCATTTCTGGGGAGGCTGAGAACTGGTGTTTGTAGCCTGGAGGGCCAATATTCATGGCCCCTTCCTAGGCTATTAATATCAGCCCGCAGCTGTCTGCATAGCCTTTTCTGGTTATTAATTATAGGGGGACCCCACATAATTTTTTTTGGGCCCTCCTATTTTAATAGCCAGTAAATGCTAAATATACTGCTGCAAGCTGATATTAATAGCCTGGGAAGTTCCATGGGTATTACCCCCTTCCTAGGCTATAAACATCTGCCCCCAGTTGCTGTTGGGGGTAGCCCAATCCATTTTTTCCCTTTTTATTAAATTAAACAGATTTTGCATTTCAGGCCCGCGTCACACTTGTGAGAAACTAGCACGAGTCTCGCACCTCAGTACCCTGCACTGTCACCAGCACTTGGGACCAGAGTGCGCTGCTGCATGTATTTCTATGCAGCTGAACGCTCAGGTCCGAGTGCCAGCGGCAGTGCCGGGTATTGAGGTGAGAGACTCGTGCAAGTTTCTCGCAAGTGTGACCCCAGCCTTATGCAGATTTTGTGTGTGTGTCTTTATTTAAGTCTTTTTGTACCATTTTATTATGTTCATTACTAAACATCGGGCTTAGTACTATCTATCTATAGATATATCTATCTAACTATAGATATATCTATAGATAGATAGATCTATAGATATTCACTTATATTTGTTTTGTGTGTGTAAACATTATATTTGAACATGGCATGTGTTGATATTATGGTATTCAATGGAGTATGTAAAAGAAGAGGTTGGACAAAGAAATGACATAAGGGTATGTGCACACGTTGCAGATTTCCTGCGGATCCACAGCGTTTTTTACTGCGCAGAAACGCTGCAGATCCGCAAGTGATTTACAGTACAATGTAAATCAATGGCAAAAAAAAAATGCTGTTCTAATGGTGCGGAAAAATCCACATGGAAAATGCAGCAGATTCAAAAAAGGACCATGTCAATTCATTTTTGTGGATCTGCTGCGTTTCTGCACCCAATCCATTATAGAAATCCACAGGGGTAAAAAAAAGGAAGAAATCCGCAGCAAATCCGCAAAGAAAATACACAAAAAAACGCAAAAAAAAAGCACAGATTCTGACCTGCATTTTCTGCCAAGAAATGCAGAATCTGCACAGAAAATTCCAGAGTCAAATCAGAAACGTGTGCACATAGCCTTACAATTCTGTTTTTTTTTCTGTTTGTTAAATAATAAATCTTTATTTAGCTTACAAAAATGCATACAAATGCGCATACAAAAATCGCAATCAAATCCGCATCAAAAGCGCATCAAATCCACGCAGATTTTCAACTGCGTTTTCTGCCAAGACAGGAAGAATCCGTGCAGAAAATTCCACAGGCAAATCCGCAATGTGTGCACATAGCCTGAAAGTATGGCTTGAGAAAGGTGATTATTATTATAATAAAGAAAAAACAGCTTTATTTATTGCAATTAGGGCCCTACCATAAGGGCATCTAATCATCATCACTATCTTTGATAGTAGTTCAGAGGCTGTGTAACAGTCTAGGCAATTACTTCATAAAAGAAGTTATAATGCGTATTTGACTGATGGACATTTTCTAATGTTGCTAAGCAACTGTCCAAATTTCAAGGGTTTTACAACTAGAATAAAAGAACAGATAAGAGAAAAGTTGATACAGTGTCCATTTATTCCAGTGTAAACTATGAAATTACTTAAAATTGTTCTTAAATCTGTGAAATTCATTGTTCATATTTGATGGTCATGCATTTTATTTCTACATTCAACCAGTGGCTGAAAGCAATAAATTCAACTGTAATATCTTCTTAACCTCCCATGTGATGACCCTTATAGTTAAAATTTGTGTAAAACATTTATCAAAACCAATGGATATGACAAGCATGGTCAGAACATCTCTACTGGTAAAGAGTATACAAGGCTTGATATAGAAGTAATGTGGAGGCCGGGAACTCTGGAGTCAGGTTAAATCATACTTAAAGAGCACAGCCAATGTTCTCCGCTAATACATATCATAAACAAGCAACGCTTTGCTGAGCGTAGAGGCGAAAATAAAAGAATAAACTTTGTATAATAAAACAACGTCAGTATGATGGATGGGAGTGAACGCAAGCTCGTACAGCTCAAGATAGCAGCGTTCCAATAACAAATTACTATTAAGCGAACACATTCTGCCTATGCAAAGATTTCTGACTTGACGACTGCAAGCCTGCATAAAAAGCAGACACGGATATATTGTTTTTCAGACGCTCAGTTTGTTATGAGTGCAATTATCGGCAAAACAAATCAATAAACGCCGAATATATTATCCGGGATGTGAACTGTAGGTCATGCTCTGATTACTTGCTCTTGCTATGGTTGGGCTCTGTTGATAAATATTTTACATATTTTGCTTATATCTGGAACGGCCAGTTCTCACTTCATGGCAATGTTTTGGAAATCAGCCCTTGGCACACGGCGCTGAGGATTATTTGTTACGTCTGCATGGTTTTTAGGGTTTTGTTGCATATAATACTGTAAAGTTTTATTATTACAAGATGTATGTCAGATTTCATATCTATCTATTTATGCATCTACAAACAAAAGAATACAGCAGCACTCTGTATATGCTAAGATTTATGCAAACACTGAATATACAGCATCTCACAAAAGTGAGTACACCCCTTGTATTTTTGTAAATATGTTATATATTTTCATGTGACAACACTGAAGATATGACACTTTGATACAATTTAAAGTAGTCAGTGTACAGTTTGAATAACAATACCAGTTCTGGACTGCCCATATGATGATGTCATGTGTTTGGAACCTTCTGTTTTTTGGCAACATCTGTGTTAATTAGTAACACACCTGTGGATGTATTTTAATGCACACCTGAAGCACACTGCTTCTTTCTGTAGCATCATGGAAAAGTCTAAAGAAATCAGCCAAGATATCCGGAAAAGAATCGTGGACTTGCGCGAGTCTGGCTTATCCTTGGGTACAATTTCAAGATACCTGAAGGTGCCTCGTTAATCTGTACAAACAATTATATGCAAGTGCAAACAAGATGGGAATGTCCAGCCATCATACCGCTCAGTACAGAGACAGGTTCTGTGACCAAGAGAACGTGATTTGGTCCAACATGTGCATATCAACCCAAGGACAAAAGCAAAAGACCTTGTGAAGATCATGGCGGAAGCTGCTAAGATTGTGTCAATATCCACAGTGAAAGGAGTACTGCATCAACATGGGCTGAAAGGCCAGTCTTCCATGAAGAAGCCATTACTCCAAAAGGTAAAAAACATAAAAAAGCCAGATTAGCCAGTTTGCAAATGCACCAATGTCTCCATAAATCAAGGTCTTTGTTCCTGTCTTGTGGTCTGACGAAACTAAAATTAAACTTTTGGGGCATAATGACCATTGTTACGTTTGGAGGAAAAAGGGAGAAGCTTGGAAGCCTAAGAACACCATCCTGGGGTGGCAGCATCATGTTGTGGGGTTGTTTTGCTGCAGGAGGGACTGGTGCATTTCACAAAATAGATGGCATCATGAGAAAAGAAGATTATGTGGCAATACCGAAGCAACATCTCAAGATATCAGCCAGGAAGTTAAAGCTTGGGCAGAAATGGGTCTTCCAAATAGACAATGACCCAAAGCAAACTGCCAAAATGGTAAAAAAGTAGCTAAAGGATAACAAAGTGAATGGTTTGGAGTGGCCATCACAAAGCCCTGATCTCAATCCTATAGAAAATTTATGGGCAAAGCTGAAAAGGCAGGTGCGATCAAGGCGACCTACAAACCTGAATCAGTTACACCAATCAGGAGGAATTGGCCCAAATTCCGTACACTATTGTGAGAAGCTTGTGGAAGTATTTCCAAAACGTTTGACCCAAGTTATTTAACCCCTTTCTGACCTCGGACTGGATAGTACGTCCGAGGTCAGAAGCCCCTCTTTGATGCGGGCTCCGGCGGTGAGCCCGCATCAAAGCCAGGACATGTCAGCTGTTTTGAACAGCTGACATGTGCCCGCAATAGGCGCGGGCAGAATCAAGATCTGCCCGCGCCTATTAACTAGTTAAATGCCACTGTCAAACGCATGCGGCATTTAACTACCGCATCCGGCTGGGCGGCCGGAAATGACGGCATCGCCGACCCCCGTCACAGGACCGGAGGTCGGCGATGCTTCTGAATGGTGACCATAGAGGTTCTTGAGACCTCTATGGTTACAGATCCCCGGCAGCTGTGAGCGCCACCCTGTGGTCGGCGCTCACAGCACACCAGATTTTCTGCTACATAGCAGCGAACATCAGATCGCTGCTATGTAGCAGAGCTGATCGTGCTGTGCCTGCTTCTAGCCTCCCATGGAGGCTATTGAAGCATGGCAAAAGTAAAAAAAAAGTTTAAAAAAATGTGAATAAAATAAAAAATATATAAAAGTTTAAATCACCGCCCTTTCGCCCCAATCAAAATAAATCAATAAAAAAATCAAACCTACACATATTTGGTATCGCCGCATTCAGAATCGCCCAATCTATCAATAAAAACAAAGGATTAACCTGACTGCTAAATGGCGTAGCGAGAAAAAAAATCAAAACGCCAAAATTACGTTTTTTGGTCGCCGCGACATTGCATTAAAATGCAATAACGGGCGATCAAAAATATATATCTACACCAAAATGGTATCATTAAAAACGCCAGCTTGGCACGCAAAAAATAAGCCCTCACCAGACCCCAGATCATGAAAATTGGAGACGCTACGGGTATCGGAAAATCGCGCAATTTTTTTTTTTTTTTGCAAACTTTGGAATTTTTTTTCACCACTTAGATAAAAAATAACCTAGACATGTTAGGTGTCTAAGAACTCGTAGTGACCTGGAGAATCATAATGGCAGGTCAGTTTTAGCATTTAGTGAACCTAGCAAAAAAGCCAAGCAAAAAACAAGTGTGGGATTGCCCTTTTTTTGCAATTTCACCGCACTTGGAATTTTTTTCCTGTTTTCTAGTACATGACATGGTAAAACCAATGATGTTGTTCAAAATTACAACTCATCCCGCAAAAAATAAGCCCTCACGTGGCCAAATTGACGGAAAAATAAAAAAAGTTATGGCTCTGAGAAGGAGGGGAGTGAAAAACGAACACGGAAAAATGAAAAATCCCAAGGTCATGAAGGGGTTAATTTAAGGGCAATGGTACCAAACACTAATGAAATGTATATAAACTTTTGACTTTGAAGTAAGTAATAAAAATGCCTTAAAACATTCTTTCTCTCTCATTATTCTGGTAATTGGCAAATAAAAACATGCATGTATTTTTTTATATAGTGTATGTAAACTTCTATACCGTATTTTTTGGACTGTAAGACGCACTTTTTTCCTCCAAAAATGTAGAGGAAAATAGGGGGTGCCTCTTATAGCCCAGATGCACCTGATGTGTGTGGTGGGGTGGTGGAGAGGCATTGGCAGAGCAGCGGGTCACGTAAGGCAGCTGCAGCTAAACCCTGTGCTTGCCTGCAGCTAAACCCTGTGCTTGCCTGCAGCTAAACCCTGTGCTTGCCTGCAGCTAAACCCTGTGCTTGCTGCTAAAGAGAAACAAATGTTCACTGCTCTCCATGCCCATAGTCCCTCCCACCTCTATGCACCGAAACTGTCATGTGGAGAAGTGAATATTAATTTCTCTTTAATAACGGGCACAGTAGCCACAGCTGCCGGCTTCCTGCAGCGGCTAGGCGATCATGTGTGCCCGCTAGTAAAGGGAATGAATATTCACTGTTCTCCACTCTCATGGGCTTGAGGAGCAGAGAATATTCATTGATCTTTAAGGGTGTGCTCAGAAGCTGCAGCAGCTGACTTCCTGCACCGTCTGGGCGATCACTTATGCCTGCTATTAAATAGAATGAATATAATATTCACTGCTCCCCTTGCCCATGGGAGTAGAGAGTAGTCAATATTCATATTCTTTAGTAGCGGGCACACGTGATTGCTCAACAGCTGCAGGAAGCCTGTTCTGGCATCAAATCAGAATACTCAGAGGGAGCGCAGGGAAGGTAAGTAGATGTAGTAGTATATGTTTTTCATTATGTTTTTCTGATGGGGGCCATGCCTACGAGGATGGGGATAATGGGCGCATGCATGATGTCAGGATAAGGATGAGCAAGCCATGCATACCAGGATAGGGATGAGGGGAGCATGCATACCAGGATAGAAGTTATATATATATATATATATATATATATATATATATATATATATATATATATATATACATATATATATATATATATATATATATATATATATATATATATATACATCTATATATATAATTGTCTAAGGGTTTTTCCGTCTGTCTGTCTGTCTGTCTGTCTGTCTTTCTGTCTGTCTGTCTGTCTGTCTGTCTGTCCTGGAAATCCCACGTCTCTGATTGGTTGAGGCCGCCAGGCCTCGACCAATCAGAGACGGGCACAGCATGGCGATGATGATGTCATAATGGAAATCCCGCGTCTCTGATTGGTCGAGGCCGCCAGGCCTCGACCAATCAGCGACGGGCACAGTATCGACGTAGATGTCATAATGGTTGCCATGGCGACGATGATGTCATAAAGGTTGCCTCGACCAATCAGCGACGGGCACAGTCTGCCGCGAATTATGGAATCATCATTGTCCATATACTACGGGGACATGCATATTCTAGAATACCCGATGCGTTAGAATCGGGCCACAGTCTAGTATATATATATATATATATATATATATATATATATATATATATATACAGAAATACTTATTTCCCCCATCATATATATATACTGTATATATTTACAGTACAGACCAAAAGTTTGGACACACCTCATTTAATGATTTTTCTGTATTTTGCAAATTGTACATTCACACAGAAGGCATCAAAAATATGAATTAACACATGTGTAATTATATACTTAACAAAAAAGTGTGAAGCAACTGAAATTATGTCTTATATTCTAGGTTCTTCACAGTAGCCACCTTTTGCTTTGATGACTGCTTTGCACACTCTTGGCATTCTCTTGATGAGCTTCAAGAGGTAGTCACCAGGAATGGTTTTCTCTTCACAGGTGTGCCCTGTCAGGTTTAATACGTGGGATTTCTTGCCTTATAAATGGGGTTGGGACCATCAGTTGTGTTGTGCAGAAGTCTGGTGGATACACAGCAGGTAGTCCTACTGAATAGACTGTTAGAATTTGTATTATGGCAAGAAAAAAGCAAAAAGCAGCTCAGTAAAGAAAAACGAGTGGCCATCATTACTTTAAGAAATGAAGGTCAGTCAGTCTGAAAAATTGGGAAAACTTTGAAAGTGTCCCCAAGTGCAGTGGCAAAAACCATCAAGTGCTACAAAGAAACTGGCTCACATGAGGACCGCTTCAGGAAAGGAAGACCAGGAGTCACCTCTGCTTCTAAGGATAAGTTTATCCGAGTCACCAGCCTCAGAAATCGCAGGTTAACAGCAGCTGACATTAGAGAACAAGTCAATGCCACACAGAGATCTAGCAGCAGACACATATCTACAACAACTGTTAAGAGGAGACTTTGTGCAGCAGGCCTTTATGGTAAAATAGCTGCTAGGAAACCACTGCTAAGGACAGGCAACAAGCAGAAGAGACTTGTTGGGCTACAGAACACAAGGAATGGACATTAGACCAGTGGAAATCTGTGCCTTGGTCTGATGAGTCCAAATTTGAGATCTTTGGTTCCAACCACCATGTCTTTGTGCGATGCAGAAAAGGTGAACGGATGGACACTACATGCCTGGTTCCCACCGTGAAGCATGGTGGAGGAGGTGTGATGGTGTGGGGGTGCTTTGACGTTGGTGATTTATTTAAAATTGAAGGCATACTGAACCAGCATGGCTACCACAGCATCTTGCAGCGACATGCTATTCCATCCGGTTTGCGTTTAGTTGGACCATCATTTATTTTTCAACAGGACAATGACCCCAAACACACCTCCAGGCTGTGTAAGGGCTATTTGACCAAGAAGGTGATGGGGTGCTACGCCAGATGACCTGGCCAGACCTGAACCCAACCGAGATGTTTTGGGGTGAGCTGGACCACAGAGTGAAGGCAAAAGGGCCAAGAAGTGCTAAGCATCTCTGGGAACTCCTTCAAGATTGTTGGAAGACCATTCCTGGTGACTACCTCTTGAAGCTCATCAAGAGAATGCCAAGAGTGTGCAAAGCAGGTATCAAAGCAAAAGGTTTTAATCCGACAAGGAAAATATCCCACAATAATATTAAATAAACTTCAAGCAGATAAACAACCTATTATCCGACCAAAGAACCACTTGAAATAATTAGAGAAAAATCATATTAAAATTCTAAATATTTTATTTGACACCAATAGAACAATACACAAAAATATTTAAAAACAAGAGGAGCAATTTATAACATTCAAAATGTCACCAAATATATATAAATCCAAAAGGGTATATTTCTTTTATGGTATCAAGTACTGTTAGCAAAAAAGTTTTTAGCTGCAATACCTCATTGGTGTATATCCCCAGTGGGACATGAATAAAGGGAAATGCATATTAAGATATATGCCAGAGAAAAATCAATGGCATTTCGTGTGCTACAAATATTTCTCAAAATAAGCAGCTTTAGAAATAATTAAAAAGTGCATAGTGCATAATGCAGATACTAACCAGTACTCATGGTAAGCGTGCCAATAGTGCCTCCTCACACTCCAACGCGCGTTTCACATGTTTTGCTTCCTCAGGGAGTGACATAAGGGAGGTCATACTATCCCTTTATATACCCAATAAGCCAGAGATTTAGCCAATCCAATGGAGGTGCATTCATATCGGCGCATCACATGCCGCTCCGGCGAGGCATCCCCGCCCAATGTCCCCCAGCGGCGTCACAGAAAGGCACGTCGCGCCCTCCGCGACGTCACAGGCCAGACACGGGATGGAGCATGCGTACGTCAGGGAACCAGGGGATGCGCACAGCACTCCATTGGCCATACTAAAAATAGTGCATTTCTATCGGTGCATCACACGCTGCCACGGCAACGGCCCAACCACCCCGCACCTTGCGGCAACAACACAGAGACACGCTATCGCGTGATCCATGATGTCACAGGCGAGGTACGGGATGGCAGGCGCCGCCCCATGAAACAGGAGATGCGCTCAGCACAATTTCGGCCATGCTTAATTTGGGCAAATGTGTGGGCAATCTTAAATAACATAATTAAACAACATATGTAGACCAAGACACAATGTGAGAGATCAATAATGTATATAAATACTTGTGCCACATAAAAATGTGTTGTGCTATCGCAATAAATTCCTACATCCAAAAAGGCATACAATTTTTCTACAAAAAACTGCATGCATGAATAGTGCAAATATAAAGTGCATCATTTATACATATTTAAACATTATTGGTTAATATTAATATACAAAAGTGACTTGTTTTTATATTTATATTGATATAAAGTGATGTGTGCTTCCTTAAGATCCATAGCCACGATTTTTCTTCACCAACAAACAACTCCAAAACGATTTTATATGTAATAGATACCTAAATACAAAGAAAAAAAGAAAAAACAAGAAAAAATAATCAATAAATACATAATAAACCATAATTGTCAAAGGAGCCCCACATTTGAATTAGATTGACACAGGGAACCTAAGTCCCCTTTGACCTACCCGAAAAAAAGAGACAAACAACCACAATTAAAACTAACATTATTTTGATACAAAATAATGATAAAAATAAGAGAAAAAGAAAAAGAAAAATGTAAAAACTGAAAATATAGTGGCAATACAGGCAACAGCTAAAAAATTCTACTATAGAAAACTGGCGAATCCCCATTGATCATTTAAGCCATATGGTTTCATTGTTCTCAAATCCGTTATCCATCGGCATTCCCTTTGGGCTAATCTGTTCATAATATTCCCTCCCCGAATACCGAGATGTACAACATCAATACCTCTTATCTGAAGATCTATTGCTCCCGTTGAGTGGAATTCCCTATAATGGGCTGGTATTGTCTTCAACTTGGCAATCTCCTCTTTCTGTAAGTTGTCTGAGTTGAGTAATCTTGCTGCACGAATGTCCTTCACGTGTTCCAATACACGTACCTGCAATTGTCTAGACGTTAAACCTATATATATAAGTCCACACGGGCATGTTAGATAGTATATCACTGATGTTGTTTTACAATTGATCGAATGAACGATTTTGAAATCACGTGTTTTGGTCGAGTTACTGAAGGTCTCTGTCTTAATCATATACTTGCAAGCACTACAATCTCCACAGGAACGTGAACCCCATTTGGGGCCTTTTGAATCAAAAATAAAATTAGATTTTGGTGCAATATAATGACTATGCACAATGGTTTCCCCAATAGTCTTACTCCTTCTCGCCACGACCTGTGCTTTATCCTCAATAAACTTAGTTAATCCTGGGTCTCGTTTGAGTATCGGCCAAAATTTATTGAAGATATTATTCATATCCCTCCATCTTCCATGATAATTGGTGATAATTCGTAGACGTGAGTATTCTTTTGTAGTGATCTAATTTTGAAGAAGTGTGTTACGATCCATTGCCTTTGCTTGTTGGTAACCTCAATTAATATCTCTGGAGTCATATCCTCGACTCAAAAATCTCGCAGTTATATCGCGGGCCTGAGTTTCAAATTCTTCATTTGTGTCACAGATTCTTCTTGCCCTAATGAATTGTCCTTTAGGGATTGCTTTGACAGTATGCCTTGGGTGCGCTGATTTTGCATGCAATACTGAATTAGTGCTTGTCTCCAGGGGCGGACTGGGCCAGGTGGCAGGAGTGCATATGCCCCCCGGGCCGGTGCCTGAGCAGCTGCACAGGGCCGCTGGAGGACCGGCAGCGATTTTAATACATAGCGCGCCGCATCCCTCCAGCCGGCCCTTTAAATCTAAGCCAGGTCCTGTGTGCGCGCGTTGCCAGCGCTGATAAGTGCCGCGGCGGCCCACGCTAGTGCGCGAGCACGGCCGCGGTCCTAGTTCCTGCGCGTGCTCGTCTGCTGCCCGTGTCAGCGCGGGCAAGCAGGAGACCACGCGCGCACATTTGAAAAGGCCGGCGCGCATAGGACGCCTCCACCTGACCTGACTGTGTCTGACGCTGGCCGGCCTGTACCAGCGTCAGAGAAGACTGCTCACCAATGCCTGGGATCCTCTTCACTGCCGACGCTGGAGAGGACCCAACACATCACAGCCCTTCATCCTCCCGACCTCCCCCCCCAATCTCAGGGACCTGGGTGAGTCCCAAGATGATTTTTTAATGTATATACAGCAGTTGCACCTATATAATGTGTATAGACTGCTATATATACGTTATATAGGTGATACTGCTGTATATAATCACTATACCACTAAAATGTATGTATAGCAGCCTATATCTTATATAGGTGACACTGCTACTGATGCATATATACCTTATATAGGTGACACTGCAGTGTGTGTGTATACATACTGTATATACAGTATACTGTAGTGTACACACACATGTATGTATACACATATATGTACATGTATACACAGCAGTACCACCTATATAATGTATATACACATCAGTAGCAGTGTTACCTATATAAGATGTAGACTGCTATACATACATTATATAGGTAGTATAGTGATTATATACATCAGTATCACCTATATAATGTATATTTAGTAGTCTATACACATTATATAGGCAATACCGCTACTGATGTGTATATAGGTGATACTGCTGTGTATATATGTCGTTATATAGGCTATACTGGTGTGTGTATACACACACACACGTACATATATACACAACAGTATCACCTATATATAACATATATACACATCAGTAGCAGTATTGCCTATATAATGTATATAGACTGCTGTATACATGATATATAGGTGATACTATCATTATATACAGCAGTAGCAGTATCGCCTATATATCGTGTATCCAACATTTGCAGTATCACCTGTATAATGTATATACTACTGCATATACGTTGTATAGGTGATACTGCTGTGTATAGCAGCACTATCTATCTGTGTCTAATATATATATATATATATATATATATATAATTTTATTTTATCAGTTTCATCTATATAATGTGTGTACACCAGTCACAGTATCACATACAATATATAGGTGATACTACAACTATACACATCAGTCGCAGTGTCAACTATATATTGTATATACAGTAGCTTCAATGTGATATATATTCAGCAGTCGCGGTGTCTCCTATGTACATCAGCCTCTGTGTCTCCTACGTGATGTATGCATCATAACATAGTATAATTCTGTCCTAATTACCGTATATTGTAGAGATGTGTGTGTGTGTGTATATTTTTTGAATATATATATATATATATATATATACAGTATATATATATATATATATTACATAGAGAGAGAGAGAGAGTGTAGAGATGTTTGTATAGTATGGCGCTATGTATATATATATACAATATATAGTTGACACTGCGACTGATGTGTATAGTTGTAGTATCACCTATATATTGTATGTGATACTGTGACTGGTGTACACACACTATATATACACTGCTGCCACATCTCTACACTATCTACTATATAATTGTCTAAGGGTCACTTCCGTCTGTCTGTCACGGATATTCATTGGTTGCGGCCTCTGTCTGTCATGGAATCCAAGTCGCTGATTGGTCTCGCCAGCTGCCTGTCATGGCTGCCGCGACCAATCAGCGACGGGCACAGTCCGATTAGTCCATCCCTACTCCCCTGCAGTCAATGCCCGGTGCCCGCTCCATATTCCCCGCAGTCACCGCACACAGGGTTAATGCCAGCGGTAACGGAGCGCGTTATGCCGCGGGTAACTCACTCCGCTACCGCCGCTATTAACCCTGTGTGACCAACTTTTTACTATTGATGCTGCCTATGCAGCGTCAATAGTAGAAAGATCTAATGTTAAAAATAATTTTAAAAAAATAAAAAATCATTATATACTCACCTTCTGCCGCCTTTCCCACTCCTCGCAACGCTCCGGTGACCGGTCCATGCAAGCGGCAGGTTCCGTTGGCAAGGATGGTCTGCGAGAAGGACCTGCCGTGATGTCACGGTCATGTGACCACGACGTCATCACGGGTCCTGAGTGCCTGCGCGAGAAAGACCTGCGATGATGTCACGGTCAAGTGACTGCGACGTCATCACACCCTGGGACCGGAAGCTGCCGCCTGCACGGCACACAGGCGACAGAACTACAAGGGACCCCTCGGAAGGTGAGTATATGTTTATTTTTTATTTTTTAACCTGTGACATACATGGCTGGGCAATATACTACGTAGCTGGGCAATATACTACATGGCTCTGTGGTGTATACTACGTCGCTGTGCAATATACTACGTGGCTCTGTGCTGAATACTACGTCACTGGGCAATATACTACGTCACTGGGCAATATACTACGTGGCTGGGCAATATGCTACGTGGCTGGGCAATATACTACGTGGCTCTGTGCTGTATACTACGTAACTGGGCAATATACTACGTGGCTGGGCAATATACTACGTGGCTCTGTGCTGTATACTACATCGCTGTGCAATATACTATGTGGCTCTGCTGTATACTACATCGCTGTGCAATATACTACGTGGCTCTGTGCTGTATACTACGTGGTTGGGCAATATACTATGTGGCTGGGCAATATACTACGTGGCTGGGCAATATACTACGTGGCTGGGCAATATACTACGTGGCTGGGCAATATACTACGTGGCTGGGCAATATACTACGTGGCTGGGCAATATACTACGCGGCTGGGCAATATACTACGCGGCTGGGCAATATACTACGTTGCTGGGCAATATACTACGTAGCTGGGCAATATACTACGTGACTGGCCAATATACTACGTGGCTGGGCAATATACTGCGTGGCTCTGTGCTGTATACTACATTGCTGTGCAATATACTACGTGGCTCTGTGCTGTATACTACATCGCTGTGCAATATACTACGTGGCTCTGTGCTGTATACTACGTCACTGGGCAATATACTACGTCGCTGGGCAATATACTACGTGGCTGGGCAATATACTACGTGGACATGCATATTCTAGAATACCCGATGCGTTAGAATCGGGTCACCATCTAATATAATATATACACCGCTCTATATTCCTTAACACGGTATATAATATGCCTCTGTGTATATAATAGATTGTAGTATACCGTATAAACTCATGTATAAGCCGAGTTTTTCAGCATATTTTTTTTTGTCCTGAAAACACCCCCCTCAGCTTATACACGAGTCATTGTCCCAGAAAAACGGAGGGGGAGCAGCGAGTCACAGAATATTCCAGTGCCGTGAATATTCATTTCTCTTATAGGGTTCACAGCCACAGCTGCTGGCTTCCAGCACACATCCTACTTACCTTCCCTGCGCTCCCTCGCTGCATCTTGTTCTGGCGCCAACAGCTCTTCAGACCGAGCGATCATGTGTCTGCCTCTCATTAAGGTAATGAGTATTCACCCCTCTCCACTCCCATAGGCGTGGGTAAAGGCCGGAGACACACTGGTGCGAGATACGGCCGAGTCTCGCTGGTTAAAAGCAAGCTGTGGCACCTGCACTCCGGAGCGGAGCGTGCGGCTCCATGTATTGCTATGCAGCTGCACGCACCGCTGCGCTCTGCTCTCACTTTCCGGCCGGCACTCAGAGCAGGAAGCAGACGGCAAGGGACCTGAAGGACACCGACAGGTGAGTATGTACGGTTTGTTTTTTTACGTTTACGCTTGTAACCAGGGTAAACATCGGGTTAATAAGCTAGGCCCTGCGCTTAGTTACCCGATGTTTACCCTGGTTACAAGCGAAGACATCGCTGGATCGCTGTCACACACAACGATCCAGCGATGTCAGCGGGTGATCAAGCGACGAAAGAAAGTTCCAAACGATCTGCTACGACGTACGATTCTCAGCAGGGTGTCTGATCGCAGTAGCGTGTCAGACACAGCGATATCGTAACGATATCGCTAGAACGTCATGAATCGTAACGTCGTAGCGATGGAAATTTCAATGTGTGACGGTACCCTTACAGAAAGAGGAGATTGCCAAGTTGAAGACAATACCAGCCCATTATAGGGAATTCCACTCAACGGGAGCAATAGATCTTCAGATAAGAGGTATTGATGTTGTACATCTCGGTATTCGGGGAGGGAATATTATGAACAGATTAGCCCAAAGGGAATGCCGATGGATAACGGATTTGAGAACAATGAAACCATATGGCTTAAATGATCAATGGGGATTCGCCAGTTTTCTATAGTAGAATTTTTTAGCTGTTGCCTGTATTGCCACTATATTTTCAGTTTTTACATTTTTCTTTTTCTTTTTCTCTTATTTTTATCATTATTTTGTATCAAAATAATGTTAGTTTTAATTGTGGTTGTTTGTCTCTTTTTTTCGGGTAGGTCAAAGGGGACTTAGGTTCCCTGTGTCAATCTAATTCAAATGTGGGGCTCCTTTGACAATTATGGTTTATTATGTATTTATTGATTATTTTTTCTTGTTTTTTCTTTTTTTCTTTGTATTTAGGTATCTATTACATATAAAATCGTTTTGGAGTCGTTTGTTGGTGAAGAAAAATCGTGCCTATGGATCTTAAGGAAGCACACATCACTTTATATCAATATAAATATAAAAACAAGTCACTTTTGTATATTAATATTTATCAATAATGTTTAAATATGTATAAATGATGCACTTTATATTTGCACTATTCATGCATGCAGTTTTTTGTAGAAAAATTGTATGCCTTTTTGGATGTAGGAATTTATTGCGATAGCACAACACATTTTTATGTGGCACAAGTATTTATATACATTATTGATCTCTCACATTGTGTCTTGGTCTACATATGTTGTTTAATTATGTTATTTAAGATTGCCCACACATTTGCCCAAATTAAGCATGGCCGAAATTGTGCTGAGCGCATCTCCTGTTTCATGGGGCGGCGCCTGCCATCCCGTACCTCGCCTGTGACATCATGGATCACGCGATAGCGTGTCTCTGTGTTGTTGCCGCAAGGTGCGGGGTGGTTGGGCCGTTGCCGTGGCAGCGTGTGATGCGCCGATAGAAATGCACTATTTTTAGTATGGCCAATGGAGTGCTGTGCGCATCCCCTGGTTCCCTGACGTACGCATGCTCCATCCCGTGTCTGGCCTGTGACGTCGCGGAGGGCGCGACGTGCCTTTCTGTGACGCCGCTGGGGGACATTGGGCGGGGATGCCTCGCCGGAGCGGCATGTGATGCGCCGATATGAATGCACCTCCATTGGATTGGCTAAATCTCTGGCTTATTGGGTATATAAAGGGATAGTATGACCTCCCTTACGTCACTCCCTGAGGAAGCAAAACGTGTGAAACGCGCGTTGGAGTGTGAGGAGGCACTATTGGCACGCTTACCATGAGTACTGGTTAGTATCTGCATTTGCACTATGCACTTTTTAATTATTTCTAAAGCTGCTTATTTTGAGAAATATTTGTAGCACACGAAATGCCATTGATTTTTCTCTGGCATATATCTTAATATGCATTTCCCTTTATTCATGTCCCACTGGGGATATACACCAATGAGGTATTGCAGCTAAAAACTTTTTTGCTAACAGTACTTGATACCATAAAAGAAATATACCCTTTTGGATTTATATATATTTGGTGACATTTTGGATGTTATAAATTGCTCCTCTTGTTTTTAAATATTTTTGTGTATTGTTCTATTGGTGTCAAATAAAATATTTAGAATTTTAATATGATTTTTATCAAAGCAAAAGGTGGCTACTTTGAAGAACCTAAAATGTAAGACATAATTTCAGTTGTTTCACACTCTTTTGTTAAGTATATAATTCCACATGTATTAATTCATAGTTTGGATGCCTTCAGTGTGAATGTACAATTTTCATAGTCATGAAAATAAAGATAAATCTTTAAATGAGAAGGTGTGTCCAAACTTTTGGTCTGTACTGTATATATATATATATATATATATATATATATATATATATATATATATATATATATAAAATCAGGATGCGTGATATTAGTGCAGAATTGACCACATATTTAGCTTCAATTTGTTTTTCTATTTTTTTCCTGTGTCTTATGGTGCGCTGCGTATTATAGTCCAAAAAAAATACAGACATAATAAACCCATTTTCTGTTTGTTCACTGGGGCAAGTATCTGCCTTGGTTCTTGGTTCAGAATTGAGTGCCTTCGTTTGAGTAGTATGGACTTGACCTGAAAAAACTATATTAGTTATGGTAACAGTTTGTACTATTTATAGTCTTATTTATTATTTTTAGAAAATGTATTTTATTTTCCCCCAAAATATTGAATGTGTGGTTTTATAATCATTAATATAACAGATGAGAGACTTTTCCACTGTGCTGCCAGTCCATAAATGATCCTCACTGGCTTATAAATGTTATTTAGTATATTTTCCTGTTCTGTAGGCTTTACACAATACAATATGCAGGAAACAAGTGATTAATCACGGACATGTAAGAAGATATCTAATTACTGTATATACAATATTCTAAGTCGTTGTTAAAGTAGGTCATTTATATCTAGTGAATTTCTAATAACCATATAAATAAGACAGAAGTGTCCAATTTAAATGCTGAATATGATGGATCAGTTTGATGTGTTGGCAGTGTTAAGTGTTTTCGAAGCCTTTGTCTTATATACATAGTAATGTGGGCACATGTTAAGAACATTTCCACTCATTCATTTCCTATTTGTAATACAATATTGAGTATAATGAAGAAAAATGAAAGTATTAGTATACCAATCATTGAACTAAAGCCGTATTCACACATCCATTTTTTGCTTATGAGAAAAACAGATTGATTGCTACTTTTTTCAAGGACTCAATGACCTGCAGGGCTGTCTTTGCCACTAGGCACTTGAGGGCACGTGCCCAGGGCACCAGGATGCAAGGGGGCAGCACCTGAGCAAGGTTTTTTTCCACCTGTGTCCCCAGGGACAATCATTTAGCGTCAGTGGGTGCAGAGCGGCTGGAGGTGCAGACTGGCAGGGAAGAGGCAAGACAGTGGATGGGACTGGAGCGGGGTGGGGAGGAGGGAAGAAGCTTCAGTCTGAAGAGTGGAAAGATGAGGAGAAGGAGCATTAGTGGCACCGGAGAAGTGGAATAGACGGAGGCAGAGCTAAGAACCCCAGAGCTGTGAGCAGCCAGAAGACGGTGTGCTTGGAGCAGCCGGCTCTGCTTGCAGTGCTGGTATCACCAGTGTCCGACATTGTGCCTCCTCCCGGGACCTGCTGAGCCTTGCTTCTTCTTGATACTTACTGTGGCTTCAGGATACTGTTCACAGAGATAAGGTGAAGTGTGTGTGTGTGCAAAGAGGTGAATGGTGCTGTGTGTGTGTGCATGTGTGTGCAGAGAGGTGAGTGATGCTGTGTGTGTGCAGAGAAGTGAATGGTGCTGTGTGTGTCTGTGTGTGTAGGTGGATAAGAGGGCGATGATGGGGTGAAGGGTCAGAAGGCAATGATTGGGTTGACAGAGAGGGCAATGATTGGGGTGATGGAGAGGGCAATGATGGGGGTGATGGGGCAGAAGGCAATTATTGGGTTGACGGAAAGGTCAATGATGGGATGATGGGGCAGAAGGCAATGATTGGGTTGACCGAGAGGAAATGATGGAGGTCGTGAATGGGCAATAATGGGGGTGGTGGGGAGGAGGAAATGATGGCAGCTGTGTAATGGGCAATGATGTGGGTGGCGGCGGAAAAGACAATGATGGTGGTGGTGAAAAGGGCAATGATGGGGATGGAGGAGGCAGTTACAATGATGGAGGTGGTGGAATGGGTAATGATGGGGTGGTGGGGAGGAAATGATGGAGGTCATGGAATGGGTAATGATAGGGGTGGTGGGGAGGAGGAAATGAAGGTGGTGGAATGGGTAATGATGGGGTGGTGGGGGAGAAGGCAATGAAGGTGGCAGTGGAAAAGACAATGATGGGGTGATGGGGAGGAGCAATGATGGAGGTGGTGGAATGGGCAATAATGGGGTGGTAGGGAGAAAGCAATAATGGTGGTGATGAAGAGGGCAATCATGGGGGTGAGAGAGAGGGCAATAATGGGATGCAGGGGGAGGAGGACAATGAGAGGTGTGGGGGATTGGGATGAGATGAAAGGGGATTTATAATGCATTTAGGAATAGGGGAGGAGGAGGAAGACGCTATTATTAGTGATGAGCGAGCACTAAAATGCTCGGGTGCTTGTTGCTCGGGTCGAGCAAATTGGAATACTTGTTTACTCGACTCAAACAACGAGCCTAATGTAAGTCTACGGGAAACCCGAGCATTTTTATCGCGATCCCCCTGGGGTCCTTTTAAGGTCTAAAAATGTCAGAAAATGATTGAAACACTGGTCAAGCGACACAGGAACATCATGGGGATCGCCCCCAGAAGCATATCTAACTCCAAGGTCACAGCTGTAAGCAATGTTGTCAGAGTTTCACACCATTTTTTGCAGGTGCACCAGAAAACATACAAAAACGAAACCAAAATGGATTTTGCGGGAAATATTTTAACCCCTTCCCGACATGCGCCGTACTAGTACTGCGCTGCCGGCACTGCATTACTGACAGCCGCAGTACTAGTACGGCGCCCCGATCACCGTGGTCTCGCGCTGAGCGCCGCGGTGATCGGGTGCATGTGTCAGCTGTATATGACAGCTGACACCCCGCAGCAATGCCCACGATCGGCGCTATCGCCGATCGCGGGCATTTAACCCCTCTGATGCCGCTGTCAATAGTGACAGCGGCATAGAGGGGGATTGCGCAGGGACGGGGGCTCCCTGCGCTCTCCCTCCAGAGCGACGAGATGAGATCGCGCTGCTCCGGTGACCTGGAAGGAGTCCCCGGATCCAAGATGGCCGCGGGACTCCTTCCGGGTCATGAGATGACCCTGCTTGCCGGCGTCTGCTGAGAATTCCTCATAGCAGGCGCCGGCAAGCCTCTGCAATGTGCCTGTCAGATCGATGATCTGACAGAGTGCTGTGCATGCTGTCAGATCACCGATCTGTGATGTCCCCTCCTGAGACAAAGTATAAAAGTAAAAAAAAAATTTTTCCACATGTGTAAAAAAAATAAAATAAATAAATTCCTAAATAAAGAAAAAAAAATAAAAAATTCCCATAAATACATTTCTTTATCTAAATAAAAAAAAAAATCACACAATAACAGTACACATATTTAGTATCGCCGCGTCCATAACGACCCCACCTATAAAACTATATCACTAGTTAACCCCTTCAGTGAACACCGTAAAAAAAAAAAAAAAAAAAACGAGGCAAAAAACTACGCTTTATTCTCTTACCGCCAAACAAAAAGTGGAATAACACGCGATCAAAAACACGGATATAAATAAGCATGGTACCGCTGAAAACATCATCTTGTCCCGCAAAAAAAAAGCCACCATACAGCATCATCAGCAGAAAAATAAAAAAGTTATAGCTCTCAGAATAAAGCGATGCAAAAACAATTATTTTTTTTATATAAAATAGTTTTTATTGTGTAAAAGCGCCAAAACATAAAAAAATTACATAAATGAGGTATCGCTGTAATCATACTGACCCGAAGAATAAAACTGCTTTATCCTTTTTACCAAACGCGGAACGGTATAAACGCCCCCCCTAAAAGAATTTCAGGAATTGCTGATTTTTGTTCATTCCGCCTCACAAAAATCGGAATAAAAAGCGATCAAAGAACGTCATGTACCCGTAAATGGTACCAATATAAACGTCAACTCGTCCCGCAAAAAACAGGATCTCACATGACTCTGTGGGCCAAAATATGGAAAAATTATAGCTCTCAAAATGTGGTGATGCAAAAACTATTTTTTGCAATAAAAAGCGTCTTTTAGTGTGTGATGGCTGCCAACCATAAAAATCCGCTAAAAAACGCTTTAAAAGTAAATCAAATCCCCCTTCATCACCCCCTTAGTTAGGGAAAAATAATACAATTTAAAAAAATATATTTATTTCCATTTTCCCGTTAGGCTACTTTCACACTAGCGTCGGTACGGCCCGACATACCGACGCATACTGTGCAAGCACAACGGGGGCAGCGGATGCTGTTTTTCCACGCATCCGCTGCCTCATTGTGAGGTGCGGGGAGGTGGGGGCGGAGTTCCAGCCACGCATGCGCAGTCAGAAATGGTGGACCGTCGGCACAAAAAAAGTTACATGTAACGTTTTTTGCTGCCGGCGGTCCGCCACAACACGACGCAACCGTCACACGACGCTTGCGACGTGTGTCAATATGTCGCTAATGTTAGTCTATGGGGAAAAAAGGCATCCTGCAGATGACTTTGCAGGATGCGTTTTTTCGCCAAAACGACGCATTGCGACGTATGCAAAAAAACGCTAGTGTGAAAGTAGCGCTAGGGTTTGGACTAGGGTTAGGGCTAGGGTTAGGGTTGGGGTTAGGGCTAGGGTTAGGGCTGGGGTTAGGGTTGGGGTTAGGGTTTCAGTTAGAATTGGGGAGTTTTCACTGTTTAGGCACATCAGGGGCTCTCCAAACACGACATGGCGTCCGATCTCAACGCGTTTGTTTGCGTTAAAAACGCATGCGTTTTTATAGAAAAAACCAGAACACACACTGAAAAGTCACCCACCACCATCAAGGTGATAAAGGGATCCAAACCCTAACCCTAACCCTACCCCTAAACTCACCCCTAACCGTTTAATGAACATTTTCTGACAGTCATAATGCCACGTATTTCAGTGCCACGTATTTCAGTGCCACAATATTTCAGTGCCACGATATTTCAGTGCCACATATTTCAGTGCCACGTCTTTCAGTGCCACGATATTTCAGTGCCACGTATTTCAGTGCCACGATATTTCAGTGCCACATATTTCAGTGCCACGTCTTTCAGTGAAATACGTGGCACTGAAATATTGTGGCATTTACGTTAAATACGTGGCACTTATATACGTGGCACTTATATACGTGGCACTTATATACGTGGCACTTAAATACGTGGCCACTGAAATATCGTGGCACTTATATACGTATATACGTATATACGTATATAAACGTATTTCAGTGCCACGTATTTCAGTGCCACGTATTTCAGTGCCACGTATTTCAGGTTAGGGTTAGGGGTAGGGTTAGGGTTTTTTGGTTTTTTCTCGTTTTCTTGTGTTTTTCTATAAAAACACATGCGTCTAAAAAACGCATGCGTTTTATCGCGTTTACATGCATTTTTTCACACATGCGTTTTTTTTAAAAACGCATGCAGATAAAAACGCAAGTGTGAAACCAGCCTTACCCTTGGGAAAATAAAAACGTGGGGGCTAAAATATAATTTTCGTGGAAAAAAATATATTTTTTATTTTCGCGGCTCTGCGTTATAAACTGTAGTGAAACACTTGGGGGTTCAAAGTTCTCACAACACATCTAGATATGTTCCGTGGGGGGTCTAGTTTCCAATATGGGGTCACTTGTGGGGGGTTTCTACTGTTTAGGTACATCAGGGGCTCTGCAAATGCAACATGACACCTGCAGACCAATCCATCTAAGTCTGCATTTCAAACGGCGCTCCTTCCCTTCCGAGCTCTGCCGTGCGCCCAAACAGTGGTTCCCCCCAATGTATGGGATATCAGCGTACTCAGGACAAATTGGACAATAACTTTTGTGGTCCAATTTCTCCTGTTACCCTTGGGGGAAAAAATTGCAGGCTAAAACATCATTTAGTGGAAAGAAAAAATGATTTTTTAATTTTCATAGCGCTACATTCTAAACTTTAGTGAAACAATTGGGGGTTAAAAGTGCTCACCACACATCTAGATAAGTTCCTTAGGGGGTCTTCTTTCCAAAATGGTGTCACTTGTGGGGGTTTCCACTGTTTAGGCACGTCAGGGGCTCTCCAAACACGACATGGGTTCCGATCTCAATTCCAGCCAATTTTGCATTGAAAAGTCAAATGGCGCTCCTTCCCTTCCGAGCTCTGCCATGCGCCCAAACAGTGGTTTATCCCCATATATGAAGTATCAGCGTACTCAGGACAAATTGCACAACAACTTTTGGGGTCTAATTTATTCTGCTACCCTTGGGAAAATAAAAACTTTTGGGCAAAAAGATCATTTTTTGTGAAAATTAATATTAATTTTTTTTTACGGCTCTACATTATAAACTTCTGTGAAGCACTTGGAGGTTCAAAGTGCTCACCACACATCTAGATTAGTTCCTTAGAGGGTCTAATTTCCAAAATGGTGTCACTTGTGGGGGTTTCCACTGTTTAGGCACGTCAGGGGCTCTCCAAATTCGACATGGGTTCCGATCTCAATTCCAGCCAATTTTGCATTGAAAAGTCAAATGGCGCTCCTTCCCTTCCGAGCTCTGCCATGTGCCCAATCAATGGTTTACCCCAACATGTGGGGTATCGGCATACTCAGGACAAATTGTACAAAGACTTTTTTGGTCCAATTTCTCCTGTTACCCTTGGTAAAATAAAACAAATTGGATCTGAAATAAAAATTTTGTGAAAAAAAAGTTAAATGTTCAATTTTTTTTAAACATTCCAAAAATTCCTGTGAAGCACCTGAAGAGTTAATAAACTTTTTGAATGTGGTTTTGAGTACCTTGAGGGGTGCAGTTTTTAGAATGGTGTCACTTTTGGGCATTTTCTGTCATATAGACCCCTCAAAGTCACTTCAAGTGTGAGGTGGTCCGTAAAAATAATGGTTTTGCAAATTTTGTTGCAAAAATGAGAAATCGCTTTTCAACTTTTAACCCTTATAACTCCCTAACAAAAAAAAATTTTGTTTCCAAAATTGTGCTGATGTAAAGCAGACATGTGGGAAATGTGGTTTAATAACTATATTATGTGATATAACTCTCTAATTTAAGGGCATAAAAACGAAAAATTTGAAAATTGCGAAATTTTCATAATTTTCGACAAATTTCTGTTTTTTTCACAAATAAATGCAAGTCATATCGAAGAAGTTTTACCACTATCATAAAGTACAATATGTCACGAGAAAACAGTCTCAGAATCACCAGGATCCGTTGAAGCGTTTCAGAGTTATGACCTCATAAAATGACAGTGGTCAGAATTGTAAAAATTGGCCGTGTCAGTTAGGTGAAAACAGGCTTCGGGGTGAAGGAGTTAAGGTACATCCTTTCCAGGCTAATGACTTGTATATAAAGCAATATAATTAACCCCAGATCAAAATGTTCCTCCACCAATTGGGCTATGTTCACACGCAGCGTTTTTGATGCTTTTTTCAACTTTAACATTGCTATCAACCAATACAAATGCATTCACTAGGAAATGTCATTGTAACATTTAACAACCCTCGCTGGACATGTGGTGTGTGACACATAAGCAGACACATCTTGTTTCATTTCTGAAGGAGGGACTCTTAAAGTCACAAAGACTATTTTTAGAGGGGCATCAGGCATTATTAATATTTTTAAAGGACCATTATTAAACAGTAGGTCTCTCATGCTGCTATTGCCTATGCAGTGAGTGGCTGGGCTGCCGAGAGTTACAACGCACCCCAATACCCCTTTCATGAGAGGTACAGGAGGGTCTCCTGAAAAAATGTTTCAGTGAATGCAAGGCCTTCCCTGCTCCTAAGTCATATGCACCCCAATAAGTCTTTGAACTCAGGTACTGGATGGCCACTTGAAAACCCACTTCACATTCTTCAGTTGGTCGTGCCATACTGTTTTGTTATGCATTGAATGCAAGGGCCGCCTTGACCCAAATTTGCACTCACCCCAATCCCCCTTGGAAGAAACATGGAGGAAGGCCTCATAAAAAAACTGTCCCAATACAAAGGAGCGGGTCTCCTAGACTCGTAATGCCCATACACTAAGTGCATGGGCTGACTAACATTTCCCCATGGGGGTTATATTTTTAAAAAATATGCTATGGGCATCATTGACACCCTTGCCAAAAAACTGACTATTTGTAGCAGCACTGAACCCTGGTGATCTAGTGGTGGAAAATGATGAGAAGTGGAGGAAGGCCTCATTAAAAACTAGGCCCAATTTAATGGAGCGGGTCACCTAGACTTGTAATGCCCTTACAATAAGTGTATGGGCTGACAAACATTTCCCAATGGGGGTACATTTTTTAAAAATATACTATGGACATCATAGACACCCTTGCCAAAAAACTGACTGCTTGCATCAGCACTGAACACGTGAACCCTGGTGATTTAGTGGTGGAAAATGATGAGAGGTGGAGGAAGGCCTCATTAAAAACTAGGCCCAATTTAAAGAAGCAGGTCTCCAAGACTTGTAATGCCCATACAATAAGTGTATGGGCTGACAAACATTCCCCATGGGGGGTACATTTTTTTAAAATATACTATGGGCATCATAGACACCCTTGCCAAAAAATGGTCTGCTTATAGCAGCACAGAGCACATTCAGCGTGGTGATCCAGTGGTGGAGAATGAGGAAACATTGCTGAAGGCCTCATTAAAAACTAGGCCCAATGTAAAGGTGTCTCCTAGCCTTGTAATGCCCATACACAAAGTGCATGGACTGACAAACATTTCCCCAAGGGGGAGACAGTTTATAAAAATATACTATGGGCATCATAGACACCCTTGCCATTAAATGGACTGCCTGTAGCGTCACAGAAGATGTTAAACCTGGTGATCTAATGGTGGTGAATGAGGAAACATTGCTGAAGGCCTCATTAAAAACTAGGCCCAATGTAAAGGAGTGTGGAGAATGAGGAGACATTGCAGAAGGCCTCATTAAAAACTAGGCCCAATGTAAAGAAGGGTGTCTCCTAGACTTGTAATGCCGATACACACAGTGCATGGGCTGACAAACATTTCCCCAAGGGGGATACATTTTTTAAAACTATACTATGGGCGTCATAGACACCCTTGCCAAAAAATGGACTGCCTATAGCAGCACAGAACACGTTCAACGTGGTGATCTAGTCGTGGAGAATGAGGAGACATTGCTGAAAGCCTCATTAAAAACTAGGCCTAATGTAAAGGAATGTGTCTCCTAGACTTGTAATGCCCATACACGCAGTGCATGGGCTAACAAATATTTCCCCAAGGCGGATACATTTTTTAAAAATATACTATGGGCATCATAGACACCTTTGCCAAAACTTGGACTGCCTGTAGCGGCACAGAAGACGTTAAGCCTGGTGATCTAGTGGTGGAGAATGAGGAGACATTAAGATAAATCATAATGAAATCAAAAAAATAAATAAAAAAATGTTAATCCAACAATGAAAGTAAATAAAAAAAGGGAGTGGTGAACACAGGTTCATAGATTTGAAGCCAGAATGTGTCCAATGAGATATGTTTGTCCCTAGCAACAGCTCAGAGACAGGGCTATAAATAAAAATATAATATAAAAGTCTTTGAATAATTTTCTATTGTAGAGGTATACACTACCTCACTAGAGGACTGTCCAGAGATAGGAAAAATGTAAAATATAAGAATAAATGGGAATAATAGACATACATCTCTTTTTTATGACATTTCCCACTGTGGGAGTAACATTTGTTTTGGTTTCCAATTAGTAACGGCATCATAAAAACACCCTTGCACAAAAAAATTGTGACTTTAGCATCACGGAATCCGTTCACCCTGGTGCTCTACTGGTTGTGGATGATGAGGATGAGGATAACAGCAAACAGACAAAATCTGGAAGAGTATACTCATGTGTGGTTGTGAAGAGGCGCATGAGAATACACCTCCCAAAAAAGAGAATGTATTAGGTTATGTTTCGCTGTTTTCACTTGGTGAGGTACAGAAGTCTTTCCCAATCCAGCCCTTGTTCATTTTTATAAGAGTCAGCCTGTCAGCATTTTCAGTTGACAGGTGGATGCGCTTATCTGTTATAATTCCACCAGCGGAACTAAAAACCCGCTCTGACAGAACGCTAGCAGCAGGGCAGGCCAGGACCTCCAAGGTATAGAGAGCCAGTTCATGCCACGTGTCCAGCTTGGATACTCAATAATTAAAAGGTACTGAGGAATCCCAGAGGACGTTTGTATGATCTGCAAGGTACTACCTCAGCATCTTCCCAAACATTGCATTTCTTGTGACATCACCCCTTGCCTCTGTGCTGGCATGATGGGAGGGTCTGAGAAAACTGTACCAGAATTTGCCATTGTTCCCCTGCCTGAGCTGGATTGTACTTCTGTCTCTCTCGCTTGGACTCCTTGGTTGTACAACAAACTCTGACGTCTGCTGCCAGCGTTCTCACATGAGAATTTTCTAAGTAATTCAGCTACAAGGGCCCTCTGGTTCTGCAACATTTTAGTACACCTCTCTGCCTCTGGTAGAAGAGATTGAAAGTTCTCCTTGTAGCGTGGGTCTAGAAGTGTCACCAACCAGTAATAAGTGCCACCAAAAAATTTTTATAATGCGAGGGTGACGTGAAACACAGCGCAATATAAAGTCAGCCATGCGTGCCAGACTGCTAACAGGCAAGACTTCCGTGTCCTCACCAACAGGATGACTGACTATGCTATCCTCCTCCTCTTCATCCTCATCCTCCTCCTCCCTGTCCTCAGACCATCCCTGCTGAACAGACGGTATGACTGCTGTGCTTGTTGTACCGTCTATAGTGCATAAAAGTAGCTCCTGTTCTTCCTCCTCCTCCTCCTCCTCAATCCACATTGGGAAGACATGAGGCTGGGCTGAGTGTAATCCCCCTGTATGGTTCCCTGCTCAATGTCCTTGTGATCTTCCTGAAATGCATCTCTTTAATTGTGAGCAGAAAGGTTTTTAGGATGCTGAGAAGTGGGATGGTGATGCTATTTATGTCATCATCGCCGCTCACCATCTTGGTGCAGACCTCAAAGTTTTGGAGGATGGTACATATGTCTGACAACCATATCCACTCCTGAGGTCTTATGTGTGGAGTCAGAACTGAATATCGACGGCCTTGTTGATGTTGGTCATCAACAACTGCCCTCTTTTGCTCACAAATCCTTTCGAGCATATGCAGCGTAGAGTTCCTGCGAGTGGGGACATTACACACCAGTCGGTGAGCTGAAAGCTGCAAACGCTGCCGAAGCATGGCAAGAGCAGCTAAAGCTGTAGTTGACTTTGTAAAATGGGCAGAAAAATGGCGAACTTTCACTAGCAGATCCGGGTAGCTTTTCAGAAAACATTGAACCACGAGGTTAAGCACATGGGCCAGGCAAGGTACGTGTGTTAGCTCACCTTGCCTCAGAGCTGCCTCCAAGTTCCGGCCATTGTCACACACGACCATGCCAGGCTGTAGTTTCAGCGATGTCATCCAAATATCTGACTGCTCTTTCAGCACTGTCCACAACTCTTCTGCATTGTGTGGTTTGTCACCTATGCAGATTAGCTTCAGCACAGCCTGTTGCCGCTTGGCTGAGGCACTGCTGCAGTGCTTTCAGCTTCTGACTGATGTGTTGATTTCAGAGATGGAGGATGAAGAGGAGGAGGTGCAGGAGCTGTAGACTGTGGAGGCAACCCTAAATGGGGTAGGGCCTGCAAGCCTCGGCATGAGGAGGATGATTTCCATCCCAAGGTTTGATTGGGTCCCAGCTTCCACTATGTTAAACCAGTGTGCCGTCCATGAGATGTACCATCCCTTGCCACAAGCACTTGTCCCCATGTCCATGGTTAGGTGGACTTTCCCAGTAACAGCATTGTTGAGGGCACGAGTAATGTTGTGGGACACATGCTGGTGTAATGCCAGTATGGCACACCAGGAGAAATAGTGGCGACTGGGGACCGAGTACCTTGGGACGGCCACCACCATCAGGTTGCGGAAAGCTTCTGTCTCAACAAGCCTAAAAGGCAACATTTTGAGTGCAAGCAGAAGAAAAATGGTTAGAATTTAGGACTGTGGCTGGGTATTTCCGCTTTCGTTCCAATGACTGGGGTATAGACAACTGAAGGCTGTGCTGGGACAGGGACATGAATAGGCTTGATGATGGTGCTGCTTGACTGTGGGCAACAACAGGTGCAGGGCTAGAGGCATCTTCACATTCACTGTGGACTGGGGATTGGCTTCTATGCAAAACAGTGGAAGAAGCAGTGTTGTCAACTGCAAACAGTGTTCCTCGAGCCTGAGGTTCAGCCCACAAAGTTGGGTGCTTTGCTGCCATGTGCCTGACGATGGAGTGGTCGTCAGGATGGTAGTTTTGCTACCCTGCTGATGCAGACATGGCAGGTGCAGCAAATGGCCTGTTTGGGGTTATCGGCAGAGTCTTTAAAAAATAACCAGACTCGGGAAGATCTAACAGTTGGAATGGCAACCTCCCTCATGTTGGTGTGACGGGGAACAGATGCACACTTTCTGTCTGTGGCCACCACACTGCTTCTTCCTGCCTGTTGGGGTGATATGCCTCCTTCCCCATGTGTGCTGCTGTCCTTGCTCTGCATGTCCTCTTGCCAGGTTGGCTCAGTCACTATGTCATCCACCACCTCATCTTCCACATCCGCACCCTGCTCCTCCTCCTGACTCTGGCAATTGTGTCTCATCATTGTCCACCTCTTGTGACTAGTGTTGAGCATTCCGATACTGCAAATATCGGGTATCGGCCGATATTCGCTGTATCGGAATTCTGATACTGAGTTCCGATATTTCTGCGATATTGGAAACCGGAATCGGAAGTTCCCACAGTGCAAAAATGCAGTATAATGGAGTGTGGGCGGTGCGTAAGCGGAGACTGCATGTCTCTGTGCGGGCGGGGTCTGTGCGGGACTGTGGGTGGTCTGTGCGTGCCTGCCGGGGGGTCTGTACGGCCTGCCGGGGGGTCTGTACGGCCTCCCCAGGGTCTGTGCGGCCTCTCCGGGGTCTGTGCGGCTTGCCGGGGGGTCTGTGCGGCCTCTCCAGGGTCTGCATGGCCTGCCAGGGGGTCTGTACGGCCTGCTGGGGGGTCCGTGCGGCCTCTCCAGGGTATGTACGGCCTGCCGGGGGTCTGTGCGGTCTCTTTGGGGTCTGTACGGCCTGCCAGGGGGTCTGTGTGGCCTCTCCGGGGTCTGTGTGGCTTGCCGGGGGGTCTGTGCGGCTTGCCAGGGGTCTTTGTGTCTGTGCAGGCATCGTCCGATGGGACTACAAGTCCCATCGGACGATGCCTGCTACAATGACAGTGATTGACACATTGGCCAATGATGGGACAGTAGTAGTCCCATCATCTGGCTAATGTGTTGAATGTAAAAAAAAATATAAAAATACTTCTTACATACTCCATACATGCTACATACATACATGCTACATACATACATGCTACATACATACATACTACATACATACATGCTACATTCATGCTACATGCTACATACATGCTACATACATGCCACATGCATACATACTACATACATGCTACATACTACATACATACATGCTACATACATGCTACATACTACATACATACATACATGCTACAAACATGCTACATACATGCTACATACATGCTACATGCATGCTACATACATGCTACATACATGCTACATACTACATACATACATGCTACATACATGCTACATACATCCTACATACATGCTACATGCTACATACATGCTACATACATACATACTACATACATACATACAAACAACATACATACTGCATACATACTACATGCATATATCCATACATACTACATACATACATACTCCATACATACATACTGCATAAATACATACATACTACATACATACTACATACATACTACATACATACAGTACATACATACTGCATACATACATTTATACATTACATACAATACATACATACAGACATACAGTGCATTAAACATAGATTACATACTCACCATTACTTGTCATTTTGATCCCCAAAGTCAGTGTCATCTGTAAAAAATATGAAAAAAACAAACTACCAATATACTCCCTGTCTGCAAAAATCCACGAGTGTCCCATGACGATCTCCCGTGGAGAATGGCAGCAACAGCTGTTGCAACCGCTCTCCAGGGGCCCCAGGAACACAATGACGGGAGAAAGGTATTTATCCGCCGGTGTAAAAAAAAAAAGTCCCTAGTCTCACGTCATGGCATTACTGTATGAGAAATTTTCCCAGGCAGCAATTGCCATAAAGTGAGACTTAGAACTCTGGTAACCTCAGTGATGCACTGCAGGAGCCATTGTCTCCTGTCAGTGTGTCACTGAGGATCCTATAGAGCAGTGACATCACCCGATGTCACTGTTCTATAGGGGAGATCGTGTATAGGAGAAGAACCGTATGCACTACCCCGTGAAGGTGCCTGGGTAGGATCCCACACCTTATATCAATATAAAATAAACCCGGCACTCAACTTGTGGAGAATCTCTTTTGAATTTATTGACAAAAGAGAAGCTAAACGTTTCGGCCTTGCTTGGCCTTCTTCAGTAACGTGCTGCCTACTGGAGCGGTGAATGGTGATGCAGTATTACTCTGCTAGTGCTTTTGATCAGAAGTGAAATGGATGCAGGCTCGCAGGATCCGACTATGTCTGGGTCTGGAGTAGCATGCGTGGCCTGAAAGGAGCCGTGGTATGCGTGTGTCCTGGCGACGCGGTATCCACCACTTGTCTCAGACATTACACCATATCCCACCGCTACATGGGAGTGGGAAGAGAGGGGCTAAGTGCCGTAATTGGCACATCTTACAGATGCGCCATTTCTAGGGAGGCTGTGGACTGGTATTTGTAGCCAGGGGGCCAATATCCATGGCCCCTCTCTAGGCTATGAATATCAGCCCGCAGCTGTCTGCGTAGCTTTTCTGGCTATAAAATATAGGGGGACCCCATGTCATTTTTTGGGGGGTCCCCCTATTTTAATAGCCAGTAAAGGCTAAGCAGACAGCTGCGGGCTGATATTCATAGCAGGCTACAAATATTGGCCCCCGGTCGTCGACTTTCCCCCTCTGGCGCAGAAAATTGCGCGGGAGCCCACGCCGTTTTTTTCATTTTTTTTTTTTTTTAATTCAACGATTATAAAGGCCTCTTTTACACTTGTGTCGGTACAGGTCCGTCGCTATGCGTCGGGCCGGCGTACTGACGCAAATTGTGAAATTTGTGCCCGACGTGGGCAGCGGATGCAGTTTTTCAACGCATCCGCTGTCCATTCTGAAGTCCGGGGAGGAGGGGGCGGAGTTTCTGAAGCGCATGCGCGGTAGAAAATGTCGGATGCGACGGACAAAAAAACGTTCACTTGAACGTTTTTTCATGCCGAAGGTCCGCCAAAACATGACGTAGTTTTTGGTGCAGTTTTTGGTGCAGGTTTTGATGCTGGTTTTTGGTGCAGTTTTTGGTGCGGTTTTTGATGCTGTTTTTGATGCAGTTTTCGTTTTATTTTTTGACCAGTTTTGATGCAGTTTTTGGAAATAAACGGAAAATGTTCATGATTTGAATGGAAACATGCATGAAAAAACGGATTCGGAGGCCAGATTCATCATTTCACATCTGTTTCATCCGTTTTTTGCTGGATCCGTCGCTGTGCGTTTTTTCGCCGGACAGAAAAAACGTTCCTCTGTTTGTGTTTTCCGTCCGGCAGAAACAGCTTTTTTGATGGATCCTGCAAAAAACAGATGAAACATGTGGCCATCAGGCGCAATCCGGTGCAAATACAACTCTATGAGAAAAAAACAGATCTGGTGGAAAAAAACGGATCCGGCAGAAAAAAACGGATCTGGCGGAAAAAACGGATCCGGTGGAAAAAACGAATCTGGGGAAAAAAACGGATTTGGCAGAAAAAAACGGATCTGGCGGAAAAAAACGGATCTGGCGGAAAAAACGGATCCGGTGGAAAAAACGGATCTGGGGAAAAAAACAAATCTGGCGGAAAAAAACGGATCCGGTGGAAAAAACGGATATGGCAGAAAAAAACGGATCTGGCGGAAAAAAACGGATCTGGCGGAAAAAAACGGATCCTGCAAATGTGCTCGCAGGATGCATTTTTTCCCATAGACTTGTATTAGCGACGTATGACGACGGATGGCCACACGTCGCGTCCCTCATGCAATGGATCCGACGTGTTTTGGCGGACCGCCGACACGAAAAAACGTTCAAGTGAACGTTTTTTTGTCCATAGCGTCCACCATTTTCTACCACGCATGCGCGGCAGAAACTCCACCCCTTCCTCCCTGGACTTCAGAATGGGCAGCGGATGCGTTGAGAGACTGCATCGGCTGCCCACGTCATGCACAAATTTCACAACGTTCGTCGGTACATCGGCCCAACTCATAGCGACGGACCCGTACCGACGCAAGTGTGAAACAGGCCTTTATGAGCATTGAATTTTAAAAAATGGAAAAAAACGGCATGGGCTCCCGCACAATTTTCTGCACCAGATGGGGAAAGCCGACGGCCGGGGGCCAAAATTTGTAGCCTGCTATGAATATCAGCCCACAGCTGTCTGCGTAGCCTTTACTGGCTATTAAAATAGGGGGACCCCCCAAAAACTGACTTGGGGTCCCCCTATATTTTATAGCCAGAAAAGCTACGCAGACAGCTGCGGGCTGATATTCATAGCCTAGAGAGGGGCCATGGATATTGGCCCCCCACCGGCTACAAACACCAGTCCGCAGCCGCCCCGGAAATGGCACATCTGTAAGATGTGCCAATTCCGGCACTTAGCCCCTCTCTTCCCACTCCCGTGTAGCGGTGGGATATGGGGTAATAAGGGGTTAATGTCACCTTGCTCTTGTAAGGTGACATTAAGCCGGGTTAATAACGGAGAGGCGTCAATAAGATGCCTATCCATTTAATAATCCAATAGTAAGAAAGGGTTAATAAAACACGCACACATTAGGAAAAAGTATTTTAATATTCTTCATTTCACCATACTTACCATACTTCAGCGCCTGCAAAAAATGTTAAATAATAAACTGTATACTACTTGTCCGCCATAGTCCAATTAATAGTGAGTGTCCCACGACGATCTCCCCTATAGAACAGTGACATCGGGTGATGTCACTGCTCTATAGGACCCTCAGTGACACACTGACAGGAGACAATGGCTCCTGCAGTGCATCACTGAGGTTACCTGAGTTCAAAGTCTCACTTTATGGCAATTGCTGCCTGGGAAAATTTCTCATACAGCAATGCCATAAAGTGAGACTAGGGACTTTTTTTTACAGCGGCAGAGGAATACCTTCCTCCCGTCATTGTGTTCCTAGGGCCCCTGGAGAGCGGTTGCAACAGCTGTTGCTGCCGTTCTCCATGGGAGATCGTCGTGGGACACTCTTGGATTTCTGCGGACAGGGAGTATATTGGTTGTTTGTTTTTTTCATATTTTTTACAGATGACACTGGCTTCGGGGATCAAAATGACAAGTAATGGTGAGTATGTAATCTATGTTTAATGTACTGTATGTTTGTATGTATGTATTGTATGTAATGTATGAATGCATGTATGTAGTATGTATGGAGTATGTATGTATGTATGTAGTATGTATATGTATGTATGTATGTATGTAGTATGTATGTATGCAGTATGTATGTAGTATGTATGTTTGTATGTAGTATGTATATGTATGTATGTAAGTAGTATGTATGTAGTATGTATGTATGTATGCAGTATGTATGTATGGAGTGTGTATGTATGTAGCATGTATGTAGCATAAATGTAGCATGTAGTATGTATGTAGCATGTATGTAGTATGTATGCAGTATGTATGTTGTATGTATGTATGTAGCATGTATGTAGCATGTATGTAGCATGTATGTAGCATGTAGTATGTATGTAGCATGTATGTAGCATGTAGTATGTATGTAGTATGTATGTAGCATGTATGTAGCATGTATGTAGCATGTATGTAGTATGTATGGAGTATTTTTTTTTTCATTCAACACATTAGCCAGATGATGGGACTACTACTGTCCCATCATTGGCTAATGTGTCAATCACTGTCAGTGTAGCAGGCATCGTCCGATGGGACTTGTAGTCCCATCGGACAATGCCTGCACACACGCACAGAGCCCTTGCATGCTACACAGAGACCCCCCATGCCACACAGAGACCCCCCCACGCTGCACAGAGACCCCCCACGCTGCACAGAGACCCCCACCATGCCGCACAGAGACCCCCCAGGCCGCACAGAGACCCCCCACGCCGCACAGAGACCCCCCACGCCGCACAGAGACCCCCCATGCCACATAGAGCCCGGGCAGCCCACATACAGCCCTGGCACACCGCATCAAGCCCCGGCACACTGCATTGAGCCTGGGCAGCACAGATACAGCTCTGCATAGAATTAGATCCCTGGCAGGCCCGCACAGACCCCGCCCGCACACACAGACACTCATAGAGTCCACCCACGCACCGCCTACACTCTTCCCCCCTCCGGAACAGCATATAGAAGGACAGAAAGGGCTTATTTACATTCCGATATTTGTGTCCCATTGACTTGCATTGGTATCGGGTATCGGTATAGGCGATATCCGATATTTTTTGGATATCAGCCGATCCATTCCGATACCGATACCTTCCGATATTCAAAAGTATCGCTCAACACTACTTGTGACACTTTCCCACCTTGCCTTCGTGTGACCGTGGCTGTTCAAAGTGTTGGGCATCGCTACATCTGGCCCCACATCAAGTTGACCGGCCGAGAGTCCGGAATCTTGAAAGGGAAAACTGATCAGCTCTTCGGAGTGTCCAAGTGTGGGATCAGTTGTCTCAGGGCACTCGGCATGTTGGGAGGAAGGAGGATCAGAGTGAGGAATATCCGGTCCACACTCATGGCTGCTCAGACTTGACCGTATGGAAGACATGGTGGTTGTGGTGGCTAAGTGACTGGAAGCATTATCCGCTATCCAACCAACAACCTTTTCACACTGATCTGGCTTCAATAGTGGTGTGCTGTGGTCCCCTAGAAACTGAGACAGCTAGTTAGAGTGAGAAGATGTGGGTGTTTAAGAAAAGAAAATTGAGCAAGGCTAGCACACAGAACTATGCTACGCATGCCTGCGGAAATACGATTTTTCAAACACAGATACACCAGGCCTCAGCCTGACATAACAGACTGTATTAATTTTTTTTGGCTTTTTGGTGAATTTTAAAAAATAAAAAAAAGAGTAGAACAAGGCTAGCACACAGAATTATGCTAGGTATGCCTGCGAAAATACGATTTTTCAAACACAGATACACCAGGCCTCAGCCTGACATAACAGACTGTATTAATTTTTTTTTTTTGCTATTTGGTGAATTAAAAAAAAAAAGAGTAGAACAAGGCTAGCACACAGAACTATGCTACGTATGTCTGCAAAAGTATGATTTTTAAAACACAGATACACCAGGACTCAGTCTAACATAATAGACTGTATACATTTTTTAGGGGGGTTTTGGTGAATTGTTGAAAACAAAAAACCCCACTGAAAGCTGCAGCTAGGTATTTGCAAAAAAGCAGCATCAGCAGACAGTTATGGAGCTTTGGGAGGTATGCAGTGAGAGCTATGTATGCACATACAGTGCCTGCAGGCCTTGCACTGATATGGATATGTGCACATAGTCTCCCCTGCCTACCTAGCGCTGAAATCTCGGGACCCCTGAATTAGCCCTTAAAAGGACTGTTGGTTTCTCAGGAGTTGTGGACTGAACAGTTGCAGACCTACAATAACTATTAAAAGGGTGATTCTGACCCTATCTCAGCAGCAGCTTTCCATACACTCGCTAAGTCCGGAGCAGAATGCGGCGAGCAGGGCAGCGCCAGGTCTCTTATAGACCTGATGATGCTGTGCGGCCAGCCAATCACTGTAATACCAAAACAAAGATGGTTGTGTCATTACAGTGCATGGCAGACAATCCCTGCATTGTCATTGGCACTCTAAAGAGCGCCAGAATTGCAGGGCAGAGACCCGAGCTCCAACCGAATAATCCAGGAAATACTCAGTGCTCGCCGAGTACACAGAGCATAGTGATACTCGGGCGAGTACTGAGTATTTGCGAGTATGTTCACTCGTCACTAGTTATTATCAATTATTATGTCTAGGTGGTGGTGTTACTGTATGTTCAACTCAACAAACATCATCTTGTCCTATCCATAGACAACTGACAACATCAGATACTAGACGAGCTACTCTACTCCCTTTCTTTGGCAGATGCACAGCAGAACATCTTGTAGATGAGGGTCAAAAAGGGCATGTACTCCAGTGGATGGCAAGTGCTGCATCAAGTGGCCTTTTCTCCTCTTCCTCCACTTTAACATCATACACAGTACAGTCCTCAGAGTTGGCAACCCAATTACCCTTGTTTCCCCTCGCGTCACAACTTTCCAAATGCCCAACTGACTGTGGGGAACCACAGATGGGTTAGTCTGCAGAGCTGATCACACATTCCATTCCATGGACATGAGAGGTCTGCTCCAAAGAGTCACAGAATCCAGAGGAGGAAAGCATCTGCACCGATGCCCAAAATCTGTTCCTGTTGGATCTGAGGCCAGATGAAGTAGGGTCCGATCAAATTCCAGACGTTAACCCTCGGGGGAGGAGGTGATACTGATGAGACTCAGATACAGTTGTGCTCAAAACTTTACATACCCCGGCAGAATATTTGCTTTCTTGGCCTTTTCTCAGAGAATATAAATGATAACACCAAAACTTTTTCTCCACTCATGGTTAGTGGTTGGGTGAAGTCATTTATTGACAAACTACTGTGCTTTCTCTTTTTAAATCATAATGACAACCCAAAACATCCAATTGACCCTGATCAAAAGTTCACATACCCTGGTGATTTTGGCCTGATAACATGCACAGAAGTTGACCCAAATGGGTTTGAATAGCTACTAAAGGTAACATCCTCACCTGTGACCTGTTTGCTTGTAATCATTGTGTGTGCATAAAAGCTGAGTGAGTTTCTGGGATCCAGACAGGCTCTTGCATCTTTCATCCAGTGTGGCAATAATTATTTTAAATGTTTGCACTCCAAGTTGGAGCTCCTTCATGTGTGTTGCCTGTAGCTGTAGGGCTCCTAGACTGGCAAGCCTGCACTTACCTTCAGTTCACTACCTGTGTTACTATCCTTAAATTTGTACAACATTTTGGGTATAAAACAAGCTAATATTTGTGCCACCTGAGTGTGGCTGAACAAAAAAGCAGTTTGAGCTGTTGCATGAGATATCAGGGCTCCCAGCAGAGTAGGCTTCCAATGGTCCCTCACTTACTTCATCTTAATTAAAACTTAAATTCAAAGCTCTAAATTCTGGCCCAGACCCTAATACCTCATGCATGACCCATGGCTGACTGCTGCTGTGCCATTATCACATTTCTACTGTGGGTAATTAATCATAAGTCAACTACCTGTGTTACTATCCTTAAATTTTTCCATCAATAGTAGTCTATGAAACTGATGTTTGTGGCACCTGAGTGTGGTGGGAAAAAAACCAGTTTGATCTATTGCATGGGTTATCAAGCCTTCCAGCAAAGAAGGCTTACATTGCTTTCTCATTCACCTAGTCTTAATTGAAACTTCAATTCAAAGCTCTAAATGCTGGCCCAGACCCAGATACCTCATGCATGGCCCATGGCGGACTGCTTCTATGCCATTATAAAAAGTTCTACCGTGGGTTAAATAATCAAACTACCTGTGCTACTATCCTTACATTTTTTCTAACATTAGTGCTCTACCAAGCTGATACTGGTGTGGTTTGGAAAAATAAACAGCTTGAGCTGTTGAATGAGGTATCAAGGCAACCAGCAAAGAATGCTTTACACCACTCCCTCACCTACCAGTCCTTCATTGAAACTTCAATTCAAAGCTGTAAATGCTGTCTCAGACCCTAATACCTCATGAATAGTGATGAGCGAATATTGTTCGGAAAATGATCTCCAAACATAAATTCGGCACAAATATGGCACATTTGTGATTGGATACACGAGCATAATTTTATAAAATCGAAAAAAATTGGTAACATTCGTTACCACCAAAGTATTTTGAGCACTTTAGCAATGATAATAGTGGCGTATCATGAGCATTCGGCACGTGTTTTTTAAGAGCAGAGGGTTTGCAGAGCTCAGAGGTGTGGCATTCTTGTAAACAGTCATTTTTTTCCTAACTTTATGTGTGCAAATTGCAGCTATTCAATCAGGGCGAAGGAAACACCCACAATGTCCTGAAACAACTGCTTGTGCCATTGGCTGCTGAAATCACATGTCCCTCTCCACACAAAGAGCAAACATCTTGTTTTAGCATTGTTTTGAGACTGTAACAGCGCAGAGAGGCTGCTCCTGATGCTGGCTCTGTTAGCAGCAAGATTTTAGCTAGTTAGGTAGGCTGTTATAAATCAGTCAGATAGTGTAGGTAGCTAGTGTCCAGTGTGGCTGTTAAATTTACCTTCCAGCATTTTTTTTTGCGCCATTACTAAGGTCCATAGTCAAAGCCAGCAGGGCACATGTCCTACAAGCAGGTACGATCTGGGCAGTCCTGGCATTTGAAATCACACAGGCCCGTGCTATCCCCATCCCAAAGCACCAGATGGGATATATTACTAATATTACCCTGGATGGAGGAAAGCAAGATTTACTACAAGACCAATATTTCTAATGATTCCCATGGCCTGCTGGGATAAATGATGGAGTCAGTGACTTTGTGCTCTGTCACAACTTTTAACAGTATGGCTGTCTTGAGAACACCGATTCTGTTAACAATGTAACAGACAAGGCTGCCCACAACCAGACAGGCCCTTCTGGCATTTGCCAGAATTGCCAGATGGCCAGTCCGGTCCTGCCTACAAGTGTGTTGTGCACTGCTTCTATTGTGCTTCATACACAAGAATAGCATTTTAAATAATATTTTTTCACTAGCTAAATGTGAAACCGCCTGCTGCATCCCAGATTTTAGCTAGAGAGCTACGCGGTTGTATATCAGTCAGATAGTGTAGCTAGCTATTGTCCAGTGTGGCTGTTATATTTACCTTCCAGCACTTTTTTTTGGCCAATACCAAGGTCCACAGACAAAGCCAAAAGAGCACATGTCCTACAAGTGTGTTGTGCACTGCTTCTATTGTGCTCCATGCATAAGTATAGCATTCTAAATAAATATTTTTTCACTATTTAAATGTGAAACAGCCTGCTGTATTCCACCTTGTCATTTAGTGCTGTGGTGATATGAAACTGTCTGCAGACCTAAGGCATATTAGAAAAAAATTATAATTTTTCAGTTGCAAAAAGTTGCACAGCTCACTGTATCACACTTTGTCATTTTGTTGGGTTGATATTAAGCTGTAGAGTCCTGATCCAGAGGCCACAAAAAATGATTCTGCAACTAGTGTCAAACAGTTGGGGACCTGACTTTAAAATAGTATGTAGCATCCAGTGTGTTATAGAGGCCTAATCCAGAGGCCACCAAAAGATTCTTGTATTCCTAACGTCATACAGTATGGGACAGCTAACTTTCAAATTGTTTGTAGCATATCTTCTTTGTCATACATGACTCATCTACATTCAAAGAATTATTTCTTCTGTAACTAGCATGATACAGCACGACATATTTCACCTTGAAATTTACTGTAGTGGAAATTCAGCTGTTTGTAGAGTTTTAAATCTAATTTTTATTGCTAATTCTGTGCTCCTACCACAATATCTGAGCAACATTGTTAGGGTTGGCGGAACGCACCGAATATATTTATTAGATGGGATTGGTGCGTTCGCAACCCGGGATCCACCGTGCAGGAAAGAACCTGCTGCTAAGTAATTGGCGGCACTATATGGCGGTATGAACCAGCTCTGTTAGCATCACAGAGCGGCTGAGAAAGCAAAGCTCTTTGCCCTGTTAGACTTTCACAGAGGCACAGGCTAACTACCCAAATGAGAGCAGTCAGTGGTCATGCATGCACACAAAACTCCTCGCCGGAGGTGCCAGCATTCTAGGGGCTTATTTCAGCCAGGTCCCTGAATACACCCAAACACAATCTCCTCGCGGAGGTTCCAGGATTCTAAGGGCTTATTTCAGCCGGGTCCCTGAACACATACAAACACATGACCACACTGGCGCAAAGCACATAACTTAGGAAGATACTAGCGCATGGCCGTGTGGCCATGCGAGCCTTAAATAGCTGCAGCACATACAGGACCTTCCTAGAAGGACCAATGAGAGGCTGCTACAGAGCCTGCACACCTACAGGACTTTCCTAGAAGGACCAATAGATTTGGCTGCAGTACCTGAGCATGTGACCCTTGATCTCCACTGAGAGATCTTACCCTGGGCATGCTCAGTGTGTGCAAAGCAGGACTTAGTCCCAGAAAAGCCTTCTCGCCGCAGATCAGTGCAGGGTACAATAGCAGAGCCTGGAGAGGCAGCAGTATCCCTTTGCACAGTATCAGTCTCAGTGAGACGCTGGGACCGACGTCTCCGCTGAGCAGGCTCCACTTCGGCTGATGCAGAAAGGGAGACCGCTGCAGACACGGATCGAGATTCCCCCTGTGCAGCAGAGGAAACTCGACTCCTAACATTACCCCCCATCCTAGGGCCTCGCTATGCTCAAAAGCTGCAATGAGCAGCGGAGCCCGAATGTGCTCCACAGGCTCCCAGGTTCTATCCTCTGGACCGTGACCCTTCCAATCCACCAGATAAAATTTCTTGCCACGTACCACCTTGCACCCCACGATAGCATTCACCTCAATCTCATCCATGGATGAACCCGATGTCCCGGCAGATGACTCAGAAAACCGGGACAAATGAACGGGCTTTAAGAGGGAAACGTGAAAGGTATCGGTGATACCAAGGCATGGAGGAATAGCCAAATGGTAGACCACAGGGTTGACCTGTTCCAGAACCTTGAACGGGCCAATGTAGCGAGGCGCAAACTTAGTGGACTCAACTCGCAGCCTGATGTTACGGGCGGAGAGCCACACTAAGTCGCCAGGAGCAAAGGTCGGAGCGGGGCGTCGGTGTGTATCAGCCGAAACCCTCATTCTCTCCTTGGAGGCCCGGATGGCATCCTGTGTGCGGTCCCAGATGTCATGTGCCTCCACCGCCCAGTCTGCCACCCTAGAATCGGTGGATGACACAGGCATGGGCACAGGGACACGCAGATGCTGGCCGTAATTAAGGAGAAAAGGAGTCTGACCAGTGGAATCGGCTACGGCGTTGTTCAAGGCAAATTCCGCCCAAGGTAGCAAAGATGCCCAGTCATCCTGCCTAGCAGAGACAAAATGTCACAAGTATGTCACCAGAGTCTGGTTGGTTCTCTCTACCAACCCATTCGTCTCGCGATGATACAGTATGCAGAGGAGAGATTCTGCTCTATGCTGAGTAAACGGCAGAGCTCTCTCCAAAACCGAGATGCAAACTGGGGACCCCGGTCGCTGACAATTTTATCAGGCATTCCATGTAAGCGGAAAATATGTTTTATGAACAACGCCGCCAAGGCCCGTGCAGAAGGTAACCGTGCAAGCGGCACCAAATGCACCATCTTAGAAAAATGATCGGTGACTACCCAGATAACGGTGCAGCTACGAGACTTGGGTAAGCCCACCACGAAGTCCATCCCGACCATCTCCCAGGGCCTGTCTGCCACTGGCATGGGGTAAAGTAACCCAGCAGGCCGTTGCCGAGGAGACCGATTCTGGGCGCAGGAGACACACGCCCGAGTATAGTCCCCGACGTCACGGGCCATATGCGGCCACCAGTATGTCCTCGCCAAAAGCTCAGATGTCCTCTTGGTCCCAAAATGTCTACCCACTCTGGACGAGTGAGCCCAAGAGTGAACCTCCGGTCACAAATTCGCTGGTACGAAAGTCTTGCCCGGGGGCACGGACTCTAGCGAAATCGGAGCCACAGTTCTCAGGCTCTCAGAAGGGACAATAAGCCGAGGCTCCTCCTCCTCAGATGACACTATGGAGCGGGAGAGAGCGTCGGCACGAATGTTCTTCTCCCCGGAGAGAAAATGAAGAGTAAAATGGAACCGGGAGAAGAACAGGGACCATCTAGCCTGGCGAGAATTCAGCCGCTGGGCCGTCTGTATATATAGCAAGTTCTTGTGGTCAGTGAACACTTGTAAGGGAAAGCGAGCTCCCTCCAAGAGGTGTCTCCACTCTGAAAAAGCCAACTTCATGGCTAGCAACTCCCTTTCCCCGATGGAATAATTCCTCTCCGCTGGTGTGAAGGTCTTGGAGAAGAAGAAGCAAGGATGCTTCCGACCTTGAGCATCCTTTTGGAAAAGGACTGCTCCAGCACCAACGGATGAGGCATCCACCTCCATGATAAATGGCTTATCTACATCGGGGCGATGTAGGATGGGAGCGCTAGCGAAGTGTGACTTAATTGAGAGAAAGGCCTTGGAGACCTCCTCTGACCACAACTTGGGATTTGCTTCCTTCTTGGTGAGGGCAACCAAGGGAGCTACCAAAGTTGAGAAGTGTGGAATGAACTGGCGATAGTAATTAATGAACCCCATAAAGCGCTGCACCGCTTTAAGAGAATGGGGTTCCTGCCAGTCCATCACAGCCTGTAGTTTGGCAGGATCCATAGCCGAACCCTGGGCAGAGATGATATAACCAAGGAAAGGCAAGGACTCCTGCTCAAACACACACTTCTCCAACTTGGCGTAGAGGGAGTTTGCCCATAAGAGGTTGAAGACTTTGCAAACATCTCTCCGATGGGAGTCAATATCTGGAGAGTAGATGAGAATATCATCCAGATAGACTACGACCGAGGTGGTGAGCATATCCCAGAAAATGTCATTCACAAAGTCTACAGAGCCCGAAAGGCATCACCAGGTATTCATAGTGCCCATCCCTGGTGTTAAAAGCTGTCTTCCATTCGTCCCTCTCACGGATGCGAATCAGGTTATAGGCACCCCGCAGATCTAATTTTGGAAATACCCTTGCTTCCCGTAGCCTATCAAAAAGCTCAGATATCAGGGGTAATGGTTACTTGTTCTTAACGGTGATGGCGTTAAGACTCCTGTAGTCTATGCATGGACGTAAGTCTCCAGTCTTCTTCTGTACGAAGAAGAACCCAGCCCCTGCAGGTGACACTGACTTCCTAATTAATCCTCTTGCCAGATTCTCTTGGATGGTTACTGAGACATTGCCTCCATCTCCGGGAGAGATAACGGATAGACTCGACCCCGGGGAGGCTCAGCACCAGGCAAGAGGTCAATAGGACAGTCATAGGGGCGGTGAGGCGGAAGGGTCTCCGCAGCCCTTTTGGAGAACACGTCTGCATAGGGCCAATAGTGCTTGGGGAGAGAGGAAAGATCTGTAGGTACCTGTGTTGTAGCAACCTGAACGCTCTCCCTCTGACATCTACCCTCGCAGGATTTACTCCATTCCAAAATTCTCCCTGAGGACCACTCTATATGAGGAGAATGATAGCATAGCCATGGTATCCCCAACAGGACCTCATCAGTTCCCTCAGGAATGACTAATAGGGAGATAATCTCCTGATGTGATGGAGACAAAAAGCATGATAGGAATGGTTTGGTGGGTAATCTGTGAGGGTAGTGTCGACCCATTTACCACTCGAACGGTTACTGGCCTGGCGAGCATAACCAGGGGTATTGCGTGATGCTGGGCGAAAGTGGATGACATAAAATTACCCTCCGCCCCAGAGTCCACGCATAGCTCTACCATAAGAGTGGATGGGCCTAAGGTAATTGTCCCCTTGAAGGACAACTTTGAGGCAAACATCGCCGTGTTTAGTGTACCTCCTCCAACTGCCACTAGACGCTGACGTTTCCCCAACCGCTGAGGACACTTGGAGGCAAGATGTCCTGACTGCCGGCAAACATGACAGACCTTATGTGCACGAGCGGACTGGGACTTGGATCCTGCTCGTGTCACCTCTATGGCCTCATGTGACTCGGACGCCTGGACTGGAGATTCCAGAGGTCTGGCGAAGGTGGGAGCCAGCCTAAACCTCTGCCTACACTGGGCTCGCTCTAACCTTCGCTCGTGAAAACGAAGGTCTATGCGAGTTGATACAGCTATGAGCTCCTCCAGTGTGGCGGGAATCTCCCTAGTAGCCAAAGCGTCCTTCACATGGTCAGCCAGCCCCCTCCAAAATACGGGAATGAGGGTTTTATCTGGCCATTCCAACTCAGACGCTAATGTCCGGAAGAGAACCGCAAAATGGCTGACCACGGTTGAACCCTGAGTCAAAGCCAGCAGTTGGAGCGCTGTATCATGGGTGACTTGAGGCCCTACAAAAACCTGTTTCAGAGTGTCCAGAAACTGAGGAACACTCCGCACCACATGATCGTTGCGCTCTTACAGCCGCGTAGCCCACTCCAACGCCCTGTCCAACAAGAGAGAGATTATGAATCCCACCTTTGCCCGCTCTGTGGGAAAACGTGCAGTCAGGAGCTCGAGGTGTATACCACACTGGCTCACGAAACCCCTACAGGACTTATTGTCCCCAGAGTATTTCTCAGGCAATGGGAGGTGAGATAAGGTCGGAACAGAGGTGGCAGTGGGTAAAGCTGCTGCAGCCACGCTAGCAGTCTGAACAGCTATTGCGGTAACATCCACCGCCGAGGTTGCATGCTCAAGAGAAGCCAACCGGCCCTCCAGCAGCTGGATGTACCCCTGCAATCGCTGTTCATCCGCCATTACTTAGCCAGATCCTGTCTCTAGTATACTGTTAGGGTTGGCGGAACGCACCGAACATTTTTATTAGATGGGATTGGTGCGTTTGCAACCCGGGATCCACTGTGCAGGAAAGAACCTGCTGCTAAGTAATTGGCGGCACTATATGGCGGTATGAACCAGCTCTGTTAGCTTCACAGAGCAGCCGAGAAAGCAAAGCTCTGTGCCCTGTTAGACTTTCACAGAGGCACAGGCTAACTACCCAAATGAGAGCAGTCAGTGGTCATGCATGCACACAAAACTCCTCGCCGGAGGTGCCAGCATTCTAGGGGCTTATTTCAGCCGGGTCTCTGAACACATACAAACACATGACCACACTGGCGCAAAACACATAACTTAGGAAGATACTAGTGCATGGCCGTGCGGCCATGTGAGCCTTATATAGCTGCAGCACGTACAGGACCTTCCTAGAAGAACCAATGAGAGGCTGCTACAGAGCCTTGCGCACCTACAGGACCTTCCTCGAAGGACCAATAGATTTGGCTGCAGTACCTGAGCATGTGACCCTTGATCTCCACTGAGAGATATTACCCTGGGCATGCTCAGTGTGAGCAAAGCAGGACTTAGTCCCAGAAAAGCCTGCTCACCGCAGATCAGTGCAGGGTACAATAGCAGAGCCTGGAGAGACAGCAGTAACCCTTTGCACAGTATCAGTCTCAGTGAGACGCTGGGAGCGACGTCAACGCTGAGCAGGCTCCACTGTGGCCGATGCAGAATGGGAGACCGCAGCAGACACGGATGGAGATTCCCCCTGTGCAGCAGAGGAAACTCGACTCCTAACAAACATGACTGGGAAAAAGCGAGATGTGGTGGAAGGGGAATTAAGCTTGGTGTTCAAGGTATACTTGGGGTAGGTTGTAATGTTTGCGAAAGCACTAGTGAACCAACAAAGTTATGTCCTATGCAAAGACACCTGACAACTTCTGTTACTGGACGGGCTTCTCCACTACCTTTGTTGTACAGCGGTACCCCTTGTTGATGAGGCCCAGAAAAAGCATGTGCTCAAGTGGATTGCAAATGCAGATTCAAGTGGTTTCTTCTCTTCCTCCATCTCAACATCACACCCAGTACAGTTCACAGAGATGGCACACAAATTCCCCTTGCTTTCCCCCCAAGTTCCAACTCTCCAACCGTACAACTGACTGTACAGAAGCACAGATAGCTGCATCTGAAGAGCTGCTCACACATTCTATGCCTTGGTCGTCAGATGTGTTCTTCAAAGCTTCACAGAGTCAAGGGGAGGAAAATTGCACTGATGACCAAATTTGTTTTATCTTGGATCCGGGGCAGGATGAAGTAAAGTCCAAACAGCATCCTGACCCTCGTCATCAGACATTAACTCCTGTGGGGGAGGTGATTCTGATGAGACACAGATATATGAGGCTCACACGACTGTACTGTGCTGTCGGGGCAGGAATAGGAGGAGGGTAACTTCACGGGTGAGGAATGTGATAACACAGAGGATGATGATGATGAGGGGATAAGAT